>NC_138548.1:26483943-27228109 GCF_964273705.1 Natrix helvetica
CGCAGTACATACATACATATAATACAGTATATAAAAACATACATATATAAAGATATACAGAGAGGGATAGCAGCTACAATGGCATTACAGACATGGGTAGGAGGTCTTTACATTGTTCTAGTTTGGATTTGTTTTTAACCCTGCTTGGTCTCATTTTCGATTCTTCTGCTTGGAAAGATCTTCTCACTTTCACTTTTACTACCTAAATAATATGCATTTCCTACCAAATGCATGAATGAATGGACATTTCAGTGAACAGCTGTGTTTATCCCAACATCAGATCACTGGCAAAACAAAACACTTATTTAAATTGTTGCTAGTTCAAAAGTTGATGTCTCCTTTATCCCATTACTGCTTTGGGTTTACAGTTTGTAATGAGGAACATCATGAAAGGTCTTCTGAATTTACAAATAAACTATATGTATTGGGTCACTTCCTCCACATTCCTGTTAATATTGTTGAAGAACTCTAAACTTTATCCTCAAAGACAGTTTTTACTGCTATGTAGCATGATTTATATATTTCCTTTTCTTGAATGTTGCCTCATCATGGCAAGGGGTTGTTTTTGAGAGGAATCAGAGAAGAATGCCAGGAATATACATCAAAAATGTACAGTCCCAGCAATGTCATCTCATGAAATTCATCCCTGCAGCTCAACTAAAACAAACAAGTACCTATATTGGGCAGCAATGAGACAGGAAAATGCTAGAGATAATGACTTAAATGGTAACAGTAAAGGGTTCATTTCATACTGCATGGAAAAAGGCTCATAAGGGCCATGTTGGCACAGTGGTTAGAATTCAGTACTGCAGCTAATTCTGCTGACTGCTGGCTACCAGCAGTTTGGTAGTTCAATTCTCACCAGCTCAAGGTTGATTCAGACCTCCATCTTTCTGAGGTCAGTAAAATGAGGACAAATTGTTGGGGGCAATATGCTGACTCTGTAAACCGATTAGAGAGGGCTGTAAAGCATTATGAAGTGGTATGTAAGCCTAAGTGCTATTGCTATTATATCATGTATTTTACCAAGAAAAACCACATGTCTAGACAAGGTAAAGTGATTAACAAAAATCTTAGGAGTGTTGGAGCATTTATAACTTCTGGACGCAAGTTGTTCCACTGATTAATTGTTCTGTCAGGAAATTTCTCCTTAGTTCTAAGTTGCTTCTCTCCTTGATTAGTTTCCACCCATTGCTTCTTGTTCTACCCTCAGGTGCTTTGGAGAATAGTTTAACTCCCTCTTCTTTGTGGCAGCCCCTGAAGATGACAGGCTTACAAGAGTATATTATGATATGGTTGTAGGCTTCTTCGGGATCTGTTCCCTGATCTAGTCAACCATGAATGGTTGATACCTATTCACAGAATAGGAAGCCAAAGTCCAGACAGAACAAAGGAAAACCAATGGGTTCCAGGCTGGCAAAAGTGTAAGACAAGGCTGCCTCCTTGTTTATATGCTGAACCTATATTAAAAGAAGTTAAACTGGAAAAAGCTGAGCATGGTTTTTTTTTTTAAAATGGAAGGAAAACATCAATAACCTGCATTATCGATGATGCTACCCAGTTGGTTGACAATGCAAATTATTTGAAAGCTCTAGTAATGAAAATCAAAGATCACAGTAAAAAAAAGAGGCTAAGATTGAATATAAAAAGAACATAAAAAATAACAGATACAGCTACCAGCTTTAGAACTGACAGTGAAGTTATTTAAGTGGTTGATATCTTCTGCCTTTTAAGATTGACTGTCAACAGTAAATATCCACTGTAGACTAGCACTTGGTAGGAGAACAATAAAAGCCTCTGAAAGGAAACTCAGATGCTGCAAAGTGTGTATACCTTCAAAGATCAGAATCGTGCAAGGAATGGTTTTCCCTATGACAGTCTATGGTGGTGAAAGTTGGACTTTCAAGAAGCCAGATGGAGGAAATATTCATGCTTTTGAACTATAATGTTGGGAAGACACCTGACAATATCATAGAAAGACAAGGAAATGAACAATAGATCACAGAACAACTAAAATCAGATTTGTCACTCAAAGTACAAATGCCTATGCTCAAATTTTCATAATTTGTGCACATTATGTGAAAATTCAGCTCCCTTGAGAAATCAATGCTGTTGGGGAAAGTGAACAGTGAACGGATAACCAGCGGTAAGATGGATTGACTTCATAAGAGTCAAGGTGGCACAATGAGTAGAGTGCAGTACTGCAGGCTACTTCAGCTGAGTGGTAGCTGCAGTTAAGCAGTTCAAAACTCACCAGTTCAAGGTTGACTCAGCCTTCCACCCTTCCGAGGTGGGTAAAATGAGGACCCAGATCATTGGGGGAAATATGCTGACTCTGTAAACTTCTCAGAGAGGGCTGTAAAAGCACTATGAAGCAGTATATAAGTCTAAGCGCTATTGCTATTGCTATTACAGAGGAGATGGATACATATAATGGCCAGACTGAGCATAGACCAACAGTATCTATGTGGTCATTAGTATTAGGATAACCTTTATTGTCATTGTACAAAATAAATACAATGAAATTGGTTTTAGCCTCACTGGTGCAATCCATGACAACAAATACAAACAACATAAATAGCATAAGGAATAAGCCCAATGCAAGTAATTAGGGGAAAAGAAAAAAAGAAAGAAAAAGAAAGAAATTAGTCATACGTTTCCACGTGTGCATGGAGTGATTGTGGTTATGGTTAATCTCCAAAACTGAACACTTCAACAAGAGAATAATTATGGAAGCTATCGAAATAGAGAAACACCCCCACAACATGAATAAATGTGACCTCCTGCCTACCATACATCTAGAAACCAGCCCTAGTCAACAAACGAGCCCCATCACCACCCAGGCTGTCACAATAAGAAACAACAATGGACACACAGCCAGCACCAATCAGCACCAATCTACCAATCATGATACAACCACACAACCAATCATTCCACTTACTGAAACAAAGCCAGCACTCCACACACCCCCACCAAGATTTATAGAAAGACGGCATCTCTGACCATGCTTTAAGCCCCAAACCCATTTATATGACACTTGAACTCTCTGTGCCTTCTATCCAAGAAGTTTCTTGTAATAGAAGGTCACCAGAGTTTGAAACTCTAATAACCTTTCACTGAGACAATTCTGCAGCTGGGAAATTTAATAAGTTTTTGAGAGGATTCTGCCTTTAAATACTCCTCGGACATTTCAGTTGACATAAAGTGGAGCAGCTCATGCATGGATGGTAAATGCCATGAACATCTAGTATCTGTGCTGTGAAATCTACATGGGTTGCCAGAAGAATTCCAACTACAATTTAAAATGTTGATTTTAATATAGCAAGCCCTGTATGGCCTGGAACAGTGGTTTTCAAACTTAGCAATGCAAAGATGTGTGGACTCAGTCAACATCTTAAATTTGAAAATCTCTGGTTTAGAGCCCTGGCATATACAGAGGCATATTACCACCACTTTCTACAACTAGAACTGACCAGTCCAATAAACCCAAAAAACATGTTGGTAATCTGAAGGGCCAACCTGTTATATTCCTAGAAGAATAAGAATATAAGACTAGGAAGAATCCTTTTCACTATCACCCTGGTGAAATAGTTTAACATTGGACATTCCAGGTTAAAATGGAGCTCTTTTTAATTAGCTAAGATAGCACCTTTGGAATTATATGTTCCAGATAATTGTGAATATTCTTATAGTTGTATATATGAAGATTAGTGACCAAAAACCTTCAGAAGCGGATGACATACAAATGAAGAAAATATATTAATATTGTACTATGGGTTTGTTTGTTTATTGTAAACCACTGATACTTACGTGAGTGCAACAGTATGAAAATCAAATAATATCCCGATATTGCAAGTTGCTACCAGTTCAATAAGAGGGTAACTCTATTAAATTTCTGCTGAAAAACAATCATTTTCTGATTACCAGTACTAAGCCCTAGCAAGCCCTAATGAATTCTGTGCAATGGATGTATAGTTTTCCCTTTATGGAAAAGAATAACTACTAAGCAATATAATTTTTAAAATGTTTAACTTTATTAAACTGGTTTCATTTATATCCTAAAATTGTTTTTTCCAAACTGAATACTTTGGGTCATCAGACATCTGTATAAACATCTCACCAACATTCTGAGGACTGGTTTGGAGTAAACATTTTGTATGTTTAAGTCACATTTTATATGTTATAAAATTTTATACATAAAACTTAATTGCATCCAAAACTATAATCCTTAAGATACATTCTTGATTTAAATTATTCAGATAAGGGCACCAGAACACTGAAATGGAAACCAGTACAAATTTTATATGCATTGCCTTTACTTTAGCTTCTGTGTGCACATGCATGTGTGTGAATACTAGTGCAAAGGAGTTGTGACATTGTAAAAACCTGCATTGCCCCTGCATTGCCCCATTTCAATCCCCATCCAATACTCTTAAAGTGCTATCTTGTCTCTGACTTTAATAACGGAGCCAACCTAATTCAAGAATCTATTGGGAACTTCGGTTCAAATCTGGCTCCATAGAATCTACAATCTGAGCTGTCAATGGGGAAAAAACAACTGCAGTTTGTCTGGAAGAAGAAAAACAAGTATTGGGTAAAAAAAGAAAATGTGTTCTTCTGACTGCATTTATAGTTCAGGCATTTATAGTGATTGCATCTGAGTAGCCCTTACATTTTTTTGAGGAGTTCCCATTTTGCTCTCTGTTATAAACAAATCATTATAGACACTTAGAGCAAAGTTCTTTTCTAGAAACACTGACTTTGCAAACTAAAACTTAATGAAAGGGGCAATGCAGTCTCAGTGTTATTTCTGTAGATAGCTGTGAATTTCCAGTTTTCAGAAGAGATTAAATAAACCTGAAAAGATAGTGAGCAAACAGAATGCTGAGAAGAAAAAAAATAGCTTACTACATTCAGTGTGTACTGTCCAGATATTTTAAGGCGCCAAAGAACATTTATCATTAGTTTTCATCTCTTTCAGCTTTCCACTAAATCTTTTAAAAAAAACTTAAAGCCACTGAATACCCAAATATTTCCTTCATCTGATTGTCATTAGTAATTAAGGATCTTAACTAAGGATGTCGTCAAATTCAGGGAAAGAGTTCCAGTTTATAACTGCCACTGAGCTATGTGGGAATTATAGTGCAAGGTCCTCTTGATTAATTGCACCAAGAAGCATTAGGAATACAAATCTCATTCACCCCAGGATAGATAAATATTCTTAACTTCCTGGAATGTTCCAGGTCATAAGAATGAGATTTCCACACAAAAACATGGATGGGACACCTAACTCTAGTTTTAAAACAGGTTGGGGTAGCTCATCTATCAGCACTTAAAAAGCCATTTGAGGAAATAAACCATATTTGCTGATTCCCTGGATTTTGTAGTCACCACTGAAATGTTCAAATATACAGTTGTAGTATTGTGAGGATTAAGAGAAGGAAGGATGAACTGCAAGGATGAGAAGTCCTATTACTGTGGAAAATATGGATTTTCTTGGAATCTGGATGGAGTGCTCTGGCATCTTCCAATGCCTTCTGTGCTGCTTGAGTAAAGTTAACATCTCCTGAAGTCATCACATCAAAGACACATGACTGGAAGTAGACATCTTCAACTGGTAGCTTCTCCTTACATAGCAGACGAGCTTTCTTTCTGGTCAGGCTGCCTTTTGGATGACAGCAGTTATGTATAGAGATGCGCTGGCTGAGAAAGCATCCTGACATACACAGCTGGAGATCCTGTTCATCTGTGAAGGAGGTTGCTATCTCCTTAGCTATCCGGATGGAGAAGGACAGGTGCTTCCCTACCTGGCGCACAGCAATGGTGGTACCAATGTATGTTGCTTGGATTGTTATGTGCTGTCCAGGTATATGTTCATGAATGGTTAAGCTACTCCCTCCAGGTTTCTCACCACCATTCATTGAACCATCTGCGAATGCTACTGGCAGGTTGTCCATTTCTGCCTGGTAGACCTTCTCTTCAATGCACTCTTTCATGTTTTTAAATATTATGGTAAGCTGCAAAGGAATAATAGCTTTAAAATACAAGGGATAGTTCAGATAGCTAACTTCTCTAAGAGCCGTTCAATGACCAGTTCATATATTACCATCCAAAGGGAACACACATCAAGTTAAAATCTTTTCCTCTTTTTTAGAGGGAAAACAAACACTATTCATCAGGTAGGAGTGAAGTCTAAAATTAGCTAAGATGCTTTTTCGTATGTAACTGAAGAAAAAGGAGTAACCCAAATACATATCACCCCTTATCAGAAGACCTGATCAACTTAACTGCCATGCTTATCCAAAACCACAATCTTGCCTGAGAATTATAGTGGTGGATTCTATACTACAGAAGAGAGACAAATTAGGGGTCTCCAACAGCAGCAGTGTCCTCCCCCAATACAAAAGGGTCCAGTTTACCAATGGCAGAACATACTGTAATTCAGAGCTGAAAAAAGCAGAAAGCATACAACTTCTTGTGGGATTTCTGGAAAAACAAAGGAGCATAAGAAGATAAACTCCTTCTTCCATTATGTATTGATACTAACCTGCTTCCAGGGATGTTCCTTCACCAACTATAGTAAAGTTCATTGGCTCTTCAGAGCAAATTGGTTCAGATATCAGGAAGTTTTGCCTTATCTGGGGAATCTCCAAGCTTTCAACCAGAGATGGGATAGTCCTAGCTATTTAACTAAAGGTGACTGAGCTATCTTAGGAATAATGACAACTTCTTTGATCCAGTCAAACCACTGGAACTCCAATAATGTTAAAGGTAAAGGTAAAAGTTCCCCTTGCACAGATATGTGCTAGTCATTCACGACTCTGGTGGGCCGTGCTCATCTCCGTTTCAAAGCCAAAGAGCCAGCGCTGTCTGAAGACGTCTCCGTGGTCATGTGGCTGGCATGACTAAACGCCGAAGGCACACGGAACGCTGTTACCTTCCCACCAAAGGTGGTTCCTATTTTTCTACTTGCATTTTTACATGCTTTCAAACTGCTAGGTTGGCAGAAGCTGGGACAAGTAACAGGAGCTCACTCTATTAAGCAGCACTAGGGATTCGAACTGCCGAACTGCTGACCTTTCTGATCGACAAGCTCAGCATCTTAGCCACTGAGCCACCACGTCCCTTTGCAATAATGTTAGATCCTTGCAAATGCTGGGAATTATATAAGAAATTCTGATCAGTAATAGGAGCAGATATTGGACCCAGTATTCCAGCAATATTCACATCAGTTATGCATCCACTACTTAGATTCAATTTCCTGATTGGAGAGGGCAAAGAAAGCTTTCCAATCTGTTAGGAAAGGCACCAGGTAAGAAAAGGCTCAAACACATTCCTGAATTATCAGAGGAAAATTTTGATAAGATTATAGCTGGGATTATATATAGGTAATCAACTTACTACCATAATTGGACACAACATTTCTATTGCTAAACAAGACCATTGTAAAGTGAATTTTGCCCCATTTTACAACCTTTCTTAAGTGAATTGCCATAGTTGTTAAGTTACTAACGATTGCTAAGTGAATCAGGCTTCCCTATTAATTTTGCTCGTCAGAAAATCACAAAAGTTTATCACATGAACACTTCAGAGCACTGCAACTGTCATAAACACAGGTCTGCTGCCAGGCTTCTGAATTTTAATCATGTGATCATGGGCATGCTGCAATGGTTGTAAGTGTGAAAAATGGTCATAAGTTATTTTTTTTCACTGCCATTGTAACTTCAAACAGTCACTAAATGAACTGTTATAAAGTCCAGGTTTACCTGTACGGCATTATACCATAATGTAGATTTTGACAATGTGATATAATCCAGTTGCTACAATTTCACCTTTACCGTCGTCCAAATCACACCAGCAAAATCAGCTATTTTGCCAGCATTTTCTCAGCTTGTTGGGAATTCTCAAATGGGACGCGGGGAAATACATTCACCCTGTTGGTTGCCCAGCCCCCAATATAAAAGAATGTAAGTCTACCTTGCCAATTCCAGTGACATTTGATCCTTTAATGGTAGGATAACTAGTGGCTTGCACGAATAAATTATTGTTGTCCAGAAGTGGCCAGGAGCCTTCAACTTGGCAAGTGTAAAACTCATCACTGACAGTCCGGACATGAGGATCCCCAAAGACAGCACAATACTGGTATGTGGGAGACTGGCCATGTTTGTGGATAAAACTCTTCTCATAGTCACAGGTGTCTGTGGATGGGAAATAATCATGTTTGTTGGTTGACAGTGCTGGAGGTTTGGCCACTGTGGTTGGCTCTTCCTTGGAACAGTTGTTCTGAATAATGAGGTCTTCAATGACATAAACAGCAGCGTGGTATGCCAAGTCCCCGCGACAAGTGCGGGCCGTCCTCCGGGTGCAGCTGGAGTAGGCGCTCAAGGCATTACAGTAGGTGGTGTTCCTTTCAGAGTTAGGCATGTTTGCTGTGGCTTCTATAAATTCAGAACTGCAGCGTGAAATCTTGCATTGGGAATCAACTGTACCAAGGGAAGTCAAAAGAAACCATTAGAAATAAGACTGTAGAGTCATCCTTCAACATCATTTGCAAAGTTGCAGGAATTTCCTCCATAATACTTGACTAGCAATTCCATAAGCAAAGCCTGGTCATCTGGTCCCAGAGTTTCCAACTCTTTTAAAATGTCCAATGTGGAATTGGGCAGCCAATACATTTAAATAAATAATGAAGATCTAGATAACAGGGGCTCTGAATACAACAGAGAATGCCTCCTGTATAAATTCCTCAAGTCAGAAAGAAGTCATTCACTCTGTGTTCACTCTTCATTGCTGTCTATTTTCCTGGAACTTTTCTGTGCTTCCCCACATCCATCCCAGGATATCTCTGCTGGAGATCACAGGATATTTTTCCCCTTTTTTAGCAATAAAGCTATTGGAGAACATCCCAGTCAGGAGGACAGAATCAAACAAGGAATTTGCATGGACTCATTACATAAACACAAGAGGGCAAGGTCCCTCTACCACATGCCTTTGAACCTAGTTTTTCCCAGTGTGCGAAGATGCCTGTAAAATAGATATACAACAATAAAGTAGCTAGTTTGAATTCTGCATGTGGAGGGTCTGGTTGTTCATATCTGACAAAAGCATTTCTACATATGACAGGCCTTCTCCAAGTTGGTTCTCTTCAGACATAAATGACTCCAACTTCCATAAATCTCCAGTCACTATTAGCCAAACTGGCAGGAAAGCTATTAGTAGAACCATCCAATTAAGAAGACCTCCATACAGGATCAGGAATATCAGGACTTCTCTAGACCAGTGATGGCTAACCTTTTTGTCCTCACGTGCTGAAATTGTACGTGCGCAACAGCGCATGTGTGCCCACACCCACAATGCAATGTGCCCTGCCCCCTGTGCATGTGTGCATGACCACCCTGTGCTTCCCCACCTTCCATGCTCCCCTTGCGCATGTGCATGATCCCGCCCCCCCGTGCCCCGTTTTGAGGCTAGTAGACCTCCCTGAAGCCTCTTGAAACCAAAAACGGAGTGCGGAGTGCTCCCCCCTCATGCATGCAGGTACATCTCCCGCATTTATGGCAGAGACCTGAAACTCAGCTGGCCGGCAGGAGGCATGCACATATGTGCCATGGAGTTGAGCTGAGTGACAGCTTGTGTGCCCACAGAGAGGGCTCTATGTGCCACCTATGGCACGTGTGCCATAGGTTTGCCATCACAGCTCTAGACCATTCGTGTATTAGAATGGCACTCCTTAGGATAATGATATTTTATAGAATTTTTATAACAAATTATCCAGAAGATCAGAAATGGAAGGAGGCTCTTGTAGAAAACAAAGCAAGGCACTCATAAATCCAAATGCTTCAAACAAAACCAAAAAACAAGACTTACATCCTTTGACTATTACAGCAGAAAATTGATGGTACAGTCTCTATTTTGAGACAAAAATGCATGAAAACCGTAGCTTCAAGCTTATCCCACCCTCCCAAAAAACAAATAAAAAATCCAGCCCTCATTTTTCATGGGTGTTTTGCGTGATTCGAATATAGGTTGTCCAGGGACAGAGGCAATAGAGTCTCAGTAGGATCGTCAATGAGAACAACAATATGTCAAGCTAATGTTTGGGGATTTTTTGGCTGAGTGAAGTTTGGATGGAGAACAGTTTAACTCAGCAGTAGAGAAAGACTCTAATTTAGAACTAACCCGCCCCCCCAAGATAACTTAGAAGCCAATCTCTTACCATGTTTATATACTAGGAAGAGGACCAGCAGTTTAATGAAGAAGCTTGGATTCGTTAAGTAAAGTGGATTCATGCAGCAGGCTGATAGCCTTCTTTTGAACCATTCAGTCATTTTGGAAGTTGATCATTCAAGTGTCTCTTCACCTTTTCTTTCCAATGGTTTGCTGTAAATAAACAAAGACTGAAATAAATCTTGTCCAGTTTTATGCCACACAATCTGACCTCCTGGAACATTGTTGTCCTATCTTTTTTAATCTGTAGCTCTTATTTTGAATTCTATTAGGGAGGAAAAAATTGTGACAATGAAATCATTCTTTTTTGGTATTTCTATCATCATAGGGTTCTGAGGCCATCGTGCTTTTATGAAGGCATTTCTTACCTGAAGTAATTGGAAGGCACAGTTACCTAAGGTTTCCTTTTCAAATCAGTGACTAGCTTAGAAATCTCTGCTTTGCAGTTTAGTGGAGTATTTCAGACTCTTCACATCTCTTAGCAGCCCTCTCTGGTGACTTGAAATGTGCTCCAATATAAAAAGTCCTTTGCAACAAGCTATTTCTTTGGAGGGTTTCACTTTTCAGCCAAGATGGAAGATTCTTGACTTAAACAAAGCAAGGTAGAGGAAGATATGTTATTCCTCTTTTATCCACCCCCAACATCAATCAAAGCAGAACGTGGAAGATTTCAGGCTGGCAAACCACCATCAAAACTGTGAGCAATCATTCACACAACAATGTCTTTGTCCACCTTTTGGTGGGCCAGCTAGTTGCAGGTATATTTTGCCTTACTCTTTGATGAGCTTCCATTGGTCTCTTGTTCAAGAGCACTACAGCAAACAAGGAGTATCTTCTTCCACTGTCCAGTAAACTATCTCCTCCATTCCTACTGTCCAGGGTTGATTTTATGAGGACCTAGTGACAATCTACACATCCCAATCACATTTGTGTGCTACTGTGCTACTTTCACTAAAGTCAATAAACTATGGCGAGACTTTGCCCCTGTTTCCAAACTTGGTTTGGATGGTTAATGATCAACCAGTTGATACAATATCTGCATACAAGATCCCTATAACAAGATAACAGAACCCCAAAATATTTAACATTTCACAATAGGTAGCAAGTTTCAGAGAAAGACCCTTGAGTCACCATTGAATCACTGAAATAATCCCTCCCATAATATGCCCAAGAGCTGGCCTGTGTATCTCAGTTTGCAGCATCAATTCAAATAGGAACAACAATTCATTCCTCATCAGTTCCATTCATTCCTAATCACTTCAGTTAATGATCTAGGGGCTAAACTCTGATAGCATACTAACTTTGTTTAAGGTGGGTTACCCAAGAGCTGTGACTTTGTTGTACAAAGCCATGCCATTTGGTTAGCTTACCATTCAACATATTGCATAAGCTCTGATAAATGGGTTAATTCAGTGATTAACTTCAGCAAGGTTACTGAACTAACCCACTTTCTGAGTTTACACAGTATATTGAATGATAAGATAATCAAATGGGATGGGTTTGCATAACAGAGACTTGTAGTTGTATGGAGGGGAAATTATGGAATAGATAGTGCTTTGTACACTGCCCTAAGTTTCTGGAAGAAAGGCAGACTAGAAATATAATAAATAATCATTTTACCCACCTTTGCTCTTAAAGAGCTGTGGTGGCACAGTGGTTAGAGTGCAGTAATGCAGGGTACTTCTGCTGACTGCCAACTGCCTGCAATTTGGCAGTTCAAATCTCATCAGGCTCTAGATTGACTCAGCCTTCCATCCTTCCAAGGTGGGTAAAATGAGGACTCAAATGGTTGGGGGCAATATGCTGACTCCATAAACTGCTTAGAGAGGGCTGTAAAGCTGTATATAAGTCTAAGTGCTATTGCTATTGCTAAAGAGAAAATCCTCCAGGCCTACAAGTACTTTTAAGACTTACAATGTGCACATGTAGTTGAAAAGAGATGGCATAAGCCACAGCTCTTGAGTCACCTTTTTTCGTATTTCTCAGATCTTCTTCCTCATTATTATGACTCCTATAAATTAGCAGCTTGGTTTTCTGCTGTCTTGAAGAAGGAAACATGTGAGAACTATTAATGCAAATTCTAAAATAGGGATCACACAGTTTAAAGGAAAACACCATCAATTCCATCTCAGGTTCTGCCTTATCCAGACAAGGCCATGCCTATCTTGTGATTCTCAATCCTCCCAATGTTCCATGTGGCCATTGGCTACCAAATGGCTACATGAATCAGACCATTATTTCTTCTTCAACAAAGGAACATTTTAGCAGAACATGAGCTCAGCTTTTCAGAGGTGTCCACATTGAGCAGGTAGAAGACTGGTTCACATAATTAAATATGTTTTATTTATCTTCAAAGGATTCTGAAAGAAGCAGATTACCTGAACCCATTACAGTCAGGTTTCAGGCCAGGGGACATCATTGACTGCATTTGTTGATGAAGTTAAGCAGTCTGTCCTGGTGGGACCTTGGAAGTAGTCTTCTCTTTTATGGCAATTGCCTTATAGAACTGCCTTCCCCAAGTGAGACACATGGCCCCAAATCCTGCTGCTGGCCTTCAGGAACACTCTGGGCCCAGGATGCTGATAGACCCACTAGGTGGAGGAATCAGCAAAGATGCAGCTGATATGTTCTGCTGATTGAATATGGGTTGACAGTGATTCAGCTGAGCAATAGGGAAGAGTTACAAGTAATGTTCAAAAATGGGTTTCCCAGAGGTGGGTTGCTGCCGGTTCAGGCTGGTTCAGACCAGTTAGGGTGAACCAATAGTGCCAACCACCATCTGGGCCCACACAACCACCCTGGCACTAGCCTGTTCTATTTATCTCACTCTCTGGCTTTGTTCCTCATCCACGAAGCCCAGCTGATGGCCACGCCTCACCTGCTCTACTCACCGCGGCTGCCTGACAAGATTTGCTGTGTGTTTGAAGCAGGGGTGGGTTCCTGCCAGTTCTAACCTCTTCTATAGAAATCTACAGTGCCGTTTAGAACCGGTTCCAGCTCCCTCCCCCCGCCCGTCCGCACATCATCAAGATGAAGAGCGAGAGGAGGAATTCTGGGAGTTGAAGTCCACAAGTCTTAAAGCTGTCAAGTTTGAACCCTCCTAAGGTTTTTTTTTCTAAAGGGTTAGGGGTGCAAGGGTCTTGTAACTTGACCGCTTTAAGACTTGCATGCTTCAAATGCCAGAGTTTCTGAGCCAATATTTTGGTTGCTAAGCAAGAGCGTTGTTAAGTGAGTTTCACCACATTTTACAAGTTGGCCACCCAGTCACATGGCTGGCAAGCCACTCCCACCTGGTCACATGGCTGGCAAGCCACTCCCACCTGGTCACATGGCTGGCAAGCCACTCCCACAAAGCAGGCCACACCTACAGAAGAGGTTCTAAAACATTTTGAAACCCACCACTGGTTTGAAACCACACAAAAGCGCGGAAGGCATGCGCGCGAGCGAAGCAAGCATTCACATGCGCACCCTCATATTTCCGGAGAACCGGTTGTTAACGTATGTGCAGCCCACCTCTGGGTTTTCCCCAAGTAATTCCAATGGTTCTTAAATCAGATTGGATAGAGACACAATAAACCTAATCTGCAGAGACTGGTTTAGCAGAAAAAGAACCCAAGGAGGTGATAAAATGGGCTAGTCCTTGACTTACAACCATTCATTCAATGACATTTTGAAGTTACAATAGCACTGCAAAAAGTGATTTATGACCAATTTTACAACCATTGCAGGATCCCTATGGGCACATGATCAATATTTGGATGCTTGGCAACTGGCTTGCATTTATGATGGTTGCAGTATCCTAAGGTCATGTGATCACCGTCCCGACAAGCAGTCAATGGGGAAGGCAGATTCACATTGCTAACTAAACAACTGCAGTGATTCACTCAAACACTGTGGCAAGAAAGGTTGTAAAATGGGGGCAAAATTCACTGAAAAATTACCTTGCTTAGCAACAGAAATGTTTGGCTCAATTGTGGTTGTAAGTCGATGATTACTTGTACCTGATGATACCCAGAGAATAACAGAGAATATGGATAATATTTCCCATTGGTAAAACAAATGTTTAGCAGAATTCTCGACGATGCATATATGCCACAGTGCTTCTTTTGGCATTTTGCTTCTTTAAGCACAAAAAGAAGTTTAAGTCTCCCACGAAGAAAAACCTTTACAACAGCTTCCATCAAATAAAGTGTGGAATCTATATGAAATGAAAACTGAAGTCTCGCACAGCTATTACTTTAAAAAGAACTCTAAAAACCAAAGACGCAAACTGTATTTTTGCCTCTCTTAAATAACAAGACAATACATTTACCACCTTATCAGAACTCCCTATGAACTCCATTATTTTCTTTTAGTAAGAAAAAAAATTGCATTTTGCTTATGTCTGTATTCTTCTTTCTGTAAAGTTTTACGGATAGCGTAATGTTAACAAAACTTCCTCTGTCCTTTGGCAACTTTGATTTGATATGAGAGCTTTTTCATTATCATAAGTTTCCCAAACTTTTTTCAGAGATTTTATGTTAGCATAGCAGCTCTTTCCCCAAAATCTAGCAATAATACATTCTGCTGCAAGCAGCAAAAATGCCAAGATAGTTTAAAACATCTTAGCTTTTCCTGCGTCCTGAATGAGTGAAGAAATACTAATGGGATTGTCTATGGCTTAAGATGTTCTCTGTGGTGGGTGGAAAAAGCTACACTCCAAAGGAAAGTCAGAATTTATCATGTACTACCATATGCATTAATACAACTCTGAATTTCCACTCTTTTCAGCTAGCACTAGGCTGCTTAATATAAATAAATCTCATTTGAAGCACTGGTCATGGCCATCTACATAAAATGATTTCATTTGCATTTGCCATTACTTTTTCAATCCTTCCTCAAATTTTGCCTTCTCTGTGAAGTTTATAGGAACCCTGTAGTTTCCATCTCCTGTTGAAACAAAGTCTAACTTAAGTACTTAATAAGGTGCATATTTTTATTCCATTCTTCTCTTCTTTTGCTACAATCTTCCCCAGTTTGTACTCCCTAAGATGCATCGGCTACTATATCTCCCAGCAATAGTTACAGTTGTTTAATGACCACCAGTTCCATAACTGTTCGAACTTACAACGGTGCTGAACAAGTGGTAATTATGACTGGTTCTTGAACTCTGGCCACGCAGCACCCTGCCAGTCACATGATTATGATTTGTGATCTTCCCTGCCAGCATTCCAAAAACAAAGTCAATGGGGAAGCCAGCAGGAAGTCAGATTTCACTTGAGGTCATTTAAAAACCAGTAGACTCCTCATTTAACTACATAGTCTTTTCTTAACATAGTAACCAGGGACTGCTTGGTGGTCATATGATGTCCTGTTTTATGTCCACATTGCTTAGCTATGGAAATTCTGATCCCAATTACTGTCTATAGAGATTCTCAGTCATCCAGGTCAGCTTCTTGGAAGAGAAGAGAAACATCTTCAAAGAAAAACCAGAAAGTCCAGGTTGTCACTTGAAAAAAGTACTTTTGGGATCCCAATTACTGTTTTATTAAACAAGGACTACCTGTATTGGCGAGAAAAGTGTAGAAGTCAATGCCCATATTTCTGAGGAGCACTCAAATTTAGAGAAGGCTGCCTTTATTACAAAGATGTCCTGTGGCTACAATGCTCAATATTTTCAACCATTCCTAGACTGATTAAAAATTCAGGAAGTTATAATACCAAATTTATGGAGGATACCAGAAAGGGGGAGGAATTGGCTTTAAAGGCCATAATGATATTGTGATAATAATAGAGAATGCCCGTTACAAGTAAAAGTTCCTATTTCAGTCCATTGCACAAATATAACAAAGAAAATAAATCTTATTTGAAATTATGGACAATTATCACAAGCCAATAGTCCTTTAGAGAAGGATGTGTATTTTTTCAGGTGATCTTGATTAAAAGACATTGAAATATTTCCGGAGATGTTGCGTGTGCCAAAAAAAAGCAATAATTTTTGAAAGCGAGCTGGCCAAAATCTTATGAGGTCAAATAATTGCTTTCTGATATATTATTTTTATTTATTTATTTTCTTTAAGATTTGGAGGTCCCAGGGAGCCACCTGCCAAAGTCATGGACACTGTTAGTACCTAGGGTGCCATGATGCCAACCATCATTTTGGATCCCAAGTACAACTACTCCAGTGTATGAGACGTATTTAATTGTCTCTTAAGTCTCCAGAAATGTTGAATGCCGGTAGAGGAAAAATCTGAATATTTTTTTAATATAAATTACAGTGAATCAAATTGAACCATTTCTTACTTGCTTCAGGCTGCAGTTTCAACAATTCCCAGTGACCACTGCCAATTACAACAAATTTTAGGAGCTCTCCACAACCCCCACCCCACCCCCAAATAGAGGTCAGTCCTATTGCTGACCTTCACTCTACGCTGTATTTTTATTTTATTTACATATTATTTAATTATTTCCCATCCTTATAAATAGTTCAACATTCAAATTATTTTCCTAGCGGTTCTGTGGGTGTGGCTTGGTGGACATGGCAGGGGATCCCACCCCACTCTGGGGCCAGCCAGAGGTGGTATTTGCCAGTTCTCCGAATGACTCAATGTTTCCGCTACCGGTTCTCCAGAACCTGTCAGAACCTGCTGAATTTCACCCCTGAATTCAAGGCAGTGAAGATGCCTAACATTTCTTCCACCTCCTATTTTCCTCACAACAAGAACCCTGTGAGATACGCACGTTGGGCTAAGAGAGAGATTGACTGTCTCAAAGGCATCGAGCAAGCTTTCATGCCTAAGGCCAGACTAGAGCTCACAGCAGAGGTGGGTTCCTAATGGTTCTGAACGGTTCGGTCGAACCGGTAGTAACTTGGCGGCCTGTGTTGCTGGAAGCAGCAGCGACCCAGGCCTGCCATGCCCCCGGTTCTCCTACAGCACCACCATCTTGATTTTCAGTTCTGTGCATGCACAGAACAATTTTCATTACCAAAATGTATTTTTCCCTTTTTTTAGCATTTTGTGCATGCATAGACCTTTTTAGGTGCAAATGCACACATGTGCAGAGCATTTTTTGCACGCCTAATATTTTGGGCGCCGAACCAGCAGTCATGCAGGCAGCAACCCACCCCTGGCTCACAGTCTCCCAATTTCTGACCAGGTGCCTTAGGTCACTGTTACCTAACAAGCTCCTTTTGTATTTATATGATAAGAAAGCTGCCACAATCAAATCCTGATTTTCCAATATAGTTTTCCCTCTTTCTCTGCCTAGAGAAGCCATTTTAAAAAAGCTACAGTAAACTACAACAGTGGATGCTACCAGATATCAGCAGTTGTCATCATCGCTTTTCTATCGAAGGATTTAAAGAGGACCTTGCTGGAGTTTTGTTTAGCAAATGGAGCTAAACACAAAGAAGGAACCCTTTAGATCTACCACAGCAGCTGCAATGGATGAGCGCAGGTTCCTTTGCAATTAATGAATTCTCCCACTCAATATTTTCATGTTGTTTTTCACAAGCCATCTGTTTGGCTGTCATGCTGGAGTCTTTCTCTCTTTTTCTTTCCTGAGCAAAGCAAAAGATTACGCTGAACGACTAATGTTATTGACAAAACTGTGTCTGTGGGATGTGTGTTTGTGTGTGTGTGAGAGAGAGAGAGAGGCAGGGGATGTTGGGCTTAAGAGTGCCGATTCAATTAAATCAAAACACGGTGTGATGTGCCAGAGTTTTACTGATGAAAATAAATGAAATAAATGCAAACTGATTTTCTATTATATGCCTTTAGTACCGCTTGATTAAACAAGGAGGGAAGATGGCTAGAGCTCAAATAATGCAACAACTAACTGCATATGTGCATTTGAAAGACCTAGGGGTGGTAAGTGGTGCAGAGAGTAAGAGAATAAGATTACAGGTAGTTCTCAATTTATAACAATTCATTTAGTGACTGTTCAAAGTTCCAATGTCAATGGAAAAAGTGACACGATCGTTTTTCTTATGATTATGGCAGTATTCCCATAGTCACATGAGCAAAATTTCATATTTATGACGGTGGCAGTTTCCAGGGATTGTGTGATTACCTTTTGAGACCTTCTGTTCTGACAAGCAAAGTCAAGGGGGAAACCAGGTTCACTTAACAACTGTATTACTAATTTAAGAACTGCAGTGATTCACATAACAATTGTGGCAAAAATGTCGTAAAAGGAGAGCAAAATTCATTTAGCAAATGTCTCACTTAACAGAAATGTTGGGTTCAGTTGTGATCATAAGTCGAAGACTAACTGTACTTCTTTAGGCAAGTTAAGCCTGCCAATAGCTCTAAGTTGTCATAATTGGCTAAGTAGAACCAGGAGTTCCCATGCTCTGTTCCAGACTGAAATCTGACTGCCAGGGGTTCCAGTAATCAGCGGTCTGTAGGATTCTTTGCAGTTGCAGGACTGCCATTTTTTCTACAACTTTTCCTTACAAACTTTTCCTTTTGACCTTGGAAACAGATCAAAATTTGTCTAAAATGTTGGATCAAGCAAAGGCTTTATTTTTCAGCAGGGGCATACCACAGCCTCTTTCAGAAGTGATGGAAATATCCCCTCACTCAAAAAAGCATTGATTACTGTTTGAACCTAAATTCGTGCCCCCTCAAGGAAATCCTAACCAGTTATGAAGGGCATGGGTATATCTAGGAATGGAAGAAATTGATAAATTAGAGGGCCCTATCCACTTCAACAGCACCACAGACTCAAAACCATCTTAGATTTACCACAGCAAACAATTGTAGGTAGGCTCAAGAAATATTTCACACCTTCTGGAATGTGCTTTTGACCTCAGTGATGGACATATTTTATTAAACAGGTCCATCTGGTCATAACTGTAATCTCATATAGTATAAGTTCTAGGCTGCATCAACAGAGGGATAGAATCAAGATCACGTGAAGTGTTAATACCACTTTATAATGCCTTGGTAAGGCCACACTTGGAATACTGCATTCAGTTCTGGTCGCCACGATGTAAAAAAGATGTGGAGACTCTAGAAAGAGTGCAGAGAAGAGCAACAAAGATGATTAGGGGACTGGAGACTAAAACATATGAAGAACGGTTGCAGGAACTGGGTATGTTTAGCTTAAGAGAAAGAAGGACTAGGGGAGACATGATAGCATTATTCCAATATCTCAGAGGTTGCCACAAAGAAGAGGGAGTCAAACTATTCTCCAAAGCACCTGAGGGTAGAACAAGAAGCAATGGGTGGAAACTAATCAAGGAGAGAAGCAACTTAGAACTGAGGAGAAATTTCCTGACAGTGAGAACAATTAATCAGTGGAACAGCTTGCCTCCAGAAGTTGTGAATGCCCCAACACTGGAAGTCTTTAAGAAGATGTTGGATAGCTATTTGTCTGAAACGGTATAGGGTTTCCTGCCTAGGCAGGGGGTTGGACTAGAAGACCTCCAAGGTCCCTTCCAACTCTACTATTGTATTGTATTAAATACCCATTCTAATACCCACATGCTAATTGAGAGACTAAGATATATATTTTTTTCTTTTATTTCTGTAATTCCTTCATTCCAGGTAGAGTCAGGGCGACTAAATGAAGCTGAGCATTTACTGGCTGGATGCTCTTCCTGACACCTACATGGAGTTCGCAGCAGATATTTTCTCTTTGCACCCTGAGGGAGAAACATCTACCAGTACTTAGGATTGAAGTCTCAGCTTTCCAACTGGGAGGCAAGTGTTTTCAGCCCTAGGCCACCATTCCACTAATGGAGAGATTATGAATATCCCATGGAAAAATGTGGAATAGCATAGCATAGCATAGCATAGCATAGCATAGCATAGCATAGCATAGAATAGAATAGAATAGAATAGAATAGAATAGAATAGAATAGAATAGAATAGAATTCTTTATTGGCCAAGTGTGATTAGACACACACAAGGAATTTGTCTTTGGTGCATATGCCCTCTGTGTACATAAAAAGACAAGATACATTCGTCAAGAATCATAAATAAGATCTATTATTGTCCTAGCAGAATTGATGTGCAGATTTTCTTTTCTTCCCTACCTTATTATTCCTTGCTCCCAAAAAATATATACAGGTAGCCTCTAATTACAACCATAATGGAGCTTGCCCATTATGGACATAAGGTGTGATGAACGTAAAGCAGGTCATCATGATAAAAGATGGATTTAAATGCTGCTGGCCACTATGTATTTCTTGAGCTTCCATTCTAGATGTTTATGGAACAGCATGGGTGCACTGTTATGCATTATGCACATTTCCCATGCTATTTTTCATTGTGAGGTATATGGAGACATGCAACACAATCCTCTGTAACTCACAAATGGAATACCAAGAAGTTTCAAAGAACCAGGAAAAATACTCTTGGGTTGATCATTTAGCAAAACAGCTGTTCTTTCCAACAATTCATTTTCTTTTATGACCTAAAAAATCAGAAAATAGGAAGCTCTGGAGATTATAGTCTTCTCATAAATGTTGATTATAGAGTTTGGATCAACACTAGAGACTGACTCTGATTATCATTGGGGGAAGACTGAATTGGGAAGCGGGGGGTTCAGTTAAGAGACAGTAAGTTTCTTCTGAGTGATCTATCAAAGGCTAAATGCTTCCCCAGGTGGGATTAGAACCAGTGATGGATAGAGCTAGAGCTAAATATGGACAGAGGAAATAGGGATAAAAGTTTGCAATGTGCAGGATTGTTTATCCTTCCTTCCATATAAAATAAACCAAAAACTACAAGTCTCAAACTGTAGGTTTCTTAGCTTATTTAAGGAATCTCAGTATAACCACTATACCACCACAAATTGACAGTGCTACAGTGCTTTTTTTCCCATATGAGATATTTTCTTATATAATATGGGACTTAGATTCCTGTTTCTTTCTCTTTACATGGTTTTGTTTGCCTACTAGACAGAGAAAAAACAGTTGCAGGCAAGGCTTGAAATTATCTGTGTTCAAATCTTGATATGCACCTTCAGAGTACACCCCCTCACATTTTGTAAATATTTAAGTACATCTTTTCATGTGACAACACTGAAGGCTATAATGTAAAGTAGTGAGGAGACAGCTTGTAAAACAGTGTAAACATGCTGTCCCCTCAAAATAACACCCACACATAGCCATTAATGTATAAACTTCTAAAAAGATAAATATTTACAAAATGTGAGGGGGTGTACTCACTTCTGTGATATACAGAGCATCATCACCAATTCATAGAAGTTAAGTAATATGAGGCTGAACTTAAATGTTGGAAGTTTGCAGAGAAGAGTCTTCACTGAAGGAAAATCAAGTTCAGTGAAACTATTTATGATTCAGAAGGTTATATCTCCACAAAATTTATAGAGTTGCCTCTGCAGCTGTGCTAACTAGCAGAAGTCTTCAACTGCATCAGGCCAAGCCAGAATCTACCTGATAAATCCCTGCCATAGACTTCTCTTTCTTGGAATGGCTGAGAGTGCAGATATCCCTGTTGTTCCAATGCTCAGTTAGTGTTCTTGGATGTGGGACTGCTTCCTCCATCCCTCAGATCTGTTGCTACTTTCATATATTTTGTTATGGGAAGTAAATGCTTCAATAAGGCAAATGGATGTACAGGCACTCCTGGACTTATGAATAGTCATTTAGCAACCATTCAAAGTTATGATAGACCAACCCAAGGTGGAATGGGACAATTCACCATGGCCAACTCACCACGGTCAACTCGCCATGAGACAATTTGCCATGGGACAACTTGTTATGGGACAGTTCAACAATTCAATTTAATTATTTAAAATAATTAAAACATTATTTTAATCTTTGCCATTTACATTTCATTTTGTCCCTTCTTTGACATCCTTTCCTTAATTATCTATTCCACTATTTCTTTGATATTAGTGTTACTCTTGTCCCATGACAAGTTGGCCATGGCAAGTTGTCCTGCAATGAGTTGGCCGCAGCAAGTTGGCTGCAGTGAGTTGGATGTGGCAAGTTGTTGTAGACCCCTGGTAACAGTTGCACAATAGATTTATAGACCATGTTAGTGATAATAAGAAACGGTACTGAAAATTGAGATGCCAATGTCACAATGCTCAGATATAAATCTATGGTACAGCTGCTTCCAGAATATTATGTGCAGTTCTGGTCACTGCACCTCAACAAAATATTGTGGAACTTCGGAGGGTTCAGAAGATGGCAACTTAGATGATCAAAGAGCTGGAACACCTTCTCTGTTAAAAAAGACTGTGACACTTGGGGATTTTAAGACTAGAAAGCAGGTGAATGAGAGGGGACATGTATTAAATGCACAACATTATACATGGTGTGCATGAAATGCTCATGTTTGTATGTTAAATGCCAATAGGAAATCTTTTTTCTTCAGTTTTTCATAAACATATCTACAGTAGCTTTCTGCTTTCTGTTGCGCAGAGCATAGTTTACTTCAGTATTCCTGTTGTGATCATCATCTTTTTCGATGATTTTTAATCATCAAAGTTGGACACAAAGTTGGACAACTTCATGGGGGATAAGATCTCAATGCCCACTAGTCACCACTATAATATCACCACTATCAGAGGTGTTTGTCAGAAGCTACACGAATGTCAAAATAACATTATATATGTCATGATGTTATGAGGATTGACAGCATTCATCCTACCTTCTCTTCCACCACCTCCCAAAGTCACCCGTGATGAATACCTCCAGAGTTAAATGGTCTATAACACTTCTATAAATGTCTGGAAGCAAAATGCTTGACTGGGTCACTCTTTCATCTGATCTATTTTATTTATTTATTTATTTGTCAAAACATGTATGAGATAACAGCTGTAAGTATAAACATGTATATGAACACAGGAAATGGGTACAAATAAGTGGGGACAGTAGGACAGAGACGGTAGGCACGCTGGTGTGCTTATGGAGGTCCCCTTACATTCCTCTTAGGAATGGGGTGAGGTCCACGGTAGACAGTTTAAGGTTAAAGTTATGGGGGTTTGAGGATGTAACAACAGAGTCAGGTAGTGTATTCCAGTCATTGACAACTCTGTTGCTGAAATAGTATTTTCTGCAATCTAGCATGGATCATCTGTTCTTTTTTACATTGAAAAGGATGGTTCTCCTCACTGTGATTTGATTCTCAGACCAAAGAAGCCATAATATCTTTGATTTTGCTGTTTCTTGTTTGTTTGAAACTTGTCCAAAGTAAGAGTTCAACAAAATAAGACATTTTAGTAGTCACGATGTAAGAAGCTGGCTCTTTCTAAACGCTCCCATTTCTCCTAAAACAATTGTCTTAAGCATTTCTTCAGGAAGCCAGGATGGCATCTTTTCCAGTAACACACAGAAGACAAAAATGCAGGCACTTCACTTTACAAAGCAGGAAGCCAGGTTCACAAAGGAAAAGGAATGATTTATGAGTAGTCTGTTCTTAACAGGACAAGCCTTATATTACTCTCAATAGATTTCACCAGCCACAGCACAGGATGTAGGTTTCATTCTTTCCAGCTGTCACTTTGCCTATGCTCATATTTTATAAATGTAAAACATAGAGAGTGACCTTCCCCTTCACAGTGGTAAGATATTGGCTGAGGTGGGTTTTTTTTTTTTCAAAATAGAAGAGTGGACCGTTATCCAGTAAAAGATAGCTGAGGTACTATCTACAGCTGCACTAATTCATCGGAATGAAGCATGGTCAGAAATATTTAAAGCTGCTGTCCACAACTACAAAAGTACTCATTTCACAAACTGTGGTGCACCTTGACCTAGAATAGTAATACTGACAATATGATTTTCAATATGGAACACGTACTCAAGCATACCACTTAACAAAACAAACTTGTACTTTTGAGGAACCAACAGCGCAAGCTGCTTTGTTATTCTTCGGTGTGTTTTGCTAATGCAAAATATAGACAAGAAAAACCAGGAGAAAATCATGCACTAAATTTTGGTATAGGTATAAATTGGCGGACTTGTTTCTTTAAGCTGAATTCAGACTTATTTGTGACTTTCTCTCATGCAGACATTTTAGAAACAAGTAGAGAAAATTAAGTCCCTCTACAGAAGTCTGTGGAGATTCTCAGTCATCCAGATCATGGTTGTCCCAAAGGTGCTTTTTCAGGAGGCAACTGGACTTTCTTGTTTTTTTTCTTTTGAAGACATTTTGCTTCTCATCCAAGAAGCTTCTTCAGCTCTGACTGGATGGTGGGGAATGGAAGGATTTATATTCCTTGCAGACAGATGGTCATTTGCATCCTTTTAGAGGTTTGGTGAAGCACTTGGAGATTTATCTGTGTCCTCAGGGTCACCTGAGTGGTGCTCCTGGTTCCTGTAATCTGCATTTTTTTCCTCTGGAAATTATTCCTGCTCCCACACCATTCAAAGAATGTTCATCCTAAATTGTATAGCTAAAAATCTATAGAGTCTCTAGGGTCTCTAAAAGTCTCTAAAAGGATGCAAATGACAATTTATGTTGAAACAATTTATGCCCAGGATGCAAGGGGTCTGTAAATATTTTCACAGCCCTCTTTTTGACTTATGCAGTGTACAGGTCCTCAATGGAAGGCAGGTTGGCAGTAATTGTTTTTCTCTGGTGCTTTGAAAAACAAGTTGACCTCCTATTTGTGGTAACCTCTCAAATATTGGAATATTGCTATCATGTCCGTCCCCCCCATACCTTCTTTTCTCTAGCCAAACCCAAATCCGTCAACCGTTCTTCATATGTTTTTGTCTCCAGGCCTTTAATCGTTTTAGTTGCTCTTTGCACTTTTCCCCAAAGTCTTGTTGAAAGAAATATCCTTCTGGGTTCGGCTCCAAGTGGGGAAAAAGAAACTGGAGACATGGAGGTTGCTTGGAAAGATGGTTTAATGGTGGACAGGACCACATGGCCTGAGTCCTGAACAGAAAAGGTGATCACATGCGTCAATGTTGGAAAGAAGAAGAGAAGGCAGGACTGAGATCTGAGTCCCTGGTTTTATGCCCTCTCTGGCCTTTGATCTTGAGCTTGTATTCTGATTGGTTATCAGACTCCCATGGGGCCATGCAGGGGCAACTCTCTAGGCTGCGTTTTGAATCCAGGTTTGGTTGAGTTCTCAGATGCCATGTGGGGAGTTGGGTAAAGGGCCAATATTATCATGCCTTAATCCCATCCCCCTGGAGCTGAAGGGGAGAACTCTTTATTATGTAAAGGGACTGGCTTAGCCACCTTGAGGAATGGTGGCGGCGCAACAGCGTTCAGCGTTTGGCGTGCGTGCCGGCAGAGGAGACAAGGGGAGCGACAGAGCGGCCGGTAGAGAGGCGAGGCAGCCGATTAGGAAAGGCTGAAAGAAGACCTGCTCGTAAAATGCCTCTGCCAAGGGCCTTGCTGAGGCTTTTCGCTGAGGCTTCTTATCATCCTCTGGCGGCTCCCGGTGACTCCTGGAGGCCGGCGCTGTTGGGAAGACGCCGGAAGACCAACGCCTGGAACATAGGGACGCTGGGTGAGCACTGGGTGAGAGCCTGGACTACTGGACCCTTCAGGTGGGAGCCAGGACAGAGTGGGAGAGGATGGTGGTTATGGTGGTTGGGGGGGCCTGGATCATCTGAGGCCTCTGGAAGATCTGGCCTAGGGCCATGGACTGGGCCTATGACCATGGAGAGGCTGGAAGGCTGCCTGGGAGTATGGTTATCTGGAGCCAAGACTGCCCCACCCACCCACCAAGGACCCTGAATCTCTGTTCCTGAGCTTATCCCCACCTAGGACCACCTAAGACCATGAAGGGTTATCACCAACTTTACAGCTGGGGCTATCACCCATTTTTCTACCATTTTTACCATCATCGCCACATCCGTCTAATCTTATCATCTGGACATCTGCTTCCCCCCCCCCCACTCTTTACTGAAGAATTATCCAGGACAATGCCTCTTACCCCCCACATTGACATTGACTTATGGGACTAATGCCTTCTACCTCCCCCCCATACTGACTTATTTTTACCATCTACAGCACCTTAACCCCTACTGGAATTTTGTTGATAATAACTTATTCGAGATTAGACTTGCTCCGCCTGCGGGAGGCCCCTCTCTCGCAGGTTTGGCCCTTGGCTCTTTCAAGGGCCCGCCTCGAGGACGGGTTCATGGACCCCGAGAGGTGCAGGAACCGGAAGCTAAGGGGATTTTTAGTAAAATGTTTTTTATCTTTTTTAGGGGGTTCCAGGGTGGGGGGGAGGGCTAATCAGACCGGGAGGAGAGCCAGCGCCGGAGAGACAGGTGAGTCCAGGAAGGACGGGGATGCGGTGGAGGGGGGGAAAATAAAGGTCATTCGAGCAGAGAGTTGTCCTATTACAACAGTCATGGGGAGGAGGGGATGCGAGGACAGGATAAGATCCCAAGGTCGGTTGGGAGACCGTGGCTGCTGGTTACGCCCGGTCGCTTGTACCAACCCCTGCAGTCTAGGTGGACAGGTGCTACAGAGCCAGGGCCTGCGGCAGATGCTTTGCAACGCAAGGTCTGTCACCAACAAGGCCCCCCTCATTAATGAGTTGATCTCAGAGGGGGAGCTAGACCTTGCAGGGATAACGGAGACCTGGTTGGGCCACGAGGGTGGTTTACCCCTCGTGGAAATGTGCCCACCAGGTTTCCGGGCATTCCATCAGCCCCGGGTCCTGGGTAAGGGTGGTGGGGTGGCGGTGGTTATGCGGGAATGTTTAGAGCCGAGGGAGTTCACTGTCCCTCAGATACCCGGGTGTGAGTCCCTCGGTGTGAACTGGGGCCCAGGGAGGCAGTGGGGCTTGCTGATTGTATACTTGGCTCCTCGCTATGCATCAGCAGCCCTGCCCGAGCTCCTCGAGCTAATCTCAGTGACGGCAGTTGAGACTCCCAGACTTTTGGTCATGGGGGACTTCAACTTGCCGTCAACGGGAGCGGCTTCCGAGGTGGATCGGGAGTTCATGGCTTCCATGACGGCCATGGACCTGACCCAATTAGTGCAGGGCCCCACTCACGAAGGGGGCCACACACTGGACCTCATTTTTGTATCTGAACAGTGGACGAGTGATCTGGGAATAGGGGACTTAGTCATCACGCCCCTGTCATGGTCAGACCACTCATCCCTCCGGCTGGACTTCCCTGGCGCTATCCCCCACCGCGAGGAGGCGGAACCAGACTCTACAAGCTGGTACCGCCCCAGGCACCTGATGGAATCGAATAGATTCCAGACGGAGCTTGGGCCAATACCTGTAGCCTTGTCCCGCTCCCGCTCCGAGGACCTAGTGACTGCCTGGAATAGGGCGACGACTGGGGCCTTGGACCGGGTTACGCCTTTGCGACCTCTCCTGCGGCATCGACCCACCCGGGCTCCTTGGTTTACTGAGGAGCTAAGGGTGATGAAGCGCCACAGGAGACATCTAGAGAGCAGGTGGAGGTCCTCACGCTCCGAATCTGACCGAACACAGGTAAGAGCCTATTTGCGGACTTACCTTGTGGAAATAAGAGCGGCCAAGCGTAGACATTGTGCTGCCCTTATTGCGTCCACGGATAACCGCCCTGCCGCCCTGTTTCGGGTGACCCGCTCCCTTTTATCGCAGGGGACGCGGGAGACACCCTTACAGGGAAGAGCAGAGGAGTTTGGGGAATATCTTCAGGACAAAATCGATCAGATCCGGAGCGGATGGACCTCCGTCAGTGGACCAGACGAGCCGTCAACAGCGAGTCTTGAGAGACCATTCTGGGAGGAGTTTGACTCTGTTGCCCCCGAGGATTTGGACAGGTTGCGTGGACGGCTGCGACCCACCACATGTTCAATGGACCCGTGCCCCTCCTGGCTGGTACTGGCAGCCTGGGAGGTGACACGAGGCTGGCTTCTGGGCCTGGTGAACGCCTCATTGGGTGAGGGTTACTTACCAACCGCCTTGAAAGAGGCGGTGGTGAGACCCTTGCTCAAGAGACCTTCGCTCGACCCAATGGAGCTAGCTAATTACCGTCCAGTCTCCAACCTCCCCTTCTTGGCGAAGGTTGTTGAGAATGTGGTGGTGCAGCAGTTTCCACGACACCTGGACGAATCCGACTATCTAGACCCACGCCAGTCCGGCTTCCGACCCGGGCACAGCACTGAGACAGCCTTGGTCGCGTTGGTTGATGATCTCTGGAGGGCCAGAGATAGGGGTTGTTCCTCTATCCTGGTCCTATTAGACCTCTCGGCGGCTTTTGATACCATCGACCATGGTATCCTATTGCGCCGGTTGGAGGGGATGGGAGTCGGAGGCACCGTTTTGCGGTGGTTCGGCTCCTACCTCTCCGACCGGAAGCAATGTGTGTTGACAGGGGGGCAGAGGTCGTCCCTGAGGCCACTCACTTGTGGGGTGCCGCAGGGGTCGGTCCTCTCGCCTCTCCTGTTCAACGCATATGTGAAGCCGCTGGGTGAGATCATCCGTGGCTTTGGGGTTGAGTACCACCTGTACGCTGATGACATTCAGCTGTACATTTCAACCCCAAACCACCCCAACGAGGCTGTCGAAGTGATGTCCCGGTGTTTGGAAGCCGTCGGGGTCTGGATGGGGGACAACAGACTCAAACTCAACCCCTCCAAGACCGAGTGGCTGTGGGTACCGGCACCTCGGTTCAGCCAGCTGACACCATCGCTGGCCATAGGGGGCGAACAACTGTCCCCTGTGGAGCGGGCGCGCAATTTGGGCGTCCTCCTTGATGCCCGGCTGTCAATGGAGGACCATGTGGCAGCCGTGGCAAGGGGGGCGTTCCACCAGGTTTCGCCTGGTGCGCCAATTGCACCCCCTACTGGACCGGAGTGCCCTGCGCACGGTCACTCATGCGCTGGTGACGTCTCGCCTGGACTACTGCAATGCCCTCTACATGGAGCTTCCCTTGGGACGCATCCGGAGACTGCAGCTAGTTCAGAACGCAGCCGCGCGGGTTATCATGGGGAGTACACGTTACTCCCACGTAACACCGCTCCTGCGCGAGCTGCACTGGCTGCCTGTGGCCTTTCGGGTGCGTTTCAAGGTATTGATTACCATCTTTAAAGCGCTCCATGGCATAGGACCTAGTTATCTGCAGGATCGCATCCTACCACACACGTCCCTGCGACCTATCCGCTCACACAGGGAGGGACTCCTCCTGGTGCCGTCCGCTAGGCAGTGTCAGCGGGCGACACCTAGGAGTAGGTCCTTCTCTGTGATGGGCCCAACCCTCTGGAATGACCTCCCCCCCCCGACATTCGAACCACCACCGACCTCCGTTCCTTCCGTCAAAAGTTAAAGACTCACCTATTTCAATCAGCTGGCCTGGCACTCTCTTAGTTTTACCTCCCGGGGATTTATTTTACTTGGGTTTGGGTTTTTAATTGGGGATGTTTTTTAGGATTTTAGAATATATTTATTTCTTGTACAGCCTATCTCCTCCATCCAAATGTATTTAATTGTTTTATGATTGTATTTTTATCTGCATTGACTGTACACCGCCCCGAGTCCCTTTTTGGGAGAGGGGGCGGTCTAGAAATCCAAGAAATAAATAAATAAATAAATAAACCTTAATGGTCCATTGACAAAGTGGGTGGAGGCAGGAAGCTACAGGGAGCTACTCTCAATTTATAACATGTTTCTTCCTTTTCACATGCAGGGAAATATAATAATCTGCCTTTTCAATATTTCCTAGGATATTTCATTTTTCTGGGAGAGGGCTGGGTGGTAACTTTCCACAATCTCAATATCTTTTTTGTAATATGGTGACCTAAACTGGATGCAGTATTCTAGGTGTGCCCTTACTAAAGCTTTATAAAGGGACACTAATTCTTCACATGATTTTGATTCTATGCCTCTGTTTAAACAAATAAGGATTGTATTAGCTTTTTTGGTTACTACCACACACTGCTGACTTATATTTAAGTGATCATTTACTAGGATGCCAAGGTCTCTCTCACAGTTACTGTTTTTTGAGCCAGGTTTCACCTAGTCTGTACTTGTACCTTTGGTTTTTCCTGCCTAAGTATACAAGCGTATTTTTCTCCACATTAAATTTCATGTTGTTGGATAGGGCCCATTGTTCAAGTCTGTCAAGATCTTTTTGGATCCTGAGCTTGTTTCTGGGATGTTGACTATTCCTGCCAGCTTAGTGTTCATCTGCAAATTTAATGAGTTCCCCTTCTATTTCATCATCATCATCATTTCTAACATGATGAAAGAACTAGAATCTAGGCTAAAGCTGTGCTGATGGAGAAGTGAATCCACAATTTTTGCTCCAATATAATATACAAAACAGAAATCACCATACATTACTCTGAATGAAACCATCAAGGCATACAATAAAAATGAACAGGAAGGAGCAAAATCAAAAACAAATCTGGGTTCCATCTCATAAATACAATACAATACAATACAATAGTAGAGTTGGAAGGGACCTTGGAGGTCTTCTAGTCCAACCCCCTGCCTAGGCAGGAAACCCTATACTGTTTCAGACAGATGGCTATCCAACATCTTCTTAAAGACTTCCAGTGTTGGGGCATTCACAACTTCTGGAGGCAAGCTGTTCCACTGATTAATTGTTCTAACTGTCAGGAAGTTTCTCCTCAGTTCTAAGTTGCTTCTCTCCTTGATTAGTTTCCACCCATTGCTTCTTGTTCTACCCTCAGTTGCCTTGGAGAATAGTTTGACTCCCTCTTCTTTGTGGCAACCCCTGAGATATTGGAACACTGCTATCATGTCTCCCCTAGTCCTTCTTTCTCTTAAGCTGGACATACCTAGTTCCTGCAACCATTCTTCATATGTTTTAGTCTCCAATCCCCTAATCATTTTTGTTGCTCTTCTCTGCACTCTTTCTAGAGTCACCACATCTTTTTTACATCGTGGCAACCAGAACTGAATGCAGTATTCCAAGTGTGGCCTTACCAAGGCATTATAAAGTGGTATTAACACTTCACGTAATAAATGTTCTTATCATGAAAGTTAGGATTAAAGCACTTCAAGTTTCAGAATAAACTGTAAGGTAAAGATTCCCCTCACACATATGTGCTAGCCGTTCCCGACTCTAGAGGGTGGCACTCATTTCTGTTTCAAAGCCAGCGCTGTCCAAAGACGTCTCCGTGGTCATGTGGCTGACATGACTAAATGCCAAAGGTGCATGGAATGCTGTTACCTTCCCACCAAAGGAGGTCCCTATTTTTCTACTTGCATTTTTTACATGTTTTCGAACTGCTAGGTTGGCAGAAGCTGGGACAAGTAACAGGACCTCACCCTGTTACGTGGGACTAGTGATTCGAACTGCCGACCTTTCAATTGACAAGCTCAGCATCTTAGCCACTGAGCCACCCCTTCCCTATTGAATGAATGGTATCTCTTAGTAAAAATGTTAGAATAACTCTGTTTTTCTCTGTTGTTTTGCTCTGTAGTCACTAGGAAAGGCTGGCACTGAAGAATGTTGATGGAGTGACAAAGGCACCTCAGTAAATAAATGTGTAGAATTGAGAAAAGATTTAAGTTCACTCATCACACTAAGCCAGAAAGATCTTCCAAATAAAGATTCAGCCTCTCCCACCTCCAATATGACATTGTAACTGAGAACTTGAAGCTGAATCTTCAGCAACTCTATGCAAATGACCCTGTAGCTACAAATATAGGCCATTATAATATAGAAAGTACTACTCCAGAAATACATTGTTAACTTGCACTCCAAGTGATGGTCCATGTTTCCATTGTTGGAGGTTAAGATGTTGTGTCTGTGAATGACCCTGAGAATGAGAATCTGACCTGAGCAAGGATGATTGGAGGATTTTTATACCTAGTACAAAAATATTTATTTGCCAGAAATACATTATAAGGGTAGAGAGCATCTAGTTAACCACATTCTGCTCAGAGGCTAAGTTACATGTGCTCTGTGAGTATGTGCTTGGAAAGAAAGGAAGAAGGAAGTGACCCCAGATTAGCCAGGGAAAAAATCGATACAATGATAGCCAAAGAGGAAAGTAGAGTAAATCCTTAGTTTTCTATCAACAAATCTTGGAGTTGCCAAAGTTGGGTATCCTTGATTTATACCTTCCTGCTTCTCAGTAAGTCATGGAAAGCTAAAGAGTCAGTGCCATTGGATTCATAACTTCAACATCTATTGGAAGGAATGTTTATCTTCTGCCTATCAGTTCCTTGTCATTATGCAACATTATTTTCAAGAATGTCTTTTTCTTCTAACAAAGACCATAAGTTTGCTTGGTGCTTTTTCAAGATGCAAGTTGATATTTTGGTTCTTCTTTGAAGACAGTCATCCATGACCTGGATGACTGAGAATCTCCATAGACATTTCCTTGGTACTTAACATATGCATGGGAAACTTCCATTTCCCTTTACCCTCCAACCTCTCATTTGCCAGCTATAACTGTCGAATGCAGCCGGCATAGCATGGGGTTTATAACGCACTGTAAGTTTTCTGCCATTGTGACTGAAAAGTATTTGAGGATTTTTAGCATTTCTTTGTAATTTTTAGTTATTGATCTTCCTTCAAATAACTCCCTTGGCATTTATTTTCTAAAATATACGCACATAATCACACACACAAACACACCACAAGGGATGAAATATTAGCAATTCATGTTGATTTGTTTTTGTGAAAGCGTGTTTAGATGTGGATTCAATAGAACTTAAGCAGGTGGGATGAGCTTGAAAAATGAGACTAAGATATGGATGACTTCGTGTTATCTGCCCATGATCAACACCAAAGTGGTATCTGAGAGATCTGATTGGTTAATGGATTCTCTGTAACATTCAGACATAGATATGATATACCCATTTTCATAGCATTAGTGTCCAAGAAGATGGGTAAATAGTAATAATGCTATATATTTTAATCACATTTTAAACTATGGTGGAAACTAAGAGATGGGAAGAGTGGCTACCTGGAAGACTTTGCAATATAGTTCATCTGGTTTTGGTTTAGCATGTACTAAACTATCATTGTGGATTACAGGTAGTCCACAACCTGTAACTATGACTATAATAGAGCCAACCCAATATGGTTGTAAGTCACAATTTTAAGTCATGAAGTCATCTACAGTGAGATTTTATGAATACTTTGTAATGGTCATTAATGAATCCTCAGTGGTTAAGTGAATGCCATGGTTGTTAAGTGAACCTACTGTTTGCTATTGGAGTCCCAAATGTGCTTTTTCAGGAGGCAACTGGACTTTCTTATTTTTTCTTTGAAGATGTTTCACTTCTCATCCAAGAAGCTTCTTCAGCTCTGACTGGATGGTGGGGAATAGAAGGATTAATGTTCCTTGCAGACAGCTGGAATATAAATCCTTTCATTCCCCACCATCCAGTCAGAGCTGAAGAAGTTTCTTGGGTGAGAAGAGAAACGTCTTCAGAGAAAAACAAGGAAGTCCAGTTGCCTCCTGAAAAAGCACCTTTGGGGCAACCATGACCTGGATGACCGAGAATCTCCATTTGCTATGGGGTGTTTTTGCCAAAAATCAGAAGTAAACACCAGTTTTCAGGAAAAAAAGCATCATAAATTATGATCATATTATTTCAAGATGACGCAAATGGCTATAAATGTGGGTCAGTTGCCAAGAACCCAAAACGTGGTCATATCACTTAGATGGGGGCAGTCAACAGAACTTGAAATCAATTCATCAGTACCTTTGGGGGAGGGTCTGTCATAACTTGAAGCAACCAGTCGTAAGTCATAGACTACCTGTACAAACTAACTATTGTAATTATAAGCTGCAGTTTACACATTTCATTCAATGATAAGGAAATCACAGCTCATGTGACATGTGAAACCATCTACTATTCCTCTCTGCTGCTTTCTCCAGAAATATATTAACTCAACTCTGAACACAACTCCACTGTCACTGTTTAGCCATGAAACTGTTTTTAATTTCAAGTTGTTTTTAAAAAGAGAACATGGTAGATAATTATAAAAAGAGATTCCATCACTGAAGACATTGACTGATGCTGGTTGGAGTTAGATCTTGACAGCCAAACAGGATGAGCGACGGTTCACTGGCTCTAAAGACATTACATTGCAAATGCTGTTTATTTTCTGTCAGCTCTAAACTATGCAGTAAATAACACATTATAAAAGACATCCCGAAATAACATTAGCCTCAAATGGAACCATCTATTACATTTCCCTTCTCAAGCTTTTTAGAAAAAAAATGTTCCTTTATGCTTGCAGGCCTGTTTAAAGAAAAAAAAGGAGGGGATTGACCCCCAATCACATTGGCCTTCCAAGGGTCCCTCAAAACTTGGTTTCACCATTAGGCCTGGAGGTCCCATGAAAATGTGAGGCCTGTTAAATGGTTGCTGTAAGTTTAGATTGCATTCTTCAACGTCTTTTTTATTATAATTTTAAACTGTTTTTAATTGGGTGATTTGTTGTTGTTTTAACTGTGTCCATCACCCAAAGACAAAGACAAATGAGATAGGCAGCTATATAAAGTCAATAAATAAATAACTAAATGTTAGTGGGGTATTTCCATGGTAATTTTGAGAGGGATTAAAAATAATGATGGGTTTAATTCGTTCTCCAAATACTTTTTTTTAAAATTTAGACAAATAAATCTATAAATCAATCAATAAATTAATCAATAAATCAATCAAAAAATAAATAAATAAATAAATGTTTTCACCCACTTCTACTACCAAAAGATCTCTAAAATTGTCACTTAGTTATAGTTGTTTAAGGTGAACAAAGCATAACATTATTAAACACATGGGGCATTATATAAATTGTCACTCAATTTAATCAAAGGTTAGTTTAATACATTTTCGATTTCAGTTCAATTCAATCAAATTCTTTGTCCTGATTCAGCCTACTTTGGGGGGTACAACCATTCCTGCCTTCTACTCATATGCCACATATAACCCTCATCCTCCTGGAGGATATAGGATGGGGAAGGTATAATGCAGCAGGTGGGTATGTCTGCCCTTTCTCACTAATTTTCTTCAAGAGCACAGACAGAAGAATTATATAAAACAATCCCTGCAACTCTTTCTATCCTGACAGATGTAGTGAATGTTGGTTTAAACAAAGCCCCTTTCCTTCCAAAATAAGCCCCAACATCTGGACTAACTTCACACCATCTGTTTGAGGTAGACGTGTGAACAAATGTTATGTCCCATTGGTGTCGATGATAGAAACATGTGGTTAACGCAGAGATTTCAATTCTCCCATACTATTCCAGAATCCTTCACATTAGCTGTGCTGAAATCTGGTTTACAATTTTTTGAAAGTTTTCTTCGTTTGTGAAAGAAGCTTCCTTCCTACTGTTTTTCTCAAGGGACTGGGGATTAGTTTCAAACTTTACTTGGTAGTTTTGAAGCTTATTATTGGAAATAGTTCAGGTTTTCTGAGGGATACCTTTCATTATTCTGAGGTTTCTCTATCTACCCTTGCTTCCTAGTCTGAAAATATCCCATGGAAGAAGTTCATTCTTGATGTCTTTCAATGGAGGTGACACTTGCAAGCTGGGAAGAATAAATAAAAATATATATTTTTTTTCTACAAGAACCTTATTTCTCACTAAATGACAATGTTACTTGGGGCTAAAATCAATCCTGTTTGTACATACATGCAAAGGAGGAAAATATTTAAGACTGTTCAATGTGAATTGTTCTATTTTACCTATTTGAAATATTTTCTAAACCATTATTTATTTGTTCAACTTATATTCATGTTGCTATTTATTTATTTATTTATTTATTCACAATATTTTTCGCTTTGGTTACTATTTTTTGTGTTATGCATTTCCTAGCTTGCTGTCCCAAGCCCTTAAACACTCACACACAATCTGCAGCAGTGGCACCAACAGACAAACACTTCTCCATGTCTATTGCTGGAAGTCAACTTTTTCCCCCCAGAGTATCTTGAAACCTATATTGGGGGAATGGGGGAATATCAGCCATATCCAGAGTTCCAGCTTAACTGCAGAATCAATGATTATGATCTGACAGTGAGAGCAATCAAGCAACGGAACAGCTTGCCCTCAGAGGTTTTGGGAGCTTTATCACTGGAAGCTTTCAAGAAGACACTGGCCTGCCATCTGTCAAAAATGGTATAGGGTCTGCTTGGGCCAGGGAGTTGGACCAGATGACCTACAAGGTCCCTTCCAACTCTGTTAATCTACTTGTCTGTATAATTATCCATGGATGTACTTCTCATCAGTTAATTTTTCGAAGATCTTATTTTTTTTCAAGCTATCTGGATCTGTGGTCATCACCAACTATATCTTTAAAGCTTGAATCCTCTAAATCAGAGGTGGGCTGAACCGGTAGTGGTATGCTGGCCTGGGTCACAGAACTGGCAGCAACCCAGCTTGGCCAGGCCTCCGGTCACCATAGCTGCCTCCGCCATCTGGTTTTTGAGTTCTGCGCATGTGCAGAACAATTTCTATTGAACTGCGCCTGCACACGCAGCATGCACCCAGCGCGTGCACTAAGCGGACCCACAAGCGAACTGGCAGTAACACGGGCTAGAATCCACCCCTGTTCTAAATTTATTCTGTACTCTATATTTCCATTATCCATTCTCATCTAGGAAGCTTCAAACTTGCTCAGTCAAGAAATAGCTCTGCAATTTTCTTACATCACTACTGTACAGGGAAGGAAGGAAGGAAAAATGGATGGATGGATGGAAGGAAGGAGGGAGGGAGGGAGGAAGAGAGCGCAGAAATTATGAGTAGTTCGGAGAACTGGCAAATTCCACCTCTGGCTGGCCCCAGAGTGGGGTGGGAATAGAGATTTTGCAGTATCCTTCCCATGCCACTCCCACCAAGCCACACCCACCAAGCCACACCCATGCCCACCAAGCCACGCCCACAGAACTGGTAGTAAAAAAAATGCATTTCACCACTGCTAAGATTGTTTAGTTAAAATAAGTTTTTCTTGTGATTTACCATGTTCTGTGAATCCTGCTGGCTTGTTTACTTAGTTTATGGTTCAATTTATTATCCAGACTCATGGGAAATATGTTATATGAACCCAGCCAATGAGTTATAGAGATATCCATCAATAGTAGTCTTTGTCTTCTTCCTAATTTTCCCTAGAAACTTATTGTATATGAGACTTCTTTCAAGGTTTGTATTTCATGTGCTGCACATGGCAAATATCCGCTCAGCAGTTATTTGAGATTTTCATTCATTCATTCAATCAATCAATCATTTATTTTAAACTGCCACAATCATGCCATTCCAAGCTTTTTATGCATGTCTGGTTGTCTTAGAGTCTTCCAACTGGGAGTCATTCTTTAGCTAGGACTAGTGTGATTTCTCAGTCTTTTGGGCTGTATGACTTAGATTGCAAATAGATTACATGGTACAAAGAAAATCAGAAAGCAAGAAATGTCATAGAAAACACGATGAAAATATTCTCATTTTCATTTATGACAGCCTGTTGCTTCTCAAATGGGAATTTAGAATTTTCACCCCATTGTTCCCAGAGTCAGAAGGTGTCATTTAAGCCATCAAATTCAACTCCTATTAGTGCAGTAACCAGGACCAAACCATTATATTGTTATAGTTATACATTTCCCAGATTTGCTTGGTACTTTTTGCTTGGTGTACTGACTTTTTTCTTAATTTTAACAGTAAGCCCCAGAGTCAAAGCCTCTGTTGAAGTAATCAATTTCAGGTAATCAGTTTCACAGGCAAACTCTTTTCCTCTGAGGTTTTTCCTAACATTCACCTTCCTATACCATGACCATTATTCCACATCCTACCACCACATACATTAAAGAACAAGATGTGGCTTCCATTTCTGTGACAACTTCATAAACAAACTTGAGAAGCAGGCATTTTATTTCACCTCAATCACCTTTTCTCAAGGCTAAACATAATCAATTTGTTCCATCTCTTTTCCTGGATTTTTCTTTCCAAGGTCTTTCTTTCAAACTTTCCTTTCACCTCTCTGGTTTGTCTGAATCTGTTTTAAAGTGGGATGCCTGGAAGAATTGGACACAGCACTTCAGGTTTGCTTTACACATGCTTCTCTTAGCTATATCCACCATGTTGTGAATCTTATCTATTGACATGAGGAAATGAACAAAAGAGTTGTTATAGAACATTGAAGAGAAGAATCTCGAACTGTTTGTAGAAATGTATTACTGACATAGTTTGGCAATGGTTCCATTGGCTTTTTGTGGATATAAAAGATAGGTAGATTTTGTTTATGGTATAATTTTTCAGACACCCCACCTACTCCTCCTTCTTTAATCCCCACCCCACTCCTACTCTCCTTCCTTTAATCGTATCTTGTTAATAAAGTTGACTGTATATTCCATTTGTTAGCTTGATATAATGAAATATCTTCTTTAAAAAAAAAAAAAGCAATAGAGAGCTAGTTGGCTTCCTTGACATTTTTCTGTAGACCAAAGGAATTTCTACTGTTCCCTTAAAAAGTTGTTTATTTGTTTTAGTCTATTTTTAGTTGTTTAGGATTTTAGGCAGTGAACAACACAAGCACTATCACAATTTAAGCCATATTATGAAATACAAATAAATAAACATACAACAGGCATCAGGACCAACTGGAGAATGAGTGCCTCCTAAATGAAGAAGGTGCTGTCACTTCTGGGCCTCAAATGTTCCAAAGGCAGGTTTACCACTGAGAAGACCCATTACCTGGATTATGCCACATGGGCCTTGCATAGAGGGAGGACTATAAACAGAGCCTTTCTAGAGGTTTACCAACTGGACCTACTCACTAAAGTAACAGCAGAATCAACTAAGAACAGTGTGCTCAATTTCCAACTGCTGGTCCAGAAGAATATCATGGTCAATAATGTCAAGTGCTACTCAGAGGTCTAAGAAGATCAGTATAGGTGCACTATCATCCAGGTCCTGTCAAAGGTCTATCAAAGTGAGCAATATGTTTTCTATCCCACAATGAGGTCTAAAACCTACCTGAAAGGGATCTAGGCAATCTGTTTCTTCCCAAACCTTCTGAAGTTGTATCACTACAACTTCTCTACAACCTTATCAATTAGGTGGAATTACAGTTAGAGACTGAGTAAAAGTTGTGCAGAATAGCTGGGTCCAAGGACAGCTTCTTGAGGACATAATTTCCATTTTGTTTTCTTCCTCTGGGTTGTTTTCCAAATATTGTTTTGCTTCTTCATTAAAAATAAATTGCTGGGTATGGTATAGAAGAAAGGCATGAAGGAAGAGATGGAGAAGGGAAAAGGAAAGATGATATTTATAAGGTTGTCCTGGCTGAGAAAGGTATCCCTCAAATAGTATTATCTTTCCATTCCCTAAACCAAGTAGCTGATGCTGTAGGGTCAAGAAGAGCAGGAGACATTACTGCACTGAAGGTTTATCACTTAATGTCAAAATGTATACACTGCATGTACAAGTCAATTCTCAGATCACTGTTAAAAAGAACTAGCATTAGGAGGCAATGTTGTAGAAAGCCTTCTTCTGCTAAAGCCCTTGGTAGACAAACCAAGAGTTTGATTTGGTTCAAAACAATTATATACATTATTATCATATAAAGGTTGTACCTAATGTTCCAAATTCAGGACTTTTTTCTAAAAGTCAACTGCATTATTACTGCTTCTTTATTCATCAACATACTCAGTAACCGCTAATGCTTGATTTATTTAGATGAACAGTGGGTGAATTGTTTAATTTCTTCTAACAATATTTAGGATTGTTCAGAAGTTTCAAGCTGGAGAGAAGGGAAGAGAGACCGAAGTAATGCTGGGTAAAAGGTTCAAAAGGTCAATCTTTTTACCCATAAATTAGCTGTTATAGTGAGAAAGGATTCCTTCTCCAAGTTCCCATTGCTATGAACTGCCTGTCACCTCTTCTCTACTGGAGAGAGATCTATGATAGTATTATTTAATTTGAATCCATCAGCAGAGGAAAGCAACTCTCTAACCTTTTAGGGGGAGTTATTAGCCCAATGTCTGACAAGCACTCAGTGCTAATTAACATAAGTTACCATCTCGGTCTGAAATGTTCCTTCATTAACATCTCAGGTCAATTCTTTTTTCTTTTCTTTTTTAATTTCTGTCTCGCAAGCCACAGACAGAATTTGAGATGAGAGGCATGCCAAGACTTGGCATTCTGACAGCAAGAACTTTGGAGCGGACTGATAAAAATCCAGATAAGTAGAAATTCATGAGCAGAGTAAAGGAGACATCTTGTGAGGTAAAATAGAGGCAAGTTTAGGGTTCCACTGAAAAGTTCCAAATTAGAGAAAGATGGGTCTTCTTAGCCATGGCGATCAATCAGTTTCAGTACTGCTCAGTTTCTCATTTTTTAAGCTTTAAATCTTTATCATCCCATTTCCACATGTTAAAAAAGCCCACAAGGAATGCATTTTGTGTACATTTCTCCTAATCCATGCATTTTTAAATGCCGTGTTGATCAAATATATGCATGCTATATAGCAGTTTCCTTGATGCACTGGATTTTAATGTTATTATTTCCTAATCTATTCGGTTCTGTGTTGTCTAATATATGAATATTGCTGCATATTTTGACAGGAAAATGAATGTTAAGAAAGAGCATGTGGGATTGTTTATAGATTCAGGGTGTTCAGATAAGGTAAATTCACTTTAAAATGAAATATTTTAAAGTGAATTTACCTTAAGCATGACGCTGCAGGATATGGGATATAGGATATGCAGGAAAACGTCCCGGGGTACTTAAGTTATTTTTCTCACATCTGCTTTTTCTCATCAGTCCCCTTCTTACATTTCAACTCTAAATGCACACCTTGCATTATTTGATACCTGGAGAGGGGGATATCAGTTCATTCAATCAGTCAATAAACATCCTTTTCTCCTTCCTTTCTTCATATGCTGGCATTCTCCATACCCTCCGTTCAAAACTGTTTTCTTTGTGGATGGATCAATTGTTCTTTTGCTTACATGTACAATAACAAAATAAAGTGTTTATGCAATAATCGCTAGACTGGAGAAGAAAAATTCCAGCAAAACTGTGAAGAGGAATATTTGGCTTCAGTCTACCTATTGTTGGAAGAAATGTCCATCTGGGTTCAGTTCCAAGTGGGAAGAAAGCAGTGGTGGGTTGCAGGCTGTATGCCCCAGTAAGGGCGTACCGGAGCTTGCTTGGAGCACTGGGTACCGTTCCAGTATGGTGCTCTGGAGGGCCCACCCGCCAGTCCGTCCTCCTTACCCGTCTTTAAAGTCTTTGGCACTTCCGCGTACATGCATGGTGCATACAGCACCTGAGCAATGCTCCACCAAGCAGCTGGAGTGTCACGGAGGCTCGCGGAGGTGTCGCTGGAAGGTAAGACGCATGCACTCGCTGTGCACATCCATATGGACAACGCTGGGCCCAGTTGCAACCGTACCAGTTGCAATGGGATCTGGAACCCACCACTGGAAGAAAGACACTGGAAACATGGAGACTGCTTGGAAAGTTGGTTTAATGGTGGACAGGACCACATGGTTTGAGATCCTGGGCAAAAGAAAAAGCACATGGATGGGAGAGAGAGATGTATACCCTATCTTGGAGCTTCCTGTTCCTGTGTAAGAAATATATTCTGATTGGTTGTCAGTCTCCTATGAGGCCATGCAGGGGTAATTTTGTAGTGTGTTGAGCCCCAAGCTTGGCTGAATCTTGCTGGGTGATGTAATCTCCCCAAGTGCCATGTGATGAGTTCTGTTGTTAGATGGGTAGAGAGCTAATCCTACCTTTGTTGGATCTTGGGTGAGAGCATTTGCTTATGAACAGACCTAGTTATCTCTTTATTTATAACAGGACCCAGTTACCTGCGGGATCGTATCCTCCCGCACACATCCCTACGACCAATCCGCTCTCACAGGGAGGGACTACTACTGGTGCCGTCCACTAGGCAGTGCCAGCGGGTGACGCCTAGGGGTAGGACCTTCTCTGTGATGGGCCCAACCCTCTGGAATGACTTCCCCCCCGACATTAGAACTACCACTGACTTCCGTTCCTTCCATCAAAAATTAAAGACTCACCTGTTTCGATTAGCTGGCCTGGCACATTCTTAGTTTTTACCTCCCGGTGGATATATTTTAATGGGTAATTTTTGGTAATATTTTAACTCCTGGGTTATTAGAGTTTTTAATGGACTATATTTATTATTCTATATACAGTCTTGCAACCTCCTCCACCTACGTATTTAATTATTTAATTGTTTTATGTATGTATTTTATAACACATTTTAGTGATTGTACACCGCCCCGAGTCCCTTTCGGGAGAGGGGGCGGTCTATAAATACGAATAATAAATAATAAATAAATAAATAAATAAATTTCTTAAGTGCTGACATTTGTTGTGGGCTTTTGAGGATGATGGGGACTATTAAGATTGAGTCTGCTTCCTACCTAAAAATATGTTTCTCCATTTCTGATCCAGGAAGGTATAATATTCTTCCTTTTTAATATTTCCTAGAATATTTCATTTTCCTAGGAGAGGGGCGAGTGATAAATTCCTACACTATCTTGTTCATGATGTTATGCCACAGTAGCCCTCAAGGTATCTGATTAAGTAACTTAACAGATCAAGAAACTAGCTTTGTCCTCCTCTGTCCAGCTCCCACGGCTAGAAACATAGTCTATCCCAATGATCCAGCTCTTCTAAGCAAATGTGAGCCTTTAGAAGCATTTTTGACCCTTCCAAAAGAAAAACCATGCAGTAAGATGGGCAGCTAATAAATTTTACAAATAAATAAAATTAGAAATAAATAAAATAATTGAGGCCAAAGGAGCATCTTGTTTCAGCCACCATTCTGTGGACGACAGCTTCTAAAGAGCTAAAATAGTAAAGAATGAGGCATAGGAGACAAATCAGGAAAAAAACAAAATTCTGGATCAGGAACAAGGAAGTTCTGGCTCATGGATCAGATCTAGCCTGCCAGCATTCCCATCAATTCTTGGACTATACTTCTTATTTATTTTATTTCTTAGATTTTTAGACCGCCCCTCTCCCAAAAAGGGACTCGGGGCGACATATCTGAGGACATATCTCTTTTCTGGAGCTCTATACCTCAGACAGGGAGGTATCAGAAAAGTCAAAATGTCAGCCAGAACCAAGCAACTGAATTCCTGCTGCTTAGCGACAAGGGATTCTGTAGAACAGAGTTCCCCAACCTTTCTACCTTTGCAGACTAGTGGCAGGCGGAGGGGATGGTTCTATGCAGCGATGAGATTCACTTACCTTCCCTACCGGTTCGCAAATGTGAGTGTGCATGCGCACTTGCTTTGCTCGAACATGCTCCATCTGCACATGTGCAGAAGATCGCACATTACATCAGGGCAGGTGGGCAGAGCCTCCCACAACCATTGCTACCAGTTCATCTGAACTGGAGAGAACTGGCTGAATACCACCTCTGGTTCTGTGTCAGCAGCAGGTATGTGTGGCCACCACTTACTCAAATGGAGCACACACACACGCTTGCGTACTGCTCACACAAGAGGGGATGTGCATATGCACAAACTCGCCCAACACTTCTGTGGCCCGTCTCCAATAGACTTAAGACCTGATCATGGGCCGGAGGGCGGGGACTTGGGACCCCTGATGTAGGATACATATAAAGAAGGGAGCGGGCTTCAATTGCACAGTCACCAACCACCTGAAATATTTCAATCCTCCTGTGTAGATATGTTTAGTTGTTACAAAGCAGATTTCACAGAAATAGTATGATACTGGTAGCTTGGATTTCCCAAATTTTTCAGTACTTAACAGCACCCAGCCAGACTCATTTGTGGTCAAAAGCAGTGTTTGGGTCAACTTGGTTGAAAGACTGCCTGGGAAAACCAGAGCTGTAATCTGGGCTGGGAATTCAGGGGTGGGGGGGGACATCCTGAATGAATGAATATGGCTGAACTGTTGTGAGGAAAACTGAATAAACACATCCATGTAGTCACCAAGATTAGATACTAACTTCAAGGCACTTTGACATTATGTTAAGTTTTTAATTTGTTTCTTAATGATTCCCGAGATGATCTGGCCATTTTTCAGCGCAGCTACTTCCTGTGCTGATGTTTTGATCATAATCCAAGATCTTTTTCCTGGTCACTTACTGGTAGTTTACAGATATGTAATATTAAAATTTGTAATACCCAGTTAAATCATTTAACCTTTCCTTATCTGAACCATATGAACATGTCATGATTTTCAAATTGAATGAGACTTCAAATGCACTGGAGACATGATTTCTCTTCTCTCCTAATTCAGGGGTGTCAAACCAAGGCCCACGGGCTGCGTCCAACCTGTGGGGTGCTTAGTTCTGGCCCACGGGGCCTCCATGGAAACAGCAAAGGACCACCCTGCGGTGCCTCTGCCAGCAAAAACGGACCTTAGAAGGACTGCTTGCACACCCATCCCCCCAAGCTCCATTTTTGTTGACAGAGGGCTAGCAAAAGAAACTAAAAACAAAACAAAAGGAGAAATGTTTCCCCTTTTGCATTTGAGCATTCAAGGAGGGACAGGAAAGGAGAAAGGGAAAGAGGAAAGAAAAAGAAGGAAAGAGGAGAAGGAAGTAGAAAGGAGAATGAAGAGGGAAGGAAAAAGAAGAAAAGGGAGGGAGGGAGGGAGGGAGGGAGGGAGGGAGGAAGGAAGGAAGGAAGGAAGGAAGGAAGGAAGGAAGGAAGGAAGGAAGGAAGGAAGGAAGGAAGGAAGGATATTATAATGAGAGTGAGAGAGGGTCTGAAGGAAGTCCTGCCTTAGCACTTGGCCACCACAGGTGCCCCCAGCATGAGTGATGTTGAGCTGGCCATGCCCACCCTAGTCACGGTCACCCCGAAGTCAAACACAACCCTGATACAGTGCTCAATGAAATTGAGTTTGACACCCTTGTCCTAGTTGGATACAATACATTTCTGTCTCCACCTTGCCCATACAGTATCATGCAAATTCCTCACCCAACCATCCACAAATAATTGTCTCTTGCAAAAACCAAACATCATCAAACCCTTTCACACAGAAGAAATCAACCCTTTGTGGTGGCCTACATTCCTGTTCAAAATTCAGTAACAAAAACACCAAAAAATAGCACCAGATTTCCCAATGTTTTCGGTACAAATTATAATATAATCCCTAAATAGATTTTAGAATTGTTTAAAAATACAAATAAAATCCTTGCTCCAATCATCTCCAAAATTGAAAAAAAATTATAGCTTGAGTCATCTATTTTGCTGTAAAAATACAAATATCCACTCAATAACAACAATATAGACTGTGGGATAAGGGCCCTCAAATTCACTGTTCACACAGATGGGTGAATCGATACAATACACTTAAGCCTAGATCCAAGTTTTAAAATACCATCTATTCATAGAACATGCTATTCCCAAAGAAACAAACCAGATTATGGCTGATCATGATGTCCTGCTTCACACAATGTGATAAAACTATAGTTGAGTTCCTTTAATCTGCTGAACCACAAAACATGCAATATCATTTTAGTGTAAATGTAATAAACTTTACTGTAAAGATCTAGAATAGGATCATTAATATATCCCACCAATGATAAAGTTTCCATGTTTATTTTTTGTATAATAAACCAAAGCAGTCTAATGTTTCATGATGCCTCCACATTACACACTTTTATGAGATCTAGATCTCTACACTTGACTTTATTTAAACCTTTATTATAGGGCCTTCTTCACCTGGCAAAGTGAAAAATGTAGCTCTTCCATGTCTGATGTGCATTGTGTGTGTGTGTGTGTGTGTGTGTGTGTGTGTGTGTGTGTAGAATGTTTGCAAACTGATTTTTGAAATATTTCAAAATGATAATCATTAATCACTTCCAAACTTAGCATGGAAAACCAGTTTACTGCCGTCAAGGGAACCAACTGAGGCTCTGCTACTTCGTTCCATGAGAGATTCTATGGAATTAAAGCAGGTTCCCTACTCCCAAGAATATTAAGAGATAGTAAATTGTACTTTCTTCTTTTTCCTCTTTGTAAAAAAAACAAGCAATTATCATCTATTAGAAACACCTTCCCCTCCCTCCTTTTCAACTAATACATTCTTTAAGCATCTTTCACCACCCATCTCCAATGTTTGATTATCTGTCTTTCCTATGCAGTGATTAAAATTACACTTACAATAAAACACTTTTGTTTGTTTGGTAATTGCAAGTAGCAGCAGCAACTCTTGTTTCCAGATGCCTTACTTTATTATCTTCCTTCAGAAAGGTCTTAATATTTATGTGATTTATTGATCACTTAAAATGTCAGCCCAACCATTAAGAAATGCATTTCACTGCAAGTCACCTAATTTCCTAGTACATAATTTCTTAATAAACAGATATGTTGTGGAGAAACATTAATTAATTCCCCTTCCCCTGCCCCCCAATTAGGAGATGCATTTTAGAGACAGAAGTTTCAATGGAGCTTAAGGATGATTTATACCTTTCTGTGGCTGTTGAAAAAGGATGTATTGAGACAGATTCAACAAAAAACCTCATTTAGTAATGGAAGGACATTTGAGATTTACATCAAAGCCAGGAGAAGAATTTCGAGGAAATCATGGTGTTGTCTCCTTAACTAATGACATCTGATGGAAAGTTGTGGACAGGATTCCCCAGGAGGGAGGGGTGCATTCCAGAGGAACTAAGAGCCAACTCAGTTCAGATAGCTTGTGTGAGAGAAAGAGGATGAAGCCAACCACTCCAGGGTTGGGTTCCAGTAGGCACTACTGTTCACTCGTGTGCATGCTGTGTGTGCTTGATGTGTGCTGTGCGACATGCACAGTGCAATTAAAATTGTTCTGCACATGCGCAGAACTGAAAAACTAGATGGCAGTGCCCTAGGCCCGGGGAACTGGTTCAGGGGCATAGCAGGCCTGGGTCACTGCCGGTTCCTGAGACCCAGGCCGCCAAACTACTATCGGTTCAGCCGAACGGGTCCGGACCGGTAGGAACCCACCACTGAACCACTCCCTAACAGTTCTCAGAGTGTTTGTTATATACAGTATAAATAGTAATGTGCTTCAATGCCTATAGGTGTGGAACAATGCATAAATCTGTCTTCAAGGAAAAAACAAGTCCAATTGCCTTTAGAAAAAGCAGCTTTGCGACAACCATGACCTGATTGACTGAGAATCTCCATAGACATATACTCTGAAAATTAGGAAGTGGGAGGGATCTCTCTTAGTGTGTCAAATGAGCTCCTTCTCATTTCATCCCACACTTCTCTTTCACCATTCAGTTGGGTTTATTTTGGTTATGTTCAGAAATAACGTAAACATCAGGACATTGGTTTAGAGCATCTTCACATCAAAGACTGTCTCTTAGACAGCTGGAGAGGTAGCAAAGCCTCCATCCAAAGCATTCACCCACACTTTTCCACATCTACCCTGCCACACTTTCAGGAGAATGACCATATGTGGCTTCTAATAACTGGTGATGCTGTGTGAGAAGAGAAACAATGCTAGGGGAATCTATGAGAGGGGCAGGGCTGACGTCACCGTGATACGACGTGCGATCTTGCAGTTCCAAGATCGCCGTCGATATCTCTCCTGCTGGACAGTCCCTCTGGACCTAAACCACCCCATAGAGATGGTGATAGTGAAGGGCACATCCTGCTGATCCCAGGGAAAGTCCTTGGTTGATCCAGGAGAAGCCTTTCTTTCCGGTGGTTGCAAGACAGCCATTAAAGCTGCTGAAGTCGGGGACAGCTCCGGTACGGAAGAGAGAACAGGAGAAAGTGTGTCGTTTTTGTGAGAGGACTTTTATTCATTATTATTTGAGAGAACACCCTAAAAGACTAAAAATTAAAATTAAAATTGAAGATTGAAGAGGCTAAGCGGCGAGATTAAACCAGAGTCAAGTTGAGTGTTTTTTTCTTTTCCTTTTTAGTGTTGGAATTTGGCTGGACTTTTAGAAACGTCTTTTACTTTTTAAACTGGACTGGTTTTTTTCTTTCTTACTCTTTTCCTTTTTAAATAACCTGCATAACAATTTCCACTGTCTAAGACCTTTTTCCTACTATTTTTTGTTTACAATGTTCTAATTATATTTCCTTTTTGAATTTTCTTTTTTATCCCTTTATTTTGAGAATAAGGAAAGTAAGGGAAAGTGAATGAGAATAAATAACACTGCCACCTAGAGGTCTGGAAACATTGTTTTCTTTTTCTTGTATGAGTGTTTAGAGAAAAATTAAGACCTGGCACTACACTTCAAGGACTTTGAGTCTGTTTATGAAATGATAGTGGGATGAGCATAGAGATTTGTTTATTCAGGTGCTGTTCTGGGATACTATCAGCGTGTGAAGCTTGGGCTTGAAAGAAAGTTTGGAAACTGAAGAAATAAATTTGTAGTGACATTGAAAAGAGAACTGTTAATTTTGTTTGGAATCAACATAAGAGTCTTGGATTCTACATAGTGGCAGTGTATTTCACTTTCCCTTTTTTTTCCACTCCCTTACTCTCCCTCTCATTTAGCTATTGCCAGCTGGTTGAGGCTTGCTGCAAAAGAAGTTTAGCTCTTTTTTTCTTCTCTCTTTTCAAAGGAGGAGTGTTTCTTTTTTGCCTTTTCCCTATTTTTTGGGATGCATATATAGACACTTGTTTATTTCTTTTTTTCTGCTGTATTTTGTTATTTTACTCCGCTGAATTGGATTAAAGGCAAATAAGAGCCTGAAGATTTTTTCCTTTTTTTCTTTTTCCTTCTTTCCCTTTTTTTCTTTTTTCCCCTTTTTTCTCATTCTAGTGTCACTTGGGATTACAAATGACAGCAGTGTGCAGCAGCTGCCAAAAAAGCCAACACAGTTCTAGGCTGCATCAACAGAGGGATAGAATCAAGATCATGTGAAGTGTTAATACCACTTTATAATGCCTTGGTAAGGCCATACTTGGAATACTGCATTCAGTTTTGGTCACCACGATGTAAAAAAGATGTGGAGACTCTAGAAAGAGTGCAGAGAAGAGCAACAAAGATGATATGGGGACTAGAGACTGATACATATGAAAAACGGTTGCAGGAACTGGGTATGTCTAGTTTAATAGAAAGAAGGACTAGGGGAGACATGATAGCAGTGTTCCAATATCTCAGGGGTTGCCACAAAGAAGAGGGAGTCAAACTATTTTCCAAGGCACCTGAGGGTAGAACAAGAAGCAATGGGTGGAAACTAATCAAGGAGAGAAGCAACTTAGAACTGAGGAGAAACTTTCTGACAGTTAGAACAATTAATCAGTGGAACAGCTTGCCTCCAGAAGTTGTGAATGCACCAACACTGGAAGTCTTTAAGAAGATATTGGATAGCCATTTGTCTGAAACAGTATAGGGTTTCCTGCCTAGGCAGGGGGTTGGACTAGAAGACCTCCAAAGTCCCTTCCAACTCTGATATTGTATTGTATTGTATTGTATTGTATTGTATTGTATTGTATTGTATTGTATTGTATTGTATTGTATATTGGACTAAAATCGACACCTGGTTGGAAAAAATGATACAAAAACATGTAGACTTTAAACCAGAAATCTTTTTGTTGGGAATTATATCGGAAACATACAATAGAGAATTGAAATATTTGATTGTAAATGTGTTAACGGCAGCTAGAATTGTATTTGCTAAAAATTGGAAAAATGAGAAAATACCAACGCAGGAGGAAGTTATTTACAAAATAATGGAATGTGCAGAAATGAGTAAATTGACATTTGAAATTAGAGAACAAGCAGATAAACAATTTTATAAGACATGTGATTTATTTTATCAATGGTTAGATTAAAAAACATGGAAATGAAAGATACTAGAGAATGTTATCAATACAAGAATAATAGAATGATATTGAATATAACATAAAGATTTATTATTGGATAGATTGAAGATGATGTAATGAATTGTTATAATATAAGTGATCCCAATATTTAGTATAGCTTGTTGAAAATGAAGGAATAAATAGTGATAGTCAAACAAGTAAGGTATAATGATAATAATGTATATAAACATATTTGATTTGATAATATGTGATTTCATATAAATTGCAAGTGACAATTATGGAAAGGATGCACAAAAACCTTGTAACCAATCAACACACTGTATGTAATGAAAGATGGTTTATGATTTATGATTATTTATGTTTTATGTCTTGCTTGTCTATGTCTGTCTAAAAATAAAAAACATACCAAAAAAAAAGCTAGGGGAATCTATGAACCTCTGCCCTTAAATTGTTCCACCGTAAAGCTTACAAAAGGGACACGGTGTCTCAGTGGCTAAGATGCTGAGCTTGTCGATCAAAAGATCGGCAGTTTGGTGGTTTGAATCCCTAGCGCCATGTAGTGAGGTGAGCTCCCATTATGTGTCCCAGCTTCTGCCAACCTAGCAGTTTGAAAGCACGTAAAAAATGCAAGTAGAAAAATAGGGACCACCTTTGGTGGGAAGGTAACAGTGTTCTGTGTGTCTTCTGCATTTAGTCATGCCAGCCACATGACCATGGAGACATCATCAGACAGTGCTGGCTCTTCAGCTTTGAAACAGAGATGAGCACTGCCCACTAGAGTTGGGAACAACTAGCACATATGTGCAAGGGGAACCTTTACCTTTTAAAGCTTAAAAACAGGACGTCTCATAAGCCTCATTACTGAGGGAGATTATTGCTTAGCCATCAGGGGAGAATAAATTATGGAAGCATATTTGGCTGTCAAGTCAAGGCCTGGAGGAATGCATATTAATGTGACCATGAAGAAGAATCCACAAATGAATAATATCAAATATGAAAATTGTAGTATTCATAAGGTTTGAATAGTAGGGGAGTCATGAGTCTTCTCATTATGTGAAGAGAAATTATAAATAGTCCTCCAAAACATGTAAAACATAAAATATAGAATAACAGGGTTGGATGGGACCTTGAAGCTCTTCTTGTCCAACCGCATGCTCATGCATGAGATCCTATACCAGTGGTGGGTTTCAAAAATTTTTAGAACCTCTTCTGTAGGTGTGGCCTGCTTTGTGGGAGTGGCTTGCCAGCCATGTGACCAGGTGGGAGTGGCTTGCCAGCCATGTGATCAAGTGGGAGGGCTTGGCAGTCATGTGACTGGGTGGGCGTGGCCAACTTGTAAAATGTAGTGAAACTCACTTAACAACGCTCTTGCTTAGCAACCAAAATGTTGGCTCAGAAACTCTGGCATTTGAAGCAGCAGGTCTTAAAGCTGTCAAGTTACAAGACCCTTGCACCCCTAACTCTTTAGAAAAAAAAAACCAGGGGTATTCAAACTTGACAGCTTTAAGACTTGTGGACTTCAACTCCCAGAATTCTTCCTCCAGTCATGTTGGCTCAGGAACTCTGGCATTGAAGTGTGCAAGTCTTAAAGCTGTCAAGTTACAAGACCCTTGCACCCGTAACCCTTTAGAAAAAAAAACTCCAGAGATGTTCAAACATGACAGCTTTACGACTTTAAGGTTTAGATAGGACTCTTAGAGGTGGGGCGATTGGTGAGCCAGCCAATCAGTGAGTGGTGGGCGGGACATGCGTGGTGCAGACCGGCAGGGGGAGGGAGCTGGGATCGGTTCTAAATGGCACAGTAGATTTGTGGAACCTCTTCTATAGAAGAGGTTAGAATTGGCAGGAACCCACCCCTGTCCTATACCATTCCAGACTAACTATTGCCCAATTTTAAACAACTTCAGATTAAGTATGGAACATTAATCATTATGGAAAAATATGGAAAATATATTTATTCTTGAAGGCATCATCTCAGTTAAAATGGAATTTCTCTGAGTGGGTTGCTTCAGGCCTATTTTAAGCTCAAAAGTTTTGCAAAACTCTAGTCGTTTCCCAGCACATTTCAGAATCCATCACAACAGCGAGCGGAGCTGGTAGAAAACAAAGAGAATATCAGAGCAGAGATACTAGCAGTCAACCCCATATTTTTCAATACTTCCTGATTCCATGATGAATGAGCTCTTTAGATGGGCAGTCTTTGATCCAGGTTTCAAAGGAAGAAAATGGAGCCTATTTTTCCACAAACACCAACGCTAAAAAATAAAAATAAACCTGAGGGCAGCTACTGGCAGAAATCTCAACATGATATGCATGATGTAACATCCTATTTCTAATCAGTCATTCTAACTTGTTAGATCCCCAATGTCAATGGTTCAGCAGGGCTTGGTATAAGAAAACCCACCAGCCCTTGAACCTGGGCCAGATAAAAAGCAAGTTTGTTCTGAACCAGAATAAATAAAATAATGCATAAATAATATCCAATCCAAAGCAAAGCTATTTTAATACACTTGTGTTTGAAAATCAGTTTTCATTTCCTGATTATGCAAACATAGTATAATTGTTCCAGAAGGTCCAGAATGCCTGAGCCTCCTTCTGCTAGATTCCTTATTGAGGTTGAAAGTCCAAAGCTCCATTTTTTTCACACAACAATACAAATGGTACTTGGTTAACAGCCACTGAGTCAGTGACCAGTTTTACTTACAATCAATCCTCGAACCTCTGGCCATCTTCACAGTCCTGTAATCATGTGATCGCAAGCCAACTGCTTGACAACTGGCTTGCACTTACAACAGTTGCAGGTACACAGGATAACCATTTACATCCTTCATCCAATGGCTTCCCACAAGCAAAATCTATGGGGGATTTTCCAGGGAAGATTGAAACATACTCCTGTAAATTGCTTGCACTTCCTGAGGGTTTTTCTCCCATGATCATGTGAGCGTGGAGACCCTACAACAGTCACAACTTCATAGGCCAGTCATCAATTCCCCTCATTCAGCAGAACTGAAGAAGCTTCTTGGATGAAAAACAAAATATTTTCAAGAAAAAAAATCAAGGAAGTCCAGTTGTCTTTTGGAAAAGCACCCTTGGGACAACAAGCATGACCTGGATGATTGAGGATCTCTGTAGACATCCCCTCATTCATAACTTTGAATAATCACTGGATGAGTGGTCATAAACCAAGGAATACTTACTGTATGCTATTCTACTTCATTGATACATTTTCTTCTATACAATGTGCATACAAAAAAGGCAGAACATACATCACATCAACACATTGCATTTGTCATTCCATCCACTCAATCAGAATAGAACTGGAAGGGGCCTTCAAGATCTTCTATTCCAACCCCCTGCTGAAGCAGGAGACCCTCTTTCATTTCAGACAAGGGACTGTCCAGTCTCTTCTTAAAAACCTCCAGTGATGAAGTACCTACAACTTCTGAAGGCAAGCTGTTCCACTGGTTGGTTCTCCTCACTGTTAGGAAGTTTCTCCTTAATTCCAGGTTGCTTCTCTCCTTGATTAGTTTCCAGCCAGTTTCTTGCCCTGCCCTCTGGTACTTGGAAAAATAAGCTGACCCCCCCCCCCCTTCCTCACTAGTCCTTCTTTTCTCTAGACTAGACAAACCCAAATCCTGCGACCGTTCTTCATATGTTTTTGTCTTTAGGCCTTTAATCATCTTAGTTGCTCTTCTTTGCACTTTTTCCAAAGACTCAACATCTGTTTTGTACTGCTGCCTCTGTGGTGTCCACAGTCACTGAGGTATCATTGCAGTGGTGAAAGATTCCACTGAAACAAGAATGTCCCCTGCAGTCTCCACTTTCCCAGACAGATCAATATTCCCAGCCTCATCCCCTTCAATCCCTATTATTCCAAAATGGGACCTTAAACCTTGAACCTTAGTAATAGCTTTAAAACTGAAAACAAGCTTGGAGAAGATCTCATTCTACTACTGCTCGATATTTGGTCAAGGACAGCATCCTGTCAGTCCTTCCATTTCTCAAATTCCTCTAGCAAAGGAATGCCAACAGCCTCTTTGTAGGCTCTATCGCCTGTCCGATCTCTCTCATGATCAGAAACGTTATCATTTAATCAACTTATTGGCACCTGTCAGAAATGCAAAGAAAAAGGCTATGTTTTCCCAAGCAATTCTCATTCCACTTGATAAAAGGGAAAAAATGCTGTTCAAATTTATTTTAAAGGTGAATATATGATTAAATTCTGAAGGGTCAATTGTGATGTTCCTGCATTGTTTTTAGCTTACAAGGTGCCAGACGCCAGTGTGAGAATATTCTGCTTTTCCCTGTACAGTTGTCCCTTCAGCAGTTCACAGCCTTCCTGGCTTTTCAAGCTTCTGTAAAATCCCAAGGGGAGACATCCAGAAGGCCTTTTCATATTTTCAAAGTGATGGAAAAATATGTTACAGAAAGACAATAATAGCAGACCCACAGCTTCTGCCATCTGTAGCAATAAAGTTAGCTAAGAAGCACCTCCGGGGGGGAAGACATGTTCAGGCACCCTGAAAATATGGTAGGAAAGCAGAAGCTTCCTTTGTGAGCTTTTTAATGAGAATTTGAAAGGCAGGTGATTATTTTGTATTATCTAGAAACAACAGAGTACAACTTTAAGCACTTGAAGTTCCAGATAGAATCAGAAAATTTAGAATCGAAATCCAAAATTAATTTTGTGATTTTGTTTTCAAGGCATTGGGCTAGAAAAGTCTGTTAGGTCTGTATAGAAGGGGGAAAAACAGGATTCCTCAGAGCAAGGTCAAGCAAAACATTTATAGATCCTGATACAAAATTAATTTCATGTCCTGTAGCTTTAAGGTGCTGAAAAAGGGAGGAAGTTTTTTCTTTTTTTCTTACTGCATTCTTGTGTTCTTGTGATGGATTCTGCATAGGGTTGGAGTTGTTTGGCGAGGAATTTGACAAGATTCTGTAGAGGTGAGCCTATGGAGTTGACTATGGGTCTGAGAGGTGTTCCTTCTTTGTCTATCTTGGCCCATAGAGTTTGGGGCATCTGGAAGATTTCTCTCTGGGGATGATTCTTTGCTGGATCTCTTCACTGATGGGAGAGGCTTTTATTTTCGATTTGGTGGTAATTCCAGGTAGGTAGTGGGATCTGTGTTTATAGGTTTGTAAGCGGGATCTTGGAGTTGAATAGTTGGAATAGTTTGGCTTGGTAGTCAGACGTGTTCATCACCACTGTGGTGTTACCTTTGTCTGCTGGGAGAATGATTATGGTGTTCTTTCCTCAGGTTCGTGAGTGTTTTTTCTTCTTGTTGTTGTAAATTGCTTCTGGGTGGATTACTGGAGCAAAGGATGTTGGTGACTGCAAGTCTGATTTTATTGGCTTCATCTGGTTTGATTTGGATTTCTTCGCCAAACAACTCCAACCCTCTGCAGAATCCATCACCTCACATGTACAAAACCCACTCCACTTCATAGAAACAATAAAGACACAAAACCTACAACCCAGCGACCTACTTGTGAGTTTCGATGTCATATCCCTTTTCACCCAAGTGCCTATAAAAGAAGCCTTGACAGCTATCCAGAACAAACACAACCCCCCTAAACACATCCTGGCCCTGACCAACCACTGCCTAACCAACACATACTTCATCCATAATGGACAAAGATACAAACAGATAGAAGGACCACCCATGGAATTACCCCTCTCACCCATCATCGCAAACATATACATGGAACATTTTGAAACTCACACTTTAGATAAATCTGAACACAAACACAAACTCTGGTTTAGATATGTTGATTACACTTTCATGATTTGGCCACACGGAAAAGAAAAACTGGACAACTTCCTCACACATCTCAACAGCCTACACCCCAAAATACAATTCACTATGGAAATAGAAACAAACAAACAACTTCCCTTTCTGGACATCCTAATCTACAAAAAACCTAATGGCTCCCTAGGACACACCATCTACTGGAAAAAACACACACCAACCGCTACTTGAACGTACAATCCCATCACCACCCTGCACAGATCAACTCTGTAGCCAAGACCCTCATCTCCAGAACCAAACACCTAGCCGACAAAGACCACCTGAAAACTGAATTACACACTCTCACAAATTTATTAATCTCCAACGGATTCCAAAGAAAAACAATTACCAACCTAATCCAAAGGGAGACTCCCCCCAAAAACCGAGACACAGAACAGGACAACAGCATCACCCTCCTCCCTTACATCAAACGCACCACAGATACAATCAGCAAAATTCTCCACAAACACAATATCAGGACAGCCTTCAACACTGACCAAAAAATAGCCAACATCTTAAGAAACCCCAAAGACAAAATCCAGCTAGAAAACCAAGGGGTCTACGAAATACCATGCAAAATCTACACTGCAACATACATAGGACAAACGAACAAGAGAATAAATGCACGCATCGCAGAACACAAGAAGATAGATAGATAGATAGATAGATAGATAGATAGATAGATAGATAGATAGATAGATAGATAGATAGATAGATAGATAGATAGATATGGCTGTGTGTGTGTATGTTCCAGCATAACTCTGGAACACCTTGAGCAATTTCAACGAAACTTGGTACACAGATAACTTACTCTCTGGAAACAAATACTATGAGGGTAAAACACCCCTAAAACTCCTCGGGGTGTTTGTTCTGTTCAGATACAGCCTGTTATGCCTTAAAATGGCTTTTACTGTACTGTCATAAAATGGCTTCTACTGTGCATCGCAGTGGAGTTGTCATGGTAATGGCTTCACAGTACTCCACAAAGGGTCTCCCTCTGGTAAAGGGGAAAATCTAACATTAGAAATTACATTTGGTCCAGACATTTTGCCCCTATAAATAAATACCCGGGCAATGGTGGGTTATTGGCTAGTATTACCCTAAAAACAGAATAACAATCTTAAAGCTTCTACAATCAGTTCTGTTTCCTAGTGGAGAATCTAAGGGTGGACTGGAAGAACAGGATCATCTTCCAGCCAACAAATGATCACAAGTCAGCCATTAGGCTCCAATGTCTTTGCAGGAATTAATGTCAGAAACATACAAGCTAATGAGAAATAAAGAATAAAAGCCTTCAGAAGCTTTTCCCTAATTAATTTGTGCACTTTTCTTAAATAAGAAATAACTTCTTGAAACCATTACTTATTATACCTAAGCATTTTGCTGTCAGTCATAGGACACATGAGGCTTTTTTTTCCCAAAGGAACGTTTTGTCATTACTGTACAGCAGGGGTATCCAAACTTGGGAACTTTAAGATTTGTGGACTTCAGCTCCCAGAATTTCCCAGCCAGGAGGAGTTGAAGTCCACAAGTCTTAAAGTTCCCAAGTTTGGACATCCCTGCTGTACAGTAACATTTTAATGATACGAATGATGTCTACTTTTCTGTCCACAGAAAAGTAAGGATGATAGAAGTCTGAGAGCATGTCTAAGGTGATCTAGAAAAACACAGGCAACCTTTTGGACTGAAATCTATTGCTTATTAATGCATTTTGCATTTCTTCAGAAAGTAATCTGGTATTCTTGACATTTTTCAGTTATTTGTATTCTGATTATTTCAATCTTTGGAACTGACATGTATTTCAGGCACAACCATTCAGCTGGCTAGTAACTATGGCCAAAACCTTTTGCACATGCTGGTAGATATATGAGCCCAATGGGTTATAAATGTTAATCTCCTCTGCCATGCCTGGGTTATGGATGGGACAATACATACTTGACATCTGACCAAAAATAAATGTCTACTTTAATTTATTCAAAATGGAAAGGCTGCTCCAGAAACACTTGTGTTAATTCATACAGTATTCAAGCACTGCTAAGTGCTATGCAGAATTGTGAAAAATCTTAGGAGGTCCTCAATTTAAATCAAATAGTCCCCCCCCCTCAAAAAATAACCTCTGCTTCACTAGCAAAATGTTGAGCATCAAACAGAAGGTACAGTGTTACGGAAAGATATGGGTAGACATTCTGGCTCCTAGCATATCATGCCCTTTCAATGTTTACTTAATTCAAGGGTAGCTAAAAATAATGAAAATCAAGACAAGCCATATGTCAGACCTGAAAGCCATCTTTTGCATCGGCTCTTCAGGCCTGCCACATTTCCTATTGTGGGAAAATGGGAGGGGGAATTATACGGAGTGTGGGTGATATATAGTCGAAATAGCATTCTTTTCTCAGAGAGTCAAGATCACCTTGCCCTGCAGCTGCGATGGGGTGACTGGGAGGCATCTCCTGTTTTGGATGGTGCCTGATTGGATCATGTGATGGACATGTGGGTGCTGGACAGGGGCTTGAACTTTCATTAGGGTGAGGAAAACCTGGAAGTTTTCAGATTGGGTTTCCCCAGATGTGCCAATATGACATTTCTAATAAAATGGAACTTTGAGGAAACTCAAGTCTCAAAGTCTTATTTCATTGGGGGTGTTACTTGGAACCCTGACATTAATCCAAATCCTCTTTAACAACTCTACCAGCTCCCCCAAACTCCAGGGTGCTGTCCAGGGTCCTGAGCCCCAAGCGTCAACCTGAACCCAAGCGGTGCAAAGACTCAGGGAAGGTGGAGGGACAGCATACGTCAATTATAAAAAGAAGGAAGACTTGCATACAGCATTTTCAAATTATAGACAAAGTATAATTTGCTTATCAACCTTAGTTATACCAATGCCACATGCATGGGTGTGACAATGCTAGCCTTGATACGTTTTGGGCAGCATGTCCTAACCATAACCAAAGCCCATTTGTATCCCAATTACGTTCATATTATTATAGTGCACTAATTTAAAAATTACCTTGCAAGTCTCATCATTATCAGCTTCCTACCAGGTAGGAGGTATGTGCCATAAAGTAATACAAACTCCAATTGTATGTTAGTAGTTTCAGAAATATATACAGTGGAGAATGGACATGGAAGGAAAGAAATGAAAGAAATGAGAGGGAAATTAGAACTACAGAAAGAGAAATTAAGTCCTGTAAAATTACTCTCCTAAAAAGATAAATTAAATGTTGATGTAAAGAAAGAGGAGATGGGCATTGCCTGAAACTAAGCAAAATTAATGGGTGCTGAATTAATGGGAATTGAACTCAAACACACATAATCAGCAACAGAGAAATACATCCATGTTTGATCATACAGAGAAAATAAATAGGGATTGAATTGCAAAACAAGTATATTCAAAGTGAATGAGTCAAGGGAAAGGGGAAAAGAAAAAAGTCATAATTGGCTGCAATTGATAAGATCCTTGAAAATAGAGGCAGGAACCTGTTTATGAAGCAATGCATGGATCTTGTGATGGTCAGGATGGCTGCCTAGGAAAGAAATGTAGGTAAGGAGGTAAATTAAAAAGAAGGGTTTAGATAATAACAAAACCAGGTAAGAGGAGTTAAAAGCTAAATTTTGTATGAGATTTACATTCACTATGGAACAAATGTGTCCCTACAAAAATATTCACCAACGCAGGTGCCCATGCCCAACCCAGGCTTCTAAAAAATAAGAAAAGTTGGTGCCACCCCTGAGAAAGCTACAGCAGTTGGCCTCATCCATTGGACCTCATCAAAGTTGGGAAATAATAAGGAAGGAGTCAAATATTATGGTGTGAGAAAACATACTTCTACTGGGTAGAAGAGTCCCTAGGGCAGAAATAGGCATCCACTTTGGTTACTGTGAAATTCCCCAACTTTATGTTTTCAGGCTTCTGCGAAGATCAGAAGGCAAATTAAGGATTTTCACTGGTTACCTTCCCTTGCATGTTTTTAAAAGAAGTCCATTAGGCTTCTGCTAAAGCACATTTATTTGTCACAAAAAGCCAAATTTTGCAGACCACTGTCATTCAGCTACTGTAGGACACCTTTTTAAGACTAGTCTTCCTGTACCCCAAAGCAGGAATTCTGTCTGATGAAAATACTGAATCTCACTAATTTTCTAAGTTAGTTCAAATGTATCTCTTTTTCAGGTTGGTGAAGGGGGTGGGGGACTCAGACAAGGTTGTTATGGATGATATAGAGTCTGTACGTTTCCCCACTCTCAGCCCTAGTCTAAGAAGATATATTGAAACTAAGACATGAAAAGCTTCAGGACTGTTGTACTTGCTTTAATTTATAGCCCAAACCATGCTGATCATCAATCTTGCTCTTACATGATCAATGTAATATGATCCAACTTGCTAGCCCTTATCCAGAAGTATAATATTGCCTTCCAGGCACAAGTACTAGTTCTATACACACCTGTTTCTATTTCTTTCATCTGATAGCTGGGCAGAAACAACCTTAGATACCTAACCCACTAGGTCCAGATTAGAGATGTGAATACATGGCAAAAGGAGGGTAATAGAACAATTCTGAGAAAAGTGCCTTTTTTTCATAGAACCACAGAATGTAATCGTTGGGAGGTATTTTAAAGTTCATCTAGTGTAGTGCTTGCCTTCTGCAGATCCATTAATTCAGCATCTTGACAGATGTCCATCCAGCCTCTGTTTAAATATTACCAGCAAAAGGGAGCCTGCCGTCTCCAAAGACAGTCTCTTCCACTGTCAATCGGCTCCTATAAATAGATTCCCCCCCCCTACCTGAAATCTATTTCCTTACATTATAAATCCATTGTTTCTTATTCCGTTTTCTAGAACAGTTAGCAACAATACCTATCCTTCTTCTACATATCTAAAGCCCTTTGGAAATGTGAATAGTACTATCATGTCTCCCAGCACCTTTTACCACACTGCACCTACCTAACACTTCCCACCTATCCTCATTGTTTCCATCCAGCTGCTTATTGTCTTGGTTATTCTTCATAACTTCTTGCAGGCTCCTATCAAAAAGTACATCCATTTTCTAAATGCCCACAAACTATTGCTCAATAAAATATGCTAAAGAAAAGTTAGCATTGCATATATTTCATTTCTCCCCAAACGTTTTATGTGTTTTTTCTGTATCTCCTAAATTTTTAGAACTTTTACATCTCTACACCTGTGATCATAGATCACACAGTTCATAATGTTGGCAGAAGAATTTTGGGAGACTGAAAGCAAGGTGACTAAAGGAACTTCCTAAATCAGCTTTTTTCCAGCCAGTAACCCTCCTGATGCATGAAAATTGTAATTGCACTGTCAAGCCATTCAGAGAGACATTTCAGAGACAATACTAAAGAGATTTTAAACTGACACTACTCATCCCATAACTCTGAAAAATGACACTATCTCAGAGTCCTAGAGAAGCATGCATGCTGCACCTACTAAGCCAATGTCTGGGACTTATTCATTCTATAGCCTAAAAAAACTAAAACTCTCTCTATGAGGTGTATGCATGCTGAGGTCTCAAATACCCTTATTATTATTAATATTATTAATATTCTTGCTTCAAACAAAACCTAAAACTATTGAAATCTGCTAATATAGCTCAGAAGTAAAAGACTACTGTCCATGAAAGTGAAGGAGGGTGTAGATAACATGTTTAAGTGTTGTATCTGGTAATATGAGCCGTGGTGGTGCAGTGGTTAGAATGCAGTATTGCAGGCTACTTCTGCTGACTGACTGCTGCCAGCAATTCGGCAGTTTGAGTCTCACCGGCTCAAGGTTGACAGCCTTCCATCCTTCCGAGGTGGGTAAAATGAGGATACAGATTGTTGGGGGCAATGGGCTGACTCCTTAAACCTCTTAGAGAGGGCTGTAAAGCACTATGAAGCAGTATATGTGCTATTCCTATTGCTAATAGAACACATGGGAGAGAAACATATCAAAACAAATGGAATATAGTACCAAGCAATAAGATTCCATGAAGAACCAATTGCCAAAATATTACGAAATAGCAATATAATAGTTCTGCATTTTGAGAAGACATAATTGACTTTGCTGGGTATTTTGTATAGAATTCCCATTTCATATTCCAAGTCAGTCAAAAGCACTAGAATAAGATTAGCTGATCATTTTGCCAGCTGTGCACAAACCTAACACCTGGATATTCAAATAGCTTCTGATCTCAAGTTCTCTTTTTAACTACACTTGCTCCTCCTACCTTCTTCTCAACAATTGTACTCTGAAAATAATTCATAGAAGCTGCCAGCTTTTAACAATTCTTTGAGGCTACGGAGATTGAGCCTACCTTCCTGTAAAGCGATGGCAGGAGGTGCTCATCTCACCTCTCCCTTTTACAAACTGTCCCACCTTTGTGACTTGGTGCAGCTTTTTGGTAGTTTCATTGACTCACCCACCAAACCTAAGGCAATAAGGAGCAAAAAAAAAAAAAGTGCTTACCTGGCATGGTTAGCTTTAACACCATTTTGTGAGAATCTCCCACCCTGAACCCGTTCTTTCCAATAAACTGGGAATCATCACTATCCTGGTGGAAATAAAAAGGGAAAATTAAATTTGGCAGCATCACAACCACTGAACCATGTGCATAGGGAAAATCAGTCTCCCCCAGAGGTGGTATTCAGCCAATTCTGACAGGTTCTGGGGAACTGGTAGCAGAAATTTTGAGTAGTTCAGAGAACCGGCAAATAGGCTGGCCCCGCCCCCACTGCCTCCCAGCCGATCTTCTGTTGTTGCCCTGAACAGGGGAACGGAGCTGGAAAGAAAGTTAGTGGGGTGGGGAGGGAAGGGGGATTTTGCAGTAACCTTCCCTGGCCACGCCCACAAAGCCACGCCCACAGAACCAGTAGTAAAAAAAAATGAATCCCACCACTGGTCTCTTCACTTCAAGAGGTGCAAACAAACTCATGGGAAAAGATCAAGTTTATTATATAAAAGGCAGGGAATTCCCCTTTACTTTAGGCCAGGGGTATCAAACCTGATTTCATTGAGGGCCACATCAGGGTTGCGATTGACCTCAGGGGGCCAAGGGGGGTGTGGGCAGCAAAGTGGCAGGGGCGCCTATGGTGGCCCGAGTGCTCTGCCAGAGAAAACGGGCTCCCAATCTCCGTTTTTGGCTGGGACGGCTTCCTGAAACCTTCTGCCAGCAAAAATGGATGTGGCTCTCCCAAGCTCTGTTTACCTTGGCAGAGGGTTGCAGGAGGCCGTCCCAGCTGAAAATGGAGATTGGGAGCCCGTTTTCTCTGGCAGAGGCATCATGGCCCAATCCTTCGCTCTTTCCAAGGCAGTCCCATGGGCCAGATCTAAGCACCCTGTGGGCCGGATATGGCTCCCAGGCCTTGAGTTTGACACCCCTGCTTTAGGCAATCAAAATTCTCCCAATAATTACAAATGTTTGAAATAAGAGTTCTAGTATTGTCAAAATCACTAATAGCATATTAAATATCCATCACTCAAAAAGCTATGGAAAGACAGGACACAGATCCATGGCAGGTGGAATTTGAGGCTCAAAACTAGGTTGTTTGCAAGGGGGGGTCAAAAAAGTCAAGATGGCAACTATAACTGTGCAATCAAAGCCCCTTTTTATGGGTGATGCAATATACATGGGAAAGTCTTTGATTACATGGTTATAACTAGCATCCTGACTTTTTTGAGCCCCTCCCTATAGACATCCCTGGACTCAACCTTAAAATATAGAAGAAAAATACAAGGATTGACTTTGCTTCTCCCAAGTATATTAACCTTAAATGTAAAAGTTACTGTTACTAGAAGCCATATCTTAGAATCATTTTCTATAACTAAGAAAATAGAAATAATAGAAGGTAAGGTATAAAATCCTTATAATGCCTCTTAGCACACTGATTCTCATTATTCTGTGGTTTAGTGATGACTGGACACTTTGCTTCTTGCAGTTTTGCAGTTTTTCAACTTCCAATTAGAGGCTTTGGAGCAGTTTTACTTTCCTCCCTTGTTTTTGGGGGGAATTTCCAAGTTCCATTTCAGGAATCCTTCCTCTGTCTTCATACTCTAGAGAAACAGTTTGACATTCTTGCTAGGGATTCGGTTAGTTTTAGTTTTCCATAGATCTAGAGCAGGGGTGGCGAACACGCGGCTCGCGAGCCGCATGCGGCTCCCGGCCAAAATAAATGAGGCTCTTTGCCTCTTGTCATTATTTAGTATACTGTGGCTCGGATCGCGCGCTCCCTTTCGGAAGCTGGGGAGGTCCTTTGCAGGCAGCTAGAACGGGCCGCCTGCAAAGGACTTCCCCAGACTTGCTTTGAGGAGCACGGGGCGACTGAGGCTAGTTGTGAAGCCCCAAAGCCCCCACCGCCACCGGAAGAACTGCTGCCACCTCCTCCTCATCCTCCTCTAACAGGCAGCACTGCCAGATTTGCCGCCCGGCGCTGCGGCTGAGATGAAGCCGCCAAAGCTCCAGCCGGCATCTCCGCGCGTGGCAGCGGCACCTCCCCTCCGCTCGGAGCAGCTGAGCTCAGTCAGCGCTGGGTTACCCCTGCCCCCTCCTCCTCCTCCGCCGTGCTTTTGAGGAGCCAGTAGGAAGGTGGGGGGGGGAGCAGGGGAAAAAAGCCTCATAGCTCGTCAAAAGCTCGGAGGAGGGGGAGGGGGCAGAGGTAACCCAGCGCTGAGCTCAGGAGCAAATCTGGTGATTCTGTTGGAGGAGGAGGAGGAGGAGGAGGAGGAGGAGGAGGAGGAGGAGGAGGAGGAGGAGGAGGAGGAGGTAGCAGCAGTTATTCTGGTGGCAGCTTGTATTCGTCGGCATCTTCAGCAGAAGCCCTGCCCACAATGAAGAAAGCAAAGATGGAGCAGATCCACGCAGATGACGTCGCTGCAACATGACTGGAGGAGGAATTCTGGGAGTTGAAGTCCACAAGTGTTAAAGCTGTCAGGTTTGAAGACCCCTGGGGTTTTTTTTCCCTAAAGGGTTAGGGGTGCAAGGGTCTTGTAACTTGACAGCTTTAAGAGTTGCGTGCTTCAAATGCCAGAGTTTCTGAGCCAACATTGTGGTTGCTAAGCAGGAGCGTTGTTAAGTGATACTGATATTATATAACACTTTGAATTAAGCGGGTACCTTGAAGAAACATAACTTTGACTTTCAAATAATACTGATTTCGTTGTTGTCTTAGGTGACATCTGTGAAAAAAATTCGGGTGCTCAGGCATGAAAATGTGCCGCTCAAACACTATACTTTTCTGCTCACATCGAAAAAAAATTAGAGGGAACATTGCTTCCGGGTCTGTTTTGGCAGGTCACTGCGTGGTGTGGCTCTCTGACTCTCACAGTTTAAAATTTTGGCTCTTTTTGTCGAACTTGTTCGCCACCCCTGATCTAGAGACTTTCCTCCCTTATTCTGGGCTTTGCCTTTCTCTCTTGAATTCTTTGTAGGCTTTGGTTCCAATCTGGTAGTTGAAGCTAAGGAACTTTTCCTGAAAGAAACTGGTTGTAGCAAAGTCAAGCAGAATGTGGTGATCCCACTCAAAATACAAAGCTATTCCTTCCAATTCCCAATCCCTCCTCCCATGAGCAGTCCCCCAGCCAGCCAATATAATGCCGGTATGATGTTTTGAGAAACTCTGAGGTGTAAAACTGGTAACATTCCATTCTCATGGCAAACAGCCTTGAAGTTCCTGGTACAGGCTGGTTTGGCGAACTGGTCTTCTTCCATTGTCAGTCCCCTCTCCCCCATTTTCCACCATTAGATACACAGGTTGGATTGCCCCAAATGCCTCCCCTCTCCCTTCCTTTTTGATGGCAGGAACTCAGGAAGGCAACAGGCCAACAATGGAGATCCTGACACTCTGTACAAGAACGGTGGCTTGTCCAGTCAGTATAAAAGCATTGCAAAAATGGGGAATGTATATCAAGTCAGGTTAAACATGTTAAGATGGCAGCTTCAATCTTGCAAACTTCTGCCCATTTTTCACATACTTAATGTATGCCATTGCATATTTACAAGGAATAGAACGTCAATTGCATAGTCAACCATGATCTTGATTTTTTGGGGGTCTGTGGATGCCCCTGTACACTGTATGCCTTCTTTTGTTGGTCCTGGACAATAGGAAATTGTTTCGGTTTTCCCCTGGCAGTGCTAGATCTTGCCTAGAATTGCATACTTACCAGTTTCATGAGGGATGAAAACAAACTGTTGAGCCATTAAAACTGAATGCAATAATCACACAACATTTGTGTATTGTTCTAGGTATGCACAAAACGTCAGCCTCTGTTATCTCAGCTGCCCTTAACAGGCATATGAAGTAGATTAGAGTTATTGCCCTCACCAATTTCAGGTGTGATGCCTGCGGCAAAGCATTTCAGATTTCAAACATCCAGTTTGGGTGTATAATGATGCATTATAAATAGTATGCAGTTGCTTTGTGGACATAGCAAAAAAAGGGATCTTTTTAAGACATAAATGGGTGAAACTTCCCTATTTGGAATCAACGCAAAATCTGAAATGGCTTTTCCATTTTTCGCTATGTTCAGTATGCTAGAAAATAGATTATGTTTTTATTCTTCACACACTCACACCCACAAAGAAAAGAAATGGATTCTCATGGACCAGTGGTGGGTTCTGGATCCTATTGCAACCGATACAGTGCAATGGGGCCAGGCATCCACCACATACACAGCACATGCGCAGCATATGCATGTGTACTTACCATCCACAGTGCTCCGTGATGCTCCAGCTGATTGGTGGAGCGTCACGCAGGCGCCGTACACTCTGTGCGCAGAAGCCCCAATCAGCTCAAATACTGGTAAGGAGGACGGGCGGGCGGGTGGACCCTCTGGAGCACTGTACTGGAACGGTACCTGGTACTCCCAGCAGGCACAGGTACACCCATACCGGGGCATACCGGTCATATCCCACCACTGTCATGGACCATAGTTCCTTGCATTGAAGTTCATGGAGTGGCATCCAACAATTGTGTAGGAAGGCTAAATCTCTCACCTTAAAGTAGTTTTTCCCAACTTTAATAACTTTTAAGATATGTGGACTTCATTTCCCAGGATTCCACAGTCAACATTATGAGTTGAAGTCCACATATCTTAAAGTTGCCAAGGTTGAGAAACACTGCCTTAGAGTCTTCACTCTGCAGAAAACTTGGTTTCTAAGGAAAGGATCCTGAGGAAAGATCTTCATTGCTGAACCTCCTCTCATGGACCTTTTCTTAGGAGCACCTGAGGGCCTTCAGAATGACAAGGGATTGTTTCATGAGAAAACATTTCAACATGTTCTGTCACATCAGAAGGAATAAATAAATTCAAAAGCACATTCTCAAGAAATTCTGAAGCATTCTGAGAATGAGGGATAGGAAAATAGCAGGGAAGAGAGAAAATTGGAGGACAAAATTAAGCACAGCAATCAGTGGATTATTTCAGTCTGTATGCTTCTTTGCCAAACACCTCTCTCTTCTCACAGCACTATTTTTTTTTCTTGTCCACATATAAGCCATGTGGTCTAACTTCCAAATTAGAGATTAAGACCAAGTGGAGTTTTCATGAGTTTACTTTGCCTTTCCCTCCATCTGCGTCCCTTTCATATTTCACAGCTCCTTAGTGGCAAAATGTCAGCCCATTATATTTGAGGAGGGAAGTTGGAGTGGAGCAAGAAATCCCTTCAGACAACTTGTCTACGTGTAAGATTATGATTATTACTAGGGCCACGGTGATCCAGATGGAAAGACAGATTGGCTCAGGCTGGGTGTCTTCTCCTCCGCCTGCTGCTCATTTCATGTTTTTGCCAGTAAGGATTATATCAGTGGACAAGCTGTGCATGCCACACCAAAAGCAATTTTTGGACATTTGTTTAGAGTTGGCAAACAATATATCAGACCATCTTGGGGAAGTGTCTTCCAAACAATTTGCAATTCCTGAGCAGGAGTTGTTAAGAAATTGTGCATTACATCTCAAGAGATGCATGTAATCACCTGAACAGGTCACAGAGTTGTGTCGTATCATCTGCTTTGGCTAATGGTAGTTTTCTAGTTCATCGAACAGACAGAGGAGAAAGAAAATGCTCTTTCTCAACGCTGCTCACTTAAAATAATTTTAATTCAGCAGATCTAAAATGTGTGTTCCTGTATGAAACACAGTTTATCACAGAGCCATAGGTCCTTCTGTGATTTTAAATTGATCTCTTTCCAAGATAAAGCTGCTGCTGCTGCTGTTGTTGTTGTTGTTGTTGTTGTTGTTGTTGTTGTTGTTATTTATTAATTATACAATTGTATCACAGCGGCCAGTTGTTTCGCCGGATTTGGCATTGATTACTAGTCGGGCCCCACCCAGGGGCCTAGGATGTCATAACATATTTTCGTAATATACGTGCAGATCCAAGCAATGCAGCCTTTTGCATTTGACTGATGGTGATTTTGTCAAGTTTTAACTGGTTTTAAATGTAATTCCAGTGCTTTTGGAATAGCACCCAGTGTGCCGATTACCACTGGAATTACCACTGCTGGTTTGTGCCATAATTGTTGAATTTCAATTTTGCTTTTTCCATTGTGTGATTAGGTGCTTTGATTTTAATGCCTAGTTCATTAGTGACTATTCCAGCTGCACTGTACATTAACTGATTCGTTTCCAAGATGGATCCTGATTCAATTGTTGAAAGCACTGCATTAACCATTTTCATGATAGGACCCAAAATTTTCTTAGGGACAGTTTTTAATGATGGTAAACGTTGCCTTTCCTCACTAGCCAGAAAATGTTCCATGATCTTGTCCTTCAGTTCTTTTTGTTTTTGAGTTGGTTCATCAGTTGGTTCAATGGTAACTGGTTTTGGAGGTAGTGTTGTTATTTCCTCTCCGACAGCTTCCTCTGGGAGTTCTACTACGATTTCTTTAGTTGTGTCTTGAGTATCAGTTATTTCCTCTTGTGATGTTGTTGTTGTTGTTTTTTGTTTGCAATTTGCCTGAATTTCCTCAAGTTCAACTTCGCTAAACACTTTATTCCGTATAAAAAATTGCCTTTGATCTGCTAGTCATTGTTCACTAACATTTGAAACTGAATATTGTTGTTTTCATAAATCATACATTCGCTTTAAGTAGCCTCTTTTTTTTGGCTCTGAGTTGTAATAACAGGCCATTATGGCACGATTTTCATCTGCACTATATTTTTGTCGTTTTGTTGGCTGGTCCACTTGTAGCCCACTTGTCGATGGATGCCCAGGGACCTCAACATCTGCCGCGGCCCTTGTTAACCCGCGCGACGACCGAAGCGGTCTAGAATTTTTAGTTGTTTCTTTCACCATATTTAGTTGGTTGGCGAGTTTTTATAGGGCTAGGTTGCCAACCTGACCCCAACCCTCTTCCTTTCTCATCCGGGCTTGGGACCGGCAACGGCGGAGTTGTTGTTGTTGTTGTTGTTGTTGTTGTTGTTGTTATTATTATTATTATTATTATTATTATTATTATTATTATTATGTTAATCTTTGTTGAGATTCACTGCCTTTGGGGCTGGTTGGTAGCACAACAGCTCGAGTCCTCACAAAGGACCTAGGAACTGTTAAGGTAACATTGGAGGATATAAGCTGTTCCAAGTAGGGTGGTTTTTTGTAGAGTCAGAATGTTCAAGTCAGGTAAATTTAGAATTTTCAAATAGCAAGGTAGCCCTTTAGGTATTGCTCCAAGGGCTCCAATTACAATTGGGACAACACATGATTTCTTTTTCCACAGTCACTCAACCTCAATTTGCAAGTCTCGGTACTTCGTGATTTTTTTCTTGCTGTAGTGGTAACATGTTGAATTTTTGCCTTCATGCAGTTTGTGGCTAAGGCTTGTTCTTGAGCTGCCAAAATAAAGCCTTCTGTTTCTTTTTTCAGTACTCCTGATCTTAACCAGTTCAGGTTAGTTTTTGGTCAGCTTTGCCTTCAATACTTTTCAAGTATTGGGCATGCATAGCTTTGCTTTTCCAATTTTCAGCTCGCTTCTCAATTACTTCTTTCTTATATTCAGCTTTTAACTTAGTTGTCTTCAAAAGGCCTCCTTTATTTACTTCCTTAATCATTGGTTCTTCACTTTTCTGGATGTAATCATTCAAACTGTGTCTTTCTTCTTCCACAGTCTGCTTTACTTGTAGGAGTCCTCGACCACCCTCTGTTCTTGGTAGATACAATCGGTCAACATCGCTTTTAGGGTGCAAAGCATGATTCATTGTCATAAGCTTCCTTGTTTTTCTGTCCAAATTGTCCAACTCCATCTGGGTCCAGTCAATTATTCCTGCAGCGTATTGAATTACAGGTACAGCCCAGGTATTTATGGCTTTTATGATGTTTCCTCCACTCAGTTTGGACTTTAATATCTTGCGAATTCATTGAATGTACTTGCCTGAGGTTAATTCCTTGACTTTATTATCCATTAAGTCAGAGGCCTCTAAAATCCCCAAGTACTTGTAGCCTTCTTCTGGTTTTACTGCCTTTATCATTTCTTCATTCTCAAGTTGTATTCCATCATCTTCTAGGACCTTGCCTGCCTTGGTTGCCATTGTTGCACATTTGTCAATTCCAAACTTCATAGCAATGTCTTGGCTGAATTCTTTTGTGCTTTCAATTAATAAATTCTGTTCAGCTTTAGTTTTACCAAACAGCTTCAAATCATCCATGTACACCAAGTGTGAAATTTTCAGTCCTTTCTTTGCAAGTTCGTATCCACAGTTCACCTTCTTCAAAATGGTTGTCAGTGGTAGCATTGAGAGTATAAAAAGTAGGGGTGAAAGGGAATCACTGGTTTTTTGTAGAGTCAGAATGTTCAAGTCAGATAAATTTAGAATTTTCAAATAGGGAGGTAGCCCTTTAGGTATTGCTCCATGGCTCCAATTACAATTATTATCCAATTATCCAATTATATTGTTGTTGTTGTTGTTGTTATATAACCCCGTGTTGGCCAGCTATTTATTTATGGGAGGAAAATGTCTGGACCAAACATAATTTCTAATGTTGGATTTTCCCCCTTACCAAAGGGAGCCCCCTTCTGGAGTACTGTGAAGTCCTTACCATGGCAACTCCACTGCACTGTACAGTAGAAGCCATTTTATGGCACAACATGCTGTATCTTAACAGAACACCCCCCCCAAAGGGTACTAGGGATGTCTTACCCCCACACACACAGTATTTGTTTCCAGAGAGTAAGTCATCTGTGTACCAAGTTTGGTTGAAATTGCTCAAGGTGTTCCAGAGTTATACTGGAACATGGATGTATACATATATATATATATATATATATATAGATAGATAGATAGATAGATAGATAGATAGATAGATAGATAGATAGATATGATAGATGATAGATAGATAGATAGATAGATAGATAGATAGATAGATAGATAGATAGATAGATAGATAAATTATTATCAACAGCAGCAGGTTTCACCTTACCAGTCCCAAAGGATTCATGATCTTCTGAACACTTTGTTAGTCATTTGATTCATACCCTTTGGACACTTTCTCTCATGTTTGCAAATTGTAATGCAATGGTCTGCTTTAGATTATCTCTTGGCCTATTGGATTGTTTAGGGGCCTGACATTTGGTGCGCACTGTATATTTTCAGTTGTTAAATACAGGATCGGTCCATATGAGGAAGAATCCTATAAAATAGATTCTTCCCTTGCGCTGACTGAACCTGCAGACTTCAACTCCCTTTATATCCAATAGGACTAAATATGTACACATCAAAGAAAATAAATCTGATATTTCAATAACTGGATGTGATCAAAAGCTCTTAGTTTTCAAATAGCTATATGAAAGAATTCACTGGGGTTTTTTTTTATATTAGGGACAGGTGAACTAGATAGAAAACCATATCCCGTTACCATGGAGACTCCCAAATGGGAAGGCATGATGTTAATGGAGCTTTGATGGTTTCCTTGATGCTCATTATAACATTATGTAAAAGAAGTTAATTTTTTAAAAAGAGCAAAGCAATTAACATTTTTCCTAGGGAAAACAGTCATCCTGATATGAACAAGGTAACAATTAACAAGTGCGTGTTTAGAAGTGAATCATCGGAAATAATGATATAATTATGCCCCCTTCAATTAATGAATAAAGGACAGAAGATCATCCAAAGAACTTTGCCATTTTGTTCTTGAATAACCTTACATGGCTACATGGATTTTTCCATTCCCCTCGCAAGCTGTCCATAGGATCAGGGGGACCTGAAGTCATTAACAGAGAGCCGCCTTGAATCAACAAGTATTTTCTTGAAAGGCATGGGTCATCAACCACGGAAGGTGGTCTAATTCAATCTACAGAATTCCTACTGTCATGCCTGCAGTCATATTCCTTTTAGGATCTTGGGCCTGCCACACACTCTCTCTTTCTTTACTATGCTGTTTCATTAGTGGGAAATTGGGAAGGGGAATAGTAAGGAGTAGAATTGTAGAATGTGTTGTTGTCAAAATGAAACATTCCTTTCTAGAAACCCAAGGTCATCTTTTGCCTCTGCACCTCTGCACCTGACTGGGACTAGATGCATGGAAATGCCAGTGTGGCAGAGGAAGACTGGACCATGTAATACAATACAATGCAATAACAATACAATACAATACAATAGTAGAGTTGGAAGGGACCTTGGAGGTCTTCTAGTCCAACCCCCTGCCTAGGCAGGAAACCCTATACCGTTTCAGACAAATGGCTATCCAACATCTTCTTAAAGACTTCCAGTGTTGGGGCATTCACAACTTCTGGAGGCAAGCTGCTCCATTGATTAATTGTTCTAACTGTCAGGAAATTTCTCCTCTGTTCTACGTTGCTTCTCTCCTTGATTAGTTTCAACCCATTGCTTCTTGTTCTACCCTCACGTGCCTTGGAGAACAGTTTGACTCCCTCTTCTTTGTGGCAACCCCTGAGATATTGGAACACTGCTATCATGTCTCCCCTAGTCCTTCTTTCTCTTAAGCTAAACATACCCAGTTCCTGCAACCGTTCTTCATATGTTTTAGCCTCCAGTCCCCTAATCATCTTTGTTGCTCTTCTCTGCACTCTTTCTAGAGTCTCCGCATCTTTTCTACATCGTGGTGACCAGAACTGAATGCAGTATTCCAAGTGTGGCCTTACCAAGGCATTATAAAGTGGTATTAACACTTCACGTGATCTTGATTCTATCCCTCTGTTGATGCAGCCTAGGACTGTGTTGGCTTTTTTGGCAGCTGCTGCACACTGCGATGTGATGTGATGGACTTGTGGGTGTGGGGACAAGATCATGAACTTTCAACTGGGTAGGAAACCCAGGAAGTGTTCAGATTCGGATTTTCCACAGATGTACCAACATGTCTCTCTTATTAAATTGGAACTTTGATGAAAGCTAAGCCTTGAACTCTGATTTAATTGTGGATGATATTTGGAACGCTGACACCTACTCTTACTTAAGTAATACCAAAATTTATTTGGATAACCAAAACATGATTCAAAATATCAGATATTCCTCGATATTTTGGCTTTCTTGCCCTTCCAGAGTTCACATGGTAGAGAACAAAGGAAAGACCACCAGGGCAAGGAATAGATGTGCTCAACAATTCATTGCCTTTGTATGCCCAAGCAAAACATAGGACATAGAATAACAGAGTTGGAAAGGGCCTTATGAAGTCTTTTAGCCCAACCTCGAGCAGGAGACCCTTTACCATTTCAGACAGGTGGTTGTCCAGTCTCTTCTTAAAAGCCTCCAGTGATGGGACACCCACAACTTCTGAAGGCAAGGCTGGATAATTGTTTTCACCATTAGGAAATTTCTCCTTAGTTCTAGTTTCTTCTCTCCTTGTTTAGTTTCAATCCATCATTTCTTGTCTTGTCTTCTGGTGCTCTGGAAAATAGCTTGACTCCCTCTTCTTTGTGACAGACCCTCATATATTCATGTCTTCCCTGGCCCTTCTTTTCAGTAGACTAGACATACCCAATTCCTGCAACCATTCTTCACAAGTTTTAGCCTCCAACTCCAATACTTTTGCACAGTGAAAATTGTTCTCCATCCCCATCTAATCTGTCACCTAAGTTTCATATCTCCCTACTGCTTCTGTATGGGATATCAGTGGCCAGGTATTAAGATTATATTTGTTGTGGCTCATCCTTTCTCACGTCTTGGGTTTTTCATAGGTCCATCAATACCCTATCAGCTTCCTATTTCTTGTTTGTGTGATTTGAGTGGGTGGCATTTAGGAACAGATTTTTAAAGACAAATTGACATATGCCAAACTTCAGGTAATTTGTGATGCTGTTTTTAAAAGTTTTATTTTTACAGGTATTTTCCATGCAAGCACTCAGTGTTATTCCTTCACCAGACCCAGAGGCTTCACCAGTCTTCTCTCAACACTGCAGCTCTGGAGATTAGCAAAAGACAGTGAACACTGAAACTGTCCTATGATACTTCATTTCACTTTCCCTTCCCCAAAATGCTGTGACTGGGATAATCTGCTAAGATTCACTGTTATTAGAGCTGTCAATCAGAAAAGCACATCTCTTCATCTTTCATCTTGGAGGTTTACTTATGAGAAGAGTCTGGAGCAGGGTTGTCAAACTCAAGGCCCATAGGCAGGTTCCAGCCCATGCAGTGGTGGGTTTCAATTTATTTTACTACTGGTTCGCTCGTGCATGCACGTGCACTCACATGTGCGTGTCATGCTTCCATGCATGCACAGAGCCTCCCACCACAGCCACTACTGATTTGCCCAATCCGGGGCAAACATGCAGAAACCCACCTCTAGGCCTGTGGGCTGCTTAGATCTGCCCCGGAAAAGGACCAGTCTGCAGTGCCTACAACTCCAATGCGGCCCTCGGTGAAATCAAGTTTGATACCCCTAGTCTGGAGAATAATGTAAGAATTTTTGCAGACATAATTCCTGGCTATGTTTATACTGGGTCACTTAAAGATGGCTAGATGCATTTGCACGACAATCTTGATTGACATTATTAAGGTTGCTTTGTGGTTTAGGATATTGAATGAATTTAGCCTATTGATTAACTTATTTTCAATGTAGTATGAGTATCCTGAAAAGTGAGTGATGCAGTGGCCTAGAGGTAGAGCTCTCGCCTCATAATCGGGAAGCTATGAGTTCAGTCCTAGGTCATGGCAGATATTTCTCTCTGTGGGCACAATGAATAATTGTCTGCTGTGAACTCCACATAGGCATCAGGAAGGGGATCTGGCCAGTAAACGCTCTAGCTCCATTTAGTTACCCCGACTCCACCTTGATGCAATGGATTACAGGGTCATTAAAAGAAAAAGAGAGAGAATTCAGAAAAGGCTAATTCAGTAAATCAAGTAATGTTGTAGGAACTCAAATGTTATGTTTTGTGTGCTTTTGAATTCCAAAATACAAGCAGAGCTTTGTGAGGGTCTAGATGGTTCTTGGTTGCTTCAAAGAAAATTTTGATATCTCCCAAATCCATGCAAATCAACTTCAATAAAACAACTTAGCACTGTTTTTTGAGCCAACCATGATTATGGTACACAAGATGGACATCCATGTAAGTCTTTTAAATAGGTAAAAATAAGTAGCATTTTGTTTAGGCTAAAATTCAGGATTCAGCCAAATGTGATGCACATTTCCAATTTAAAGAGTTATGAATAACTGCATAATCTATTCTCAGAAAGAAAGGGTGAACTAAGTACCAGTCTATGTGCACTGACCACCCTTTTAAAATGTTTCAGTCTAAAACTGCATTGTGTCCTCATTTCTCCTTTAGTTCCAGTACTATAATAAGGCAATAATTGGGGCATATTCCCAGTGAAAATGCAAATGATAAAAGCACGTATGACGCCTAGGAGTAGAGCCTTCTCTGTGATGGGCCCAACCCTCTGGAATGACCTCCCCCCCGATATTAGAACTACTAACGACCTCCGCTCCTTCCGACAAAAGCTTAAGACCCACCTGTTCCAATTAGCTGGCTTGACGGATGTATAGTCCCATCTTTAATCTCCTGGCAAACATCTTACTGTGTAATTTTTAAGGGGAATTTTAATTATATTTGTATTTTAATTTAAATTTGGTACAGTACATTCTACCTCCTCCGTTTATATGTTTATATGTTTATATGTTTATATGTTTATATATTTATGCACATTTATATTTTGTATCTACATGGTTTTTAATATGTCTGTACACCGCCCCGAGTCCTGTTTAGGAGAGGGCGCGGTTTATAAATAAAAGTTTACTTACTTACTTACTTACTTTTTCAAACACCTCCTGTATGTCCTGCAATTATAATATACTGTATCAGTGTATGGCACTTGCTGACATAAATATAATGTATTCCATAACAACTTTATTTGAAAAAAAATATTAGCTCAGCATTTCTCTGGGGCCATCGTTTCCTTTTATTCATGTGCCCACACAATCCTCCCCTCCAATAGTTTACAGCCTAGCATCCTTTAATCACAGTTATTTGTATTCATTTCTCTCTCGTTCTTTCTCTCCCTTTCTCTCTCTCCCTTACCCTTCTGCCTTGGAAATATGGCTCCAGATTTACATGGGAAGCAAATTGCAGCAGAAGGGAGCCATAATCTGATTAAATGTGCCCAGTGGCTGATTGGCAGGGGGCATCATTTTTCATTTCCCAAGCAGATTTGAATTCACATTTGGTAAGGCCTTATTTCTCTCTCACCAAAGTCATATTAATCAAGACCCCATTATTATATTCTACCTTCCCACTTTAGCATTAGCCATCCTCTCAATAGCTTCCCAGCCAAACCTCAATCTGCCTCTTTCTCCTTCTATCTTATCAGGCTATTGCCAACCTAATCACAGTCTAACTTCCTTTTCATCTATAACTCTGGACCCACCACTGGTATCTCAGGATAATGTTGCAGGATCCAAACAAGGTCCATCATCAGGACCAGAGGTTTAGTCTTCCGAGCTCAAACACTTTTCCTGATGACCAACCCAAACTGGATCCTATAATGAAACTTAATGATGAAATATATAGTGGGGGAAAGAAAGTAAGAAACCTGATACCACAACAGTTGGACAATAACTCTTGGAAAATGTTCAAAAGAAGTCCGTCCTGGTCATCTTTCTTCCTTCTGCAATTTTCCAGAGATGGAAGTTCCGGACACCTGTTTGCCTTCAGCAGGCCATCTTGTCCCAATGGCAAGCCAAAATCTGTGTTGGAATGGTTGTTGCCAAACACACCGCCATTTGACAAGGCATGGCTGAAACACAAAACATTCATCATCACAGCTAATGAGGCAATGCAACTGAATGTTCTGTAGGTTGGGTATTTGGAAATTGGTGGAGTTTCATTTTGTTGCATTTGCATTCTTGCTCCCAAGCGTCTGTGAAGCCAAAGCTGTAATTGATGGAAAAATGAGCAACATAGGCAAGAACTGTCTTAATCCAAGACTAAAGATCTGTTGCAAACAGAGGCCAAAATACTGGTCTGTTTCTCTCTTCCAGATTCCCCCCCCCCCAAACATTTGGAAAGACAAAGTTGAAATATAGAAGCTCATTTAATTTTTGTATCCACAGGCATCTGGAGGGTGGGGAGGAAGAGAAAGCAAATTATGAAACATTGCTTGTGACTTTTCAATGTAAAATGCCCCTTTTGTTCTTGTGCGCCATACCATTATGATTAAGAAGCGACATCCATAAATTGATCACTGATCTATCTTCCACATTTTATTAAAAGGCACATATTTTTGTGAGCTTCAATTCACTTGATCAAATGCGTAGATTTGATCAAATGCGTAGAATTTATGCAACTGATGAAATGAGGTGCAGTTCATGAAAGCTGATGCCTTTTAATAAAATGTGTTACTTGGAAAATGTGCTACCAAATTCCTGATTATGTTGCTATCGTAAACCAATGCAGCTCTCCTCCAACAATGTCATCTGTCTTGCTTAACCTTTTCTCTCCCTGCATTATGGATTTATTTCTCACTTTAATAATTGGTTCTAAATGAACATGTATGAATCCAAAACCTACTTTAACCAACTGGCTTGTTTTATTTTTAAGGAATAGCTGACCTCTGCCACACAGTGGAAAATCTATTTTCTATATTTTCCACGAGCCCTGGAGATGCTAATCATACATTTAAATTCCTGCACTGAAATTCAAACATCTGTCTACTCAGAATTCTATTCCATGCATCTGAAAGCTGATACATTCTTCATAGTTTTTCTTGTAAAGACAGTTACTCAATTCACAGCAAATTAAATAATCACGTGTCAAACATGTTTACTGATGTCCGCTAAGTGACTGCACCAAACTGACTGGCTGGTCTCAACAAACTAAGTAGACTGTAAACTAGTTTCTTCATTTATTTACCCATTCACTTTTCTCAAGCCTGGGTAGCATACAAATTGCTAGAAATCATGCACCATAACTGAAAAGGCAAAGCTGTGAACCTTCAGATCTCATGCTTTAATGGATGGGACTCAAGAGCATGTGGACTTTGTTTGATCTTACAGGATGAACAGGGGGAAAAAGAATTGAGACGGTCCCTCAAATAACTATGCCTTATACTACATAGGGCTTTATAGGTGATAACCAGGGTTAGATCGGGTGAATGGATGAGGCAGACTCAGGCTTAGCAACAAACAACAGTTCTGTATTGGAATCAACTATGTACAATCCAGCAGCCGCTCTGTTTGACAGCAGCCCTTTTATAGGGAGCTGTCAAATGGCTCGGCCAATCACCAATCAGTATTTTCCCGCCGGATCGGAGGACCTTGGTGGAAGCTACCCTATTGGCTGTCAGATTGTAACAACCAGTATCTGGAATTTCACTAGCAATTGGTGCAATTCATAGCAGCAACAAGCAATTCATGTTATAATTATGCTCAAGGCTGCATTCTGGACTAGCTGAAGCTTCCAAACAGTCTTCAAGAGCAGCCTAACAGTGAGGACAATTAAATAGTGGAACAGCAGAGATTGTAGGTGCTTCATCACTGGACATTTTTAAGAAAAGCCTAAACAGCCACCTATCTGAAATGGTATAAGGTCTCCTGCTTGAGCAGGGAGTTGGACTAGAAGACCTCCAAAGTCCCTTCCAGCTTTATTCTGGTTGGTTGGTTGGTTGGTTGGTTGGTTGGTTGAATTCTAATCCACCAGCCACAAGCCCATTCTCAAGGAACACCTTTTTAAATATTCCAGTCTGTTTTCCAATCATGCAAATTTGGGATTTTGCAAAACTTTCTCATAAAATTACGCACACAAAATCAGGATGTAAAAAAAAAATTTTCTACAAGCTCAGATTTAAAATAGAGTTGGACATTCTATGACTTTATAGTTTTAAGAAGTTTGCCTCACTTACGGTTCCTGTAGGTGACGGATGTGCTGTCCGCTGCTCGTCTCCCTGGTGGGCTCCTTTCAGGAGCACAGGGGGCCCTGGAGGGGTCTCCTGCCACAGGGCGGCTGGCTGGAATCCCCCAGACTCAGTGGCAGCCGGCGGCGGTGTTTCCAGCCTCGCCCCAGGAGCCAGGGAGCGGAGGGGGGGCATGAAACAGTTGCCAGCTGTCTGCCCTTTCACCGAATGGGCTCCAAGAGGAAAGAGTTAAGTGAAAAAAGAGCTGCTGAAGTGCCGGTGGGGAGAGACCCACCCTAACCTTCTTGATCATCATTAACAGATAAGCAGCAGACTATTGTAAGTTCTTGCTCAATCCATTTGAAACTGGAAGATTAGAGGGGGGTGTTTCTTTCTCTTTACCCCTCCCCCTCGGACAAAGCGGCATTTGAACTATCTCTCTCTGTATTGGAATGGAGAGAGAATAAAGGCTGACTTGCCACTTGTACTAGCTATGTGAGAAAGATTGATATCACAGCTGCAAGAGGTGATTGCTGAGCTGTCCTCTTAAAAGGAAAAAAACTTTATGGAACTCCTTGTTCTTCTCCCTGCGAAAGGAGGAGCCAAGATGGCGTCCCTCCATCTTCGTCTTTGTACTTATAAATGAAGCCTGCCTTTTGAAACTACCTTTGGAAAAAAAATATCTGGCAATTGTTTTAATACCCCCTCTGAAGGTGCTCTGGATCTCTCCTGTTACGTGGGCTTCCTGATTAATTTTGACTATTTGAATTTTCCTCTTTCTGGTGTACCTTCATGCCTTGGAACTGTGAAGGAGAACTAACTTTTCACTTTGGGATTTGCCTGCCTCCTTTGACCGGCACAGCTGTGTGCTCCTTTGACACCATTTTCTTTGCAAAAGACTTATCATCCCTGAACGCAGATAAATGGGGCCCAAAAAACCACCAATGGGCAAGTCATTCTCAGCTCCAGCTTCTGCCACCTCCACTCCAAGCATGCAGCAGATGAAAATTACTTCATTGTTACAACAAGAAGGGACTGGAGAGAGCTCAAAAGAACTATCTGTTAACCAAATGTTTCAGGAAATTATGAGGGGTCAAAATGAGTTGAAAAAAAGCAGTGACAGATCTCAAAGATGAACTCAGAGGTGTACAACATCTGTTGAAAACAAACAAAGAATTAGGGTGTTGGAGGAGGGGGCAGCTGGATTGGGGGAGGAGATTAAGGTAGTCCAGAAGGGAAATTTAGAACTGGAAAATTTTATGGCAAAAATAGAACTTGAAAGAATGTCCTTTTTTCTCAGATTCCAGAACCTACCAGAGACAGAAAATGAAGATCTTAAGGATATTATGAGTACAATTTTAGCAGAATATATTAAGAGAAATAAAGAACAGTTGTGGTGGGATATGGATCTAGTTTACAGGATTAATTCAGCATATGCTAGAACACACAATGTTCCAAGGAAGGTACATGTTAAGTTTCTTAGGAGGACCACGAGGGATGAGGTGCTAGGGGCCCAAAGGGAGGGACCATTAAAATATAAAGATAAAGAAATCACCATTCTTAAGCAAATTCCGAAAAAAATAAGGGAAAAAAGGAGGAACTATTCCTCCATATCAAAGAAACTATACAATAAAGGAGTTTGCTTTAAATGGTTATTGCCAGAGGGAATGTTGATTTTTGGGGAGGGAAATAGAATTAGAATTAATACAGTGGAGGAGGCAGAAGCCTTCATTAAAAACATAGTTCTCTCGTAGAGGACGAAAATAGGGGAGGTGGTGAAAAAGGTAGTAATGTGCAAGATATGAAGGAGGGGGGGTTGTGGCTCCATCTGGGGACAGGGAGGAGGGAGCAATATCGAAAAGGCTCAGGTCACAAAAATAAATGTATCTGAAATACTATGGTAATTGTTGATATACTAGAAAGTGACAAAGAAAGAGATGATTGAACATATGGTTGATATAATGTAAAACAAGATTCTGTTTATGCTTATCTTTTATACGTTATTTTTAACATTGTAAAAATTGTGAGATTTGGGGGGATTTATACCACCGGCATGGGAGCTGCCAAAATTTTCTATGTACCTTTTTCACCTTTCCCTATAAATGTTTAAAAACCTATTTTCGTCCTCTAGGAGAGAACTATGTTTTTAATGAAGGCTTCTGCCTCCTCCACTGTATTAATTCTAATTCTATTTCCCTCCCCAAAAAATCAACATTCCCTCTGGCAATAACCATTTAAAGCAAACTCCTTTATTGTATAGTTTCTTTGATATGGAGGAATAGTTCCTCCTTTTTTCCCTTATTTTTTTCGGAATTTGCTTAAGAATGGTGATTTCTTTATCTTTATATTTTAATGGTCCCTCCCTTTGGGCCCCTAGCACCTCATCCCTCGTGGTCCTCCTAAGAAACTTAACATGTACCTCCCTTGGAACATTGTGTGTTCTAGCATATGCTGAATTAATCCTGTAAACCAGATCCATATCCCACCACAACTTTTCTTTATTTATTTTTTAAAGAAGTTTGCCTCAGACACTCTCCCTTCTTTAAAGAAGCATAATTCTGCACATCGATGTTTATTGGGGGGAGGTCAAAAAGTCAGGATGACGGCTCTGAAGTTATGACCCTTTTTAGAATGTGTCTTCATTTTTTTTTACTTTTAACTATTACCACCCCACATAAACCTCTGCACTGCTTGAATAAAATAAGCCATTAAAAAGGAACAGATTTCCCAATTGGTATTTTGATGCAAGGTCTGTAAAACAAGGATCCAGATTGTTGGGGGCAATAGGTTGACTCCCTAAACTGCTAAGAGAGTGCTGTAAAGCATTATGGGGCAGCATACAAGCCTAACCAGAATCTCCATAGACATTAAGCCTAACTACTATTGCTATGGGATGTGGTGGCTCAGTGGCTAAGACACTGAGATTGTTGATCAGAAAGGTCGGCAGTTTGGCGGTTCAAATTCCTTGCGTCACATAACAGAGTGAGCTCCCGTTACTTGTCTCAGCTTCTGCCAACCTAGCAGTTTGAAAGCATGTAAAAATGTAGGAAAAAAAGTAGAAAAATAGGGATCACCTTTGGTGGGAAGGTAACAGTGTTCCATGTGCCTTTGGCCACATGACCACAGAGATGTCTTCGGACAGTGCTGGCTCTTCAGCTTTGAAACAGAGATGAGCACCGCGCCTAGAGTCGGGAATGACTAGCACATATGTGTGAGGGGAACCTTTACTTTTACCTTTACCTTACTATTGCTATCAGTCTGGGCCTTTTCAGATCATTATCGTGCTAGCTAGGAATTCTGGGAGTTGGAATTCCAAGTTCTGGAGAAGCCCAGAGAGAGAGAAGGCTGAATCAAAAGAGCAGCTCTTCGGAGGGGCAAACATGAGACCCATTTTTTTAAGGTAGCAGCAAAAAGCATTTCTGGGAGAAAAAAAAACAGAATGGCAGAATCGTTGATTATCTTCTTCCTCACTTCAAAATTTTGCTTCCCTCCCCATAGACGTTGCTTGTCAGAAGCCAGCCAGGAAGGTTACAACAGTGATCGCATGAACCCAGGATACTGCAACCATCATAACTATGATGAGTTGGTTGCCAAGCATCTGGATTTTGGTCATGTGACCATGGTAGTACTGCAATGGTTATAAGTGTGAAAACAGGTGGAGTGGTGGGGGTTTGCAGGGGTTAGGGAGAATCTCTAGCTAAGATTCTGTGCAGTTGGAAGAACCCCCAAATCCCACTCCTGGCTGGCACAACCCATCCCTCCCCTCCCAGGAATCCCCGCACATCCCGTTTTGGATGCAGGTAAATGCAGGGTGCAAATGGAGGCTTGGGGAGGGTGAAAAATGGACCTACCAGAAGTTCGAGAAAGCCAGAAATGGGCCCATTTCTAGCCTCAAAAGGGCCTCCTGATCCTGGGAAGGCAATTTTCGCCCTCCCAGAGGCTTGAGGAAAGCCTCTGGAAGGGCAAAAACGCCCCCCCCCCTGCCATGGTGCAGGAGGCCGACTAGGCCACACCCATAATGGCTACACCCACCCAACAACCGGACAGAGAACCCCTTGCTAAAAATTTTGAAGCCCACCCCTGGTCATAAGTCACTTTTTTCAGTGCTGTTGTAACTTTGAACAGTGACTGAAAATAGTTAAGTCAAGGACCACCTGTATTTAAAAATAGATTTAAATATGATGGTTTTTGTTTTCTTCTTCATATCTTTGTTGCCCTTTCTTTTCATAAATGAAAACAACAAGGAAATATTAAAAAGGGGCAAACCCCACTGCAAAAAGGCAGAAGAATCCATTACTTTCTTGAATAAGCCTTTGGGCCTCATTCTGGTTTTGTGTAATCATTTATCAAATACTTTTCATCTGAAATATGTCTCTGAGATTCAATTACTTTGTAAAATCAATATTTTAGGTTACAGCTTATGCATGAAGAAGTGCAACTCTGGGGAACCGGGAAGCAGCTTCTGCCCCATTCCATCTTCCAGAGTCAATAATCTATGCATGTGTTGTTCTTCCCAGCTGCAAAAATACTGTGATGCTTTGGTAAATTTTAATCACCTGGAAGAGGCCAAATGAACCCCAACTTCATTCTTTCTGGGCAGATAGAAAGCAGGTGATGATGCTACTCTTTTTACTTTTTTTAAAACTAACAATTCTGTGCTCTGATAATATTTGCTGCTGGGAGAAGTTGAGAGGAGGAAGACAAACTTGGAAAGAAGTGAGACTCTAAATCAGAGGTGTCAAACTCAAGGCCCGCGGGCCGGATTGGCCCACAGGGTGCTTAAATCTGGCCCATGTGACCAATCTGTAAACAGCGAAGGACTGGCACCTGGTGTGCAGCCCTCCCGAGCTCTGTTTTCAGTGGAAGAGGCTTACAGGAGGCCGTTGCAGCTGAAAATGAAGCTCGGGAGCCCGTTTTCACTTGCAGAGCACTGGGGCCTCCACAGGTGCCCCCAACACAAGTGACATTGAGCTGGCCATGCCCACTCTGGCCCCCCAAAGTCAAACACGACCCTGATGTGGCCCTCCATGAAATCAAGTTTAACACCCCTGCTCTAAATCAAGATAGTGTGTTTTACAAGAAGAGCTCAGTGTCTCCCCTTGACTTTGAAAATTTGAAACTTGAAAAATTCTCACGTTCATCAGTGAGGCTGTCTCACATGACTTTCTAATAGGGAGAGAATATATGGGTTTATTGAGAAAGCAATTGATGTGCAATACATATGAATGCATCTGAAAATAACCTGCTATTTGAGGAAGGTGAGGCAGGCACGCTGAATGGAAATTGTATTAAAAAGTTACATCTACTATTTCCATTATATTCCTTGTCTTCCCATAACTCACTAATAGCATATATATCTGAATGCCAATTTCAATTCAGAACATATTTTTAAATGTGCATCTACAGTGAAAACCCACAGCTAGGAAATGAAGTTCAGCTTCAGGTGACTGACAGAGAAAGTATAGGACCATGATGGCGAACCTATGGCATGCATGTCACAGGTGGCACGTGGAGCCCTTTCTGCAGGCACGTGAGCTGTCAACCCAGCTCAGCTCCACTGTGCATGCGCATATGCCTCCAGCTGGCCAGCTGATTTTCAGGTCTCTGCCATGCATGTGGGGGTGTGGGGTACATGCTGGAGATGCATGCACATGCATGGGGACTGGGGGTGCACGCGCATGTGTGGGGGATCACGCACGCATTGCACTATGGGTGTCAGTACGCACACGTCAGTGGTGAGTTACGACTGGTACGCCCCAGTACAGGCGTACCGGTGCCTGCCGGGAGCATTAGGTACCGTTCCGGTATGGTGCTCTGAAGGGCCCACCCACCCGCCCGTGTTCCTTACTAGTATTTGAGGTTTTTGGGGCTTCCGCGCATGCACACGGAGCATACAGCGCCTGCGCAACACTCTGCCAAGTAGCTGGAGCGTCATGGGCGGTAAGTACACATGCGCGCACTGTGCATGTTCATGTGGTGGACGCCCGGTCACATTGCACCATACCGGTTACAACAGGATCCAGAACCCACCACTGGCGCACATGCACTTTCTCATGCATGCGCACACTTTTGGCACGCAACGACAAAAAGATTAGCCATCACTGCTATAGGAGAAGAACTGGCAGAACTTGGAGGCAGAGTTAAAAGAGGGATCAGTCTAGAATCCCTACATTGCCACAAGCAAGCCTCTCTTGAATGCCATTCATCCTTATCTAACTCCAAACATGTGCTATTAGTTGAGAACATTACTGGGCATAGGCATGCATAGCCATAAATCAGTTTAATTGGAGCTTATATGTGGACCTGATCTTTTGTGCCTGAGAGAAACATGTGGCAGTGCTCTTGCTGAACCTATGGGGTAGAAGCCTGAAGGTTTCAAGCATCTTCTCCCAGAACTCTGAGGACCCTTACATTCTGGCCATGTGTAATGGGCAAAAGGAAGGAACTTGAAGAACAGGAAGGAAAACTGCAACCAAGACACTGGCCAGATCAATGAAATTTGAGCCTGGACCAGAAGGTAATATCTGACACAAAGTGTAATATCTTTTCACAAAGATAAAAGGGAGAGAGGTAGGAAGCACATTCAGACTTACAAAGCCCTCAAGACACGAGTTTGGGGATCCCATCACACAGTGGAGTGTGCTAGATGGTTGCATGATAGTTAACCGACACACCCTTTCTATGCTTTTGCCAGTATTTTGTATTTTTCTACCTTATTTTTTTATTTTAATTGCCTTCTTAATCATTCCTATCTATTTTGTTATATTATCTACGCTGCTGAGAGTCCTGTGTTTTGTGGTTGTTTTCTATGACAAAGCTATCTCTCTTAATTATTTAACTAGATTGCCCATAATGTCATAAGAAGTTAAATGCGGAGCAAATGGAAGCATTCTTTAATGCCGGTGCCGCTACAAATAAAGAAAACAAGTACTTTTTTCAAGTTTTCCATCTGCAACATATTCCAATGGATCTATCCTTGAAGACCAGTTGAAAGATCTTGAAAACAGATCTTGTTTTTCCAGAGGGAAAGACAAGACAAATACTGTGGGAGACAAGCAGTCCCTCACATACTCATGTCCGGCTTTATAGGTAACAACCATCACCTTGAATGAAACCCAGATCCAAACTGGAAACCAATGGAGAACACGAAGCAGAAGTACTGTCAACTCCTAAAGTTGTCATGGTGAGAGAAGGGGGAAGAAGCACATTCCATACATACTTTTGACTAGAGTAGGATCTCAGATTACTGCAGCAGGCTTGGGAGGGGTGCACCTCATTGGGGAATGTGATTTATGACACAGACTGAGGGTAGAGAAGGAACAGGGGTAAAGTTCAGCTATAACTCAAACAAAGCTCAAATCTGACTGCAAAAAGGCCTTGCTTAATGGTGCTCCTAATAAATGACTAGTTTTGTATTGAAACTTGGCTTGATACTCATGAATCAATTAGGGCATTTTTAGGAAAACTGACAGTTACTACATATTACACCTCCATATGATAATGCTCACAGTGGTACATTCTGATCCACTAGACATTTTCAGGTGGTCTTTGAGGACAGCTCCAAAATACTTAAATAAACAAACAAATCCATGGCAATAAAAATCAAAACTGTCTCCAACTTTTGTGAGATGCCTTAGAAGGTTGGGAGAGGGGAGGGGGAGGGAGGGGGGAAGACAGTACAAATAAAAAAATCACATTATGTTTGCAAAACTGGAATTAAATTAAATCATTTTACCATGGGTTGAGAAACGAATCAAGCTGAGCCAAATGAGATAGGATTGCTCTATCGCACGTAAAATATGTAGCTGGACTTTTGCTAACAAATCAGAGCAGCAGCCCAAGGGGCATCAAAATGAGCAATTTTATAAATCAACAGGTTTGTTTCAGTTTCATGGATTCCCAATATGGCACAGAATTAGTCTTTTTTTTTCTTTGCCGCAAGAATTTAATATTTAGTCCAGGGATGCATGAAATGTAGACATATCAACAAGTAGTAAAAAAAATGCCCAGTAGCAACTCTTATTTAAGTATCTTTTTCTAAAGTCAACACTGCATGAAAATGGAAAATGTTGTTTCGCAGAGTAGCATGTTAATTAATTGCCCTGACCATTTCTCCATTCTGAGCCATTTCCCATTTTAAAAAGAAAAAACTATTGTACAACGAAAGAGTGACCACTTTAAAAAGGATACTTATTTTATAAAATGACTTCTTCTACTGTCGGGTGCTTATACACCCACAGCTTCAACATTTGATAGCATTGTTAGATGTGCAATCATTTATAAGCAAATGATCCATATAATAAGCTCATTTTATCTCCTATCCTTAAATGGTGAGCTTTCCAATTACGCTCGAAGAGAAATTACTATGTGTTGCTAATTACAGATTTTTTTTTCACTTTAAAACAATTAGCTTATGGCAAAGTCAAGACAGAAAATGAAATTGGATGGGTAACTAGCACATCTGATGTGAAGGAAGTCACTCCCATCAAAAAAGATGTAGCCATTACATTTCCCACTTTAAATGCTGTTTCTGACATTTGCAAATGTGAAGTTGCCAGTTCAGCTTGAGGTGCATTGGACCTTGTAGGCAGAAGTGGTATTCAGCTGGTTCTGACCAGTTGGTCTGGACCGATAGTGAAAATCGTGGGTGGACGCGCAGCAGGGGTGGGATTCCACTGGTTCGGACCGGTTCAGGCGAACCGGTAGCTCCAACAATCAGCTGGGAGTAAACTGGTTCACTCCAATGATCAAATGGGCCCGCCCACCAATGGTGGGTTATGACCGGTACGCCCCGGTATGGGCGTACTGGTGCCTGCCAGGAGCACCGGGTACTGTTCCATTACAGTGCTCCAGAGGCCTACAAGCCTGCCCTCCTTACCAGTATTTGAGCTCTTCGGCACTTTCATGCACACCCACGGAGTGTACGCCGCATGTGCGAAGCTCCATCGAGCAGCTGGAGCATCACGGAGGCATCACAGAGCGTCGCAGGAGGTAAGAACACACTCGTGCACTGCACGCATTTGTGTGTGCGCTGTGTGCGTTCATGTGGTGGACGCCAGGCCCCATTGCACCATACCAGTTGCACCGGGATCTGGAACCCACCACTGCCGCCCGCCCATCCCTGCGCTTTACTGACCGTTATCTTCTCAACTAAATTGCGTGGCAGAATGGATTGCTGTGCCTCAGCTGTTCGCAAAGAGAACCAGTTGTTAAACTGGTAAGATTTCACCCCTGGGTCTGCTCACCTGCCTCGGCTCTATGCCATCCTATTTATCCATGTTTTCATGCCAAAGACTGAGTGCATGCGGAAGAACGACCGCATGCATGGACATGCACGCTTACATTTGTGAACCAGTAGGGAAAGTAAGTGAATACCACCCCTGTCTATAGCATTTCATTTTAGCTGGCAGCAAACACTGTTTATCTGTGGGTTTTTAAAAAAAACCCTATATTTTCTTCTATATAATTTACTTTTAAAAAGTCATACAATACAATACAATAGTAGAGTTGGAAGGGACCTTGGAGGTCTTCTAGTCCAACCCCTTGCCTAGGCAGGAAACCCTATACCGTTTCAGACAGGTGGCTATCCAACATCTTCTTAAAGACTTCCAGTGTTGGGGCATTCACAAAGTCATTGGAATGTAAGGATTGTATTCCAGTCAACCCTTACATCCAAATCAGAGCAAAGACTGTCAATTCAGCTAGCAAAAAAAAAAAGCTTTAGATATTAGCCTTCAGAAAACATTGGCGGGGAGGGGGACAGTTAACTGAGAAAAATGGAATAAAAAGCAGGCAAGGAGGGAAAGAAATATGAACAACAGACACGATACTACATTCTCTATCAAAAGGACTCAGAATTTTCCAGAGCTGCTAACAGTAACACCAGCAGGAAGTGGCCTTTGGTTATTTTAATTTCAACTTACAGGTAGATAGTAGCAGCAGAATAGAGATGGAAAGCAGGATCCTGGATGATCTCTTTTCTATACTGCATTGAATTCAGATGAGGAAACAATTTGATGGTCAAGGATAATGTATCCAACAGTATTACTTTCTCTGAAAATATAATGATGGAGACAGAGTGTTTTTCCATTCAATCTTTTTTTTTTCCATCCTGTATTCAGGATCATCTCCCTTTTATACAAACACACAGGATGAACAGGTAATGATCTACAGGTAATCTTGATTTACGACCCCAATTGAACCCAAAGTTTCTGTGCTAAGTGAGACATTTATTAAGTGAGGGGCTTTTTCCCCACTTTATGACCTTTGTTACCACAGTTGTAAAGTGAATCACGGCAGCTGCTAACTTAGTAAAATGGTTAAGTGAATCTGGCTTCCCCATTGACTTTTTCTTGTTAGACGGTCTCAAAAGGGAATCCCTGCCCTTAGGGCACTGCAGCCGTCATAAATACGAGTCAGTTGCCAAGTGCTGAATTTTAATCCTGTGAACATGGGGATGCTGCAAGGGTCATAAACAATTGTGGGTTCCTAACCAGTTTACTACTAGTTAGCTGAGCATGCATGCACAGTTGAATGAAAATTGATCAGAAAAAAAGGGAAAACAGCTGAGGAGCAGCAATTCAAACTGCCGCCCCAGATCAGCTGGGCTTCGGAAGCTTGAATAAACATAAGTAAAACATCCCCGAGGGGCGGATGGGAGGGCCCTCTTTTACCAAAAGTAGAAAACTGGTTTGTTCTCTGTTGGAAGGCAGCACTAACGATTTGGGAGAACCGGACCAAACCAGTAGGAACCCACCTCGGATTATAAGTATGAAAAAGTGTCATAAGTGACTTTTTTCAGTGCTGTTGTAACTTTGAACAGTTACTAAACAACTGTTGTAAGTCAAGGATTACCTGTATTATTAGCACGATGTAGGATGTTTTATTTATTTATTTGGAAAAGCATTTTTGCTATTTCAGTTTGTTGCTTGAACCAACATGTGGTGTTAGAGAGACATTGATTGATTGAGTGATTGATTGAGCATTTGTCATTCAGTTAGAATTAGAATTCTAACTTAGAATGTCTCTTAGAAGATCCATTCTCAACCTGGTCCTTCAGGTATTCCGACTGCATGCCCATCAGTGCTGCAACAGAGTCCATCCACCTTCCAACTGGTCATCTTCTTGCTCTTTTTCTTTCTGCCTTTCTTATATTGTTTTATTTGTTTCCTAGTATGATTTGATAGCTTAATAGTAACCTATGACTATCAGTAAGCGTTGTATCTTATGATTCTTGATGCCTGTATTCGATTTTATTTTTCTTTATGTACACTGAGAGCTTATGCACCAAAGACAAATTCCTTGTGTGTCCAATCACACTTGGCCAATAAAGAATTCTATTCTATTCTATTCTATTCTGTTCTGTTCTGCTCTGCTCTGTGCTATTCTATTCTATTCTTAGCATTATACCTGACTTTGGAACTAGGTCTTTATGTGCCCAGTCAAAGTCATGACCGACCTTAAAAAAAAGGGTGACTTATAATCTGGATCCAAAGTTCTGATAATTGCTACCATCTACCTCAGTCATGTGACTGCACTCTGGTTTTACTTACACCATGCTGGACCTCCTCGCGTGTACTGATTCCAAATTGGGAGGGATAAACTACATAAGAAGGTGAAAGGTTTATTAAAGCTTTCAGAAAAGGGATTTTGCATGCAAGTGGCTGAAATCCATAGGAAATTGAGTCCATCAGCTGAGCCAAAGTAGTTCTGCTTTGAGATTTTGCTCTGTCTAAAGGACTGCTCTTTTTCTGTGTTGTTTAAACCTGGAAGATTGGCCTCAATCATCTCATAATCTTGCCCAGATGATTGGATTTAAAGCAAAGAAGTGCAATTCCAGACTCTTTTTTTTAACCCAATAGAAAAGGCAGCTCTTCTGACAAATAAAATTGCCAAACTGTTGTTACGTGATGGCGACTGTGCATTTTGAGAAAACGACACTTCATCTCCAGCCTGGTCCGAATGCATTTTGCTCAAACCATCGCCATCCAAGAGATTATGATAGATTGGTATGCCTCCTGAGAGCAGCAAAAAGCTGCTTTAATAGAAGGGTGGGTGGGTGGGTGGATGGATAGATGGATGGATGGATGGATGGATGGATGGATGGATGGATGGATGGATGGATGGATGCCCTAATAAGGAATCACTGGGGTGAAGCTCATTGTTGCAGATGGATGTCCATTTTTGTGCACAGATGGAGCTTTGGGATGGAAAGATTCATAGATGGTGGGAATAAGGTGGCAGCCTGAGGCAACAATGGGAGGTCAAGAGCAAAGCATGACAGTTACAAGATCAACTGAAGACCCAAAACAGCAATTGATGTGGCACCAGAGGCAACTAAAACAAGAGCAAGAGAGATGTGGGGCAGTTTAATCCCCTGCAGCGATTTCCAAATGTGTTTACTTAAACAGCATGTGCAAAAACCCTCATTTGGTTGCTTAATTAGCTGGTAGACATATAAAATGTCTGCTTTATATATCTGTGTGGTAAGAGGAGCATGCAGATTGGAGGATTGGAACAGCACATTAAAAAGTCAAGCAGGCTGGCTGAGGAACTGGCTAACTACACAGTGCACAGAAGAGCTGGCAAAAGGGAAAAACAATCAGACCTGATCTTCATTCTTTACAGGGTATAACTGGCAGTGTTAGAGGTATAACGCATGCTTCCAACAACCTGCTGCAAACTAACCTTGTTAAAGTTCTATCCCTTCCATCAAATCTGCTACCATCACATATGCTTTCAAGGAGTCAAATCAAAAACTAAATAGCTTGCTCAGGGACTTAATGTGGGCAGCAGGGCAGCATGGGGGGATCAGTTTGTAGCTTCTTTATTGGCCTACAGTGGTTTTGTTTGTTTGTTTGTTTGTTCATTTTTTAAAAGGCTTTTAAAGACTTGCAACAGCAAGTTTGAGCACCTGGACTTTCTCTGTGGCTCAAGTTCCTGGCTTATTTGGAAGAAGGGAGGGAGGGGGGAGGGGGAGGGAGGGAGGGAGGGATGGAGGGAGGGAGAGAGGAAGGAAGGAAGGAAGGAAGGAAGGAAGGAAGGAAGGAAGGAAGGAAGGAAGGAAGGAAGGAAGGAAACTATAGCAAATCAAAATTTTGCCGAGCCCAGTGATGGCGAACCTTTTTGGCACTGAGTGCCCAAAACAGAAAGCACGCACCAGAGGACTGGAAACCTGAAGACCAGCTGGCTGGTGTACATGGGCACTGGCCACCTGGTCTTCAGATTTCCTGTGTGCGCATTCATGCCAGCCACCTGGTCTTCGGATTTCCAGGACTCTGGTGCGCGCAAAGACCATCTGGCGCACCAGAAACCAGGAGAGCAGCTGCCGATGGCACGCATGCCCACAGACAGGGCTCTGTGTGCCACCTCTGGCACATGTGCCACAGGTTCACCATCATGGGCCTAGCCTATGGATCTGTCAAACCCTTCTTCCTTATCAACAATTTGTGAATTATTTCCAGACAAGCTATTGCCTGTGTAGTTGATGAAGCTTTGAAGACAAGATTAATTATTCAAGGTCATTCTAAAGGGGCTTTTTTTCCCCCGAAGCCTGAAACTGCAATTCATTCTCCTCCAGAAGCGTTATATCAAGCCTGAAGAAGATGTCCCTTTAGATACATTTTCCTGCCAGCTTTTCTGATATTTTCCATAAGGGAGGGCCAGTTGCTCTCTTTGGCTTGATTTGCCTCCTCTATACATGTCCTTCTAGATTGGGGAACTCTTCAATCACTTATGCCCTGATCATCTTACACTTGGACTACTGCAAGGTGCTCACCAGGGGGCTGCCCTTGAAGAGCACCCTGGTCCAGAATGCAGTGGCACAAGCAGGAATAGGCATACCTTAATATATCCATGTAAGGTTGCCAGGTTTCTGATAGATACAATTCAAAATCAGGGTGGTTGGCTATAAAGCTCCACAAGGCATAGGATCTGGTTACTTGAGGAACTGAGAGCTGCGGTGGCACAGTGGTTAGAGTGCAGCACTGCAGGCTACTTCTGCTGATCACTGGCTGCAAGCAGTTTGGCAGATTGAATCTCATCAGGTTCAAAGTTAACTTGGTCTTCCATCCTTCTGAGGTGGGTAAAATGAAGAGTCATCTTGCTTGAAGCTGAGAAACGGGAGTTCTCATAACCTCTAACTTGAACTTCTTCGTTTGAGCTCATTTCTGAGCGCTGTGGATCCTGAAGGGACCGACAGATTAAGGGGGAAACTCTGAAGACGCTGGGGTGATAAGGCAAATCCCCCAGGGGGTAGGAGAAACCCACTAAACGGACGAGGATCTATCCTGCCATTTGGTCAGGACCGGAGCCATGGCGACCGCATAAGAAGGAAGCAGGAAGAGAAAGCAGTTGAAATCAAGACATCTGTTATTATTATTGACAACCCAAAGAAAAGGAGGAAATTGGCAGAGAGGGTGAGCTGGAAAGAAAGAGGCTCTGGGACGGAGACTGTTTTTGCAGTTCAGTTTTTTGCCGAAAAGTAGTGAGAACTGAGACGCTGAGTTGGAATTGACAGCGTGAATAACTTGAACGAAAGTGGCCACAGTGAGAACAAAAACCCGGCTTGGACAACAGGAGTGGGACATAGTAACTGATGAGAAGACTTTAAAGGATTGTGTAACAGTCAGGTTGGTTGTTGACTTTTTTCTTCTTGCTCTTCCTTTTACTCTTTTGTTTTTCCAAAGAATAGCTGAACTTTGAGCGTTGAATAGTTTCAACTGTGAACAATAAACTCAGGTAACAAAGGGAGCAAGTGCTCTTTTTCTTTTGGGAGGGGACACCTTACAAATATACTGTATTTATTCTCCTTGGAACTTGGAACGGTACCGGAGACAATAGAGAGAGAATTGTTTTGGAATTATTAGAGGGCTTCTTTACCCAACCCCCTTTATTTTACCTTTGCCACTGGACTTGTTGTACTAACTGATTGCCACTAACAGTGATACTAAGGAGAGGGTGACACCTAGTGGATTATAAATTTGAACCATGAAGTCTGATGCAAGAAAACCAATGGTGACATAAACTGGAGTATATATAGAGAGAGGAACTAATTACTAGAATTGAGTGCTGTATAACTGATACAATTGAAAGACATCTATTTCTATAAGATAACAGTGTGATATATAACTCTATGATATATAATAATTAAGGATCAAAAACAGAATAGAATAATACATAGGAATGTTTAGATATTGAAATGTGATATTAAGGAAGGTTAATTATTGTTAAATATTGAGGTATATAATTATTGATACCACTGATATTGCTTGTTAGGGTGGAAGTTGATACGACAGAAACACATAAGCTTATCCACAATGGAAGCTGAGTTTTCATGTTTGTCGTTGACATGTACTGAGCTGATATATTATAAGCAGTTGCTTATAGATATGGGATTAAGTATCAATGAACCTTTTACTGTTTATGAAGATAATCAGGCAGCAATAAAAATGGCGACTAGTTTAGCTGTTAAGACGAGATCGAAGTATACTGATTTGAGGTATCTTAATGTTTGACAAAGCATTAAGGATGGCTTGATAAAGTTGGAATATTGTTCAACTGAAGACAATTTAGCAGACAACTTCACTAAGGCACAAAGTTCAGTGAAACATACCTCATCATGTGAAGGTTATCATCTTACATTGTGAGTGGATATATTGATCTACCCAAAGGGGAGAATGTTAGGGTGTAACCAACAAGTTGGGTAGACAATATATTGCACAAGGCATGTTATGTATCTTTAAGAGAGGAGCTCTGCTAATTAGTAGATTACAGCATTTAAATTGCAGCTGATGTTGTTGCTCTCTCTCTCTCTCTCTCTCTTGATTGATGTATGATAACTGCTGTCTAACTGTTACTACTGTTGCTACTACTTACTGTGTGTAAGTTATTTGCTACTTGTATCCAAGTTATCTTGGTAGTATTGAACTGTTTTTTCTGTGTATGACTTTTTGGCTGTGTTTATGGATTTTGCTATATTCTTCAAAAAGTAAAGTTTATTTTGTTACTTTACTATCCATTATTCAGTGTGGTTGCTTTATCTATCGTACGTTGCGTATACTTTACAGGGTTGCTCTGTTATAACCTCGACCTGGGGTTCATTGCTAGTGCTTAATCGCACCAGTACCTAACATTGCTGATAAAGTAGAAATAAAGTAGAATCTATATGAAATTGTGGGCAAGGATAAATAGGGCGATAAAAATGGCAACTTCAGTAAAGTTAGTGTAAAAAACAACATCCAATCCAGCTTCAGCAACACCCTCCCCCTCAAATCAAAGATCAATTGAGAGCACATTGGGGCTGGAGAAAGGCGGAATGATGGCAGGAACAACAGACCAGCATCAACAATGCAGAGTATGCAGTTGATGCTCCAGATGATACAAGAGACATTGACAAAAAACCAAGAAGTGACAGCTACAAATCATGAAGAGACAAGGAGGAATCATGAAGAAATGAAAAATGAAATGGGAGAATTGAAAGGAAATATCAAAAACATGGATGACAAAATTGAAAGGATACAGAATGCCTTAGCAATCAATGAACAGAAAATCCAGAACATTGAAACAAAAATAGAACAAACAGATCAGAAGATGGAAAAAATGGAGCTGAAATATAGACAAGTTAATAAAGAATTAGAGTTATCAATAATCCGACTTGAAAATGAAACAGCTTCATTCTATCTAAGATTCCAAAACATACCAGAAGAGAAGGAGGAAGACCTAAAAGGAAAAATGATCGAAATCTTCACCGAAATTCTACAGAGAAAAGAACAAGAGTTGAGAGGGGACATCGATGAAGCTTACTGTGTGCATACTAATTATGCCAGAAGACATAGGCTCCCAAGAGAAGTGCATGTAAGATTTGCCAAAAAAACAACAAGAGACGAAGTGTACAAAAAAACCAGAGAAGGGATGGATTACATTCCAGGGGAAAGAGTTGATTATGCTTAAACAGATTAGATGGAGAATTCGTGAACAATGTAGAAAATACCAATTTTTAACAAATCATTTAAATAAAAACAGAATAATGTACAGATGGTTGGTACCAGAAGGGGTACTGGTATCTTGGCAAGGAAAAAGATATAAGATAGAGAATACAGAAGAAGCGCAGGAATTCTATGAAAAATACTGCACATGGGAAGAAGAACAAGGAAGTAAAGAGGACCTAGAAAGTAGAAGTCAAGTGGAAGAAATATCAGAAGACAAGGAAAGAAACAGAAAAGAAGAACAGAGACAAGAAGCAGAGAGAGAGCAGAAAAGGAGGGCGCGAGAGGGAAAAGTCGGATACAAACCAGAAGCAACAAAAAACATCCCATCTAAAGATGGATCCGGAAATTACAATTATTTCGATATTCTTGAATGGACTGAACGCACCAAAAAAAGGAGCGCAGATGTTTAATAAACTTAAGAAACTGAAGGTAGATATAACCTGTATACAGGAAGTGCATATTAAAAGGGAAAATAGGAATTTATTGAAAAACAAGAAATTAGGGAAATTATATACAGCACTGGCAGATGAAAAAAAAGAGGGATAGCAACCTATATAAAGGAAGAAATAAACTCCAAAGCAGTCTACTCTGATGAAGAAAGCAGGATGCCTTCTGATTGAATTAGAGACAACAGAAAAACTGATATTATTAATAGTCATATATGCACCAAATCAGAAACAAGAGGAATTCTATAGGAAATTACACAACAAACAAATTAGAATATGAAAATATTTGCTTAATTGGGGATTATAATGCAATAGTGGATAAAAAATGGACTATGAAAGCAAAAAGAAAAATAAAACAAAAAAATATGTTACCCAAATCCTTTTTTGAGATGGCAACGGAATATAAACTACATGATATTTGGAGAGAAAGGCACAAAACAAGAAAGCAATATACCTTTTATTCGAACCCCCACCAGTCCCTATTAAGAATTGACATGGCTTGGATTTCATCTGGTCTATATAATTAATTAGACGAAATTGAAATAGAAGCAAATGAGTGGGCAGATCATAATCCAATAAAATTAAGATGGAAAGGTCAAAGAAGAAGAAAAAGATGGAAGATGAATTCAAATATTGTAAATGAAATAGAATACACTCAAATGCTGGAGAAAGAATTAAAACTATTTTAGAATAAATAAAAAAGAAGACACCTCAATTCAAAATCTCTGGGACACTATGAAAGCATACACAAGAGGCCTCACGATTGCCTACATGGCGAGAAAAACTAGAAAACAAAAAGAGCAACAAGAATGTATGCAAAAAGAACTTATGGAAGCCGAAGCTGAACTACAGAAAGACCCAAAGAATAAAATTAAAAAAGAAAAAAGAGAGATGATAAAACATAAGATCAACTTAATAACTCAAAAGAAATTAGCACAGAAAATTAAAGCGGCCAGACAAAATTACTTTGAACAAGCCAACAAACCTGGACGATGGCTGGCATACAGACTGAAGAATGAAAGAAAAAAAGTATAATATACCAATTAAAAGATGATGAGGGGAGAATTCAATACAAAGCCGAAGAAAAGAAGCATATTATTCATAAATACTTTGCAAAACTATACTTGCAAGATAGTATAGAGGTAATCAGCCAATTTAGCAGACAGAGGAGTAAGGTAAGAGGGTTAAGAATGATGAAATACAAATGAAATATAATAGAAAGGGAAACAATATAAGGTGAGTGATATCGATTGGCAATTGCTATTAGAAAGAACAGGACACTCCTGTTTGTATTGTGTTGTGTAAATGTGGTGTACGTCTAAGTTTTGTGTGTGTGTATTTTACATGTTTGTAAATAAAATTTAAAAAAAATGAGGAGTCAGATTGTTGGGGGCAATAGGCTGACTGTAAACCACTTAGAGAGGGCTGTAAAGCACTGTGAAGCTGTATATAAGTCTAAGTGCTGTTGCTATTGCTAACTATTTGTCTCCCATTATACCTGCTCATTTGCTTTGATCTGGCAGGGTTGGCATCCATCACTTTCCTTCAATTAAGCAATGCCGTCTTCCAATGCCAGAAGTGTGCCTTCTCTCTAACAGTGCCTCCCTCTGGAATGAAGTTCTCTAAAGATCTGACCAATTCCCACTTTACGGGCCTTTCAAAAGATCTTGAAGATCTGGCTCTTTGCCCAGAACTTTGGGTAGGATAGGTATAATCCCTTCCATGGAGAAGATATATAATTGTCGATGCCTGCTTTTGCTGGGCTCGTAGCAGCAGGGAAGCTGGCTTTGTAGGGAACAATAGTCAGGTTAATTGTTCCATCTGGAGATGGGAGCTGAATCCCAGTTGTGAGAAAGGGAGCTGAATGAAAGGGAGCCTGCAGGCAATCAGCTTTTGTGCTGGGAGGCAACGCTTTCTCGTGCAGCTATCAAAGATGGATGATTTGTTGGGATTTAGCAGAAGGTTGATGGCACAACTAAAGTCCCAAAGAAGCCCACACTTTCTTTCTGCTACCCTCTTTCTTCTTCTGACACTCTTAATTCTCCATCACCCCCTCTCTCTTCAGTTGAATAAGAGCCACAGCAGCGCAGTGATTAGAATGCAGCATTGCAGGCTACTTCTGCTGACTGCCAACACTTCGGCAGTTTGATTCTCATCAGATCAAGGTGATGACTCAGTCTTCCATCCTTCCAAGGTTGTAAAGCACTGTGAAATGATACATACATCTGAGTGCTATTCAGTGGAGGGGAGTCAAAAAAATTTACTACCGGTTCTGTGGGCATGGTTTGGTGGGCGTGGCTTGGTGGGCGTGGCAGGGGAAGGATACTGTAAATCTCCATTTTCTCCAGATCAGTTGGGACTCAGGAGGCAGAGGATAGATGGGGATGGGGCCAATTAGAGGTGGTATTTACCCGTTCTCGGAACTACTAAAAATTTCCACTACCAGTTCTCCAGAACTGGTCAGAACTTGCTGAATACCACCTCTGATGCTATTGCTATTCATACATTGTACCAAACCATAATTTGAGGGGAAGTGATGGTGGCCGTGGTAGCACATTAGCCAAGTGTTCCAAAGGCAGAGTTTTGATTGCACTGCTTAAGGAACCATCTTGACTTTTTTTCACTACATCTTGTGGACCCTTCTGCATAATTTGAACAAACTACATTGGGACACATATCCTAAACCACAAGCCACATAGACTGGGTTCACCCCAAATGCTAATCCAACTTCAAACCAGCCAAATTACAATTTACTGAAATATGCAATTGCAATTTCACTGTTTCCTCCCTTCACTATTTCATTTCTACTCATCCTTTCTTTAATACACTCACTACTTTCCTTCTGTGTTTCCTTTCTTCTTTCTTTCATTTTTCTTTCTTTCTTTCTTTCTTTCTTTCTTTCTTTCTTTCTTTCTTTCTGTGAGAAAAATATCCCAGATATAATTTCTTCATACCCCAAAAAAATGGCAAAGAGGTATGGCAACAGAAAGCAGTTATTTTATTACACCTGCAGGTGGATTTCCAAGCAAATGAGAATCCCTACAAGGTACATAGGTGCACCTTAAATACACAAAGTGACATATCATATGTGTTATAACTTGGATACAAAAAATACAATTGCATGCAAAAAACACAAGTGCAAAGTACATGGAAATTCCCCAAATGTTCTGAAAGCATACGTGTCCAGAAGCCCCAAAGGAACTCCCTTTCCCAGAACTAAACCATAAGGTCATTACCGGCTTTCTGCAAAACATGTCCTGTTACTCCCTGTTACAAAGGGGGGGGATCAGGCTATTTTCTGATCAGGTCACCATAACTTTCTGATTATGCACCAACTTATGATTTTCCAGAAAAGCTTACTTGTTGGTCAAGTATTCAAGATGGAGTCTATCAGGTTCCTCAAATAATTTACCCCAATAATCCAGATTTTTTACCTTTTTCTCTCACTTTCTTCTCTCTCTCTCTCTCTCTCTCTCTCTCTCTCTCTCTCTCTCTCTCATTTTATGCATCACTCTAAGCTAATGTGTGAAGTAAGTCATTCCAATTTATACATCATTTTATTTGGTTTCACACACTGTGCACATCCAGTCAATTATTGTTAATTCACTCAAACAATGTTAAACAAACATGTCTTGGTGTAATATAGACATCCAGTCTTTCTATCAGTCTCTTTCCCTTCCTTGAAATTTTCTGAAAAAATAAGAAGGCTCTTTGAAGCCAAGAGGTCACAACCTCGGCATTCAATCTGGTTATAAGAATTTCTCACAATATGTATAACGGAAGCACATCCTCCTAAATTACAGCTGTATGGAGAGAGAAATTGGCACAGAACTGCAAGCTTCTTAAAAATCATTAGTTTGTTTACTGTGGCAGGGAAGTCATGGGTTTAAAAAAAGGCAATATGTTGGCTGTCAACATGCAAAGCCCTGCCCTCTTTTTATATGCATTACACGCATGACACTTACACACATACCAGAGGTGGCATTCAGCAGGTTCTGACCAGTTCTGGAGAACCGGTAGCAGAAATTTTGAGTAATTTAGAGAATTGGTAAATGCCATCTCTGACTGGCCCCGCCCCCATCTATTCTCTGCCTCCTGAGTCCCAGCTGATTGGGAGGAAATTGAGATTTTACAGTATCCTTCCCCTGCCACGCCCACCAAGCCATGCCACACCTACCAAGCCACATCCATAGAGCCAGCAAAAAAAAAGAAACCTACCACTGACACGTACACACATACTCACAGGGCCCAGGCTTCAGGGACACAGCTGTACCTGCCATTGTGACATTGTGAGCACCCTGATAACAATATTCCTATAATGAGGCTTCTATTGAACATGAAGAATCTAGCTAAGGGTTGTCTATGGAAATTCTCAATCATCCAGGACATGGTTGTCCCAAAGGTGATTTTATAAAATGCAACAAAATTTTCTTTGCTTTTTTCCTTGAAACCATTTAGCTCCTCACTCAGGAGGTTTCTTCAGTTCTAACTGTTCTTCAGCCGAGTGAGGTTCAAGCCTGGCAGCTTTCAGGTGTGTGGACTTGCACACTTCTTAAAATTGCAAAGTTTGAAAAACACCCATCTAGTCCATCCCACATAGGAGCCTGAACACAACTGAGGTCAATGGCTTGCACACAACCATTCGCCTTCCGTATTTTTCTAATGAGAGTTTACAAAAGAGTTGAGAATTGTAGCAAGAGGGCTGCTGTGCCAGCAAATATGACTCCGCGTGCCACCTGTGGCACACGTGTCATAGGTTCGCCATCACGGATCCATGGTCTTATCCGTACAGTACGAAGCAGTATTAACACTTTGCATGATCTTGATACTACCCCTTTGTTGATGCAGTCTGCTTTGGGGGGAAGGGTTGCAGCTGCAGCATACTGCAGGCTCCTACATAAGTGGTTGTCACCATTACTCTAGGAACTAGAGTAAATCCTCACTTCTTTACTACTGTCTATAGTGCCTTATGATCAGTAGGTCACGGAATGCTGAACAGTCAAGGGCCTTTGGATCTGGCGAGTACTTGGACTGGCTTTTAAAAATCTAGCTTCTGAATAAACTTTCGGAAGTGTGATGCTAAGTTGGCTTTGAAATGCCATGGGTAGTTTTATTCAATCTCAGTGTTTGTCATGTTGACATTCAATTGATCAGAAATTGAATTGTAAGAGGTGTTTGAGTATGTATTACTGTGTGTATATCATTTATTTTACTCAGGTTGAGCTTTTAGGATGGGAAAGGCAATCAATATAAAATATGATAAAATATCCTATAGCCTTGTTCTGCAGCTCCCTCGGCCCTCTTGTTTTGGAGTGATTTTCCATTTTGGAAAAATAATAATGCTAGCTGGGCTATAAATTGAAGAACTGACAAAGCTGTAACAAGAACGTAGCACCAGCACAGCTACAGTTAATTAGCCATATATAAAAATGGTGATGCACAATCAAGCAGACACACAATAATCCAGATATGAAACAATTAACACAAAAAATACATAATATGTATTTATGTGCTTCAAGCCATTCTAAAGCACACTATGAAAAAAAAGCTTATCTCAGTTCTAAGCAGTTCAGTATTAATAGGATCCACAAGCATTTTTCCATAGTCCACAACTAAGGGTTGATTTCTCAAGGTATGTCTGATTTTGGCTTAGGATGGATGGATGGGCGGGCGGGCGGGCGGGCAGGCAGGCAGGCAGATAATGTGGGTGGGGGTGGGGGGTGAGAGAGAGGGAGAGAGGGAGGGAAAGAGGGAGGGGGAGGGAGAGAGGTGAAAAGCAGTTTGGCTGTTGTAAACTTTTTCCCAATTTACAACCTATAACTTTAGGCAGGGTTTGATTCCTTGCGCTTATTTCTTTCTTCCCATTAGGCTAACCCTTATATTCCAGAAAGTCGGAGTTTATTCCCAACGTGGCTTCTCCTGAGCTAAAGAGGAGAAAGCTAAATAATTAACTGAGTGCAATGCAGCAGATGCTCCAAATTTCTTGAGCTGTCAGAAATCAATGTGTTTGAATTTTTTAGGGTGGGGTTGGTTTTTTTAGTCTCTGGTTCGCAGCTGATCATGCAAGGTCTTCTGTGAAAGCCCAATTTCATAAAAACAGATGGGGGCAAGTAGGGTCTCTCTATTCAGGTGGTAGGGGAAGCATGTGTAGCCTTGGCAAGCAAACCTGAGAGCCAGTGGATTAATTAGCTACTTAAGTAAAAGGCACTAATTAGCTCGTAATCTCTTTCACCATTCTGCCACACTTAAGTTGAAATGTTTCTCTGCTCTGCAGTGAGACTTATAGATGCAGGGGAAGATTCAGTGCAGGGCTGGCGATGGATGGGGAAAAGAAACATGTGCCAGCTTAATTAACCCTAAACAATGAACCTAACTAAATCTACCAGAAAACATATGGTCCCAGATAGAGTCACAAATAGAGATGTAGCCAAAATATATTCATTTCCCCCCATCATAGCTGTATAATATTTTGTCTTCCCACATTTTCCAGGATGGAATCACCCAAATTCATTTGTATAGACTCCAGCGAATTAAAGCCAGATAGAATAAATGTAGGGGGAAAAATAAGATAGCTGTATGGTAATCGGGCGTAGAGTCGAATGGTACCCTGACTGTTGGCTTTTTTTCCAGGTTCAGCGCTTTTTCTGGAAGCTAAATCATTATTTCATTCCCAACCATGATTTGTTTCCTCTATTACAGTCCCCCCACACTATGGAAGAATTTGAAGTTTAAACAGCACAGGAACTAGTGCATGTGTGCATGTCACATCTGTGAGCCATTCTGCAAACACAAGTACGATGTATTCTTTGGGTATAGAGGCATATGGAGGTTGCCTTGAAGAAGTAGCAATAGCAATAGCACTTAAGACTTATATACCGTTTCATTGTGCTTTACAGCCCTCTCTAGGCGGTTTACAGGGCCAGCATATTGTCAGAGTTTGTTGCAGAAAATCACTTCCAGAAAGCACACACAGGTAACTGATTCAGCTGGATTCATTAACTTCTTTATATACATAATAACAGATGAATAAATGTGCAATACCATGTTCTTTCAACGCGGTAGAAGTTACAATCACACACACGCAGCAGTACAGCAGAGAGGAGTTTGCAGTTCAGAGTTCAGAGCAGACAGACTAGTTTCAGTTTCGATTCTCAGCACAGACTTAGATCTGTTTAAGCTCCCATTGGCTGACTTAGTTGCTATGCCTATTCATTGGCTAACCTTGTTACCATGTCTCTCCCAGTCATGAATATTCTAACACATATTACCCCCAATCATCTGAGTCTTCATTTTACCAACCTCAGAAGGATGGAAAGCTGAGTCCCCCTTGAACTGGTCAGGATCAAACTGCTGGCAGTCGACAGAGTTCGCCTGCAATACTGCATTCTAAACACTGCGCCATCATATAATAAGATAACCATTAAGTGAGCATCAACCTAGTCCTGGGAAGGAAGGGGGATGACAAAGAAACTTGATACCCCATCTTGAGTCTTTTGGGTAAAAGACAGGGCAGAGGCAGACCCCAACAAACAGAATTGTTGATATATCATTTATCAAATATGGTTGTCCTCCAGTAGTGGCAGTGTTGCTTATTCACTAGCCTGGCTGATGAAGTAGAATCCTGCATTGAATGGCCAATTCACTTACACCAAACAACAGAGTCAATATGATGTGGCGGTAACTAGAATGTGGAAAAGTCTAGGTATACTTCCCCACTTGGTCACAACATTGACTGGATCTTCTTGGACTCGTCATTGTGTCCCAGTCTGATTTAGCCAGAGCTGTGAACAGGGGCTACTAGAGAAAAACTTTCTTCTCTACTCTTACATCCTGTATTTTTTTAATAAGCTTTTGTGGGATTGTTGTTGTTTTTTTCACATCTCCTCCCCACCCCCAGTACTTTTAAGCTGCTAGGACTTGGTTGTGAAAATCTAAATCAGTGATTCTCAACCTCAGCAAGTTGAGTGGACTTCAACTCCCAGAATTCTTGGGAATTGTAGCCCAGGCATTTTTAAGTTGTTAGGGTTGAGAAACAGCTACGCAGAAAAGCGTTTCACATCGTCTGCATCTTTTTGCTGCCATCTGGTGGATGTTTGAATTTTTGCAGTCCCAGATCTAACCCTATTAACTGTTGAGCAGATGAAAAAGAGGACTGGAGACGTTGATTTCCTTGGAATGAAAGCAGAGCATAAAAGTTGGAAACAGCATTACTACCAACTGTACTGCAGCACAGTGATGAAGATGTTGGGCTTGAATAGGGGAGATCCAGGTTCAAGTTTTCACCCAGCACTGGGTGAGTTTGATCACTTTTGGGGAGTCCAAACTATCTTACACAGTTGCTGTGAAGGTAAAAGCAGTGGGGAGATTTTCTCCGTGATTTCTTCTACTCTGTAAGGAAAGGATGACATAAAGAATATTTGTTTGTGTTTGTTTGTTTATCATACTTATATGGCTGCCATCTCACAAGAAGCAGCTTTGTACTTTTTATAATAAAAAATTGAAAAGAAAAGCAAATAATACAGGAGTGAAATCAGCTTACCTTCGTTACCGGTCCGCAAATGTGAGCATGCTCGCGCATGCATAGAGCATCAAAAATGGGACGTGATGACGTCCGGGTGGATGGGTGGAGCCTCCCACCGCCAGCGGTACCGGTTTGCCCGAACCAGTTGGAACCGGCTGAATTTCACTACTGAAATAACATGGTACAGGTAGCCCTTGACCTATGACCACAATTGGGACTAGACTTTCAGTTGCTAAGCAATGCAGTCATTAAGTGAGTCATTTTGTATGACCTGACCGGATTTTACAGCCCTTTCTACTGTGGTCAAGTGAATCATGCATTAGTTAGGTAAATCATGTAGTTGTTAAGCAAATATAGCTTCCTTCATTGATTTTGCTTGTTGGAAGCTAGTTGGGAAGACTGCAAATTGCAGTCATGTGACTACACGAGGTTACCCCCCCCCCATAAGTGCAAGCCAGCCGCGAGGCACCCAAATCATGATCGCAGGACTATAGTGATAGTGCATAAGTCATAAGTCTGAGGATAGTTTGTAAGTTTCCAATGCCCTCATAATTTAAAATCATTGTTAAACAAAAGTCACAAGTCAAAGACGCTAGGCCAGGTTAAGCCTGCAGGATTCTGACCTAGTTTCTCCATAGAGATATAATTTATGGCAGCTCCAAGTCAAGTGGAGACAGTTTAAACCCTCCAGGAACAAATCAAATCAAAAATTTTATTACAAGTGAAAGTCAACCCAAAAAAATCAGCAACAATAATACAAAGTTAATTAATACAGGAGACGTTTAGTCTTCAGGATGTATTACAGTGCTGGTTACAACCAGTACGCCCTGGTACGGACATACCGGTGCCTGCCGGGAGGAACAGGTACCATTCCAGTACGGTGCTCCAGAGGGGCCCCCACCCACCCGTGCTCCTTACCGGTATTTAAGCTCTTCGGGGCTTCTGCGCACCGAGCATATAGTACCTGCGCGATGCTCTGCCAAACAGATGGAGCATCGTGGAGGTGTTGTGGGGGCATCACAGGTGGTAAGTTCGCATGCGCGCATTACGTGCGTGCTGCACACGTTCATGTGGTGGATGCCAGGCCCCGTTGCACCATACCAGTTGCAACGGGATCCAGAACCCACCACTGATGTATTATCACCTTAAATGTAGGTAATAGCACTTGTTAACATTAGAAGTGATCCGAAAGTTCATTCCCGGCATTATTGATAAAAAAGAAGTAATTAAATTTTGCCACAGCCAAACAAACCATACATTGTAAAAGCACAAGTGTAACTGTTTTGATCTCTTCCAAACCACATATGGCAAATATTGGAACTTGTATTCTCTGCAGTAATATAGAGATAGTGAACTGCAGCTGAGTATGAATGTTGGAAAGGACCATCAGTATTTAAAATAGACCAGAGGTTCCCTAACAAACCCACGGGCACTGTAGCAAACACACTAACAGTTCTGTTTATTTATTATCATGGTTCATCACACAGCCAGCCTGATGTTCAGGCTGGACTTGGCATTTTTACCCACTTATCAAGCCCTTCCCAAGGACCAGGGTGTTCTGACCGAGGCTTCCCAAGAGCATGAAGCAAACTCCTTGTCCCGACAAAAAACCCTTTTATTAATTTACTGTGAATTCTGCTCATTCACATCCAGCAAAGTCTTTAAAGGGAGGATTTACAGTCACAGACCTTATCTGGCTTGGAGAGATATCTGCCAAGCCGATATCTGCAAAACTTGGCAATGAGTCTCAGAGAGTCACGAACCAATTAAGTGAACTAATTGTGTCCTGCAAATTCCACTCCCTTTTTCGCTCCTCTTTTATTTCCTCTGGGTGGGGCCATTCATCGTCTACCTGTGGCCTTACTCCCAAGTTGACCCCTGTTCTTTAGCTGTTCCCTTCGTCTGGTAATTCTACACATGCACACTGGGAACAGGCTCCAGCTGTTTGTCTGCCTCACTGATGTCTGACTCTGAAGGCAGTTTATAACTGGCATATGGCTCTGGCCCCCACTCTGCCTCCGACACAGAGCCCTCGTCCGAGCCTTCCTCAGACTCTAGAACTGGCCCATGTTCCTCCGCAACCTCCTCACTGTCCAAATCTGCTGCTCCGCTGGCTGCTGGTGGGCCACAACACTGGGATAGGCCCACATGAATGTCTGTCACAGGATGTAAAGCTGTTCTGAGTAAAGCTGCCTTTTGCAATTAACTGGTGGTAATTTTGTCAATGTTGATGGTGTTCAAATGGTGCTCAAGTTGTTTCAGAATTGCGCCCAAGGCACATATTACCATTGGTATTACCTTTGCTTTCTTTTGCCACAGTCATTTTATTTCTATTTTCAGGTCTTTGTATTTGGGTGTCTTCTCCAATTTTCTCTTCTATTCTGCTATCTCCAACTACTGCCACATCCACTATCCAAACTAATGACGAACACCCCCTTGTTTTCAGAGAACAAAAGAAATTGCTATCAATTGCGCATGAAGACAAAACAGGGTTATTGTAAAAGGAAGGACATTTAGGCACATTCTTCTTCTTCTCCAGCCACCCAACTCTCCTTTGTGGGAGTCATTTGAACTGTACTTGAGAAGGATCCCTTGGAGTAGAGGGATTGCTTCCGTGTCCTGTTTCTTGCAAGTTTGCAAGTTTGATCAGTCTTGCAAGGTGGCCTAGACAAAAAGCACACCTGGGAGAACTAACTCTATCATTGTAAGTTTCCATTAACAGAATCTTGCAAGTCTGAAAATGCATCTCCCTTCCCTCTCACCTTTACAGCTCAATAAACTAGAGCAGGGGTGTCAAACTCAAGGCCTGGGGACCAGATCTGGCCCATGTGGTGCTTAGATCTGACCCACGGGGCCACTCTAGAAACAGTGAAGGACTGGCCCATGGTGCCGCTGCCAGCAAAAATGGAGCTCGGGAGGGCCATGGGCGATCCTCCCAAGCTCTGTTTTTGCTGGCAGAGGGTTGCAGGAGGCCATCGCAAATGAAAACAGAGCTCGGGAGCCTGTTTACAATGGCAGGGCATTCGGGCCACCACAGGCGCCCCCAACATGAGAGATGTTGAGCTGGCCATGCCCACCCTGGCCATCCCCACCCCCGAGGTCAAACACAACCCTAATGCGGCCCTCCATGGAATCGAGTTTGACACCCCAGAACTAGGGAGTGTCCCTTCTGAGATATTTACCATGCCCCCATTCCTTCTGCAGCCTCAGGTGCCTCCTTATCTGACTGTTGCTTAGTCTATGTCCCTTTCTCCTGTCTCCCAAGGTCATTCCCAGATATCATTACACTTCTCTTGTTTACATCTTTTTGTGATTGCATTATACATCTACTTACTGATCACCAGCATCTTGGGACTGACAGAGACACAATGCAGGGAGCTATCTATCACCCATTCTCAGGTGCTCTGGCTAAATATATTATTTTCAGCAGTTCATGGCTCATTTCTTTAATATTAAAATGAGACTCATCGCACAAAAGTGATATATTTCCAGCTACCTCCGTGGAGAATAACATGGACTTGTAGAATTTAATGAATGAAACTCACCTGTCACTCAGGGAGGGAGAAAAGAAAAATCTTTCTATAAACTAACCAGATTCAAATGCTCAGCATGTTAAGAAAAGGGAACCTTCACTTCCCAAAAAACTGAAAGCAGCTTTTTCTGAAAATACCAATCTGTAGATCAGTTTAGTTGCTAGATTAATCAAGTGGCTTTCCGTTGATTAACTGTAGGACTAATGTTTGTAGGCGAAGCTACATTTTAATCAGTAGAGGTTACAAGTTGAAAGTAAACATGCATTTCTCTGCAACTTTGGGATTCCCGTGTGGTATGAAAATTAGCACATTCTTTACTTTTCATATTGCATATATTACATTTTCCTATTCATTGGGAACTTATTGGCTGAAACTAACAACTCCTTACAAGATCCAAATGACTTTTTATTTCCAGAAAAGAAATTTCCAGTCCAATCTGAAATAAGAATTAAATGGGGGGTGGAGGGCTGTGTCTCTTGAAACCTCTGCTGAGGTGCGGGTTCAAGTTTCCTCACTCTAGTTTGCTACCAGGTGCAAAGGAGCAAACATAAAAAATGGAAGAACTTAGATTGTGCATAATAAAAAATCTGGAAAGCGTTTAAATAACTGCTACCAAAGCAGAAGATATGACTCTTCAGGAGGAAATCTGGGCACAGAGGAAAATTGTAACAGCTCCAGATCGTGATCAGTTGTTGATTATAGATATTCCTGGACTTACAACAGTTTGTTTAGTGACCAAAGTTACAACAGCACTGAAAAAAGTGACTTACGACCATTTTTCATGCTTTTTTTTCACACCATTGCAGGATCTCCATGGTCACGTGATCAAAATTCAGTTGCTTGGTTCACATTTATGACGGTTGCAGTGTCCTGGAGTCATGTGGTCCGCTTTTGTGACCTTCTGACAAGCAAAGTCAATGAGGAAGCCAGATTCACTTAACAACCATGTTATTAACTTAACAACTGCACTGATTCACTGAACAAGGGTAGCAAGAATGGTCATAAAATGGGACAAAACTCATTTAACAATGTCTCCATTAACTACAAAAAGGTTGGGCTCAAGGAGTACCTGTAATTCATCCAGTTGTTTTCTGTTCTTTTACATCTGGTTTTTATTGGTATTGGGTTTGCTCTAAGTAGCTCAGGCTCATCACATTTTCAGCAGCATATAAACCAGGGAAAAATAAAATAAAATAAAATAACAAATTCAACATGTCTTTTGTAGTCATGGCTGTGGTCCAAGCCATTTCCAAATCACCTGCACTTTGAGACAGAACAAGATGTAATGCCTTCTATATCATGTTTCATTCTTTTGCACATCTGTTGTCAACAGCTGCACTGATTGTCAACAAATGTCTTTGAAACTAATTGATTATATAAGGGATAAAACAGCAGATGATTAATCTAGAAAGGATGTTTCTTGGGGTGGGGGGGAAGTTGAGAAAACCACAGCATGTATCATGAGAATGTAGGAAAAGAAGATAACAAAACATAGAAAGAGGGAGACAGACATTTTTAATTTGGGGGGGGGGGGTGGCAGTATGGAAAATTATAAACTATCATGTTCTGCAAAAAAAAATATGTTGAATTTAAATGACAAGAGGAAACTGAATCTCTAACTCTTTCACGCCATCTAGTGGTCCTCTGGATGTTTGCAGCCCAGATCCAGTAGCCATAGAAAAGTGGAGAGGTGAGAAGGAATAAATTTAATAGAAACACAAGGTATTATTTTTGCTCTAGAAAAACAGCCCCCGAGTCTCTCTCTGGGTATTATGCATTTTCTTTTAAAGATTTGACAGATCCCAAGTTCCATCATACTTAAACTAAATGGACTAGACTCCCATTGGTGATGTCATCACAGCCATATGCTGCCCCCAAATTGAAAGTACATTCCTATACCCATTCTAGAATAACCTGGCATCATGGATGCTATTAATTCTCCCCTTGGGGAGATACCGAATTAAAATTAACAAGTAGTAATGACTGCTTTAGACAACATCTAAAAAGCCACACACAATAGGCACCAAATAAACACCACACACAGAATCACTCAAAGCACAGAGAGAAATTCCCTGAGGATGAGCTCCAGCACAAGTCTGAAAGCTCAGAGTACTAAAATTCTGGTTCCGTTGACCAACCCAGATTGGATATTACAATAACAATTATCTCAGAGAACCAGTTTGGTATAATACTTATTGTTATTTCAAGCAAGGATCATCTAGGGGTTGACGAATACAATCAAGATCAAGTAAGATACTAATGCCACTCTATAAAGCCCTAGAATACTGCATCCAATTTTGGTCACCACATTATAAAAAAGATGTTGAGACTCTAGAAAGAGTGCCAAGAAGAGCAACCAAGATGATTAGAGGACGATAGGCTAAAACATACAATGAACGGTTACAAGAACTGGGCATGGCTAGCCTAGTGAAGAGAAAGACCAGGGGAGATATGATAGCAGTGTTCCAGTATTTGAGGGGCTGCCACAGAGAGGAAGGAGTCAAGCTATTTTCCAAAGCACCTCAAGTCCAGACAAGGAATAATGGATGGAAACTGAACAAGGAGAGATTCAAAATAAGGAGAAATGTTCTAACAGTGAGAACAATCAACCAATGGAACAGAAGTTGCCTTCAGAGGTTGTAGGAGCTTCATCACTTGAAGCTTCCAAGAAGAGACTGAACTGCCATCTGTCAGAAATGGTGTAGAGCTGTGCTGGGTTTCCATTTTTTTTTTACTACCGGGTCACTTGTGCACGCATGCAACGCTTCTGCAGATGCTCAGAAGCATCCAGGCAGGTGGGTGGAGCCTCCCACCTCCACTAGTACCGGTTTACCCAATCCCAGCCGAACCGGGAGCAACCCACCTCTGATTAGGATCTCCTGCTTGGGAGGGGAGGGATGTGGACTAGATGACCTACAAGGTCCCTTCCAACCAGTGGTGGGTTTCTGCCAGTTCTAACCTCTTCTATAGAAGAGGTTCCACAAATGTACAGTGCCATTTAGAACCGGTTCCAGCTCCCTCTCCCCGCCCGTCCGCACATCATCAAAATGAAGAGCAAGAGGACGAATTCTGGGAGATGAAGTCCACAAGTCTTAAAGCTGTCAAGTTTGAACACCCCTGGGTTTTTTTTTCTAAAGGGTTAGGGGTGCAAGGGTCTTGTAACTTGACAGCTTTAAGACTTGCACACTTCAATGCCAGAGTTCCTGAGCCAACATTTTGGTTGCTAAGCAAGAGCGCTGTTAAGTGAGTTTCACCACATTTTACAAGTTGGCCACTCCCACTTGGTCACATGGCTGCCAAGCCACTCCCACCCGGTCACATGGCTGCCAAGCCACTCCCACAAAGCAGACCACACCTACAGAAGAGGTTCTAAAAAAATTTGAAAGCTACCACTGCTTCCAACTCTGTTAATCTGTATCTGAATATTGGGCAGGGTGATGCCTATTGCCCTAAAAATGTCTTCTGACTATGATTATGGAAAGCTGATAGTCATTTGCAGAGAGGAAAACATATATGAACATATGAAAACTCTATTGCAACAGATTTACAATAGGTTTATAATATTTTTACTCCATAAAATCCATACACCCCCAGAACCAATCCCCATCTTTCTAAATGATACTGCTTCAGTCATATGACAGTTCTCATCCTCCCCAAAATATTGGTGCTGGATGTTTAAGTCTCCTCCATTCTGTTTGTATGCTGGGCAGAATTGAAATGGTTCCCTTTTTTTCCCCTATCTGGTTCGGGTTTTTTGGAAAAATAAAATCCAGTCTTGAAGGTGTTCTCTCTCACATCTCTAAAAGAACCTTCCCCAACTGATGTCCTCTTGGCATTGCCCAGATTTCCCGGTTAAGTGGTTTGAGGTGCTGACTTAGAAAAAGGAGGCTGTGAGTTCGAGTCCTGCCTTAGGAATGAAATCCAGCTGGGTGGTTTTAGGCTAGTCACTCTCTCTCAGCCCAACCCACCTCGCCAGGTTGTTTTGAGGAAAAGAGGAGGAGGAACGAGCATGCCTATTCAGCACTTGAGTTATTTATAAAAGAATTACCATGTTTCCCCCAAAATGAGACCGCGTCTTATTTTCTTTTGACCCCCGAAATAAGCACTTGGCCTTATTTTCAGGGAGGTCTTATTATTTTTGAGGTGCCGGTGGCCCACGGATCAGCTGATCCAGAGGGCTGGAAGTTCTGTCTCTGTTTCTGGCGCACTCTTGCCAGCCCTAGGGTTGGTGGACCTACCGCTCTTTCTGCGGCCACCACTAAAAGAAGGGATACAGCAGCTAGAATTTGCGGGAGTTGCCTCCGCAAGGCCATTCCACGTGGATGGCAGGTGCATGTGGGAGCGTGGGGCATGTTCCCCCCGTTCCCCCCAGAAAGTGGCAGAAACCAGCTGCGCATGCATTTAAATATTTTAGGGGAGGGTTTATTTTGGGGAGAGAGCTTATTTGAGCGCATATGCTCAAAAGCCCAATTGGGCTTATTATCTGGGGAGGTCTTATTTTGGGGGAAACAAGGTATTTATAAAATTTATAAAATAAAATAATAAAGTGTTCTGACCCCCCCTTCCTCCTTCGCCCACACAGAACACGCTCCGGAACAATACGAATTAACAGGGTTTATTTCACAGACAGACAGAAAGTTCCGTGGCAGTAAACCACCACGACAAAGCTCACAAACACAAGACACGAAAGCAGCTATCCAGCTTGCTACATTTTCAAGACCAAAACTTCTTGCAGGAGTTCTTTGTTGACTGCTGCAAAGAGCGTATGCTCAGTCAACCCTTTTATAACCTGAAGAGGAGTCTACTGATCAGCAGCTGAGAGCCCTTACCGCCGATAATTGCGCCCTCGCTCCTTGCATCTATGGGCGCGGAGATAACGGGCGTCCAAGAACTCCCTGCTGATCTCTGATTCACTGTCTCGTGACTCCTCCCCACTGCTCCAAGGCATGGCATCAGGAGCCCCCCTCCTCTGGCTCTCACCACTGCTCCATGCGTCAGGTGCCTCCTGGTGGCCGACCGGACTCTCCGATCCCTGCTCAGAGTCAGAACCCTGTCCAGGGTCCTCCACATCCTCCTGAGCCGACTCATAGGGACCCTCACTCTCGGAGTCTGGTGGCAGCTGCAACGGCTCCTGCTGGGCCACAACAATAAAGGCAGGCTAAATATCTAATAAATAAAATAATAAATAAATAAAATTAGGCATAACGATGATATTTGTGTTATTTTTCCTCTCCTTTTTTAAATTTCGCTGCTCATTTTTGTTTCCATCTCTAGATCGTCTTGATTAAAACTCTGTTAGCTTATTTCTTAGAACTAAGCTACCCTAGTTTTGAGGACGGCAGAAATTAAAAAAAGTGTTTATTTTCAGTTCTCTGGTAGATATTGATGGGTTCTTTTAAAATAAACATCTGGAAACCCTGTTTTAAATTTGATAGACTTTTCATGGCCCTGCCAGCCTATAACAATTCACGATGATTTAATTGAATGACTATCCAATGTGTACTCCTGCAACTCCCTCCGTCTCTATAGGAATTGTAGCCCGATTATCTGGAGGGCACCAGGTTGGGGAAAGACATCTTCCTTCATAAAACATGAAATACGCACTCCCAAAAGCCATGTTGCATATCCCCGTACCTCCCTTGGGCTGTAATGCAAGCAGAGTTTGATAGAGATAACTGTGGTTTACATGTACATAACCAAAGAGAGAAAGTTGCCCTGGAAAAAAAAAGGAATCCAGGTGAAATGAGGTATGAAATTGGAAAAGTAGCTCCCTATGCTGTTCCAGCAGTAGGGTTTAGACTGAAAAGTGGCTTGCACTGAAAAGCAAGGAATAGAAATTGGATGCGAGGCTGCTCATCCTAGGGCTACCAACCTCCTGCAATTCTGACAAGCTGTCAGAGTAGCCGTCTCAGACAGGCTTAGGTGCACCAGGGATTGCTTTGGGGCTGCAGCAGGAGTGGGCTGCTGGGGGTTTGCAGGGGTTTGGGAGAACCTCTAGCTAGGATTCTGTGCAGTTCGGAGAACCCCTAAATCCCACTCCTGGCTGGCCCCACCCCTCCCAGGAGTCCCCACGCGGCCTGTTTTGGATGCAGGTAAGTACAGGGCACGCGCAGAGGTTCGGGGAGGGTGAAAAATGGGCCTACCGGAAATTTGGGAAGGGCAGAAACAGGCCCGTTTCCAGCTTCCAGACCGCCTCCGGAGTCTATTTTCTCACTCCCAGAGGCTCGAAAAAAGCCTCAACCAGACAGAGAACCTTTTGCTCAAATTTTTGAAGCCCACTCCTGGGCTGCAGCCAGTTATTTGCCTAACCTGAGCAGTCACCTTGGTTTTTGCTTCTGTGCATGCGCACAGCAGCTTTTATTGCATTGCGCATGCACGCACAGTGTGCATGAAGCGCATGTGTGCAGCGCAGCCATGAGCAAACCAGCAGTAATGACTGCCGGAACCCACCTCTGCTCTGTTCCCCCATACTTACCTGATACATACAGCTACATTCACATTCCATTCTGTAAACTCTGCAAGGAATTGGGCATGCAGTGCCTCAAGTATGGACTTTTGTACCCTTAGAAGAATCTCTGCTGTGCTTGTGAAGATAAACTTTGTGGTTTTTAGGTTGCAAAGCTGGGCTCCAGTAGGCCAGGAACTAGGTGGGCTAAAGATAATAAGGAAGGCAGTGTGGTGTGATGAGAAGAGCACTGGAGTTGCACCAGGCAAGCATGGTCTTAAAGCTTTGCTCAGGAATGCAAGTCAGTTCATTATAGCAATAGCACTTAGATGTATATACCACTTCATAGTGCTTTACAGCCCCTCTCTAAGCGGTTTACAGAGTCAGCATGTTGTCCCCAACAATCTGGCACATTTTACCAACCTCAGAAGGATGGGAGGCTGAGCAATGGTGGGATTCCAAATCTTTTCCTACCGGTTCTATGAGAGCATGCTTCATGCATACGCGCAGCACTCAAAGTGTCAGTGCTGGTGAGCTGAGTTATGTTTTAGCTCAGCTGAGGCACGGCAATCCGTTCTCCCGCATGAATCAGCTGAGCTAAAAAACAAGGGAATATAGGACAGGGAACAGGGGCGGGAGGGCAGGAGGGCAGGAGGGCGGGAGGGCAGGGCTAACCACAGGTGGCATTTGCTGGTTCTCCAATCTACTCAAAATTTCTGGGAGTTGATGTCCACAAGTCTTTAAGTTGCCAAGGTTGGACATTCCTGATCTGCGGGATACCAATTCAGAAAGGCCAAATTGGAAACCCTGTTTTAAATTAGATATTCAGGAAAGGCCAACGGTTGCAGCAATTGAGTATGTCTAATTTAATGAAAAGAAGGACTAGGGGTGACATGATAGCAATTTTTCCAATATCTCAGGGGCTGCCACAAAGAAGGGGGAGTCAAGCTATTCTCCAAAGCACCTGAGGGTAGGACAAGAAGCAATGGGTGGAAACTAATCAAGGAGAGAAGCAACTTAGAGCTAAGGAGAAATTTCCCGACAGTTAGAACAATTAGTCAATGGAACAACTTGCCTCCAGAAGTTGTGAATGCTCCAACACTGGACCTTTTTAAGAAGATGTTGGATAACCATTTGTCTGAAGTGGTGTAGGGTTTCCTGCCTGAGCAGGGGGTTAGACTAGAAGACCTCCAAGGTCCCTTCTAACTCTGTTATTCTATTCTAAATAAGGGATACTAATGACTTACAGTGGGGGAGGGAGAAGATAGACATTATGATCTATATGGTTTTGTCCTCAGCACTAAGATTTTTTTTCTGGTCTTTTTTGGAGACTAGCAATTTCCTTCAAATAGAAATAGGTGAAGTATATGGAATGATAAAATCTTATGGCCAGTTTTTACAATTCTGTGCTGTTTATTTCTTTAATTAGTACACTGCCAAAATGACATTAAAAATTTACAGTGGTTTGTAGCAGATACACTGCTGGGCTCATAAATTACTTTGTGCTTTGGTTGATTTTAATCATGTTTGTGGTGCCAGCCAGAGTCACCTGCTTCATGCATAACACGAAACCGTAAGCCATATTTTACAAACCAAAATGGACAGATTTACATATCACACCAAGCCAAAACCCAAGCCAGTCACATTATGGATTGGCAAGCTGGTTTGTCTTTTGTATCATTCTGCCTCATTATAATTTATAGGTAGTCTAGGTCTCTTAGCATAAGGCATATGACTCTTTTAGCAGAGTAAACGATGCTTGGATTCAATAAAGCATTTCTGGAAGAAAACCATCCATATTGTCATTCAATTGTTTTGAAGAGCGCAAATTTCACGAAAGACTCAGAGCCAGACCCTATGTGCATTCCAGAACCTGTTGAGTTGCAGATTACATTATGACTCAGGCGCCATTGGTCAGCAACATAAAATAAAATAGAAAAACAGCAAGCTATTCAGCTCTCCACTGCCTGTGGGAGCACAAGGCAATTCAGAAGAAAGCTGGTGTGTTAATGAAGAGCGCCACCTACTGGCTCTAGAGGCTCATCATGCCAAAAACTATTTTCCATGTTTTTCACAGATTGTTTAAAAAATATTACTAGAGAACAAATGAAAACTATCAATCAATCAGAATAGAGCTGGAAGGTTTATAGAATAGAATAGACCCCCTGCTCAAGCAGGAGACCCTGTGCCATTTCAGTCAAGTCACTGTCCAGTCTTGTCTTAAAAACCTCCAGTGATAAAGCACCCACAATTTCTGACATCAAGCTGTTCCACTGGTTAATTGTCCTCACTGTTAGGAAGTTTCTCCTTAATTTCAGGTTGCTTCTCTCCTTGATTAATTTCCATCCATTGTTTCTTGTCTTGTCTTCTGGTGTTTTGGAAAATAAGTTGACACTCCTTCTCTTTGTGGCCACCTCTCAAATTAACTGAAACAAACTAACAGAAATTTGTATCAAAAAGAACCAGGGGACTTAATTCTGATATGGTTTGAGGCTGTGGCCATATGAAACTGATGATGTTTTTTAAGCCAAACTGGGGGGAAATCCAAATACCATGAGAGTAAAATACCTAAAACGCCCAGATCACACTGCCCACATTTGGTAACATCTAGAGATTATTGGAGGTTAAAATAGACAGTATAAGTGTATGAACATCTCTGATTCAAGCACAATACTCTTTCATTTAAGTTACTACAGACAGCAAACCATATACTCCTCCTATTTAGATTACCTATAATACAATACAATAGTAGAGTTGGAAGGGACCTTGGAGGTCTTCTAGTCCAACCCCCTGCCTAGGCAGGAAACCCTATACCGTTTCAGACAAATAGCTATCCAACATCTTCTTAAAGACTTCCAGTGTTGGGGCATTCACAACTTCTGGAGGCAAGCTGTTCCACTGATTAATTGTTCTAACTGTCAGGAAGTTTCTCCTCAGTTCTAAGTTGCTTCTCTCCTTGATTAGTTTCCACCCATTGCTTCTTGTTCTACTCTCAGGTGCCTTGGAGAATAGTTTGACTCCCTCTTCTTTGTGGCAACCCCTGAGATATTGGAACAATGCTATCATGTCTCCCCTAGTCCTTCTTTCTCTTAAGCTAAACATACCCAGTTCCTGCAACCGTTCTTTATATGTTTTAGTCTCCAATCCCCTAATCATCTTTGTTGCTCTTCTCTGCACTCTTTCTAGAATCTCCACATCTTTTTTACATCATGGCGACCAGAATTGAATGCAGTATTCCAAGTGTGGCCTTACCAAGGCATTATAAAGTGGTATTAACACTTCACGTGATCTTGATTCTATCCCTCTGTTGATGCAGCCTAGGACTGTGTTAGCTTTTTTGGCAGCTGCTGCACACTGCTGGCTCATATTTAAATGGTTGTCCACTAGGACTCCAAGATCCCTTTCACAGTTACTACTACTGAGCAAGGTACCACCTATACTGTACCTGTGCGTTTCGTTTTTGTTGCCTAAATGTAGAACCTTACTCTTTTCACCATTGAATTTCATTTTATTAGAGAGTGCCCAATGTTCAAGTTTGTCAAGATCCTTCTGTATCTTAAGCCTGTCTTCTGGAGTGTTGGCTGTTCCTGCCAGCTTGGTGTCATCTGCAAATTTGATGAGTTCCCCATTTATTCCCTCATCCAAATCATTGATGAAGATGTTGAAGAGTACTGGGCCTAAAACAGAGCCTTGGGGTACTCCACTGCATACTTCCCTCCATGTAGATGCAGTTCCATTGAGAACTCCACGTTGAGTGCGGTTGGTCAGCCAGTTACCTAGTTGGATTAAGAAGTGTCTCTAAGCAAGCAATCAAGCTTAGAGAACACCAAGCACTCCACCAACAATATATTGTATGTATGTATGTATGTATGTATGTATGTATGTATGTATGTATGTATGTGTTTTATTTATTATTAAATTTTTATGCTGCCATCTCCCATACAAGGTGATTCTACGGCTTATAAATTATGTTAAGGTGATTCTACGGCTTATAAATTATGCTAATATGTAAAGTATGTTAACAAACATCTGTACACTTCAGAATACAGTGAAGAATATCTAAACATTAGCACCCAGTGGTGAAATTCTTTTTTTTTTTTTTACTATCGGTTCTGTGGGCGCAGCAGAGAAAGGATACGGCAAAATCCCCATTCCCTCCCCACTCCTCGGTGAAGGATATTGTAAAATCCCCTTCCCAGTGAGCAGGCAGAGAGACAAAGAGGGAATATTGAAAAAACTCTTCACTCTCTAGCCGCATTCTATGGCCCTCTTGCGGTTAACAGTGCAAGATAAAGGCTGGTGCACAGGACTAGCTTGCTGCAGGACAAATCTTGGCCATTGACTGTATCTTGAGGATAGGAATACACAACCTTGTTGCCACCCACACCGAGTCCACCAAGATGGCAACCTCCAGGAAGGCAACTCTGTTTTTTATCTTGTGGGAAGCCACCACCACCACCCTCCTAAAAGAATGAAATATTTTGAGAAATATTTAAAAAGGCAGGATAAAAGATTTCCCCTAAAAAAAATAAAAATCCTAAAGGAGACAGAAACTCAGAGTCCCAGCTCCCTGCCCCCAAGCAGATACTGAGGCCATCTTTAGAAATGCGGATTTGGTAATCCATTACTCCCTGCATTACTCCCTGCAGCAAGGCTGAACAAAGGTAGGATTAACCCACTACCATCTAACAGCAGAGCTCACCACATCGCACAATCTCCTAAGGACATTGCATCACCCTCACCAAACTTAGCTCAGACAACCTACAGAGCCAGCTATGACAGCCAATAGAATACATGTTCTTGAACAGGAAGTTCAAGTGCAAAGCCCAATAGAAAGTATAAATACGCCCAGGGGTAGGATTCAGCCAATTTGGATTGGTTCAGGCGAACCAGTAGTTGCGGTGATCAGTTGGCCCCGCCCACCCACCCCTGCACTTTCCTGTCTTATATTTCCCTGTTTTTTAGCTCAACTGATTCGCTCAGCACAGCGGATTGCTACTCGTCAGCTGTTTTACTCACCAACGTTGACATAGAAGGTAATTTTTTAAGCTTAAAATGGGCAGCTTTTGAACACTGTGCGTGCGTGCAAAGCACACATTAGGCGCGCGTGCATGCAAAGTGCATATGTACGTGCAAAGCACATGCTCACTGAACCGGTTGTTAAACCAGTTGCATCCCACCACTGAATCCCCCCCACTCTCAACTCCATGTGGTCAGCTGGATCAGAACCCTTGTGGTTCTGTTCATCATTAAACCATCTTTCCAATCAGCCTCCATGTTTCCAGTGTCTTTCTCCCAGCTTGGAACTGAACCCAGATGGCCATTTCTCCCAACTATTTCCTATGTCCAAAAGAAGAGTTTTGTTATAAGCCATGATTCAGAGTCTGACTCTGCCCTGGACTATGGGAATGTTGCTCCAGCTGAGCCTGTACTTCAGGATGGTCAGCTGCAGAACTTAGAAAGCCAAAATTCAATGGCAGCTGATCAGCCACAGGCATCTCCTATTCAAATGGAACAGTCTGATGACAAGGCACCAATCCCCAAGCTCGAGTCTAGGCAAATCCAGAGGTGAGCAGACCAACGTTCCTTAATGAGTTTTCTCACTTAGCAAAGGGCGAGGTATATGGAATTGCAGCCAGCTGGCTGCAGAGATTTAGCTAGCCTCTTAGCTTGCTGTCTTGGTTGGAGACCACTGTTTGACTTCTTAGTGTTTGCTGCTTATTCCTGCTTCTTGTTTGTGACTTTTGACTATTTGACCATCCAATTAACCAATTTGGCATCCTGTGACTCTTGGACTATGCTATGTTTCTTGGATCGTATTCAACTCTGTTCAAGTGAGCTCTCTTGATAGGCATTTGACATGCATTGTTATCGGCTGTTATCTGCCTTAAAAGTGCAATAAATATGCCAGCTTTGAATACAGTGTCTGTCAACAACCTTGAAGCAGAACAAGCTTTCTGACTTGGGCCAGTTCAAGATGTCTGCCTGCTTCAGCTACTGGGCTTCATTTCATTGTAGACGGCTCCCTACAATCCAATTAACTATTACACAGCAAGGCAGGACTGTCCCTCCCAGGGGTGAAAAATATCACAGAAACCTGGGGTGAAAAGTGGGGTGAAAATTTTTTTGTGGGTTTTTTTACATCTTCAATGATAGAGCAATGAAACATGTTTAATTACTTAGTTTTATACAGGTGAAATTCACAAGATTTCTGCCACTTTCCCTTTCCACCCCAAGTGACAGAATAAAAAAATACTGTTTCCTTTTCTTTAATTTTTCTTCAAATTGATCCAGGAGGGGTAAAGAAGCAAGAGAATCTCCTGGTCAGGAGACTTAGTAAATACAGTCTGGATCAAAAATGGGCAACTATTGGCAAATTTATGATCTCCGGGGTTCAACTTCCTGGGCATTTTCGGTTGGTGCCATCACACCAGGGATGGGTTCCTGTTGGAATTACTACCGGTTCGGCGCACAAAAAATCCGTGCACATGTGCATTTTCATCTAAAACAGTCAGCACATGTGCACAGCATTAGAAAAGGGAAAAAATTACATTTTTTTCAATGAAGATTGCTCTGCGCATGAGCAGTACCAAAAATCAAGATGGCGGTCCCGAGGATAGAATTGGTTCAGGCTCGTGTCCGGCTGAGTTACTACCTATTTGGTCCAACTAGTCCGGACCAGTAGGAACCCACCTCTGCATCACACCCTCTTCCTTCTCTCCCAAATTATTCTACTTCGGGCATTGGGAGGGTCTGATTCTTTCAAATGGTTTGCTTCCCCTAACCAACTGATCCACGAACCAAACTACACCTCAAAACTTTCAATAAGCCTGCACAGTAACTGACCACCTGCTGTGAGGGTGTCACACTGAGGGGGAGAAATGATAAAAGAAGATTGAATCTATGAACATGGCTATTTTTAATGCTTCTTCGTGGTACAGCTCTCCTGTCCACGTGGCAAAACTCACTTCTTTCCTCAGCTTCTATTAAGTGGTGTTTGATGGAAATTTTCAGCCAAGCCAAGTGGTAGTAAAATATAGAAACCCAGTTCAGTTTTCTGCTGGTTCAAGGACTGGGGTTCAGTATTTTAACTCAGTCATGAGCTAAACATTTAGGAGCCATTCAAGTTGATAGCTCATCGGGCCAATGTAATATGAAATTCAGAGTTGAAAAGTTACACACACCTATACAGATCTACATCTGGCATTCCATGAATCTACAAGGAACTAAGCCCTGTTTAATTAGTGTTGAATGGATTTCCAGAGAAAAATTGCAGACTACAGGAATATTTGCTCTACTCAGATGAATCTCCAAGTGGCCTCAACAGCTCTCTAAAAAAGGATGCAAATTACCAGCTGCCTGCAAGGAATATAAACGCTTTCATTCCTCACCAGTCAGAGCTGAAGAAGCTTCTTGGATGAGAAGTGAAACGTCGTCAAAAAAAAACAAGAAAAAGTCCAGTTGCCTCCTGGAAAAGCACCTTTGGGGCAACCATGACCTGGATGACTGAGAATCTCCATAGACTTCTTATTCTACAAATTTATGTCCTGATCTTCAAGTATTATGTAATGCAAAACCAGAAGTGATACAAATCTAAAGAATCAAAAGAACAGATAATAGATGGCAAATTATTATAAATGAACACATAAAATATCAAGTAATGTGAACATCCATATTAGATAAAAATCACCATTTATAATGTCTGAGGAAGTAAGAGATCTTCCTTCTGAACTGAATTTGCCTTCAGTATGCTTCATTGGGACAAAATATGTCACCATTAGAACATGGTGAATGCTCATCTCATGGTTATACCATGATTTCAAAACCAACCCATCTGTGATAAAAGCAGCATCCAAAGAGCCGCTAATGATTTCAGGAGAAGCCTGTCATGGAAATAGTCCACCTTTCACATAATTTGTTCTCAAGTTGCTTTAACAGAATCATAGGATTTTCTTGAAAACCTCCAGTGATGTAGCACCCACAGCTTCAGGAGGCAAACTGGACAATTGATTAATTGTTCCAAAAGTCAGGAAGTTCCTCCTTAATTCCAGGTTGGATCTCTCTTTAAGAAGTTTCCAGACGTTGCTTCTTGTCCTGCCTTCAGGCCAAGGGTGGGTTCCTACCAGTAGTGGGTTTCAAATTTTTTTAGAACCTCTTCTGTAGGTGTGGCCTGCTTTGTGGGAGTGGCTTGCTGACCATGTGACTGGGTGGGAGTGGCTTCCCTGCTATGTGACTGAGTGGGAGTGGCTTGGCAGTCATGTGACTGGGTGGGCGTAGCCAACTTGTAAAATGTGGTGAAACTCACTTAATAACGCTCTTGCTTAGCAACCAAAACGTTGGCTCAGAAACTCTGGCATTTGAAGCACGCAAGTCTTAAAGCTGTCAAGTTACAAGACCCTTGCACCCCTAACCCTTTAGAAAAAAAAACCCAGGGATGTTCAAACTTGACAGCTTTAAAACTTTAAGGTTTAGATAGGACTCTTAGTGGTGGGTGGGGCGATTGGTGAGCCAGCCAATCAGTGAGCAGCAGCTGGGGCAAACGTGGTGCAGATGGGTGGGGGGAGGGAGCTGGAACTGGTTCTAAACCTCACAGTAGATTTGTGGAACCTCTTCTATAGAAGAGGTTAGAACTGGCAGGAACTCACCCCTGGTTCCTACTGGCTGAACAACTAGTTCACTTCATGCATGCCCGACGCATGCTGTGCTCCTGTGCACAGTTCAGCAAAAATTGAAGTTCCGCATTGCAAACAAGGAAAGGAACAAGGAAAACAGCTGAGGAGCAGCAATTCAATCTGCCACCACTGATCAGCAGGGTTTTGGAAGCAGAAATAAAAGTCAGTATAACCCGGGGTGGGCGGGCGGGCCCACTTTCACACAAACAGAGAACTGGTTCACTCTCAGCTTTGGGCAAACCAGTCGGAACCAGTAGGAACCCACCACTGTTTTAGGAGCTTTGAAGAATAGGTCAGCCCCTCGCTTCTCTGTGGCATTCCCTCATATACAGGAAGACAGTTACCATGTCACCGCTTATTCTTACAATAATACAATACAATACAATAGTAGAGTTGGAAGGGACCTTGGAGGTCTTCTAGTCCAACCCCCTGCCTAGGCAGGAAACCCTATACCATTTCAGACAGATGGCTATCCAACATCTTCTTAAAGACTTCCAGTGTTGGGGCATTCAAAACTTCTGGAGGCAAGCTGTCTTCTCTTTGTTAGGCTAGATATAATCTAATTCCCTTAACCATTCCTCATACAATTTTTACTACAGACTCCGTATCTTCTTGGTTACTCTTCACTGAACTCTTTCTAAGGCAGGGGTGTCAAACTGGATTTTTTCGAGGGCCGGATCAGCATTGTATTTCTCCTCTGCGGGCCAGCTGGTGGGGAGACAGGATGGATGCCTCCTGCAGCACTCTGCCAGCCAAAATGGGGCACAGGGAGGATGCCTGTGGCCCTCAGGTGCCCCGTTTTCAACCTGGAAAGCCTCCTTCAGCAATTTGCCAGCCAAAACGGGGCCCAGGGGTCCATGTGTGGCCCTCCTGTGCCCCATTTGGCTGCCAGAGGCACCATTGACCAGACATTTGCTATTTTCAGGCCAGCCCCGCAGGCCAGATTTAAGCACCCCGCGGGCTGGATCCAGCCTGCGGGCCTTGAGTTTGACACACCTTTTCAGGGGTGGGTTCCAGCTTCTTTTAATGGCGGTTCACTCCGGGATGTGCTTCGGGCACAGGTGCACTTTGGGCATGCATGCACTTTCTGTGCGCATGCACTTGATGCAAGCTACATGCGCATGCAGAAAAGTAAACAAATTGGAAGCAAAAAACAAGATAGCGGCATCTACAGCACCCCAATAGAACCGGTTCAGGCACATGGCCAGCCGAGTTACTACCTACTCGTCCGAACTGGTCCGAACCGGTAGGAACCCACCTCTGCCCCTGTTCTAGGGTTTTCTGTTTTTTGGTGGTGGTAGTGGTGGTGGTGGTGGTGATAGTAGTGCTTAATTTAGTATTAGAAATGTTTTGCCATTCTCCAAATTATGCAGCAATTTCTCAATTCATTCCAATCTATCTCACTGCTCTATCCTGTTTATTTTATCCTTGCTAGATTTGCCTACCATTAAACCATGAAATTCGCTCTTTTCAAGTATGTGAATTTTATCTGAAGGCTCTCCTTGAGCATGGGTGCAGGTTTTCAGAAAGAGCTCTTTAGGTCAACTTTTGAGACAGATGTTTTGTGCCTTCTAGACCCCCATTCGTACTCAGCGTAATGAGATCTTGCATCCTTTCATGTCTTTCTTTGAAACTCACTTCCTATTTAGCATTTTTAATTAAATCGGTTTGCATCTTCTTGGACAAACTATTATATCCACAGATATTGCATTTCACTCAAGTAGATGAAATTAGATTTAATTAATTTCTACTAATTGAAATTCAAGTAGGATTTGAAGGAAGTTGAGGCACAGCAAGGCTTCCTGTTCAAAAAAACATTTGGGATGAAGAGGATTGTAAATATTATACGCTTCCTGTGCATTTTCATTCACGGCAAAAGGGAAAGGTGTCGAATCTCATCTGAAAACAATCAGATTTAGTAAATGGATGATAAACCCATGTTTGAAAAATATTGAAGTTGTTCCCTTTGCAATAAAAGTCCTCTGATGTGGATGATTCATTTTTAGATGAGTCAATTCAGTGAAAAAGTTGGAACAAGCATGGCTTTCAAGCAAATGAAACCATTGTTCCAAATTACATGATTTTAGGAAACAGAGAAAGTTGCACAGCAATTATACACTTAGCATTGTTTCTACTAAAAAGTAGCATTCTTCCAGGTTATCTTCTAAGACAGGAGTCGGTTCCGGCAGTCACTACTACCTGTTCACTTGTTGCTGCGCCTTGTGTGGATGCCCACTTCTTGCGCACTGTGCGCGCATGCGCAGTACAATAAAAATTGCTCTGCACATGCGCAGAAGCAAAAAACAAGATGGCAGTGCCGTAGGCGCCACCAGGAGAACCGGTTTGGGGGCATGGTAGGCCTGGGTCGCTGCCGGTTCCAGCAACCCAGACCGTCAAACCACTACTAGTTCGACCGAACCAGTCCGAACCGGTAGGAATCCATCACTGTTTTAAGATAACTATTCACAGAGGGTTCCACATGGAATCAAAAAAGGCAAGATGATGTCTGCCACTACATGATCAAAGGATGTTGTTTTTTGTGTACATATGATGCTTGGTGCTGCTACCACCTCTTACATTTTTTAGCCTCTTCTGTGAATGCCCCTGTAGTTTTCTGTCCACACATCTGAGACCATGTCCCATTTACACCTAACCCAAACATAAATATGTCCTGGAAACCATAACACTGTTAAAGTACAGGTAATCCTCGACTTAAAACAATTCATTTGGTGACTGTTCAAAGTTACAACAGCACTGAAAAAAGTGACTTATGACCATTTTTCACAGTTACGACCTTTCCAGCATTCCCATGATCACATGATCGAAGTTCAGATGCTTGGCAACTGGCTCATATTTCCGACTGTTGCTGTGTCCCAAAATGTGGTCACCTTTTGCGACCCTCTGATGGACAAGCGAAGTCAATGGGGAAGCTAGATTTGCTTAACAACCGGGTTACTAATTTATCAACTGCAGTGATTTGCTTAACAACTGAGGGACAAAAGGTCATAAACTGGGGCAAAACTCACTTAACAAATGTCTCACTCAACACAGAAATTTTGGGCTCAATTGTGGTCATAAGTTGAGGACTATCTGTAGTATCCATCTTAGGTCAGCTTCAAAGAGTGTAAAATTTGTGGATTTCCTCACTCACCACCTTCTCAACTATTACCTCTGATTATGGGCAGTGATTGAGGACAGAGGAGTAGAGAGAGGAGTAGAAAGGAGTAGAAAGGCTGCAAATGTAATGTAAACATAACCTTCTATTGACTCTGGGACATTTGTATAGTAATTTGACCCAGCAGTGAGGAAACCACATCAAAATTCTGCATTCCTAGGACTTCCAGTTCCGGCGGCTGACAGCGACGGGCAACTTGTTGCTCGCTCCGGCTCCCCGGTGGGCTTCCCCACTTCTTGGGGGGCACAGGACACCCCGCAGAGGCGTCCTGCCGGAGGGGCAGCATTGCAGGAGATCCCTGCATCGGCGGCGGCCAGCGGGAGGTCCCCCACGCGCCCAAGGTACCGGGGAGCAGATCAGAGGACGCGTGGGCGTCTTCGCTGAGAGGCTGTTCTGAGTGAAAAAAGAAAGCTGAAGGATGCGGCGGCGGAGCGGTGAGGTGTAGACTTCCTTCATTCCTATTACCAACTTTAAAATCTGTCAGCTGTGCAAATTTGAACTTTTGGCTTGATTTGGAGAGGTGTGGCTGGAGGGGAGGGGGATTTCCCCCCCCCTTGGACAAGCAGCTGGAAACAAGTGAGCTCTCGGCCCCAAGGGAAGGAGGATGGGGAGAGCCAAACCAAAGATGTCACACCCCTTCTAAACGGATTTTCAGATTTAAACTTTTAAGTTTTAAGACAATGAGATCTGGAAGCCCTGGGAACTTTGAACTTTGAAAACTTTATTTGTTGCCTCAATATCCGAAGCTGGCAGGGCAAGATGGCACACTTCCGTTGTCTTCATGAAATGTGAAACTTGACTCCACCTTTTAGCTTCAGGCTTCCGGTCTTTGTCTCCGTGCTACCTGGATAATTCTCTTGTGGATTGTTTGCTTCTGAACCTCCTGGAGTGAAAAATGTCTGCTCTTTTGCCAGGGTGATTAGAAAACTCCCCTGTGCCTGGACTTTCTGTCTCCTGGACTCTCTTGGCTGGTCTACCCCTCTGACTGATCCTTCTTTATACTGACTGGACTCTTTACTTTATAAACAATGGCATCTAAAAGACCACCTCCTGGAAAGTCAGGCTTTGCTGCCTCTGCCCCAACATCTGCAACCTCCAGTCCTAGCACACAATCAACGTTAACAGCCTTCAAGCAACCTAAATCTACGGACCTGGAGTTTCATCAAATGTTTCAACAAATTCTACAGGGACAAGAGGAAATAAAGAGACAATTGAAGGAGATGAAAGAAGAAATTAAAGAGAACCAAGATAAAATTAATAAGAACTCACAGAGACTGGATCTTTTGGAGGATGGGGCGGCTGAGATGAGGGAGGGATAGAGGGCGTGCAGAGGGGAAACAAAGAACTTGACACCCAACAAATGAAAATAGAGTTTGAGAGAATGTCTTTTTATCTTAGATTTCAGAATGTGATGGAGACAGATGATGAAAACATAAGGGACATCATGACAACCATTTTGGCTGAGTATATTCAGAAGGAAAAACAACAGATGGGGTGGGAAATAGACCTGGCTTATAGAGTGAACTCAGCGTATGCTAGAACACACAATGTCCCCAGGGAGGTACACATTAAATTTCTTAGGAAAAGCACAAGAGATGAAATCCTGAATGCACAAAGGGGGCAAGCCTTGACATACAAAGATAAGGAGATAACCATTCTGAAACAGATCCCCAAGAAAGTGAGGGAGAAAAGAAAATCTTATTCGCAATTGGCGAATAAACTATACCAGAAGGGGGTGTGGTTTCAATGGTTACTGCCTGAAGGTATGCTAATATTCTGGGAGGAGACAAGAGTTAGAATTAATACACCCATAGAGGCGCAGGCCTTTATGGAAAAAAATAAACTACTCCTAGAAAAACCAGAAGACACTTCAGTAGATATACAAGACACGGGAGGGGCCGGAGCACTGCCAACGGGGGGAGATGGGGCGACACTAAGAAAGCTCAGATCACACAAATGAGTAAGAAAATCCACGTGATATAAACTGACCGAAATTACCAATTGAATTTACCACACTGACTATATGCTATTATGTAATATTTGAACTTTATGCAAATGTATACTATGAGTCTGGAGGGAGGTGCACCTACTGCATTTCGCGGCTGCCAAAATTTGTAATCTTTCCCATACCTTTTCCCTTTGTAAAATATTAAAAAACCAATAAAACTTTGTTTAAAAAAAAATTCTGCATTCCTACTTCCTTCCTCCATCTTTCTCAACAGCAAATCCATGAGCTGGTTTAAATATGAAATATTTCTTAATATCTTAATCACCAACCCAAACTTGTGAATGTAGATTGCATGCCAGACGAAGGACTGCAGATACGTATTACTCACTTGTTCACATAGCTTAGTTTTTCTCAACCTTGGCATCTTTATGAGGGGAAGACTTTAACGCTCAGAATCCACCAGCCAGCAAGGAATTCCGGAAGTTGAAGTCCACCTTTCTTAAAGCTTCCAAGGTTGAGAACACTGACACGGTTGCTCTGCCATAATTTGCTTCCATCTCAAGGGCAGGTAGAAATCATGTCAGGATAAATCATGTTCTTCCATAATTTGTTAACAGAATAGGGTCATGCTGTGCTGCTGTCCGCCCAACTCCTCCACACTACAGTGTAAGAGCAGCAATTGGCAATTTTCCTAGGCTGAAATTCAAGCATCCTGAGCTGTGGGATGAGCCACCTCTACACTATACAGAAAAAGTATCAGAGTCATACTTGTACATTCTGGAATGTCCTGCCCAACCTTTATTTTCCTTTTGTTTTTTGTTGTCTATCAAAGGCCTGTTAAGCTAAAACTGAACATTAGGGTTGAACTTAATGACCACTAAATACTGGTAGCAGCAAAAATGTAAATACCTTATATTCCGCCGTATAAGGCGACTGGGCGTATAAGACGACCTCCTAATTTCAGGTGCCCACGAGCCGGCTGAAGGCCTCTGCGCTTCTGGGCTTTTGTAGTTTGAGCTCAGCACCTTCCTCCTCCAGACCACCAGCCAGACCTAATAAGCCATCCCAGGGCTGATCCATCCACGTGCCCAGGCGAGGAGCGCCGCGGTTAATGATTGAAAGGCTGGCATCTGCACTGGTGGCAGCGCGGATTTTTGCTTGGCGGCATTGCTTTTTCTTTTGTTTTGGTTTTTGGGTATGGCCTTTGTTATACCCGGCGTATAAGACGACACCTGATTTTTGAAATAATTTTTGGGGGTTAAAAAGTCATCTTATACGCCGGAAAATACGGTAATGCTACCTATATTTGGCCAGTACAATACTCCTAATTAAGCATTCTTGGCACTGGAATTCAAGAAAGGGATTTAGATGTGTGTGAGTGTCATAAGAATACCCAACTTGGTGTAGTAGTTAAAGCATTCATCTAGAAACTGGGAGAGTGTGAATTCTAGTCCTGCCTCAGGCACAAAGCCAACTGGGTGACCTTGGCCAGTCACTCCTGCTCAGCCCTGGGAAGCAAGTAATCGCAAACCACTTCTGAAATCTTGCCAAGAAAACTTGTTAGATGGCTGCCAGGATTCTCCAAAACAACTAACAGGTATAAGTTGTGTATCAAAGTATCAAAAACGTTCAGGGACAGGGTACTATGAGGTATATTCATACAGCTTCTCCAAAATGATTATTGACTTTTGACTGACTAACAAACCTCAGGTTCAGCAAAAAAAATCAATACTTGTTTCTCTGAATTCCCTTTTATCAATTGTCCAAATGTATGCAGCTGCTGGATAAATGTTGAAAATGAAGTTTGAGAAATCACGTTGCTTATTCTTATGTAAAATCACAGTATGTATACACCTCTGTCATCCAAAAGAATAGGAGAGAGGGTGGGGGGGAATGTCTTATTTCCTTTGGAAATTAGTTCATCTGACATATATTTTGTAGCAGAAAATTCCATAAATTACTTATGTGAAACATCTTCCTGAATGAAGAGCCAATTAATTTATTCCGATTACCTGAAATTCTGGTCTTATTAGAAAAGGAGAACAATTGTTGCTATCTATTTTTGCTGTATTATACATATTTTAAACTTTAATCAAGTGCACTAATAATTTCCTTAGGGATAAAATACATGATATATTAAATATGTAACACAAAACTGCCATTGTGAATTTTCATTATGCTACAAAAGGAATACTGTAACCTGATCTGGATTAAAATCAGTGAAGGGGGAAGCAGGTTAAAATCAATATTCGTTTTCTATTTAAATCTCTGCACAGCTTAAGGAATTTTATAAACCTTCTAGCAAATTAATTAATTAATATATTAAGTTCCTGAAGACTTGCAGAGTGATCTAAATTCAGATTTTCTTTATATTAGCTTACGCTGGATGCCAAGAACTCAATGTATAAGCATCCCTTAATTATTTAGTTGATTTATGTCACATTTTCCCCTTAGGGCCTGGCCTAGATAATAATACCCTCCCTCCAATTTTATCAACAATCTGGTAAAGTATTTTAAGTAGAAAGAGTGAGTGATTGGCCCAAGTTACTACTCAACTTCCACACTGAGTTTGGCTTTAGTAGAGACCCTAATTAAGTTTGTCTGATCACTTGGCAGAAAACATTGCCAGGAAAAAAAAAAATTCAGTAACTGGACAAGACCTGCACTAAGATTAAACCAAAGCAGTTCCACCTAATTCGGCATTTTATTAAGAGAAGCAGATGGCTTGAAGCTACTTACTATTAGCTATCATGGGTAGATTTGTTCTGAAATAAATCATTTTCAGTCAGGACTGAAAATTAAAGAAGGGACCATTGGCTGAGATCATTGAAATAGAGTAAAATGTAGGAATTTTGGGTTCCATTGGGATTTCTTCACAGAAAAAAATCTAGCTTTAGACAGTGCGATAGTCAGAATTCAGCAAGAAGTTATTCAATGACTCATGGTTATTATATCTTGTGAGGAGTTATAAGGAGTGTTTTCTGCTCAACAGCCATTTTGTCTTGCTCACTTATTGTAGATGTATTTCTTTCTTTCAGCAAACCACCACAATGAATAAAGTGAGACCATTCGTAAAGCAATATTAACAGAACAAAGCCATTCGAAGAACAGTGAAATCGATCAAACACAGACATAAACAGCATTGAGAGAACAAAACAGAAAAGCTTTCCCTTTTTAAGGCCAATAGAGAGAACAGATTTCAGGAAAAAGGGACATTTCGGGCCCAAGAAGGCCCTAACTCCAAGTCTCAGAGATCCAACAGAAACAAAGGCCACCAGAAGGGGAAAAGATAGGCAACTGCATTGTGACACTGCAGTGCAAACCATGTAACAAAAGTATTTCCATCTAATGTTGGGATATAGGTAAGAAAAACTGCAGCTTGCGTTATGATCTTGTAATGCACATTTCATTATTTTTGCATCGCGGTTTGTATCAGATGCCTAATTGCTGTGGCCCAGCAGGAGCCGTTGGAGCTGCCACCAGACTCCGACAGCGTGGGTCCCTATGAGTCGGCTCTGGAGGATGTGGAGGACCCTGGACATGGTTCCGACTCCGAGCAGAGATCAGAGAGGCTGGTTGGCCACCAGGAGGCGCCTGAGGCATGGAGCAGTGGTGAAAGCCAAAGGGAGTGTGCTCCTGACGGCATGCCTTGGAGCAGTGGGGAGGAGACAAGGGAGTGGTTTCTGGATGCCCGGCAACGGAGAGCTGATAGACGTAGAGAACAGCTACGCAGTTACAAAAGATGATTGGACTCAGGTGATCGTAATCAGGCTCCTCTCAAGCCTATTTAAGGAAGGACTTTCCGAAAGCTGTTTTTGCAGGAATCAACTTATCATTAGAGTTGGAGACGCTCTCAAATCTGTGTCGTACCTCAGCAGGCTGGATTGCTGCCAAGGTGTTATCTGTACCTCGGCAGGCTGGATTGCTGCCAAGGCGTTATCTGTACCTGGATTGCTGCCAAGGTTTAAACTGTATGTAAGTAAAACATCTTGCAGAGACCTTGTTTCAGAGTGCTTTGGTATACGAGAAGGGGGGGGGGTCAGAACACCTAATCATCCAAAATATCTAATGCAGAATGGAAATCCAGTGAATGAAGAAATCTTCACTAAGGTATCTTTCCCAATCCATTGCTCTGGAGAACCAGGTGAAATGAAATCCAACAGAAATGTTCAGCATTACATTGGGGTTATGGTCCCTCTGAGGTCTATCCTACAACGTAAAAGTAAAAGTAAAGTTTCCCTGTCCAGTCGTGTCCAATTCTGAGATGCAGTGCTCCATCTGTTTCTTGGCCAAGGGAGCCAGCATTGTCCGAAGACATTTCCCATGATCATGTGGCCAGGATGACTGTACATCAAAGGTGCACAGAACACTGTTAGCTTCCCACCAAAATGGTATCTATTAACCTACTCACATTTGCATGCTTTTGAACTGAAAGGTGAGCAGGAGACTATGACACAACTGTACACCAAAGGCCAAAGATATGGCTGCAAAATCTATCTGCAGAAATCCAGACAAGAATTCCATGGCACCAAAGAACCGCATTATCTTTGCTCCTTGTGGTTTTCCAAATCTTTGCATTCCAGGAATGGTTGCCATACCAAAGTAAACTTTATACAGAGCTCCATATCATAGTAACTTTCGTAGAAAGCGGTGAGGTGAGGAGTTAACACTGTGTTTTAATCAAAATCATCTCTGGTTTAGATTTGGTGAAATATAAGTGAGACTCCAGGCACTAAAACTGTTTTTAAAAGAAAGATGAAAAACCTCTGCCCACAGGTAGACACACAGGTAGGAGAAGGGGGTATTTTTCCCAATCCTAGCCCTGGCCAAAGGTAGTGTTGAGCCATTGAAGAAATTGATCTTAATCCTCTCTCTTGTAATAATATTTTTGCTCAGAAATACTCTCCCCTAAGTTACATATCTTTATTTGCAAGATAAATTATACAGGATCCCTCTATTTTTATTTTTCACAATGGTTGGCAAAGAATTGCAGAAAAGAATTGAGTCTTGTCATGAACTGGATGAATGCTACCAGATTCTTTCTGACTTTCGACTACCATAAATTAACACAGCTCTCCTCCCCCAGTGAGTTCTACACAAATGTTTTCCAATTTGGCACTCTTCAAATGTGTTAGGTAACAGCTTTTTTCAAGAATACCAGGCTGGGAAGGAGCTTTATCATTATGTCTGATACAGTCCTTCATCACATCTACCATGCCAAAACACCTAAACAACATAGACCGAAGTGCTCTGAAATCAACAAAAGAACTGTTAGCTGATTTACGGAATGATTAATTTGTTTGCCATGATGAAATCAGGATATGCAATTAAAGAACAAATTCATTGTTACAATGTGTTATTTTGTTTAGGATTAAAAGCAATTTTGCACACTGAGTGCTTAGTGAGACAGATGTCTCAGGAACAGCAGCTCTGGTGATTTATTTCAGCAACCTCCTGATCAGATGTGAAATGTGGATAAAACAATGAATAAAAAGACTCAGGCAAGGAAAATAGGTAATTAGCTATGCTGCATCTTTCTTGCATTGCTACACATTTCAAATGGATTGATTGATTTGTGTGTTTATATTTAGGCACTGCCCAGCTCCAAACTGACTCTGGGCTGCTCACAATATAATAAATAGTAAAAACATAACACAAAGCAAATAAACAAAATGGGATCCAGTTGCTCAATACAAAAAAATTAAGAAAAATACATCCATTAAGAGATTCCAACCACTCAATGGAGGAAAGAAATAAGAATCCTAGGCGATAAGTAAGTAGAATGTGGTAGCTCCTATAGATGGTTGTCGGTTTTAAAATGTTTATTCGTTGGATAATATAAATATGAATGATTCTAGATAAAAGTACTTTCAAACAAATATAGTTAAATGAGAATGTTGGTATATTGACGGTATAAAGATTTTTGATTTAAAATGCACAATTCAATTTGAATGAAATATAAAGAATGATTGTAGTAATGCACGGAATTTAATTGTAACCAATTGACATGCTTGCTGGAAGATGTATTGAAGAGTGTTTTTTGTGTGTGTTTTCTGTCTAATTAAAACAATATTTTTTTTAAAAAAAAGAGAGATTCCAACCACTCTAATGCCAGGCCTGGGGTTTATATAAAAACAATTTTTATACCAGTCTTTTAAAACAACAGGGGGAGAAATTGTAAAAAGAAGCATTTAATAATTTCCTCAAACATCAGGTTGCATAATATACTCTAAAGCATGTCCACTTGCAAAAAATATTCTGAAATTTGACATGGGATTTCAGCATTATTCATGAAGTTTCATGTGCAAAGGTTCATGAAATCTCAACCAAAATTGCCGCAACCATGGGACTTTACAATCCTATAAGATTTGGGCCCGTTTTATTTTTTAAAAAATAAATATTTGTTTTTTGTGAATTAGTTTGGTGTAATGGCATCAAGCTAGAAACTGGGAGACTATGAGTTCTAGTCCCATCATAGTTATGAAGTAGTGGTGGGATTCAACCAGTTCGCACCTATTCGGGAGAACCAGTTGTTAACTTTCTAAGCAGTTCGGAGAATCGGTTGTTGGAAGAAATCTCATTTTGTTTTTGTTTTTCATTTTACAGGGCTAATCCTGTAAGGAAGGCAGGAAGGAAACATTCTGGTGTTGTTTCTAGCCTAATCTTTATTACCCTGCTTACAGAAACTGCCTCTCCGGTTAACCCTTATTACATTGTTCACAGCTAATGTGAAGCGCCCATCAATGTGAGTGACATTGAGTTGGCCACACCCACCCAATCCATGACCACTGAGCCATGCCTACCCAGCTGGTCATTAGGGCAGAGGACCAGTTGTTAAATTATTTGAATCCCACCACTTTATAAAGCCATCTGGGTGATTTTGGGCCAGTCATTCTCTCTCAGCCTTAGGAAATAGTAGATAATGGCACATCATTTCCAAAAATATGGCTATGGAAACAACATGAACTTGTCCAAATACTCATAAGGAGTTGAAGGGATCAATCAAAATTACTTTTTTAAAGAAAAAATGAATGTAGAGGGAAATTGTAGGCACCATCTTGGAAAACAGTAGGTACCCTGATAGCCAATAAAATGATGCTCCTTTCCCTCAAGGCAAGCTTGTACACTCAGAAAGTTGGTCTTTGGGTTGAGGGTGGGGATGGGGGGGACATAATATTTTCAAGATCGGTTTGTTTCTAAACACAGGGAACATCTACCACCAAACCCTGTTTTGTCAAGTATTCAGTTTTTGTCTTTCAGGTCTTCCTCCAGACCATTTTCAAATCCAGACACAAAATTCACATTTTGAGCATCTTCTCTGACTTTGAAAGCAAGACGAAATGCAGCAAGGGTGCAGATATTTTCAAAAGCTGAACAGCATCTTCAGAATGTGCCTATTAAAAACTGTAATATGCTTCTGTTATGGAAACCCGTTTTACATATTTAAGAGAAAGATGAAAACTTCTAACTGGTTTAAAGCCTCCAGCTGATTTCTTCCCTGTCATCCACCATTGAAAGAAATGTCTTTAGCAGGGAATACAAAAGAGTAGAGATGACTGCTAAATAACTTTTCGAAAGAGTTAATAACTCAGCCATTCATGCTAAGCAGATTTCGTGGAAGGGGTGGATTGAAGTTTCTGCAATTCTCTGCGTGTTCACCACTACAGCAAGTAACTAAATCTTAGTAACAGATATACTGTTGAGACATTATTCTGAACTGCCAGAAAATGAATTTTTGGAGTTGGGAGAGTTTTGAAACCCCAGATAAAGATTTCAGCGCTGGTGAACCAAGGTGCAATTGTTCTCTGCCTATAAGCAAAAGAACGAAAGGATATGGTCACATTTAATATGCAGCTTTTTCTGGACCTTATGACCACAGAGGGAACTTAGCAAATACCTTGGGCAGAGCCTTGTCAAATGGCTTGGCAAACATACCAAGCTGGTTTGGTATAATAATGCTATGTGAGACAGATCAGTGGAAACTAAGAATTGCAGACTAGACAATGTCATGCAAAGGGTAGTCTTAGCGCACAGAAACAGAAGCGGTGTAGGGCCCACAAGGTTCTGTAACTGTAATCTTGACAGCCAGCTTGCTGTAGTGGTTAAGGTACGAAGCTAGAAACTGGGAAACTCTGAGTTCTAGTTCCACTGTAGGAAGTTAGCACCCACCCTCTCCTAGAAGAATGAAATATCCTAGGCATCTGGAAACTCAATCTTGGCCCCATGGGAGTCTTACAACCAATCAGAATACATTTCTAACACAGGAACAGGAAACAGAGAGGTGGGGCCGAACAGAGAGTATAAAGCCAGGAACTTTCAGCTCTTCACTCTTTTTCTTCTTCTTTACCCAACATTGAAGCATGTCACCTTTTCTGTTCAGGACTCAAGCCATGTGGTCCTGTCCACCATTAAACCATCTTTCCAAACAGCCTCCATGTCTCCTTAGTTCTTAGTTGCTTCTCTCCTTGATTAATTTCCACCCATTGCCTCTTGTTCTACCCTCAGGTGCCTTGGAGAATAGTTTGACTCCGTCTTCTTTGTGGCAACCCTGGAGATATTGGAACACTGCTATCATGTCTCCCCTAGTCCTTCTTTCTCTTAAGCTAGACATACCTAGTTCCTGCAACCGTTCTTCATGTTTTAGTCTCCAGTCCCCTAATCATCTTTGTTGCTCTTCTCTGCACTCTTTCTAGAGTCTCCACATCTTTTTTACATCGTGGCGACCAAAACGGAATGTAGTATTCCAAGTGTGGCCTTACCAAGGCATTATAAAGTGGTATTAACACTTCACGTGATCTTGATTCTATCCCTCTGTTGATGCAGCCTAGAACTGTGTTGGCTTTTTTGGCAGCTGCTGCACACTGCTGGCTCATATTTAAATGGTTGTCCACTAGGACTCCAAGATCCCTCTCACAAATGGACTTGCACAAATGGACCTGCACATGTGCATATGCTCATCTGCCACTCACACGGGACCATCCCCGTCACACACACCCCAAGTCCACAAAGCCGGAAAGGTTGGAGAACGCTGAATTTGACCACTGAATTTGCCTAGTATCACTCCTTCTGTTAGTATTCCTCAAGATACTGACTCAGGATACTGCATGTTCTTTTTTTTTCTTTTTTTTTGTGCAGAAGCAGATAGGCTCACTTTGGAACTTAAAAATAAAGGGGAATCAGAATATTTTGAGGTATGGAATAGATTTTATGACTGGTATAAGTTAAGATGACAAGACTGGAATAAACGTATATATGGCGATCGAACAGAAGGATAGACAATGTATTAAACAGAATAACTGTTAATGGTTGAAACTAGCTGTACATAATGTGAATATATGATCACCCTGACCCCGCAGCATTGCATTGTTTTAAATGTAAAAACAATAAAAATATATATTAAAATAATAATTTAAAAAAAAGGATACTGCATGTTCTATTGGTAATGACTCTTGAAAGGTTCAGACAAAGGAGGGTTTTTTCTAGCTGGGATGACCATAGATAATGGGCTGTGAAAATAATATTAAGGAACAGGAGGAAGAGCTGCAAGCAAGACAATATTTAGATAAATGAAATCTGAGTCCAAAATAGAAATGTAATTTGAGAAAAAGTTTCAGGTAGGGAGTGGACATACAAACATTCAAATTTTAAAATTCTGGTACTATTACCCTATAATAGCAGTAATATTAATATTCATAACTTTGGTTTCCTAGTCTTGTCTACTTGTCTACTACTACTATAGTGCTAGTATAGAACTTACTTTATAGGAAACCGGTATCACTCTATTTGAACTAGTGGCATTCAGAAAAATATTCTGGCATTTTTAAACCAAGTCTCATTCAGTGTGATGATAAGGAATCTTCTTTGAGCAAGTCTTTTTTTTAAAAAAAAAAGATTTTTGGTAAAATGCTCTTGAGTAAAGTACAGATAGTCCTCCACTTGCAACCATTCATTCAGCAACTATTCAAAGTTATGACAATGCTGAAAAAAGTGACTTATGATCATTGCAACGACCTTGCAATCACGTGATCAAAATGCAAGCTGGGCAACCTGCATGATTTTAATATTGTTGCAGTATCCTGGGATCATGTGATCGCCACTTGCAATTTTACCACCCATCTTCTTGCAAGCAAAATCAATGGGGAAGTTGGATTCCCTTAACAACCATGTGATTTATTTAATGACCATGTTGATTTGTTTAATGACTGTGGGGGGGAGTGTAAAATCAGGTGCAATTTACTTAACAACTGCCTCACTTAAGAACTGAAAATTGTAACTCAAGGATTACCTGTATGCTGCTGTTACGCATATTTAAGTACAGAGTAAAGTGTCTTGGCTTTTATTACTCAATGCAGCAAAAGGAAACAATGACTCCCAACTTCATTTGTAGCGAAAGGAATTCTTTTACTAAAACCCAAGTGGTTACGTAAGGCAAAGCTGGATCTGAAGTTTTGCAGTCAAACCCCCTGGTAAACTTTTCCTTTCTCCCCACACTTCCTTTAGTTATCTTTAACTGTCTAATTGCATTCAAAGAAATAGTTTTGGTACCAGTCCCTAACTGGATGGCATCACATTCCATTACATGACCTTGAAACTACCAGAAGCTCACATGGGATGGCAGAAAGAATAGTTTCAATATCCCCTTATCTCAGCCTCCCTTCTACCTCCCCACAGCTCCCTCTGTGGGCAATTCAGAATGACAAAAAGTTTTTTTTTTTTAAATAAGCAACCAAGAACAAAATTTGGTACTATTAAAAAATCCAAAAGGATTTTTTTCAGACATTCAGATATTAAAGCATTTTTCTCAAGGAAGGAAACCTTTCCCATCTCTGGAGCATCCTCCTGCCTCAAGAACTTAATGAGCTCCCTCTGTTGGCTTTGTAGAAGTTGGTTAAAGAGGAACATTTCCAGAGAGAATTTAACAGCTATTTGGGGTTGTTTTATTGCTCTCTGTCATTTATTGATTTTACTATTGACATTTCAATATTATATATTTACTTCAGACTTTTTTTTAATTTGCTATTAACTGCTGGGAATCGTTTGAGATTATAGCAGTATTGATTGATTATTTACTATCAAGTCATTGTCGACTCCAAGTAACCACATAGATAGGGACAGATCACCAGGAAGGAAACCTAACGTAGTCTTTCAGGTCTTCCAACAGTTCACTCATTGCAATGAACCTGAACCTGTACACCTTGCTGCTGGTTGTCCTCTTTTCTTCCTTTTCTTCCACCTTTCCCAGCATTAGTACAATATTTCTTTAAGTCTTTGCACTAGCAGTGAGCAATCTGCTCTTCTTGTCTGCAATAAAAGTTCTAATCTAGCCAAGCATTTTCAGCCAAATCAAGCTGTGAAGTGTCAGAAGATCTATGATTTAATTCCAAAGCCAGGTCAGGAAGCCTAACACGATGGAACTATTACCTCCTGTACTCTGGATGCTGCTCTGGTTCTATTAATGAAGCCCCAAGACTGCATAAGCCTCTTTAATTGCTGGACCTATTGCTTGTTCATGTTCAACTGGGGATCCACTAGTATTCCTAGATCCTTCTGTTACCCACCGGACTTCACAAAACTATTCCTTTTTTTCCGAAAAGTTTTTTTATTTTTTATTCTCTTACCCACAATTATAGGTATACATTCATATAGTTATTCTTCTTCTTTACATTTGTCATTCTTATACCTTTATTATTCCATTTAAAAGATTATAATATACAGTTTGGGTTGCTTTATTTACCATCCCACCCGTCTGTTTTAACACCACCTTATTTTCCCTTTCTTTTCTCCCTCCCTCCTGTCTCTACTTTCTTCCTTCCTCCTCTCCTTTCCCTTCCTTCTTCCCTTACCTCTCCCCTACTCCTACTCTTCTTCTTCCCCTTCCTACCCTCTCTCCTTCTCTTTCTCTCCCTTCCACCCATCTCTCCTTACCTCTTTCTTCCTTCCCTCCTCTTCCTCTCCTCCTCTCTCCCTTTCTTCTGTTGCTATACATGTCTCTTTCAAATCTCAATTTATGTTTTCTTGGGATGGTATTTCCGCAAACCCAAATATGGTTTAGTATCATTTCTTATTCCCTTCTTTTCGCTAATCTATCCTAACTGTTTTTCCCCTTTCTATCTCACTCTTGAATATATACTTGTATATTTAGTACTTTCTTTTCTGTTTTCCCCCTCTTCCCCCCCTTTCCCATTCAATAGTGTATATCGTACTATACACTATTACATTACACTATACACTATATAAAGGTAAAAAAACCTTTACTTTTTTCATTTGATTTTTCCTATCCAGAAACAGCACCTTACACTTGTATGTCTATGGAGATTCTCAGTCATCCAAGTCATGGTTGTCCCAAAGATGCTTTTTTCAAGAGACAACTGGACTTTCTGGCTTTTCTTTGAAGACGTTTCGCTTCTCATCCAAGAAGCTTCTTCAGCTCTGACTGGATGGTGGGGAATGGAAGAAAAAGGAGAAGAACCAGAAAGTCCAGTTGCCTCTTGAAAAAAGCACCCTTGTGTTTACACTTATATATTAAATATCTTTCTGTTGGATTTGCCCAGCATCCAAGCCTGTCAAAATAATTTTGTCCTACAAGATATTCACCAACCCCCACGCCTGGCCCCCACCCTCACCCCAGGTTTGTGACATCTGAAAAAGTTTCAGCCTCGAAGATGAACTTAGATGATTCCACAAATAAATTGAATGAGGATTGTGAAAATATCTCAATCTGTCATCTTTTTCTTTGTTGAATGCAAGACATTTGAGTTATTTTCCTACTAATTTTTTCTTTGCACACTGGAACACAGCACAGGGGGTGACAAACTCACATTCACTCTGAAATTCATATTGAAGTTCATTGATTTTCACCATATTCCTGCCAGTCACAGCCGTTCCTGGATATTACATAAATGCTTTGTGTTCCTTCAAATTATTTCAACTGACTTCTGACCCTGAGGTCAATTGCATTTGTTTCGCAATTATTTGTCACTCAATAACAAGGGGAATTGTTTCCATTGCTGCGGCATAGTTTCTAGAGAAGGCTGGTTTTGCACCTGCATTTGGCATTTCAGAACTTACATTCGGGTACAAGCCATGTCAAGTAGTATTCAAAAATATTATATTTATGTGTATCTATAAATAAACATGCATATTCCAAAATACCCGTGGATTTCTAAGAATGGGATGGGATGGGATGGGATGGGATGGGATAGAATAGAATAGAATAGAATAGAATAGAATAGAATAGAATAGAATAGAATAGAATAGAATAGTGTCATTAGACACACAACGAATTAGTCCTTGATAGGGAAGCTCTTGGTGTACATGCAAAGCAATTAAATAAAAATAATCATAATAATGATACCAATAAGAGGAGGTAGATGAGAAGGATAATAATAGTACTACAGCCATACAACATGGGTGAATATACTTAGACATAAGATGTCATTCCAAAAGTTTTCAAGTCTGAAAAGCACCATAGCAGTAGTATTAGGGAGTACACAACAATAGAAATGTGTATCACCCCAACTAAGTAGCGGTGATATTCATTTGTATTTCCAATTTCTAGCCACCCAGCTCTAAGCACTCAGGTCATCTGATCATATAAGGAGGCAAAAGTCATTAGAAAACCCCAAAGATACCTTCATCCAAAAGGAACAACAACCCACTCTTTTCCTTACCCACAGAGATAAAAACACAACACAAGCCCCACCACCACCATATCACACTAACTCAAAATCTGGGGCGTGAGCCACATTTTTAATGGCCAGGAAGATGAGGCCATGCACGTCCCCAGGGAGGGAGATGCTGTTCCAAAGGGCTATGAGTTTCTCCACCCCACCAAAATAAGCTAGCAGTTTGTTTTGTGCTGCTGCTTCTTTGCTGTGCCCCGAAGAGTTCGCAGATATAGAAAACTCACTCTGAATGGATTCCCTCCCTGTGTGCAGAAGCAGCATTTTGTGCCCAATATGACCATTAATGAGAGGACACTCGCTTTCCTCGTAGCACAGATGCGGGGAGGAGGGGGGGCTGTCATTGAATTTTTATAATCACTCACAGCATCCTGGCTAAATTTACTTTGCCTCTCAGAGCCTAATTATAGAAAATAACTCTTGCCATCATCAAGAGCTGTTGGGGACCAGAATCAAGGTAAAATGAGATTTTAGCATGTAGGAAAGATGTTTGGGCATAGAGCTCTTTGCCTTGTGTTTGCTGTGGAGGGGATGGGGCTTGCTTAAGCTGTTCCCTTAGGACCATGATGGCGAACCTATGGCACACATGCCACAGGTGGCACACGGAGACATATTTGTCAGCTTGGCAGTCCTCAGTTCTGGCACGCATGTGCCAGCTGATTTTTGGCCTTCCGGAGGGCCAGGGGAGGCCATTTTTGCCTTCCCCAGGCTTCAGGAAAGCCTCCGGAGCCTGGAGAAGGTGAAAAATGGCCCAACGGGTAAACCGGAAATTTGTTCATTTCTGAACTTCCAGTTGGCCCTTTGGGCCTGTTTTTCGCCTTCCCTAGGCTTCAGGAAAGCCTCCATAGCCTGGGGAGGATGAAAATTCCTGGGGAGGATGAAAATTCCCTCCCCGTGCGGAGGTCACCCGCACATGCACAGGTGGGGGGGTCACTCACGCATGCACATAGTTTGGGCACACCTTTAGAAAAAGGTTAGCCATCATTCCCTTAGAGAAACAGAGGCATTTCACCTGGTTTATGACCATGGGTTATGAAGTTCACAGAAGCCAGTACAGGGACTTCTCTGGAGTAGGGTCCAAAAAGTCAAGATGGCAACTGAATCTGAACATGTGGTGCACATTTTGAAAGGGGCAGAGCATCAATCATGTGTCCCTAAGCACCATTTTGATTGCTTTGAATCCCTCCCCCCAACCACCATGGTTGTCCCTACTCCCTTGCCCTCCAAACCAAAGGTTGGAGTCTCACATTACATTTAAACTGCTCACTCGGTCAGCCTATTTTCTGGGTCTGAGCAATACCTTAGCTTAGAACAGGGGTATCAAACTTGATTTCATTGAGGGCCACATCAGGGTTGTGTCTGAGCTCGGGGGGGCAGCGGGCATAGCCAGCATGATGTCACTTGTGTTGGGGGGGCACCTGTGATGGGCCGAGCGTTCTACCAGCAAAAACGGATTCCCAAGCTCTGTTTTCAGCTGTGACAGCCTCCTGCAACGCTCTGCCAGTAAAAACGGAGCTTGGGGGGGGGGCTTGCGCGGCCCTTGCAAGCTCTATTTTCACTGGCAGATGTACCGCAGGCTGGTCCTTCGCTATTTCCAGAGCAGCCCCGCGGGCCAGATCTAAGCACTCCATGGGACAGATCAGGCCCCTGGGCCTTGAGTTTGACAGCCCTGGCTTAGAACATAAACTAAACTAGCTTTGGGGAAGATCCTCTCTTTCCAAAATGAGGTTGTCTCCATTCCTGTTGATTTACTGGAAATCTTTTAAAACGTAGTTATGCCATCAAGCCTTGGGGCCCGGCGTGGTACTGAGGTGACTCCATTGTTGTTAATATCTACTGTCCTCTCTTAGTGCATTTTAATTTTTTAACAATAATTACTAAACTATATATTATCTGTTTTATAATCTTGTTGTAAGCGACCAGAATCTTTTTTTCATGAGATGGGCAGCCATATAAACGTGATGAATGAATAAATGAATAAATTTGCCTAACACACTAGCTTTAAAAAATAAAAAAAATCCCTCACTGTTAGCATTTAACAAGCTGCCAAAGTGTGCCAAAGCATCTGAATTTACCTGACTTGATTAAGGGTTGTTATGAACACAGTCAAGGAGGAGGTTAACTTTGGAGTGAATAGGCATTACTGATTTATATTGCTTATTTCTCAGTAAATAATCACGGGCAAGATGATAGCAATCTGGCTGAATTATACTGATTTCAAAAAACTGAAGCAGGATTGCAACCGGTTAGTAATTCAGCCTGTCAGATGGACTAGGACAGTGGTGGGCAACCTTTTTTTTCAACTGAGCCAAATCTCGCCAAAACCACGATTGAAATTTACTTTGAGAGCCACATTTTTAAAAACGAAAATACATAGGATGGTACACTGTTTTTAGTTTCAATAAGTTTTTATTGAGAATATTCTGCATGCAAGTATCCACATAGGTCGGGAGGATACAAATAACACAACTAATAAAACAAAAACTTTAGAACGATATTATCGATAACGTTAAATTCCGTAAAATTTGCCTTACAATGTAGAGAAAATTACATCCTGACAATGGCTGACAAAGTCACAACCACTAATGTGAACATTGGCCTTGCATTTCCTTGGATAGTTTGAGTAAGTCAGGTTTGTATGTTGTTGTTTTTAATTTCATCTCTCTCTCCCACTTTCTTTCTTTTTTTCTTTTTCTTTCTCTCTCTCTCTCTGGCTCTTTGTCTCTCTCTCCCTCCCTCCCCCATCTCTGTCACTTTGTGTGTGTGTGTGTCTGTCTGTCTCTCACTCACTCTGTGTGTGTGTGTGTCTGTCTCTGTCTCTCCCTCTGTCTCTCTCCCCTCCCTTCCTCTCTCTCTGTCACTCTGTGTATGTGGGTGTGTCTGTCTCTCATTCATTCACTTAATCACTCACTCTGTGTGTGTCTCTCTGTCTGTCTCTCTTTCTCTCCCTCCCTCCCCCTCTCTGTCTCTCTCTGTCTGTGTGTGTGTATGTGTCTGTCTGTCAGTCTCTCTCTGATTCCCTCCCTCACTCCCTCTCTCTGTTCCTCTCTCTGTCTGTCTTTCTCACTCACACACACACACACACACTGTGGTCACCTTGTTGAGTGTTCCAATCACATTTGAAACACTCAACAACTGGCTTGCATTTATGGTATTTTACAGCATTCTGCAGTCATAGGACCAAAATTGGGTGTCATTCGCCCGGGCTTTTGCAGAAGCTTCCCTCCGAAGCCCGAGAGGAGGGAGGGGAGCGGGCACCCGGCACACAGAAGAGCCGCATTAAAGGGTGTAAAGAGCCGCATGTGGCTCCCGAGCCGCGGGTTGCCCACCACTGGACTAGGACAACCCAAAAGAAAGCAATGCACAATTGTGTCCATATTATTTTACTTGTCCTTGAGATAAATAACCAAGCGGGATGGAGCTCATTAAACGGCTCGTGTGAGGTGCTGATGAGCGGTGATATAATGTAATATATAATATAATATAATAATGATTTTATTATATTAATTTATTATATGACTTTTCTTTTATTAGTTTTATTTTTTATATGAGGTTCTATATTCTTTAAGCCGCCTTGAGTCGCCATATGCAAATAGGTGGCTAAATAAATAAATAAGTAAATAAATAAATAAATAAATAAATAAATAAATAAATAAATAAATAAATAAATAAATATCAACTCAAAGGAGATTTTACATAACCATATTAGCTGGGCAAATGGAGGATACCAGGCTGGAAATGCTATCTTAATTACATGTATTCAGCCCATTTTCTCTTAATATTAACATTGGGCCATCATTAATATATTGGCACATGCCAAAGTGGTCATTTAGCGTGTGCCAATTTCAACCTAAATAAAAGATTAATCAGTAATCAGTCCTCAAGCTAATCATATCTACACCATTTCAAAACCTTTCCTGCTATCAGAATAAAATATGCAACTTTGTCAGTTGCATATGATTAAATTCAAATCAATGTACCATCAAGCTTTCCTTTCCCCTACTCTTAATTGTGGCAATTTTAGCAAAGATGAAACAAACTGCTCTCCTGTTGAGAAGATTTCTAGTATTCTTGATTTCTGTGTTTATGTAGTTTATTTATTTGATTAGGATTTAGACACCCACCGATTTTATCTGATACGGAGACCAAAATCTCCTCCTGGGAATCTCCCCAAATGAAGCCACTTTCTGCTTCAAGCAATATTTTAAAAGAGATCCGTGGCTTGCTCATGGTTTATTCCCTTGCAGCTGGGAAAAGCCTTTGTCCCAAAGTTTACAGATGAAAACCTCATTATCCACAGTTCAAATGTAGTCAGTGAATAGTCGGATTTAGTGCAGCTGCTCTTCTGAAGACTTCCCAAATAGATATGTCTCGGCGTGTAAAATGAATTCATACAAGCCCATTTTCTCCTACGCATGGAAGTTTTCTTCCTGTGTGATAAATAGGAAGCAGGTGGGCTGGGTTTGTTACACTGGCAGGGACAGATAGCGCTGATCAATTATGGTTCAGCATTCCAGTTTTTAGTGTCTTTTCTGATTTATCACACTTAGATCAGACCCGCAGCTGGCATTTCTCCCTTGCACTTTTTTATGTATTCTCAGCAGGCAAAGCAAAAAAATTTCTTGTTGCTTTTTTTCCCCAAAGACCTCATTTAGGCAATCCCAGCTTTTTAGTAAAATGATTTCATTATTTCTAGTTCTTTGGGGGTTTTGGGGTGGTGATTTAATAAATATTGTAAAGAAAAGTACTTTTAAAAGCTCATCTCAGTATGATTGCCTTATCAGAAACAGGTTGGTAAACAGATCAATAGCATCTATTTGATCTGTTATTATGTACCCCCCAAATGGCCAAAGCTGAAACACGAACACATCTGGAAGGCACCAGAGTTCTGTAGAGTTATACATGTAAAACTCTGAAGTCCTAAACGTAATGCTAACCCTTTGTCAGCTCTTACTACAGTCTGGCTTTAAGAGTTCAGGAACTGTGTTGGGAAAAATGGGTTCAAACCCCAGATAACCCTGGGACTTGCTTGTGTAGGAAGTTAGAACCCATCCCTCTCCTAGGAAAATGAAATATTCTAGGAAATATTAAAAAGGCAGAATATTGCATTTTCCCTAAAGGAAAAACATGTTTCTAAAGACAAACTCAAAGCCTCAGCTCCCTGCCACCACCACTCCAGCAGATATTTTGGTGCCAACCTATCTACAAGATAAAGACTGGGCCAGCTTATCTACAAAACAAAAGACGGCCCTCTGGACATGATAGAATTAGCCCTCACTCAAGATCCAAACCAGGACAAATCCATTAAGCCATAAAAGGAATTGCTCAAAGCCCCTTCATTACATCATTACCCAGCATGTTTCACCCTGGGACTCAAGACAACCTACAAAGTTACCCTGCATGGCCCCATGGGAGTCTGACAACCAATCAGAATACATTTCTTACACAGGAAAAGGAAGCTCCAAGGTGGGGCCAAGAGAGGGAATAAATCTCTCTCTCTCTCTCTCTCTCTTTCCCACCCATGTGCTCTTTTTGTCCCGGACCTCAAACCATGTGGTCCTGTCCACCATTAAACCATCTTTCCAAATAGCCTCCATGTTTCCAGTGTCTTTCTCCCCACTTGGAACTGAACCCAGATGGACATTTCTTCCAACAATTGTGAGTCACAGGCTCAAAAAGATAGATTGGCTTTGCTGAATCAGGCCAAAACCCATCTTGACCATTCCCCTGGTTCTAGAATTAGAGTTAAATGCAAGAGAAAGATTGAATATTGCAGACAAATAATGGTTACTAACCTAAAAAGCCTGATTCTGTGAATTCTAGTATACAAGAGCATTTAACTGGGAGAATGTCTATAGAGATTCTCAATCATCCAGGTCATGGTAGTTCCATCTTTGGGTTAACTGGGAATGTTTCAAAGAGACAAGACCTCTTATCAGCTATCAGCTATCACCTCATGAGCAGATGTTATGGTATAGGTGGATAGTGGCCACAGTCTTGAAGCTACTCCTCTCTGGATGTTGTAGCGGAGTATAGAGATGGCTTGGAAGAAGTAATTCACTCTTAAGTGATTTCCAACTTGGCCATGGAAGAAACTCTTGATTGCCCTGCCTTGATTCTATTTCAGATTTCAGTGATCTACTTTGAAGGGCTGCCACTACCGGATACATTCCTAAGCAAACATGCTGCCCAGAAGTGCACTGAAGAATGTTCTTAATTCTGAAGTAAGATCTACTCAGCTTTTGTAGATAAACAAGGAGATATCATCTTGATCTTTGCCTAAATGCTTTGAGTCAATCCTGGTTCCAAAGTTACTGCAACTAATCTCCCAGTTTGGCGAGTTTCCTTTTATTGAGTTCCTTCAGCCTTTCTGCTCTGGGTGGAGTTTATGCTTAGATTCCAAAATCTCTTTCAGCCACCTACTATTCTTGGAGATGTCAAACATAAGCCAACCTTCTTGTATTTGAACAGCATTAGCAAGATATGGAATCATGTCTCAAAGTTCGCAGGCTAATGATGTGAATGAGAGCTTCCCATTCTATGGGAAGAATGCTGGGATAGATGGACCATTGATATGATATAATAGAATCTTTGTGGTGTTTTGTTTTTTTTAATTCTTAATATTGTAAAGGACTCATTACAAATTCTACTAATTATTACATCATTCAACATGAATTATGTAAAAATTCATGACAGTTAGTATTAAAGTTTCACATTTCTAATTTTACAGCACTCTGGTCCCTTCCAGATGTGTTTGTATTTCAGTTTTGGTCATTTTGAGGGTACATCATAGAATATCAAATAGGCTCTATCAATCTGTTTACCAACTTGTTCCTGATAAGGCAATCATACTAAGATGAGCTTTTAAAAGTTACTTTTTTTGCAGTGTTTGTTAATTCACAATCACAAAACCTCACAATCACAAAACCTCCAAAGAACTATCCCATTTCAGTGAGATGCAATATGCAAATATTAAGAAATACATACTGTTAAACGCTTGAAGAGGCCATTTCAGCTATGTTTACAGTAAGAGATTGATGGTACAAGTCAACATTATTATTCACATGAATTGCTTCTGGATAATCTCAAAGATTTTTTTTCAAGTATATAATAATAATGTCAGAAAGTAGCTTAGGAATCTTGTTGAAAAGGAGTTCAAGTTAAAATTTAGAGCAGTTGTAAAGCATTTTTCTATGTGAGCTGAAAGGAAAAAAATGAATAGCCCATTATTTCATCTACAAAATAGGTGATGTTCTTCAACAGGAGCAAAGCAAATACATCCAGAGCAATGACGCAACTGCAGCCTTGGTGATTGATTCTGATTGAATCAGTCAATCAAGATGGAGGACCAATGCTCTACCACGTTTCATTTAATCTTTAAAACAGGGGTGTCCAACCTTGGCAACTTTAAGACTTATGGATTTCAACTCCCAGAATTCCCCAGCCAGCTATGCTAATCACGGAAACTGAAAAGTTTCACATCACTTCCTTCATGCCATAATCCATCATTGATACGGCATTCCTTCTTCCAAATGTACACTACTGGAGTGGAAAGGAAATACCTTTACAGTATTGTTGGATTTATTATTTATTTGTTTATTTACTCAATTTATATGAGTATAATTAATACACTACTTGGCAAAGAATAATTAAAACATCGGTTCTTATTGTGTCCCTAAAACTTTGATAAAGATCAGGCAAGATCAAGCAAAATAACAGACGTTCATAGAACCATGGTCCCTAAATGTTGTGACCTGAGGTAATTTCCAGGCATATGATATATGTAAAAATAAAAAAAGGATTTTGAGGCTTGGAAAAAGACATCCAGGAGCAAGAATCCAATAAAAAGAATTGCCAACCTTGCTTACTCAGGGTGCTTTTAGATTGTTTCATTCATTTGATTTTCTTCTAGATTTATGATACTGTAGAAATACATAAGAAGGATGAAAATACAGTGACCACAAGTTTAAAACCTCACCTGTATATTAGGTGACAGGTGCACAGCTTCAGAAATGTGAACAAAATTGGAATGTATGTATTTATTTATAAAATGTATCAGCTCAAGGCTTATAAAATGAACAAAACAAAATACAAAGGACCACATCTAACCAAGAAAATCCAGAGAAGCAACACCAACTAAAAAGTGAAAGTGTCACCCATTCTAATATAGGAATATCCACAGAGTGTAATTTAAGAACTCAAGATGGTTGGCCATGTTGATGCAATTGAATTTCTGAAATGTATGTGTATTTATGTGTTACATTTGTTTATGTATATCGCACTGTCACAGCTGCCATCTGGTCTTTTTTGACAACACCCTACTGACGTAGGGTGGAAAAGCCAGAATTTGAGGGCTCATTTAAATAGAATCAAGGTTGGGCCATATGTCATCTGCACCTCTATAACTGTATGGTTTGGTTCTGCAACCCAACAAAACAGGCACAGACTTCCGAGGATAGTCAGAATTGCAGAAAAAACAATTACTGCCAATCTGCCTTCCATTGAGGACCTGTACACTGCACGAGTCAAAAAGGGGGCAGTGAAAATATTTATAGACCCCTCACAACCTGGACATAAATTATTTCAACTCCTACCCTCAAAATGACACTATAGAGCACCACATACCAAGACAACTAGACACAATAACATTTTTTCCCCAAACGCCATCACTCTGCTAAACAAATAATTCCCTCACCACTGTCAAACTATTCATTAAGACTGCATTACTATTACTATTAGTCTTCTCATCGTTCCTATCACCTACCTCCTCCCACTTATGACTGCAGGACTGTAACTTTGTTGCTTGTATCCTTACGATTTATATTGATATTGATTGTTTCCTGGTTGCTTATTTGTACCCTACGACTATCATTAAGTGTTGTACCTTATGATTCTTCATGAATGTACCTTGTCTTTTTATGTACACTGAGAGCATATGCACCAAAGAAAAATTCCTTGTGTGTCCAATCACACTGGCCCAATAAAGAATTCTATTCTATTTTATTTATGAATCCCAGGAGGAATTTTGCTCCAGAGGCCTCCTTCTTAGGTCTCACCAGATAGCACTGTTGACTTGATGGGACCCAAGGCCTGCTATAATAAATAAAGAAGCAATGACATTCAATCTGGATAGAAAGAATTATCTTGTGTTTTCCTCTTTCTTTCTTTTTCCTTTTGTTAATTAAAATTTTAATTAAATTATGACAAATATAAGCAAGATTTCTGTAATAAACGTGGCTCATCTTCTGAAAAGGAATAAAGCTGACGTTTTTATAGGACAAGAAACGAATGACTGAAGAATGAAGCCAGATGCTTACCTTTCCATGTAGACGAAACACGAAGAAACATTTCCATAATCACTGCTTTCAAAGACATTTATTATTGTTCAGAACCCATAAAGAAAGATACTTAGGCATTAGAAAATTTAGAAAACAGATGACAGACTTTTGGAGAATATGTTTATGGGATCTACCTCACCAATTTGGTTGTAATGTGGGAGCAATTGGAATTGCTTTATTTGCATTGAAAAAAACAGCAGATTTTAAAAATCAGGTATCTTTTATTAAAATATACATCTCCAGATGCTAAATTCCCTGCACACCATGCCTACTGCTTAACTTCCCACCTCACTGTATAACATGAGACCTGTTTAACTTTCTATAACATTTCAACCTCTTCTCTCTATGATACCATCAGGTCCTTACTTCAGGGGAGAAGCTAAAAGTCAGTGTGGCCTAATCAATGCTAAAGGAACAAGAGATAATAGGGAGCAGAGGTGCATTCAGTGATGCAAACCAAAGTTTAAGCATAATACAAAGGTCTTGAATTCTTGAAAGTTTCCATTTGGATTGCCAGAGAGGGATGGATGGAAGGCGGGAGAGCAGGATGGAGGGATGGATGCATACATGGAAATGTTGTTAGAAAGAGGAAAAGTTTGTTGAAGCAGTGAATAACACCATGGAGTAATGTGCCTAAATGCATTATATAGGGCAGCAGCCCCCAACGTTTTGGGCATCAGGGACAGGTTCCACAAAGAGAGGTTTGGTTTCGTGTGCTGCACTTTGTAGAAAATCAGTAAAAACACAAAAGCTTGTGAATATCAGAAAAAAAGTGGACTCCCTTTTCTTAAAAAATTGAGGCGGTCCATTCAGATGAAGCTCACTCTTAGATAGAAGAAAAGCAGGAGAGTCTTTGCCCTGTCTGTCAGTGGCATTTGTGTCCCAAATATTTTGGCAATCTTCTTTAATTATAAATATTTGTATTCAATAAAAAGGTAGCTTTGATTGGATTTTTAAATAATTATTAAGTATGTCCAGCCATTGTCCAGCCATGCTCTCTTTTCGTTATACAAGGGCATAAGATTTTGCGTAGGGATTGTTTCCTTTTAAGGGGCTCTGAGAGTCCAGGAGGGATTCTTGGGAGCTGCTCATTTTCATTGCCTGTCCTAGTTCAGTTCCTTCTCAACGAGGAAATGTTGCTACGCCACCAGTTTGCCATGACTGTGCTTCTCTCGTGGAGGAAGCCTCCACAGGGACTTGCTCCAAGACGGCTGGGCGCTTCAAAGTTTGGCTTTTTTGAGGTTCCAGGCAGGTCTGTTCCAAGTCTCTGCTAGTGCCTGGAACAACTCAGTTTAACAAACAGTCCATCCAAAGATATGGTGGCAAATGCATGAGGTTACCTGTTTGCACAGCCCAGTTTCTGGCATGCCACAGACTGGTGCCAGTCCACAGACCAGGGGTTGGAGACCCCTTATATAGGGAACCTATTTACAAACAGTGCATAAGACAAATCTGCAAGAAAAAAATAATTACTGTCTGCATCAAAGTACAATTTCTGCGAGGATTTTTTTTAAAAAATACTTAAATCTGATGTACTCAGCTTGACAAGATATGCATACAGAAGAAACTTAAGAGAAACCAAAATTGCCAAAATTAGCTTCACTATTGGAAGAAGTTGCTTTTAATTTAAATATATTTGATGAGGAATATGGGTGCAGAAATCCTACTTCGGTTCGTGGCCATTGTGGAAAACAGAACATTAGATCCAACCGTGGGGTTTTCCTTATGTTACTATCAACTCTAGCAAGCCATTGCATAATTTCCTGCCCAATAATGATTTTCATGAATCACACATTTGCAATGCATAATTAATTTGCGTTCATGGTTATTTCTTTTCTATAAAACTGTGTCATTAAACATTCTGCAATTTTCAGCATTCTTACCATTTTAGAGAACTCATGCTTCCTTGGCAGAAAAGATAAATTTGCATGTAATATAAATATATATTTTTAAGAAAACCACCTGCATGAGAAAAGATGGGGGGAAACGGTGAGATTCAGGATTTTTCATAGTGGAAGAAAGCGATTATCTCTTTACTGGACCATAGACTTCCAATGTGGCAACCCCAGACTGGGATGGAATCATTTTTCAAGTGATAATCTTAGACATACATATAGATTTATATTTAGTCAGCTTAATTTGCCACTTAAAGCTGGAAGAATCCATTTTTCTGGGAGGCCGGAAAGTCAAGTTCTCCCAAATGTACTTGCCTCTGTTGATTTCTTATTTCAAACTCTTGTTGGTTTTTGTTTTCCAGAATTTCAGGAGGCATTTCAAAGTTTTTCTTTGTTTTCCAGATACATTTAGCTTATTTCACAGCTAATACACTCGTTTGAATGTGCTTATGCACCAGGCCTGGTAGAAAATCCTTTCAGAACACACAATATTTAAGGAATCAAGACTAAAAAGATCTCCAGGGCCATAAAAATGTGATTGGAGATCACATTTGTGATTCAAATCCACCCAACTTTCTATCCTTAGTCTTTTGCCTCTCAATGTGGGATCTGGGATTATTATTTTTTCACCAACAGGTTTTGTAGCCTGGAAAAGTTTGGAATTGAAACCCACCTAAGAAATAACAGATTACATGATGCTGTCCAGATTTTCTGTAAATTATACAGTTACTTTATCTTTAGTCTTGTTTCCATAACACAACAAACAAAACAAACTCCATTGAGACTCCATCTCACCAGTTGCTCATAACATCTTTTACTGTTTTCCAACAATTGCATGCTGATCTAACACTAAAGGTAGTCCTTGACTTACAACCTTTTGTTTAGTAAACACTAGCTGATAACCCGGCGTTCCCCGGGTATTTATTTATAGGGAGGAAATGTCTGGACCAAACGTAACTTCGAATGTTGAATTTTCCCCCATACCAGAGGGAGCCCCCTTGTGGAATACTGTGAAACCGTTACCATGGCAACTCCACTGCACTGTACAGTAGAAGCCATTTACAGTGGTACAGTAGAAGCCATTTAAGGCACAACAGGCTATATCTTAACAGAACACACACACACACCCCAAGAGGTTTTAGGTCTATCTTACCCCCACAATATTTTTTCCATAGAGTAAGTCATCTGTGTACCAGGTTTGGTTGAAATTGCTCGAGACGTTCCAGAGTTGTGCTGAAACACACACACATACACACACACACACACACACACACACAGAGGGAGAGAGAGGGAGAGGGAGAGAGAAAGAGATTTATATATGTATATAGATTTGACATTACAACAGCACTGAAAAAATGACTTCTCATTTTTCACACTTACACATTGTAGCATCCCCACGGTCACATGATCAAAATTCAGACGCTTGCCAACGGTCCTGTATTTATGATGGTTGCAGGGCCCAAGATCAAGTGATCACTTTTGACAAGCAAAGTCAATTAGAAAATCAGATTCACTTAACAACCGTGCTACTAAACACTGCAATGATTCACTTAACAACCATGGCAAGAAAGATGGTAAGATAGGCCAAAATTCACTTAACAGTTGTCTCACTTAGCTACAGAAATTTGGGCTCAATTGTGGTCATAAATCGAGGACTACCTACCTGTAATGTATATCATCTCAGCAATGGCTGGGTAACACTGGAAGTCTTTAAGAAGATGTTGGATAGCTATTTGTCTGAAACGGTATAGGGTTTCCTGCCTAGGCAGGGGGTTGGACTAGAAGACCTCCAAGGTCCCTTCCAACTCTACTATTGTATTGTATTATTATTGTATTGTATTGTAATACTAGAAGACCCTATAAATCCTTAGAGGGGATGTGGCCTTCAAAAACTCCTATAAATTCTGAGCACTTACATTCTGTCCAAGGTTGTCCCACTCATAACTGTGTTCAGAACTCATGCACACACAAATACAAACTCACACAGCTCAGCGAAATCCATTTCTCCAAGCTCCATTCAGGAAGAGACCTGGAGTTTTAGACTAAGGGGAAGGGTTTCATTTAAAATAGAAAAGCATCCAGGGACAAAAAAAATGAGGCTAAATCTAGCTGAAAAGGCCAGATAAAGCATTCCTTGCATGCCAGAGTCTTCCCTACTCTGATTAATTGGAAACTGTTTGTTGGCTGTCACTAAATTTTATGGGAGAAATTAGCTATTTGAGTGGCTGTATATCTGCTACGAGATGAAAAGAACTCACCTGATGCATTATTAGGCAGCATTAATCCTTCTGGGCTTCAGAGACGAAACAAGAATATGAAGGCAGAAATCAGTCCATCGTGTATTCATGCAGTTTTATTGTGAAGTCTGGGATGGTTAATTTGATCTGCCATATTTCTTTCACCCACTATCTAAAAGGTAACAAACTGGTCACACAAAAAGGAATCTGGACAAAATACAGTTTAAGAAAACGCTGAATATTTTTTTCGTCAACATGGATTCTCTAGTCCAGACTAAGATTCGTCCCTCAAAAGGTAAAATTTCAGATTCAGCACCAAGCGAGACTACACATCCTGGAGGCATAGCAAGAAAGAATTTGAATGCCTGAACCAAGGTGTTTATTACAAGGGAAGTGCTCCTTCCACCCTTGGTAAAGGTAAAGGAGTCAGTGTGGATTTTACTCCTCTAGTCATTGCTGACTATAGGGGTTAATGCTCATCTCCATTTCAAAGGCCATTGAGCCAGTGCTGCCTGAAGACATTTCCGTGGTCATGTGGCCAGCATGATGTCATGGAGCGCTATTATTTTCCCACTGAAGTATCTATTTATCTACTCGCATTTGCATGCTTTCACACTGCTAGCTGGATAGGAGCTAGGTGAACACGGGCGCTCATTCCCTCATGCAATGCAGAGGTCTCGAACCTGGGCTGTCGGCTTTCCAGCCAACAAACCCAGGATCTTCACTGCTGAGCCATTGCACTGCTCCACATTCCACCACTGAAAAGGGGCAAATAAAACTCCAGATTCATGGAATTGCAAAGGCCAGTAAAACAACTATACCAACTTCCTGGTCAGTTTAGGAATCTAAATTTTAACCAATGGTCCCCACCTGTCTGAGATGGAGATGTATAACTGAGTATCATCAGCATGATGATGATACTGTACTCCATACTGGTGAATGAGGTCACACAGTGTTTCCGTGCACCCTCAGCAGCAACTGAAAATGGCCATGAAAAAGCAGAAGAGCCACCACAAAACAGTGTCTCCCATTTATGCAAGTCAATGAATCAGTGTTTCATGGGAGACTATGTTGTGCCTGATGGAAAAATCCACTTTCCTGCCAGATCACTTTGAATTGGCTGAAGTCTACTGCGAAATGAAGGCGGTGTTGTGAGGACACGTCTTCAACAAAAGGTTGACAGAGGCAAGGAAGGTACGTGGATGAAATCTCTGTCTTCATAGGACTTATGTTTCACAGTAGTCCCTTGGTGACTTCAATTGCCCTTCTTTGACTCAGTTCCATTTTTTAAAATTATTCTCCCGGTGGACAGGACTGGACACAATACACAAGGCAGGAACTGATCAAAGCAGAATAAATAAAACAATTACTCTCTGTGATTTGAAAACTGTTCAATTGCATCATACATTTGTGTTTGCTTTTTTTTCAACCGCAGCACAGTCCAGATTCATTTCCAATGTGCAATCAGCTACTATTCCAAGATCTTTTTTTACAAATACCATTATCAGATTCTTCATTCTATACCTGTATGATTGATTTTTCTCTCCAAGTGCAAAGCTGTGCCTTTCCCTGTGTTAAATTTCATTCTGTTATTTTCCGTCCATTATTCTAACCTATCAACTGTTGTTTTCAGGCAGATTTTATAGCTAAATTTTTAATACAATCTGTTAATTATAGCAGTCCCTTCACTGGCTTTGCTCACCTAAGTATGACTGTGAAGAGTTCAATGCCCAGCAAGCCTTTTCACTTCCTAGATGGCTGACTTTAGGTTAAACAATCCTGTTTGTATTTTGAGGGTTTCTTTAAGAAGTGTTGCGTCAAAATACCATTGCAGTTTCATTTTAAACTACAAGGGCAGATAAATTGTAGATAAAACATGCAATGTTTTATTAAAGCAAGAGTATCTCCAATGGGCATATGTGGGTTGTTAAGAGACTCCTATGGATGCTCTCACAACATGGATTTCTGGCTACATCACTCCTCTAGCTCACCAGGATGCTGTCTACCTTCTCGACCTACCTGCTTTCCTGTGCAGATGGGCCCACTTTTAAACAAAGCCCTAGGTGCAGCTACTGTATTTTCCTAGGCATCCAGAAGGACACAAAGAGTCTACCAGTGAAAAGCACTTGTCCCCAAAGACCCATCCAATGGAAAAGTAAATGATTGGTGCTTACAGGTACTTCTCTGGCATGGAGGAAAGCAATGAAGAGTTAGCAGACCCACCAGCTGGAGGTTACTATAATTTCTATCCAGAGGGAACATCAATGCTGAAGAAATAGCAGACAGAAAAATGGGGTATAGGACAATCTTGTTGCAATGAATTCAGTGTGCCTTAACCTTGATAGGTTGTGTGGACTTCAATTCCCAGAATTCCTTGCCCAGCCATGCTAATTGGGGAATTCTGGGAGTTGAAGTCCATGCATTTCAAAGTTGCCAAAATTGAGAACACTAATAGCTGTTAAGTACAACAAAAGATGTGCAGAACAACCCTTAAATCCCAGGTCTTTTATTAAATCTTCCATTTTGGCATGCACTGGCCAAACTGATGACGAAGCAACCAAATCAGTTTTTCAAGAGGAAGAGAAGAAAGAATTTACCTAGCAACCCCAAAATCACTGTGAATAATTAACTTCAAAATTATATATTTTTCAACATCAAGCATCACTTCTCCAGAAGAAGGAAATTGCGAGGGGAAATGTTACAAAGCCTGATCCCAGTGAATGTGTCTATGGCAGCTGTAAATAGTTTGCTCCTTACAAACAAATTGAATTTGACATTTCTATTATCCTGGATTAGTTGTGACCACTGATGTTAACAGGCACTTGTCATTTATGTCTCATTTAATGGAGGATTTGTGTCATTCCCAACCAGAGTATTAATACATCAAGACTGAGCCAGTTTTTGAAAGGTGGGAGTATTTGGAAGGATAGTAAGAAAAGAAGCCTCCCCATAGGCCCTATATCTTGAGTGAATGGGTCAGGTCAGTCCAGATCTAGCACTATACAAGTGTAATAAATAAATATCCATCAAATGGCAGCAAACGTCTCCAGCCCACTGCTCTACGACTCCTATTCCATCTCCCAACAACCCTGGCCTGTGGGATTATTTACCCAAAAAAAGAATGCATAATGCCACAAATATTTTCAAGAATCTAAGTGCATTCATATAGTATGTATGTACTCATGGTATGTATTCATATACATATTGTAGGAAGTTAAAACCCATCTCTCTACTAGAAAATGAAATATTTTAGGAAATATTAAAAGGGCAGAATATTTCCTCTAAAAGGGAGGCCTGAACCAGTCTGTTCTACATAAAAAAGATCTATCCCCTTCAGGCAGACCCATCTAGCAAACAGAAACTCCCCACAAGGCACCTGGGGAAATTACATCAGCCAACAAGGCAAACAAGCTTGGGTTTCGGGACAGCCTACAAAGCTAGCTGACCCCCCGCCCCCGGGAAACTGACAACCAATCAGAATGCATTTCTTACACAGGAAGGGGAAGGTCGGGTGGGGCCCAGAGAGGGCATAAAACCAGGGCACTCTCTGCATCTCCTCCCTCTTCTGTTCAGGAGCTCAAGCCATGTGATCCTGTCTACCATTAAACCATCTTTCCAAGCAGCCTCCATGTTTTCCATGTCTTTTTCCTCACTAGGGACTGAACCCAGAAGGACATTTCTTCCAACAATATAAAACAAAAAGTTAGAAAAACCAGTTTGTTGCAATTTATAACTTTCACTATTATATGCAATTTTCTACACAAGCTTATACATACTTAGGAAACTAATAATTGTGGGTTGGGTGGGAGGACTATTAAATGCAGAAATTGTAATCAGGGATTATTCATCAAGTGTTCCTATTCAAGCTGGAATGAAACATTGAATGGAAAGCTGTAAGATAGCAGGTATTCTAGAATATAGATATAAAATTCAAAATCTGGGAAATGGAGTGAAAATGGAAAAATGAAATTTAAAAGTGACCAATTCAACGTTCTTTGCTTAGTAAATAGAAATCAAGTGTCCAGGAATAGAAAAGATGATAATGGCTTGATAACAACTTATGGAAAAGATCTTGGATTTGCATATCAAATATGAGTGCACAATATGATGTGCCTGCAAAAACGCCAATGCAATTGCAGGTTGCATCAACAGAAATATAGTTCCCATATCCTAGGGAATAATTGTTATCCTTGGGGCTAAGAAATATATCATGGTTTAGACTACCCATTTTAAAAAGGATTCAGGCCAGTTATAACAGGTTCAGAGGGAGAACAATAAAGATGATTGGCAGATTAAAAACTCTGAATAGACACTGGAAGGCAGAAAGACTAAAGGGGAAGCTAATTGTGCTTGCATTTAAGTTACAAAAAGGCAGATTCCCAGTGAATGTTAGAAAGAATTTCTCACTAAAACAGTTTGACAGAGGAACAAATTACATTTAAAAAGTACTTGGTTCTCCTTTGTTCGATATGTTCAGGAGGTGTCAGGCACCCAAGAACCTAGAACCACATATGGCATTACATAAGAGTAATTTCCTTTATTGTTCTTCACCCATGGACAGAATCCTGCCAGACTAAAGAAACAATTTGCATAACTGTACTGTTTCTCTGAAAATAAGACCTCCCTGGATAATAAGCCCGGGTTTTTGAACACATGCACTAAAATAAGCCCTCCCTGAAAATATTGTAACACAGTAGTAGCCATGAGGTGGCCATGCTTGCCACCTCCTGCACCTCAAAAATAATAAGACCTCCCCGAAAATAAGGGCAAATGTTTATTTCGGGGGTCAAAAGAAAATAAGATCCTGTCTTATTTTCGGGGAAAAGCTAGGGAGGAGCCTCTTTCTGCTCACCAAATTTCCATGCTCCGCTGCCTCTTTGCCTTTGGGAAAGTGGGAATTCAGACTACATTCCACCACATCAGGCTTATCAACCATCTCTGGAAGACTTTCATTTGGATTCCAGCACCGATCAGGGGGTTTCATTCGGGAGTTTCAATTGTCCCCGTCCCCCCCCATAATTCCTGATTGTGCATTTTTTTAAATACAACGCTAAAATATGTTTTTCTAGATAAAACTATCTCCAACACAGCCTCTTTTATATGAAACTTCCCAAAATCCATCCTTTTTTAAAGGAATCTTTCCTAAAGAAATAGCATTTGCGTGAACCGGTAGCTGTGACGATCAGGTGGGAGAGAACCAGTTCTCTCCGGCAATCAGGTAGGTCCACCCGTCCTTGCGCTTTACTGACCTGTATCTTCTCAGTTGATTCGCACAGCAGAGCGAATTGCTGCGCCCAGGGATGGGTTGCTGCTGGCATTACTGCCGGTTCAGTGCCTCAAAAATTTTGCTCGTGCATTTGCATGTAAAAAGATCTGTGAATGCATAAAACCTTAAAAATGAAAACAAAATTATTTTTTTTGCACTGAAAATTGTTCTGTGCATGCGCACAACCGAAAAATAAGATGGCGGCGCCATAGGATAACCGGTTCAGGGGCATGGCGGGCCTGGGTCACTGCCAGTTCCAGCAACCCAAGCAGCCAAGTTACTACCGGTTCGACTGAATCAGTCCAAACTGGTAAGAACCCACCTCTGGCTGCGCCTCAGCTGTGTTACTCTCCAGCAGTAACGCAGAAGGTACGTTTTCTTAAAGCTGCACGCGGGCGAAACATGCGATCACCAAACAGGTTGTTAAACCGGCAGGATCCCACCACTGGTTATAGGCCTGCCCTTTGAGGCTACGTAAAACAAGTCCACTCCTTTTATACAGTATGATAACCTTTAATTATAATTCACACTGATTTCAGGGACAGCTCTGTCTCTCCTCCCTGCTCCCCCCTTCTCCCCCAAGAGAGAAATACCGAAGAGAGCGTGTGATGATCCCACATACTACCCAGACTGCCTCATTCCATGGCACTGTCAGTTGGAATTATCTCCCTGTTTATGTGCTGATTTAATGAATTGCCCGCAAGGCAAGGTTTTATCAGCTTTAACATATCATTATAACATTCAAATGCTATCAGCTGATATTGGAAAGCATCCAGGAACCAAATGTGCTTTATAAACTCTTTATCCTTCTGCCTCTCATCAGGTGTTTGAAGCATATGGAACCTTGGTTAGCCTTCAGGGCCATATTCAATGTCAGGGATTTATTCTCATTTCATATAATATCTGCTGTTTATAAATATAAGCCGTGTTAGAATATTTATCAAACAATAAATATATTCTTTGCTCAAGATTTTACTACCACCACCCCAGTTGTCCTCCTTTGAATGTCTGGATACTGGAAGGAGAAAATAACCATCTTGCCGTTTCCACTTGGAATAGCTTAGCTCTTTCTTCCTAAGATATAGGAACCCAGAGCGAGATGGACTCCATTAAATGGCTTGGGTGATCTGCTGTCACTGGGGTGGGGGGTGATTGTATTGTATTGTATTGTATTTTTATTAGTGTTATTGTTTTAAATGAGATTTTGTATTCTGTACGCCACTTTTGAGTTGCCATGTGCGAATAGGCGGCAATATAAATTTTATATATATTACAACCCCTAGTATGCCCAAATATGGGAGGGAGCTCACTACTCCCTCTTTCTGTCCTTCGGCTCATTACAGAAGGCCATTCAGGCAGAAAACCATATTTTTTTATTTTTAATGTTGCCTTTTTATATTTGTGTTGTATTTGTGTTGATAAATAAATAAAGGGAGACTAGTATAGATCTATTTCAAGCTATTTATTTATCAGCAAAAATACAACACACACACACACACACACACACACACACACACACACACACACACACACATATATATATATATATATATATATATATATATATATATATATATATATATATAAAATGATTATAGATTATATATATAAATCTTTCTAAATTAGAGTCAAGCTGCAACAAATATAATAGAACAGAATGAGCTGGAAGGGAACTTTGAGCAGGAGACCCTATACCAGTGATGCAAACCTTTTTTGGCTGCCATGCCAAAAGCAGGGGGAGCACCAGGGCGTAGTGCGCCAGCATGCCACATGCATGTGATAATGCTATGTGCATGCCCCCTCCCAGCATGCACACATGCATGTGATCAGCAACAACACCCGCTTTTGCCATGTTTTTTTTTTTTTGCCTTCCCCAGGCCTCAGAGGCTTTCAAGGAGTTTGGGGAGGGTGAAAATAGCCCCCCCGCCCCCTCCCGGACACCCTCCGGAGGTCTCAGAAGCCTCCGGAGGCCGAAAAACAGACCTACGGGGAACTCGGAAGTTCAGGAATGGCGACTTCCGGTTTTCTCCCTAGGGCCGATTTTCAACCTCCGGAGCCTTCAGGGGCCTTCAGGAGGCTTCCCTGAAGGCTCCAGAGGGGAAAATACACTCCTATGAGCAAACCAGAAGTCCATTCCTGAACTTATGCCTTTCCCGTAGGGCCGGTTTTTCACACTTTGGAGGCTTCAGGGAATCCTCCGGAGGGCGAAAAGCGGCCCCAAAAGAAGGCCGAAGTCATTGCCTCGCGTGCCCTGTCAAATGGCTCCATGTGCCGCCTGTGGCCCGCGTGCCATAGGTTCGCCATCACGGCCCTATACCATTCCAGACAGATAGCTGTCCAGTCTCTTCTTAAAATCATCCAGTGATGGAGCACCCATAAGTTTGCACGATGGCTGACACTGAAGTCAAGCTATTCCCCTGATTAATTGAACTCTCTGTTAGGAACTTTTTCCTTAATTCCAGGTTGTATCTCTCTTTTATTAGCTTCTAACCATTGCTTCTTGTCCTGCCCTCTGCAAACTGGCAGTAATGCCTGCTGGAACCCACCCCTGCATGTCACCCATATTTAAGCAAAAAGTGTTTTCCCTACTTCTGCAGTGACCCATCTAAGCCTCAGACATGTAGCTCAAGCACTTTATTTACAATGAATACCTTTTCATTTCTCTTAGTTCATATTGGCACGATTCCTTTACTTACCTGTGTTTGTTTAAAATGCAAATCAAGCAGCTCTAGCCCCACTGAATACAACCATAGGACTTTTTTTAAAGCGCCTGAACTGTGGAGATCAACCTGAAGGAGATGGCTGACATGTAAAATTGTGGAGAATCTACGCCACCAAGTGGTGGAGGCAGGTACATTACAAGTAAACTTGGAATATTTTGAAGTAGCTTACAATTTGTGTTTGATTGTAATTGTGCCAATGCTTTAAAGCATACTTTCTATTCTGTTGTTTGATAGTTATGTTGAAATTCCATCTCCTGGGCTTTTTAGCCAGCATCCTGTACAGTTACCCTTCTGTTATATATTCTGGTGTGTGTGTGTGTGTGTGTGTGTGTGTGTGTGTGTGTGTGTTCAAGTATAAAAGTATGGTACCCCACCTAGAACATTAAATTAGATCAGAAGCTATATCTAGAGAACTGAAAAATGAATCCTTTCCCCGGTTCTTTTGTTAAGAAAAAGAAATCAATTCTATACCAACACAGAATTTTTTAAAAAATCATTACTTGATTTTCTATGAGCCAGCAGTGTGCAGCAGCTGCCAAAAAAGCTAACACAGTTCTAGGCTGCATCAACAGAGGGATAGAATCAAGATCACGTGAAGTGTTAATGCCACTTTATAATGCCTTGGTAAGGCCACACTTGGAATACTGCATTCAGTTCTGATCGCCACAATGTAAAAAAGATGTGGAGACCCTAGAAAGAGTGCAGAGAAGAGCAACAAAGATGATTAGGGGACTGGAGACTAAAATATATGAAGAACGGTTGCAGGAACTAGGTATGTCTAGCTTAAGAGAAAGAAGGACTAGAGGAGACATGATAGCATTGTTCCAATATCTTAGGGGTTGCCACAAAGAAGAGGGAGTCAAACTATTCTCCAAGCCACCTGAGGGTAGAACAAGAAGCAATGGGTGGAAACTAATCAAGGAGAGAAGCAACTTAGAACTGAGGAGAAATTTCCTGACAGTTAGAACAATTAATCAGTGGAACAGCTTGCCTCCAGAAGTTGTGAATGTCCCAACACCAGAAGTCTTTAAGAAGATGTTGGATAGCTATTTGTCTGAAACGGTATAGGGTTTCTTGCCTAGGCAGGGGGTTGGACTAGAAGATCTCCAAGGTCCCTTCCAACTCTACTATTGTATTGTATTGTATTGTATTATTGTATTGTATTGTACTGTATTACTTCCAATGAAAAAATATTATTTTAACAAAATTCTAAGCAAAGGAAAGGAGGGAAAGGATTAGGTACGGTATGTCCCATCCTATGACTCTGATCCACATCTGTCCAAATCCAGAAGAGCTATTCTCCACTATGTATTGTAGGTATTTTGTCTTGCTTAATCTTCAGTTAGTCAATATTTACATATTGACTGACTAACACATTACCTTTCTCTTTGTGGGAGGATGTCTTCTTCCTTTCAGCCCGTAGTAATCCTTTCAGTCTGTAGTAATCCTTTGCTGGGCTTTTTTTAGGACTTAAATGACAAAATATTTGCATTGCAGGTAGTCCTCGACTTACAACTGTTTATTTAGTGGCCATTCGAAGTTACAACAGCACTAAAAAAAGTGACTTATGACCGTTTTTCACACTTACAACCATTGCAGCATTCCTGTGTTCAAGTGATCAAAATTCGAATATTTGGCCCCATGACCCATATTTATGATTGTTGCAGTATCCCAGGGTCATGTGATCACTTTTTGCCTACTTTTGGCAAGCCAATGGTGAAGCCAGATTCACTTAACAATTGTGTTACTAATTTAATAACTTTCTTTCCTTTGCAGGACATCACTTATCAACTGTGGCAAGAAAAGTCATAAAATGGGGCAAAACTCACTTAACAAATGTCTCATTTAACAACAGAAATGTTGGGCTCAATTGTGTTCATAAGTTGAGGACTGCCTTTATCGGCCTTCCAGGCTAAAATTATATCTAAGATAGAGTTTTGCTGTTATTGTAGCATCTTGGTCTGGCTTATCTGTTGTTAATTAAAAATTACTTTTTATAATGAAAAATAACAACCAAAAGAAAACAAGAGAAAAGAGGAAAACAACAATGAAGAGTCAAAAAGATTTTCAATAAGAATAATGCTTAATCAAAACACATGTTTTTGTGACATCCTTAGATTGTTGTATTCTCAAGAAGTCTATACTCAATTATTGAGACAAGACTTTAAAACAGATCATGCCAGACTAATCTTATTGCATTCTTTGACAAAGAGACAAAATTAGTGGATCAGAGAAATGCCGTCCATATAGGACTTCAGTAAGGCATTTGATAAGGTAGACCATAACCTACTACTAGATAAAGTAGAAGAATGTGGGTTAGACAGCATCACCACCAGATGGATTCATAACTGGCTGACCAACCACACTCAACGTGTAGTCCTCAATGGAACTGCATCTACATGAAGGGAAGTATGCAGTGGAGTCCCCCAAGGCTCTGTTTTAGGCCCAGTACTCTTCAACATCTTCATCAATGATTTGGATGAGGGAATAAATGGGGAACTCATCAAATTTGCAGATTACACCAAGCTGGCAGGAATAGCCAACCCTCCAGAAGATACGCTTAAGATACAGAAGGATCTTGACAAACTTGAACATTGGGCACTAGCTAATAAAATGAAATTCAATGGTGAAAAAAGTAAGGTTCTACATTTAGGCAACAAAAACGAAATGCACAGGTACAGTATAGGTGGTACCTTGCTCAATAGTAGTAACTGTGAAAGGGATCTTGGAGTCCTAGTGGACAACCATTTAAATATGAGCCAGCAGTGTGCAGCAGCTGCCAAAAAAGCCAACACAGTTCTAGGCTACATAAACAGAGGAATAGAATCAAGATCACGTGAAGTGTTAATGCCACTTTATAATGCCTTGGTAAGGCCACACTTGGAATACTGCATTCAGGTTTGGTCGCTACGATGTAGAAAACATGTAGAGACTCTAGAAAGAGTGCAGAGAAGAGCAACAAAGATGATTAGGGGATTGGAGACTAAAACATATGAAGAATGGTTGCAGGAACTGGCTATGTCTAGTTTAATGAAAAGAAGGAGTAGGGGAGACATGATAACAGTGTTCCAATATCTCAGGGGTTGCCACAAAGAAGAGGGAGTCAAATTATTCTTCAAGCCACCTGAGGGCAGAACAAGAAGCAATGGGTGGGAACTAATCAAGGAGAGAAGCAACTTAGAACTGAGGAGAAATTTCCTGACAGTTAGAACAATTAATCGGTGGAACAGCTTGCCTCCAGAAGTTGTGAATGTCCCAACACCAGAAGTCTTTAAGAAAATGTTGGATAGCTATTTGTCTGAAACGGTATAGGGTTTCTTGCCTAGGCAGGGGGTTGGACTAGAAGATCTCCAAGGTCCCTTCCAACTCTACTATTGTATTGTATTGTATTGTATTATTGTATTGTATTGTACTGTATTACTTCCAATGAAAAAATATTATTTTAACAAAATTCTAAGCAAAGGAAAGGAGGGAAAGGATTAGGTACGGTATGTCCCATCCTATGACTCTGATCCACATCTGTCCAAATCCAGAAGAGCTATTCTCCACTATGTATTGTAGGTATTTTGTCTTGCTTAATCTTCAGTTAGTCAATATTTACATATTGACTGACTAACACATTACCTTTCTCTTTGTGGGAGGATGTCTTCTTCCTTTCAGCCCGTAGTAATCCTTTCAGTCTGTAGTAATCCTTTGCTGGGCTTTTTTTAGGACTTAAATGACAAAATATTTGCATTGCAGGTAGTCCTCGACTTACAACTGTTTATTTAGTGGCCATTCGAAGTTACAACAGCACTAAAAAAAGTGACTTATGACCGTTTTTCACACTTACAACCATTGCAGCATTCCTGTGTTCAAGTGATCAAAATTCGAATATTTGGCCCCATGACCCATGTTTATGATTGTTGCAGTATCCCAGGGTCATGTGATCACTTTTTGCCTACTTTTGGCAAGCCAATGGTGAAGCCAGATTCACTTAACAATTGTGTTACTAATTTAATAACTTTCTTTCCTTTGCAGGACATCACTTATCAACTGTGGCAAGAAAAGTCATAAAATGGGGCAAAACTCACTTAACAAATGTCTCATTTAACAACAGAAATGTTGGGCTCAATTGTGTTCATAAGTTGAGGACTGCCTTTATCGGCCTTCCAGGCTAAAATTATATCTAAGATAGAGTTTTGCTGTTATTGTAGCATCTTGGTCTGGCTTATCTGTTGTTAATTAAAAATTACTTTTTATAATGAAAAATAACAACCAAAAGAAAACAAGAGAAAAGAGGAAAACAACAATGAAGAGTCAAAAAGATTTTCAATAAGAATAATGCTTAATCAAAACACATGTTTTTGTGACATCCTTAGATTGTTGTATTCTCAAGAAGTCTATACTCAATTATTGAGACAAGACTTTAAAACAGATCATGCCAGACTAATCTTATTGCATTCTTTGACAAAGAGACAAAATTAGTGGATCAGAGAAATGCCGTCCATATAGGACTTCAGTAAGGCATTTGATAAGGTAGACCATAACCTACTACTAGATAAAGTAGAAGAATGTGGGTTAGACAGCATCACCACCAGATGGATTCATAACTGGCTGACCAACCACACTCAACGTGTAGTCCTCAATGGAACTGCATCTACATGAAGGGAAGTATGCAGTGGAGTCCCCCAAGGCTCTGTTTTAGGCCCAGTACTCTTCAACATCTTCATCAATGATTTGGATGAGGGAATAAATGGGGAACTCATCAAATTTGCAGATTACACCAAGCTGGCAGGAATAGCCAACCCTCCAGAAGATACGCTTAAGATACAGAAGGATCTTGACAAACTTGAACATTGGGCACTAGCTAATAAAATGAAATTCAATGGTGAAAAAAGTAAGGTTCTACATTTAGGCAACAAAAACGAAATGCACAGGTACAGTATAGGTGGTACCTTGCTCAATAGTAGTAACTGTGAAAGGGATCTTGGAGTCCTAGTGGACAACCATTTAAATATGAGCCAGCAGTGTGCAGCAGCTGCCAAAAAAGCCAACACAGTTCTAGGCTACATAAACAGAGGAATAGAATCAAGATCACGTGAAGTGTTAATGCCACTTTATAATGCCTTGGTAAGGCCACACTTGGAATACTGCATTCAGGTTTGGTCGCTACGATGTAGAAAACATGTAGAGACTCTAGAAAGAGTGCAGAGAAGAGCAACAAAGATGATTAGGGGATTGGAGACTAAAACATATGAAGAATGGTTGCAGGAACTGGCTATGTCTAGTTTAATGAAAAGAAGGAGTAGGGGAGACATGATAGCAGTGTTCCAATATCTCAGGGGTTGCCACAAAGAAGAGGGAGTCAAATTATTCTTCAAGCCACCTGAGGGCAGAACAAGAAGCAATGGGTGGGAACTAATCAAGGAGAGAAGCAACTTAGAACTGAGGAGAAATTTCCTGACAGTTAGAACAATTAATCAGTGGAACAGCTTGCCTCCAGAAGTTGTGAATGCCCCAACACTAGAAGTCTTTAAGAAGATGTTTGGATAGCCATTTGTCTGAAACAGTATAGGGTTTCCTGCCTAGGCAGGGGGTTGGAATAGAAGACCTCCAAGGTCCCTTCCAACTCTGCTATTGTATTATTGTATATTGGCAGGCACCCGTAATCATTTGAATTATAATCTTTGACCTATTACATGGAAATTGACAATTTAGCAACACAATGGATGCTCTGCACCCTTTTTATTGCTAAGGAACGTCATTCGAAAAATAAATTTAAGTCCTAATTCCTTGGTGGCTTGAAGATCCGTGTTACCCTGTGGCATCTGAACAAGTTACACACTGATGTGTGGATTGTGTATGGACAATATAATGAAATATAGTCATCATTTATTGCAAAATCTTGTAAACATGTATGAGAGGCCCCGATATATAATATTTTTGTGTTTCTTTTGGTTTTTAATTCTTGGCATCATGCAACAAAGGCAGGGGTGGGCTGCCACAGGTTCGCCCAGGTTCGGGAGAACCTGTAGCTAACATTATGGCCAGTTTGGAGAACCTCCAAATCCAACCCCTGGCTGCCCATGGCACCCCGCCCCTACCAGGAGTCTCCACACGGCCCGTTTTGGATGCGAGGTAAGTGCCCGGCCCACACGGAGGCTCAGGGAGGGGGGAAAACAGGCCTCCCAGAAGCCCAGGGGAGGCAGTTTTCGCCCTCCCAGAGGCTCGAGGAAAGCCTCTGGTGCCTGGGGAAGGCTAAAACGCTGACTAGGAGGCCGATTACGCCATACACACCATGGCACACGCCCACCCAGCAACCAGGCAGAGAACCCGTTTTCAGTCCCAAACAGTCAGATTCCTTGTTGCAATGCCTCCAATTTGAAATTGTTTGCAGCAGAGCAGAACATTTTACAATCCCCCTAAATTGCTACTGTAATCATCGGTATTGTCTGTATCTGTATTGTTCACTTGAGAGAGCCCTATATATTGGTTGCATTCAGAAAGTAACTACAAACTAGTTAAGGTTTATACGGGTCATATAAATCTTGTTGAGATATTAGATTTGGAGAATCCTTCCCCTTCCAGAAATAAAGCTCTAACAATGACAGAGAAAATATCATACAAAACAACCAGTACAAGAATAAGGAAATCAATTTAATTCCCCTGCATGTATTTAGCCATGACTTGAGACTGTTGAGAGAAAGAGAAAATAGCAGTGTTATGATACCATGGGCAGAATAAAAGGGGAATGTTAAATTCACTATTATAGCTCACGACTTTGTTGCAGAAGAAAAAAGGGGAATGGGAAAATCCTATTGTTGCAGAAAATCAGGAGACTCGGACTGCAAGATCAAGAAAAGCTTTATTTGGCCAAATAGTTCAGATAGAGATAGCAATTTCTAACATCTGAGCAGCGTTCTGATCGCAACACGCATTCTTATAGTGTGTTCAAAGCATCAAAAACACGGAAATAAGTTAAAGCATTTCTATTGGCTGAGTTCCTTATTGCTGAGCAGAGAAGCAGATTATATTGTGATGCCCTTTCATGTCTAGGCTACAGTTGGCATGCAGGAAGCACAAGTTTCATACTGACTTGTGTGGTTAAGCTCTACGTCTGACTCGCAAGCAAGAACTCCAACTGACTTGGCCTACTTACAGCAGGTGTTGCGGTTTGACATTTGAATTCCCTGAGTTCAAGTTTCCTGGTCTTCTTCAAGACTAGAAACTGTATAACGAGATAGAAGGGATAAATGGGGAGCCCAGGAGATCCTCTAGTCTGACCCCGTTTCATGTTCACTCTTATGTCCAAATCTCGCTTTATGTCCTGCCTTACTATTCTTATTAAAGGAATCCCTACAGATTTTATTCCACTATTTGTTGCCGACTATAAGGGGCAGTGCTCATCTCTGTTTCCAGACCGTTGAGCCTGCACTGTCCAAAGACATTTCTACAGTCATATGGCCAGCATGACATCACGGAGCTCTGTTATCTTCCCACCAAAGTGGTACCTATTTATCTACTTGCATTTGCATGCTTTTAAACAGATAGAGAAGTGGGGCCAGAGGTGGGTCACTCCCGGTTTGGCCAAACCGGTACTGGAATTCAGGCCTGGGTTGCAGAACCGGCAGCAACCCAGGCCTGCCATGCCTCTGAACCAGTTCCCCCGCCACCTCTGGGCTGCCACCATTTTGGTTTTTCATGACTGTACGTGCACAGTTCACTATAAATTGTTGTGCGCATGCACAAAGAACAATTTACATTGAACAGTGCACACATGCACAGCGTGCGTCCGGCGCACGGGGGTTTCGAACCAGTAGTAAAACCGGCAGCAACCCACACCTGTGCAGGACCTAGGGCAAGTAATGGGAGCTCACCCCATCATGCGGTGCTCCAGGGTCTTGAACCTGTCAGCTTCCCAGCTGACAAGCCCAGCATCTTAACTGCTGAGCCACCGCACTGCCCTATTCTTATTGCTACCACTTTAAGGAAAGAGAAATCTTTTTCTTAAAGACCTCACCTCAAACAACCCGTCACCTTTTCCTCTCTTTTAAAAGCCAGTACTGATGCCATCACCTTGACAATTCTAATCCTATTAAGATTCAAAAGGAAAGCTTCATAATGTATGCTAGCACATTCCAAGCTCTTCTCGGAGCATGTAAATCCCACAGGAGCTCTTTCAAAACTGCCTCCAGTTTGCTGTATGTATGTTTACAGGCACAGACCTCATTTGTCTTATGACTCTTATGGCAAAGTGGTATCCACAAATACCAGAGAGGACAAAATGTGCAAACCCAGCATAAAACACACTCAGATTTCCTTTCTTAACTCCCAACCCTAACCCAAGCTCCTTTTTTTTCATTCTGGCTTATTCTTGTGTGCATTAGGTAAAAGCTGAATTCATGTGTTGGAAGTTAAAACACACCCCTCTCCTAGAAAAATGAAATATTTTAGGATATACTAAAAAGGCAGGATATTTCCCCTAAAAGAGAAATAGAAACTCAGAGAAGCAGAAACTCAGTTGCCCCCACCTTTGTGAATGGGCCATTAAGGCCTGATCCAGTCTATTCTACATAACAAAGATCTCCCCCTTCAGGGAGACCCATCTAGCAAACAGAAACTCAACACATGCCACCTGAGAAGATTACATCAGCCAGCAAGGCAAACAAGCTTGGGTCTCAGGACAGACTACAAAGTTAGCTAAGACCCCCACCCCACCCCCTGGGAGTCTGGCGACCAATCAGAATAACATTTCTTACACGGGAACAGGCAACAGAGAGATGGGGCCCCAGAGAGGGCATAAAGCCCAGGGACTCTCAGCATCTCTGCCCTTTTCTGCTCAGGAACTCAAGTCATGTGATCCTGCCCATCATCTTTCCAAACAGCCTCCATGTTTCCAGTGTCTTTTTTCCCCACTTGGAACTGAACCCAGATTTCTTCCAACAATTGTAAGAATTTTTGGTAAAGATTTTTCCTCATAGAACTGCTTCTATCAGTTTCCGCAAGACTCAAGGCACAGAAAAGGAGGTTGAATTATTCTCCAAAGCACCAGAGAGCAGGACAAGAAAGAAAGGACAATAACTAATCAAGGAGAGAAGCAACCTTGAATTAAGGAGAAACTTCCTAACAGTGAGGAGAACTAACCAGTGGAACAGCTTGCCTTCAGAAGTTGTAGGTGCTTCATCACTGGAGGCTTTTAAGAAAAGACTGAACAGCCACTTGTCTGAAATGGTATAGGCCAGGGTTTCCTGCTTGAACAAGGGGTTAGACTAAAAGACCTCCAAGGTCCCTTCAAGCGCTATTCTGAATTTGAATTTGACTCTAGCCACATTTACTTATAGGAAGAATTCAGGACTACCTGTCCTGAAAGCTGAGTAGACCCTGGGCAATTTCCATTTTGTAATTTTCCTCTCTATGAATTAGAAATAGTTCATTGGTTGGAGTTGAATCTTTCCAATTTACATGCCTACTCTATATAGAAACCAAAATGCAATCATCTTTCTACCTTTTCCCTTTTTTATACGTAATGCAATTTCCAAAGAAAAACAATACTGTATGTGTATATTTGAGAAATGCAGGAAACAAATGTATAAATTGGCAAAAAGAATATTTAAGAAGTCTTAGAGGAAATCACTTGAGAAAATGCTTGTAAAGAGAAACAAAAAACTGTAAAACAATAAAAGAAATATGCAAGATTATTTCTGCTAACATTTATTTTCTTTTAATGGAAACTGACAAAAGAAATAGAGTGGAATATACTTAAGCATAAAAAGACAAATGAAATCAAACGTTGTTTGTTTTCTATTTAATATGTGCAAATATTAGATCAAAGGTGACAGGTGACATTTAAATATCTAAAATGAAGTTGGAAGGTAGATCACTTAAGAATGAAATGATCGTGCAAATTAAATTTACTTAATCAATGAGCAATCTCCAATTCACAGTGTTCAATTCAAAAGATACTTTATTTTGCTCTACTTAATGTTCATTTGAATGATATATTGATATTAACCTGTATTGCAGGGTTCATTGAATGTAGAGTCTTAAAGTCAAAAAGTATTTTTTTTATTCCATGCTCATGCTTCCAAACCAGCACACTAATGTGAAGAAGAAAATTGATCATAGTCTAAAACAACATTAGTGTCAATATGTCTATAACTAACTCTTTCCCAAAAGGAATATGACAATTTTCTAGTTCTTTATACTCTTGAAATATAGTTTCTCGTTTCCAATCATTGTCGATCATTTGCCACTAATGTTTTAGAAGTATTAACAATTAACTAGAATTTCTTCACCTGCACTTATGTATGAGAAATTGAAAAAGAGACAGACAGACAGACAGACAGACAGACAGACAGACAGACAGACAGACAGACAGACAGACATTTATGAACACATTCGATTATTTTAAAGGAGAAAAAAATGTGTCATATGTACAGGATGTTTTAGAACAGAGGTCTTCAAACTTGGCAACTTTAAGACTTGTGGACTTCAACTCTAGGAATTGAAGTCCACAAGTCTTAAAGTTGCCAAGTTTGGGGGGGTCCTGTTTTAGAATCTTATGACATGAAAGATCCCACAGAGAAATGAGACTAAAAAGCTGATCACTTAAATCTCTCAAGGAGTTGGTTTCTCTAACGAATTATTGGATTTGCAGTAAAGCAGATAAAAGGCATATAAAAGCAATGGTCACATTTATTTTTAAGAGACGCACACAGCAAATTGACTTCATAATGTATATGTCCTCTTGAAATGCACTTACTTTTCTTCGAAGAAAGATTAAGGTTGAGTAACTATACAGCTTTGCATATACAATACAATGCAATACAATAGTAGAGTTGGAAGGGACCTTGGAGGTCTTCTAGTCCAACCCGCTGCCTAGGCAGGAAACCCTATACCATTTCAGACAAATGGCTATCCAACATCTTCTTAAAGACTTCCAGTGTTGGGGCATTCACAACTTCTGGAGGCAAGCTGTTCCACTGATTAATTGTTCTAACTGTCAGGAAATTTCTCCTGAGTTCTAAGTTGCTTCTCTCCTTGATTAATTTCCACCCATTGCTTCTTGTTCTACCCTCAGGAGTTATATATCCGGTTCTTGTGATTCCCCCCCCCTTTTTTTTTCCCTCTCATCACTGCATTTTCTATTAGAAGCACTTTGTGGCAGGGATCTTATTTTTCCATATTATTGTACTCGTTATTAATGAAAGATTATGTAAAAAGCTTGGAGATTTATTTGATATTCATTTTTGTGAATGAAGCTGATTTTTAAAAACAAAAATTGAGGTCTCATTCTCCTGAAGATTCCTTATGGTTATCATGTCCATCTGCATGAATATATATGACTCTGACCACTTGGGAGTTGCTGATACTAATTCCTATGACTTCATGTTGGCCCAATTGCTATGTGGGATCCAGAGCTTCATACTGCCTGATTTGCTCTAGGGGGCAAAATGCCTCAACTACCTGGGAGATACCAAGGAAATATATAATAGACATCATCGTCAATGCTATTGCTGACATATCGTCTCAAAGCTCAGGGGTATCAAACACAAGGTCGGCGGGCAGGACCCGGCCTGCGGGGTGCTTAGATGCGGCCCATGGGGCCACCCTGAAAACAGCTAAGGATCGGCCCACAATACCCCTGCCAGCGAAAATGGAGATTGAGGGGCCCGCGCATAGCCCCGCGAGCTCCATTTTCACCCACAACAGCTTCCTGCAGCCGTCTAGCAGCAAAAATGGAGCCTGGGGGGCGAACTCCATTTTCGCTGGCAGAGGGCTGCAGGAGGCCTTTGCGACCAAAAATGGGGCCATGACGTCAAGCTGGCCACGCGCACCCTGGCACCGCCCCCCCTTCTCCTCCTCCCCGAGGTCAGACACAACCCTGGTGCAGCACTCAATGAAATTGAGTTTGACACCCCTGTCATAGCTGAATCATGTTATTATGGCTAGACAGTGTTAACTTCTGTGATTGACAATCATTGCTCAGGAAACAGAATTGCAGGCCTCATTTTACATCAGATGAGTAGCTGTTATATTCATGAACTACAAAGAGGTCCTGGAATTGTTGTTGTTGTTCAGTTGCTAAGTCATTGCCCAACTCTGCGCAATCTCATAGACCACAGCACAACAGGATCCCGTGTCCTCCCCCATCTCCTGGAGACTGCCCAATCTCATGCCCACTGAGTTAATGACACAACCTAAGCATCTTCTACCAATCCCTTCTCCTTTTGCCTTCAATCTTTCCCAACATCCACCTCAGGGTCTCATTTTTCAATGGGTCCTCTCTTATCATTTGATGGCCAAAGTATCTGAGCTTCAGCTTCAGTATGTCTCCTTCCAAAGAATAATCAAGGTTGATTTTCTTTAGAGTTGGAATCAATGCAGAAGAGAACAATAATTACAGCACCATCATATTAAGCAACTGATTTCTCACTGAGCGTCAGTCCATTTCTGCCAAATCTGTCTAGGGGGGAAAGTCAAAAGTGCAGGAAGCAAATACCATAAGAAATGTTCCTCAAATGCAAGAGTTGTCCATAAAGAGTAGAATCACAGGAACAGGAGAATAGCAGAGCAGGATGGTCCTTGAGCTGGATATGAAAATCTAGGTGACTTACTTTCCCTGGATATCTCCATTGAACAGTTAGTAGTTTACAGCAGGGGTGTCAAACTGAATTTCTTCAAGGGCTGGATCAGCATTGTAGTTCTCCTCCATGGGCTGGCCAGGAGGGGGAGGGGGGAGACAGGATGGATGCCTCCTGCAGCCCCCTGCCAGCCAAAACGGGGTGCAGGGGGCCCACACAGGGCTTCCCCGTGCCCCATTTTGGTCAGCAGAGTGGTCCAGGAGACCGTCCAGGCCGAAAACGGGGACGGTCCTTTGCTATTTCCAAGCAGGGTCCGTGGGCAAGATTTAAGCACTTTAAGCCTTGAGTTTGACACCCCTGGTTTACAGTGTTATAATGAATGTCGGCCTTTGCCTACTTTTGGGGTGCTCTGTTGTAAAGTATATAGAACAGCCTCATAGTTCAATGCTCATTGCAGTTCCTAAGGATGCAAAGCCAACATATTGTAAGGAACTCGACAGCTGAAATTGAATCCTCTGCAATTACAGTTTTGTTCATTAGAGGCATGGTTGTTGCTCTTGAAGCTCCAACTTGTCAAAAGAATTTATTCTATTCTGGATTCACTGTTTTAACAGAATAATCGGGTACATGATTCTGAGTTCCTTTTGCCGTTAAAATATTTCTTTCATCTATACCATCTGATGTTGAATGAATGTCATTTCCTGTTGTTAAGGGAGGCATTTGTTAAGTAAGTTTTGACCTACTTTATGACTTTTCTTGCCACAGTTGTTAAGTAAATCACTGCAGTTGATAGGTTGGCAGCCAGGTTGTTAAGTGAATCTGGCTTCCCCATTGACTTTGCTTGTCAGAAGGTCACAAAAGGTGACCACATGACCTTGGGGCATGGCAAAGGTCATAACTATGAATCAGTTGCCAAATATCTGAACTTAGATCACATGATCATGGGGGGATGCTGCAAAGGTTGTAACTATGAAAAACACTCGTAAGTCACATTTTACAGTGTTGTTGTAACTTTGAACGATCACTAAATGAACTGTTGTAAGTCAACTACCTGTACCTCGTTGTCTTGTTGGCTTGGCTAGATATCTGGACTCCTCAACATGATGTCACAGAAATTCATATTCTATGTGTAGCTCAGTTCACAGCTGCCCTTGTGATGAAATTTCTGCAGTGCTGACCTTCAATCTGCAGGAAGCAACTATTCATACTAGCTGGGGATGATGAGACTTGTAGGGAACACCTCCAGGAGGTAGTAGGTTGGGACAGCTATTCTAGACTATTTCTAGCCATTCTTGGTGAAAAACTGAACAGTAACCTGAATTAGATAAAACTAAAAATTGCCTAAATCCCAGTGTAGAAATACACTATAAACATCACTACCTAGTCAAAACAGGCTTTTGAATAATATATATATTGCTTTCTTTATTCGCTATGAAACACATATCCTCAGGGTCATGAATATCTGAATTATCTTTTGCATTTATTTTTATTATTTATTATCTAAATATTCATTTTCAAGTTATTGGTACTAGTTTATCTTTGGTTCCTACAAAGGTCAGGCAAAGACTTTAATGGCATCATTATATTTTGATGAGATAGATGAATAATTCAAATAATCAGAAGCAAATAATTCCTTTAGTCTTGTCTATGTTAATTAGAATTAATTACACTTTATAATATTACTCCAAACTAAGTGAAATGAAACATAAAATTAAGATGGTGATTAATGGAAACCACACAATATGTGGCAAATAGTTTTAAAGCTACATCCAATGATAGCTGAGGTATAACAGTCTGGTGTAGTTGTTAAAGTGCTGGCCTAGATACTAGGAGACTGTGAATTCTAGTTTTGCATTAGGCATGAGAGCCAGCTGGGTGATTTTGGGCCAATTACTCTGTCTCTCAGCCCAAAACACCTCACAAGGTTGTTACTGTGGGGAAAACAGGAGGAGGAAGGAGTATTGTATATGTTTGTTGCAGGGGTGGGTTCCAGCTGCTGCTACTGCTGATTTGATCAGGGATGTGCCGTGTATGCTTGATGCGCGCTACACACGCATATGCAGTATTCTGCGCATGCGCAGAAGCAAAAAACAAGATGGCGGCAGCCTACAGTGCATCCGAGAGAACCAGTTCAGGGGCATGTCAGACCGAGTTACTACCTACTCAGCTGAACTGGTCCAAACCAGTAGGAACCCACCTCTGGTTTGTTGCTTTGAGTTATGTATAAATTAATAAAGGCAGGATAAAAATCTAATAAAAATAAATAAGAGTCCTAAGTGACTGAGAATCTGAAGGAATATTTAATGCCTAATTTCAAATATACATTGAATTAATGTTGTTTGCTGGGAACCATAGTATTATGTATTCCTTGATTGGGATCATATGCTGTCTTGTTTTAATCATGCTATATTGATCATGATTAGCTGAGTTCACATATCATGTCAAGCCAACCCCAAGCAAATCAGAGTGTAGTATAATTCACTGTGTGATCCAGGCTACCATCCCTCTAATGCACGAAAAATAATAGTTGTGATTATTCCAAAATAAAAATTCTAAAAATAGTGTGATTAGACTTGATCATCATTTTTCTGCATTAATGACAGTTGGATTACTCTAAAGATACTATGTAAATCTTTGGAAACCACTTTGAAATTTTATCCAATGAGTCTGATGATGTTTGTCTGAGGTAAAGACTCCCCTCCATATGACTTTTATATTGCAATGCAATGCAATACAATACAATACAATACAATACAATACAATACAATACAATACAATACAATACAATACAATACAATACAATACAATACAATACAATAGCAGAGTTGGAAGGGACCTTGGAGGTCTTCTAATCCAACCCCCTGCCTAGGCAGGAAACCCTATACCGTTTCAGACAAATGGCTATCCAACATCTTCTTAAAGACTTCCAGTGTTGGGGCATTCACAACTTCTGGAGGCAAGCTGTTCCACTGATTAATTGTTCTAACTATCAGGAAGTTTCTCCTCAGTTCTAAGTTGCTTCTCTCCTTGATTAGTTTCCACCCATTGCTTCTTTTTCTAGTCTCAGGTGCCTTGGAGAATAGTTTGACTCCCTCTTCTTTATGGCAACGCCTGAGATATTGGAACCCCTGAGATATCATGTCTCCCCTAGTCCTTCTTTCTCTTAAGCTAAACATACCCAGTTCCTGCAACCGTTCTTCATGTTTTAGCCTCCAGTCCCCTAATCATCTTTGTTGCTCTTCTCTGCACTCTTTCTAGAGTCTCCACATCTTTTCTACATCGTGGTGATCAAAACTGAATGCAGTATTCCAAGTGTGGCCTTACCAAGGCATTATAAAATGGTATTAACACTTCACGTTATCTTGATTCTATCCCTCTGTTTACACAGCCTAGAACTGTGTTGGCTTTTTGGCAGCTGCTGCACACTGCTGGCTCATATTTAAATAGTTGTCCACTAGGACTCCAAGATTCCTCTCACAGTTACTACTATTGAGCAAGGTACCACCTATACTGTACCTGTGCATTTCGTTTTTCTTGCCTAAATGTGGAACCTTACTCTTTTCACCATTGAATTTCATTTTATTAGATAGTGCCCAATGTTCAAGTTTGTCAAGATCCTTCTGTATCTTAAGCAGGAGGGAGAATTATAAAAGCTAAGAAGCAAAGCTGATAGAGAAACCTGTAAAATTATTGTATATTGTTTGTATGTTCTGTGTTTTGTTTTGTCTTACTGTGTTTTTTTTCTTTGCTGTGTTTTTCCTATTGTTTTTAAAGATCAAAACATTTAATAAAAATTATTTATTTAAAAAAAATAAAAAAAGATCCTTCTGTATCTTAAGCCTGTCTTCTGGAGTGTTGGCTATTCCTGCCACCTTGGTATCATCTGCAAATTTGATGAGTTCCCCATTTATTCCTTCATCCAAATCATTGATGAAGATGTTGAAGAGTCCTGGGCCTAAAACAGAGCCTTGGGTATTTCACTGCATACTTCCCTCCATGTAGATGCAGTTCCATTGAGGACTACACGTTGACTGCGGTTGGTCAGCCAGTTACGTATCCATCTGGTGGTGATGCTGTCCCACCCACATTCTTCTACTTTATCTAGTTTATCTATTTTATTAGTCTTCCTCAATGGCACCACAACGTGTGTGAATTTTCTTGCCTCTTGAGATCAGAGATTCTTTATTTATGAGCCTGTCGCATGTTGGAGATTTGTGTCCCCTAGCTTGTTGTTATAAGGCTTCGGGATTGGAACTAATGAGTCAAGTTCACAAGAATCCAAGAAAATGCTATCATCGGTTGTGGAGTCATTCTTCACTGACTGCATGAGAATTAATACTTCAAATCCATTTTCTAATCCACTGATCTGATCCTTTCCTGCATGCCGATTCCAAGGAAGGAAAGTGAATGGGTGAGCATCATGGCAGCATGTGACTGGAGGGTCCAATCAAATAACAATAGCACTTAGACCAGACGTGGTATTCTGCTGGTTTGCCCCGGTTTGGGCGAATTGGTAGCCATGGCGGGAGGCTCCGCCCACCCACACAGAAGTCATCATGGATGCTCTGCGCATGCGCAGAAGCGCCACGCATGAACTCCTGATTCCAAACTAGTAGCGAAGGTAAGAGAAAACCATTACTGACTTAGACGTATAGACCGCTCCATAGTGCTTTACAGTGTTTAAGCCAGGGGTGTCCAAACTTGGGAACTTTAAGACTTGTGGACTTCAACTCCCAGAATTTCCCAGCCAGCCATGCTGGCTGGGGAATTCTGGGAGTTGAAGTCCACAAGTCTTAAAGTTCCCAAGTTTGGACACCCCTGGTTTAAGCAATTTACAGAGTCAGCATATTGCTCCCAACAATCTGGGTCCTCATTTTACTTCATTTTTTACCTATCCTCATTTTACTGACTTTGGAAGGATGAAAGACTGAGTCAACTTTGACTCAATCAGAATCGAACTCCTGGCAGTCAGCAGAATTAGCCTGCAATACTGCATTCTAACCACTGCCCACCACAACTCTTCACTAATCCTTTCTGTTTCCTCTCATCTTGTTTCTTTACCTGTAGGCAGGATGCTTTGGCAAAAGTGTGCTGTTTCAACCTCAAAAAATTGTTTTGGACTGAGCTGAAGTGTAATAAACAATACAGAGATCACTCAAGCACATCATCAAATTAGCAACAACAGTGCAGCACACTGAAGGATTGAGAAAACATTTCAATGAGTTAGGATCAAAAGGCTACCTGCAAGTTGAAACTTTTTAAACAAGCATTTGACTCTGCTGCTTAAATGTTGTTTATATCTTGCTTTTTGCTGCCATGTTAAACTTGGTGATATATTTTTATTGCTTTTTCCATCTTTGTGTTGCGAGTTGAACAAAGTGCCAGGTCACTTTCTACTTTCCACTTTCTATACTCAGGTTCCTCCATGAGGATAGATGAGAGGTTAGGAATTTTTCGAAAAACTGAAAAATAAATCAGTGGTTCAAAAGCATTTGTTAAACAGGCCTCTGGGAGAAGATGCACAGAAAATGTTTTGCTTAATGTTGAATTTATGTTCTAAGTCCTTTTCCCATGCCTCCTACTTGATAACTGTTTTTCCTCTCCCAACCCTTCTCAAGATTAGAGCTAAATTCCTCTGCAGAAATGGAGGTAATAAAATTGGGTACCTGAAGGTAGACTACTCTGGGGTATGGATGTTCTACTAAAGACAAAATACAATGGAGCAAATATGACCAATTTACGCACATCACTGAGCATATTCCTGACTCCCTTTGCGCTGCAGAATTTACTGCATCAATTTGATTTCCAGTTTGTTTAAAGACAATTTCAATCCCTGACAAATAAACATTTACATAAAGGGAGTGAAGCTTTTCTTTTTCAGTTTAATCAAGGAGCAGCATCCATTCAAAACTGCCATAAATATTCAGTTATGGTAATGATGAGATTTTAAGCAGATTTTCATACATGCCATAAATAAATGTCGGAGATGAACACATTCTTTCAAGCTACCAGCACGCACTAAAGACCCAATAATGTCTGCTGATAATACGAAAAGCAAAATGCATTCTACATTGCCCACACAGAGAGACAAAAGACAGCTTGGCGTTTTCGAATCTCGCTCTCAGCTTCTTATCCAGGTCCTTCAAGGCAAGGTTTCTTTCCTGGGAAAAAGACTGAAAGAGGCAGGTTTGATTATAATTATGAGATTTTATTAGATTTGGAGGCTGCCCAACTCCCATTTGACTCCGCCGGGTTTACATCCAAGGACAAGAAACAAAAACATAATGCATATCTGGAAAAAAATACAACATGCACATACACACAAAAACACCCCAAAAGGAATTGTCAGGGATTCAACAATTAGGCCTGGAAAAGATCTACAGAACAACTGAAGGGCAGAAGCCCTACAGATCTCTCTCCAGGGGGACACTGTTCCAGTATCCACCACTCACAGAAATGGAGTGCGTTCACACAAGTTAGTTCGCTGCTCACTCAAGTGGGATGCATGCACCTACACACACACACCACTTCTGTGGCCTGGTTCCAAAAGGCTCAAGGCCTAATAGTGGGACACAGCCTAGGGGTTGGGGACCCCTGTTCCAGAGGACAGATGGCATGAGAAGCATGCTTTCTGGGTCCCAATAAATGACACAGTTTCATCATAGGGGCATGGAGTCTACCCATTCCTGTCAATCTTAATGGACAGTGTGGTTGTACTTTGCACACAGGTGAGCTGCATCTTCTACCAACCCTAGGAATCATATCCCAAAGATATTTTTGTGTTGAATTTATATTTACTGACAAAGAAATAAAGGGAGACTAGTATAGATCTATTTCAACACAAAAATAGTTTGTCATGGCTGCGTAGTATGCTCCGACAAATATTTGGATAGACCAGTTGCCAATCTCACCGGAAAAAACATCCCAAAGATAGTACAGTTGGCACCCGGACTTAGTAGGAAGGGAGAAGGTCACATTTGTCTAAAACCAGAGGTGGGATTCAGCCAGTTTGCACCACTTCGGGAGAAGTGGTGCGAACTGACTGAATCCTTAACTTTCTGAGCAGTTTGGTGGTTGTTTGAAGAAATCATTAGGGCAGAGAACCGGTTGTTAAATTATTTGAATCCCACCACTGTCTAAAACATCCCAATGATATGCTGTAATTAACACTTTTTCTTTACTTTACTTTTCCTTCCCTTGTCTTTGTAATGTAATGGGCCAAAGGTATAACCTATGATTCTGCTTTTCTTCAGGACTTCTCAGCAAGCAGTCCATGCTTTGCTGGGAATGGTGCACTATTGTTATTTACATGTTTAATACATTTCCTGTATATCAGTGATGGCGAACCTTTGGCATGCGTGCCACCGGTAGCACACGGAGCCATTTGACAGGGCACACGAGGCGCTGCCCTGTCAGCTGGCCAGTGCGCATGCGCGTGCTGGCCAGCTGAGTTCACCCTTTTTTAAAGCCATTTTCCCCCTCCCCAGGCTCCAGAGGCTTTATAGGAGCCTGGGGAGGGCGAAAAGAGCCTCCCGGCCCCCCTGGAGGCCTTCCGGAGGCTTCATGAGCTTCCCTGAAGCCTCCGGAGCACAAAAATCCGGCCTTACGGGCAAACCGGGAGTTCGGGAACGGATATCCTGTTTGCTCGGAGGGTCGTTTTGACTGCTCTGGAGGCTTCAGGGAAGCTTCCTGAAGGTCCCTGAAGCCTTCGGAGCGCTCAGAGGGTCGTTTTGAGCACTCCGAAGGCTTCAGGGAAGCCGCCTGAAGGTCCCTGAAGCCTTCAGAGCGCTTAAAACGACCCTCTGAGCAAACTGGTTTGCTCAGAGGGTCGTTTTGACTGCATCGGAGGCTTCAGGGAAGCCTCCTGAAGGTCCCTGAAGCCTCCAGAGGGCTTCCGGGGGGGGGGAGGCTGTTTTCGCCGTCCCCATGCTCCTCTAAAGCCTCTGGAGCCTGAGGAGAGCAAAAAAAGCATGCAAAAATGTGGGGGTTGCATCTGTAGTGCACTCATGCACACTGGGGGGGTCGTGCATAATTATTTGGCTGCTTAAGGTAAAACAGGTTTTGGCCACAATAGTAGAAGGAACATAGGAAATCACCTCAAATAACAAGGCTATTTGCCACAGCCTATATCAGTGATGGCGAACTTTTTTCACCTTGGGTGCCAAAAGCATGAACGCGCCTACCCCCATAATTTAATCCCCTTTCAGAGGCTACTCAATTAATCAGAATCACTGCCTGGTATGATAGCCAATGGCAGGGGAGACACTAGATTGGCCCTATAGAGCAGTGATGGCGAACCTATGGCACGCGTGCCACAAGTGGCACGCGGAGCCATTTATCAGGGCACGCGAGGCGCTGCTCTGTCAGCTGGCCAGTGCGCATGCGCGTGCTGGCCAGCTGAGTTCATCTTTTTAAAAGCTATTTTTCGCCTTCCCCAGGCTCCAGAGCTTTATAGGAGCCTGGGGAGGACGAAAAGAGCCTCCTCCGCCACCCCGGAGGCTTCAGGGACCGTCCGGAGGCTTACCTGAAGCCTTCGGAACGCTTAAAACCACCCTCCGAGCAAACCGGAAGTCACTTCTGGGTTGCTCGGAGGGTGGTTTTAAGCATTCCGAAGTCTTCAGGTAAGCCTCCGGACGGTCCCTGAAGCCTCAGGAGGGCCTCCGGGGGGGGCGGGGGAGGCTCTTTTCGCCCTCCCCAGGCTCCTATAAAGCCTCAGGAGCCTGGGGAGGGTGAAAAAAGCATGTAAAAATGGGGGGGGTCGCGCATTGAGCACGCATGCGCACTGGGGAGGTCGTGCATTGCATTATGGGTGCGGCACGGCCGCACACGACCCCCCCTGCGCTCCCCCCACTTGTGGCACACGAGCCAAAAAAGGTTCGCCATCGCTGCTATAGAGGAAAGCATCCATTTTTCATAGGAAAAGAAGAGCAAGTCCAGAGTTGACAAGACTACTTGGTACTCATACAACATGACAGCAACAAGTACACAGGTGCCCACAATGGCAAGCAAGAATTTCCTTCAGGCAAAATTCAATTGCTGATATCATCACATATATCAGCATGTTGGCAAAAAATACACAGAAATGGGCCGGAGGTGGTATTCAGCAAGTTCTGACCAGTTCTGGAGAACCAGTAGCAGAAATTTTTAGTAGTTCAGAGAACCAGTAAATACCACCTCTGACTGGCCCCGCCCCCATCTATTCTCTGCCTCCCGAGTCCCAGCTGATCAGCAGGGAATGGGGATTTTGCATCAACTGTCCCCTGGAGTGGGGAGGGGATGGAGATTTTACAGTATCCTTCCCCTGCCATGCCCACCAAGCCACGCCCACAGAACTGGTAGTAAAAAAAAATGAATCCCACCACTGAAATGGGTGGGTTGGGTTCTTCCAACATATATTTCTCAACTTCCTAGGCTAACTTTTTATAGGTTATAATTTCCTCCCCAAAAGGATTATCATGCATTCTGCACTGAGTCGCCTTTGGCTCTAGTCTTGAAACTTCAGTGTCTAATTCAGCAGCCAGGTTGGTTCTGAAGATGGTCAAGATCTCTTCCTGTGGGCCACCCCATCCCTCAAACCCCCAGTAAGATCAACAACTGGCGTTTACCTGCAGGCACTCCAGATCTTTATAATGTGGCTTTATAACAACTTCTTCACCACACTTTTACCATTTCATTTTGAAAAATGTCTTACTACTGGTTTTAGCTTCCCTTTTATTTATTTTATTGAAAACTACCAGGGTACAACTGTACATGACAACATTATGTATGTAATAAACAAATGCATCCAAGGAACCTTTTAGCAGCCTCTTTAGCAGTCGTGAAATTGCCACAAAACATCAGTCATGAAACTGGAGCATCCCCACCTAACATTCCCAGCCACCATCCAAATTCTCAGCCTGCAAATCCTCTTATCCCTAGGCTCCTTCTGCCACCTAGCTTCCAAAGAGAAATATGAAATATATTTTTAAAAAAATTACAAATCTCATTTAATTTCAGCGCAGCATTGGCATCCCTGGGAATACGAACTCAGCATGCCATGCTTGCAGAATATTTATTGCCATGGGTAAGAAAGTTTTTTTTCCCGTTTTAAATTTAAAATAGCGATTTGAGCATCATCTCCGAATCTCTTTGCACTGAATATCAGTTCCGCAGTTGAAAATAATTTACAAAGCACGGGAAGAGGTGAGGTTGCTAAGCCAAGTGGTCATTAAAATGCAGGGGGGAGGGGGGCTCTCATGTTCTGCGTCTCGCAAAGTGTCCCTTGGCTCCAATGCTTGACTGGCAAAAGGAAAAAGAACAAATAATACAAATAACACAATAGCAGAGTTGGAAGGGACCTTGGAGGTCTTCTAGTCCAACCCCCTGCCTAGGCAGGAAACCCTATACCGTTTCAGACAAATGGCTATCCAACATCTTCTTAAAGACTTCCAGTGTTGGGGCATTCACAACTTCTGGAGGCAAGCTGAATGATGGCAGAAAGTGTACAGAATAGAACCTTGCAGCTTTTTTTTACAATCCTGCAAACAATTCCCGCTTTCCCTTTTCTCCTGCCTCTCCTCTTCACTCACTGGTCCCTTGCATTTGACTGACTGAAGCTAGTATTGAAAGAGCAAGCAGATATTGACTGGGTTCCTCCTTGGAACTAGAAAATCCTCGAGTTGTGATTCCAAAGTTGAAAGAAGGCAACAATAGAAATAGAGGCACACACAGAGGTGGTATTCAGCCAGTTTTCCAGTTCTGGAAAACCTATAGCGGAAATTTTGAGTACTTCGGAGAACTGGCAAATAGGCTGGCCCCAACCCCGCTTGCCTCCCAGCTGATCTTCTTTTATTGCCCTCAACCGGAGAACTGAGCTGGAAAGCAGGTTAATGGGGCGGGGAGGGAATGGAGACTTTGCAGCAGCCTTCCCCTGCCACACCCACAAAGCCACGCCCACAGAACCGATAATAAAAAATGAAAAACCTGGTGAGAATCATTCTCATTCAAGTAGGTCTCTTTAGGACAGGTCCAAAAAGGATCCCAAGCCTTTTATAATCTAAACCCCCGGCTTGCTGCACCACTATTTAGATCCAAGCTGGCTGGAGAATTCTGGGAGTTGAACTCCACAAGTCTTAAAGTTGCCAAGTTTGGGGACCCCTGATTTAGATTGTCTAACCCCCACCCACCCCCCACTCATGATGACTGCACCAGACTTCTGCCAGCAAGTAGGAGAAATAGCACTTTTCCTACCTGAATTTCTTTAGCTTCCCAGACACCAAAATTTGCCTTCCGAGCTAGATTTGTGATATTCTTTCACCTGTTGGCTATCAGTGTGCACCACAACCTGTCTGGCCAACAACTTTCAGGCCAGTAAGGCAGGCCATCCCCATCTCTTTGCTTTCTAATGATAGAGTCACTCCCCACCCACTCCAATCCCTCCTGGTAGGAGCAACCTCTGCATTGCTGTGCTACCCAGAACTGGGACACAATCAGCAACACGGATGTCACCTGAGGATGCTACCTTTGCAGGGACCTCCGCTCAAAAAGTAGAGATGGAGGCTGCATCTTCAATTAAATAGAAGATAGGATCTCCACTCCATTGTATACCCTGCCATTTAGCTAAGGTTATATTTATTGCCCTACTGGTTAATCGTTTACAATTATGGTTTTATCGGATTGTAAGCAAGACAGCGAAATGGACTGTATATAAATTGAACAAATCACTAAAATTGATATATGAATTAAAGATGTGCCTCTTTTGAAGGATATCGTGTTTTGTGCTATTGGGAAAAAGGCCGAACTTGGATCGCGGGGTCACACACACACACACCCCGTCTCAACCTTGTTTGCGTCCCACCGGCACTTCTGCTGCCTTCGAGGGAGACGTTCCCTCCACCCCCTCCGAAGAGGCAGCTGGTTCCCACGAAGCACAAAACCGCAAGTTTACATTCGCCACTCCCGGGCAATATACCGAGCCGCGTTTTCTTGCGGCTGACTAGTGTTCTTCTCCGCATGACAACGCGGAGGATCGCCTGGTTCCCACGAAGCACAAACCCGCAACTTGACACCCAAGGGGCATTTGCAATACCCCGAGCGGCGTTTTCTTGCTGCTGACTGTCCAACTGGTGTTTTTCTTTCGATTGGCACTGAAACGTGCAATTCCTTTCGCTTTCTTCCCCCGCCTGGCGATTCAGTCCCAGGAGGGAGAAAAAGCGGTCAGTAAAAGCTTTTTGGCACTTCCTCGCTCGGTTCATCGCTCTCGGCTCCCGCAACGGCCTCGAGAGTCACAAACTCGGCGCAAAGAGCAGCCCGGCTTGGCGCTTCGCGATCCTCCTCACCCCGCGTGTGAAGGGGATGGTAGGCAGAGGATCGCGAAAAGGTCGATTGGCGTAGTAGAGCGACTCCTGCTGGGGAAAGTGGGGAATCGGCGGCGGCGGGAGCAGCGATTGGTGTCCGCTTCCGCTAGGAGGTGCTGCGGGAGTCGCGAAATGCAACGCGGGAAGCAGAGCGAACAGAAAGGCAACCCGGCTGGTGGGAGGGGGAGCAACCTCCGCGACCCCCCCATCGCCCTCCATCCTAATCGGGGGGTGGCGGGGGGAAAAAAGGGGGTGATTTAGTGGCGGGTGCAAAAGAGTCTGGGTCTCGCTGTCTTGCTCAGGCTACGCTGCAGCGGCTATTCACAGGCGCTATCCCACTACTGATCGGCACGGGAGTTTTGACCTGCTCCGTCTCCGACCTGGGCCGGTTCACCCCTCCTTAGGCAACCTGGTGGCCCTCGGCTCCCCGGGGATCACCATATTGATGCCGAACTTAGTGCGGACACCCGATCGGCATAGCCCACTGCAGCCCAGAACTCCTGAGCTCAAGCGATCCGCCAGCCTCAGCCTCCAGGAGTAGCTGGATTACAGGCTCGCGCCACCGCGCCCGGCTGCTGCTGCCGCCCGCCCGAGTTTACTAGAGACGCTTCGCTCCGTGACGTCACATGAGGGGGGGAAGGAGGAGGAGAGTGGGCGGCTCCCTCCCACCCTCCCTTTCTCTGCTGCGCCTGCGCCCTTCGCCCTTTCCTTTCCTTCTCGGCGTCCGAGACACGCGATTGCCGCCATGGGACACCAGCAGCTCTACTGGAGCCACCCCAGGAAGTTCGGACAGGGATCGCGCTCCTGGTGGGTCTCCGCGCCTCCCCGGCCTCTCAGCCACCATTCCCTCGGGCCCACGACGGCCTCTCTGCACCAGGGGCAGCCGGGACCGGCAGGAAGCTGCGGGAAGCAGGGAGGGGGGGAGGGAAGGGGGGGAGGGGGAGGGCGAAGGGGCGCCCGGTGGCGGAGAGGGGAGAGGGTGGGTGGGGGGAGGTTGTTGCTTCTGGGACGAGGGGAGCCAGGAAGCGCCAGGCCCGCCTCAACCGCCCTCTTTCCTTTCTTCCGCAGCCGCGTCTGCTCCAACCGGCACGGACTCATCCGCAAATACGGCCTCAACATGTGTCGCCAGTGCTTCCGCCAGTACGCCAAGGACATCGGCTTCATTAAGGTGAGGGGGGGCTGCCACGCAACGATCAATCAACGGAGCAGCTCCCCCCCCCCCAGTTATGGGGACTCCCATCACTGGAGGTTTCCAAAAATAGATTGCACAAACCGCTTGACTTGGTGTGGTATATAAAGTCTCTTGCTTTAAACGGGGGCTGGACTAGATGACTTCCGAGGCCCCTTCCACCTCTGTGATTTTATGTTCATACACTTCTGGAAGGGTTGCCCCTCAATGCCCATGACTCCTCATCGCTATCCCGACTCCAAGCGCTGTTAAAAATGTAATGGAAAAAGTACAGGTGGTCCTCGACTTACAACAGTTAGTTTAATGACCATTCAAAGTTACAAAGGTATAGAAAAATGCAACATGACCCTTTTTCACAGTTAACGACCTTTGCAGCATCTCCAGGATCATGTGATCAAAATTCAGATGCTTGGCAGCAGCCTCATATTTATGACCATTGCTGTGTCTCAGTGTCCTGTGATTCCCTTTTGCGACCTTATGGGGAAGTCAGATTCACTTAACAAACAGATTGCTAATTTACCAACTGCAGCGATTCAGTTAACAACTGTGGCAAGAAATGTTGTAAAATGTGGCAAAAATCACTTAACAAATGTCTCACTTAACAGCAGAAATTGTGGACTCAATTGTGGTCATACGTTGAGGACTACCTGTATTGTAAAAGTTCAAATGAGCACAGATAACAAGGAGATGTAGAATTGTAGCCTCTGAAGAAGGAATATTAAATGTGATTGTTTCTTTTATCTCCTTTTAGTTGGATTAATTCTACAGTAATAATTGAAGATGGCTTGAAAACACATAGGAAGCGGTTGGCATTCCTGGAAGAGTTGGCTGGATAAGAGTCTCTCATCAAGACTTCTACTGTGCAACTGTATACAATAGAAGTACTAGGCTTTGTTTTATTCCAATTATGGCAGTGTTTCCTATTAATATGTTACAATCACCATAATTCTAGCCATGTGGACATGTCATCTGTTGCATATGTATGAGAATCTATTTTGGGGGGTTCTGAAATTAAAAAAAAGTTAAAATCCAAAGTTGTGTTTGCTGAATGAATCTGTGACCTAAAGGGCATAATATAAAGATGACACTATAATTAGATGTTAGTAGTATTAGAAGTTTTTAAAATCAAAATCTGAAAATCAAGTGTAAACTCACTATCCCCATTGGTTTATCCCTAAAAGTTTGCTTCAATGAGAATGAAGGGCCACTGCATTTGGTTGAATTCCTTATGTACAGATATGTGTAACTTTTACTTGTCTCATAATTATTGATTCTTCCAGAGATAATGCACCATTTTCTTCTTCTTGAACCTTGTTGCGTAGCCATTCTCAATTTAAACCGTCTTAGTAATGGTGGACTGTAGTCCACCATGTTTCGATTTAGAGAATCTAGCATGTATGGCTATTGTATGGTTTAGTGTATTGCACCAGTACTTATAAACTCTGAGGACTTTTGTGTCATTTGCATCCTATTACTAACCTGTGAATAGAAGTTTGTCCTGCTCATTGTCAACCTATTTCATGTTTTTATACAACCTGGTAGACCTCTTTATTTCTCTTGAGGATGTTACTTGAGTTCAGGTAATTGGCTGCTGTGTTGGAAACAAGAGTATTCTTCAGCCAGGATGAAAGGAAGAAAGCCATACTCTAATGCTTAAAAGAAGGAGCAAATCATAATGGTTCGTTAGCTTGCATTAATCTGATTTCAAATGACATATTGGAATATAGTTCAACTAACAAAAATTAAACCATGGTTATATGGTGGCATGACATGCCAATTCAGGATTAATTTAAATATCACTTATCTGTGTTAGAACAAACCCTACAAATTGAGTTAAATATAAACTAACTCTCCTGGATGGGTTGCAGAATATGTCAGATTAAAATGTGGTTTCTTGTTGGTGGGTTGGCATGTCTTGTGAACGCAGCCATTGATTTAAGTTGTCAACTTAGTCTGACTTACGATTTGGATTTAAACACTACAGTAAGCAAATCATAGTATGATTTAGTGCAAAGTTGATGAATTTAAAATTTTCGGGCTATGTATAACGCACTCCCCCCCCCAACTTCTAATAGTTATTATCAAATTGCATATGTTATTGTAAACGATTTCTCTTAGCTTTTGATTTTTAAAATTGATAATTTTTTATGCTTTCACATAATGCATTCAAACAATGATTCTTTAAGGTGGAGCCCCACAATGAACAGGGAGATGATTTCACTGGGCAAAATGACTTTCTTTTTAATTTCATGCTCCTTTAAATGTTTGTTCCTGTGTCATACCAGCTACATATACAATATAAAATAACTGAAAAATGTGCAGGAGAGTCTCAACTTCCTATTTATATAATCTGATGATGAATAATTCATGACAATAAAGAAACCTGCCGGGCATTATTTATCAAACCACAATTGCATCTACTTTGGCGACTCCTGTCACTATTCTGGCTTTTAGTATACAGGGGAAACTTGAAAAATTAGAATATCGTGCAAAAGTTCATTTATTTCAGTAATGGAACTTAAAAGGTGAAACTAATATATAAGATAGATTCATTACATGCAAAGCAAGATAGTTCAAGCCGTGATTTTGTCATAATTGTGATGATTATGGCTTACAACTCATGAAAACCCCAAATCCACAATCTCAGAAAATTAGAATATTGTGAAAAGGTGCAATATTCTAGGCTCAAAGTGTCCCACTTTAATCAGCTAATGCTCTCTCAGTCTGGTTCAGTAGGAATCACAATCATGGGAAAGACTGCTGACCCGAGTCCCTTTGGGGAGAGGGGGCGGTATAAAAATTGAAAATAAAGGTAAAGGTAAAGACCTGACAGTTGTGCAGAAAACCATCATTGACACCCTCCATAAGGAGGGAAAGCCTCAAAAGGTAATTGCCAAAGAAGTGGGATGTTCCCAAAGTGCTGTATCAAAGCACATTAATAGAAAGTTATGTGGAAGGGAAAAGTGTGGAAGAAAAAGGTGCACAAGCAGCAGGGATGACCGCAGCCTAGAGAGGATTGTCAGGAAAAGGCCATTCAAAAGTGTTTGGGACTTTCACAAGGACTGGACTGAGGCTGGAGTCAGTGCATCAAGAGCCACCACACACAGACAGATCCTGGACATTGGCTTCAAATGTCGTATTCCTCTTGTCAAGCCGCTCCTGAACAAACAACGTCAGAAGCGTCTTACCTGGGCTAAAGAAAAGCAGATCTGGTTTGTTGCTCAGCGATCCAAAGTCCTTTTCTGATGAGAGCAACTTTTGCATCTCATTTGGAAACCAAAAACCCAGAGTATGGAGGAAGAATGGAGAGGCACACACTGCAAGATGCTTGAAGTCCAGTGTGAAGTTTCCACAATCTGTGTTGATTTGGGGAGCCATGTCATCTGCTGGTGTTGGTCCGTTGTGCTTCATTAAGTCCAGGGTCAATGCAGCCATCTACCAGGAGATTTTGGAGCACTTCATGCTTCCTTTTGCAGACAAGCTTTATGGGGATGCTGACTTCATTTTCCAGCAGGACTTGGCACCTGCCCACACTGCCAAAAGCACCAAAACCTGGTTCAATGACCGTGGAGCTCGCCTGACCTGAACCCCATAGAGAATCTATGGGGCGTTGCCAAGAGAAAAATGAGAAACATGACACCGAACAATGCAGAAGAGCTGAAGGCTGCTATTGAAGCATCCTGGTCTTACATAAAACTCAGCAATCCCACAGGCTGATAGCTTCCATGCCACGGCGCATTGAGGCAGTAATTGCTACAAAAGGGGCCCAAACCAAGTACTGAGTACATATGCATGCTTATACTTTTCAGAGGTCCAATATTGTTCTATGTACAATCCTTGTTTTATTGATTGCATGTAATATACTAATTTTCTGAGATTGTGGATTTGGGGTTTTCATGAGCTGTAAGCCATAATCATCACAATTATGACAAATCACGGCTTGAACTATCTTGCTTTGCTTGTAATTAGTCTATCTCATATATTAGTTTCACCTTTAAGTTGCATTACTGAAATAAATGAACTTTTGCACGGTATTCTAATTTTCCGAGTTTCACCTGTATATTGTATCCCTTTTATCTCAAAAATGCAAATGAACTTGGACATATTTCTGGAGTGGAGAAAAAGAAACAGCATAAATACCTTAACATTTGTGTTAAGCAGGAATGATGCCTCTAATTCCATATAAGTTCTATTTAGAATTATTTTATTTTTATACCTATGGTATAAACACAGCACCATCATAAAACAACCCATTTAAAACCATGTTCCTCCTTAAATAATGAACATCCTAGAGCCGTGATGGCAAACATGGCACACGTGCTGAAAGTAGCACACAGACCCATCTCTCCAGCCACACGAGCCGTCGGCCGTTGCTCTTCCGGGTTCCAGGGCGTCGGCCAGCTGGTCTTCACGCATGCGGGAGCGCTGAAACTGGAAGAGCAGTCGCCTGGTGCACATGCATGCGCCGGGAAGATGATCTGGTTTGCGGCATATGCATGCGCTCTGGCCAGCTGGTCTTTATGCGCATAAGCATGCCAGAAACCGGAAGACCAGGTGGCCGGTGGACATGCATGTACCGGAAACCGGAAGATCATGTTCTGCTCTTCCAGTTTCCGGCAAACCCTCCCCCTCCCCATTTTGGCACTTGGTGCTGAAAAAGTTCGCCAATACTTTCGTAGAGCTTAACATCCAGAACAAGGTCTTGTTCCATATGGGAATGATGCACCTAATTGCACAGAATGTACAGAAAGTCATGACAAAGATACTAGAATTCTATCTTTTCCCAGTCCAAACATTCAATCATTGAAAATTTGTCAGTACCAGACCAGAGAGTTGTGGCTTTAGAAGCCTCCATCTCTTTCCGCAATCCTTCACTTCATCAAAGCCATCAGAAGCCCAAAGAGATTCTTATGGCTGGCACATCAATTGAGTACTCCGATTTCCCCCAAGTGTCCTTTCATAATCCAGTTTTTTTTACCCGGTTCTCTCTCATGACATTGTAGTGAGGTTTCAGCTCATACTAAAATGCTCCCCACTTGTCCCTTTTACAGAATGAATTTTATAATGCTTATTAAGGGCGCCCTTCTGAATAAAGCTTTTCCCACAATCTGAGCATTCAAATGGTTTCTCCCCAGTGTGGATCTTCTGATGTCGGTTAAGATTTGAACCACTACCGAATCTTCTCCCGCAGACAGGACATTTGTGCGGCTTCTCTCCTGTGTGGACTCTTTGATGACGGTAAAGTACTGAAGTGGACTGGAAGGTTTTGCCACAAGCAGCACATTCATATGGCTTCTCCCCAGTGTGGGTCCTCTGGTGAATGATGAGCTTGGAGCTAGAAAGAAAGAATTTCCCACAGACCAAGCACTTATGTCCTTTTCCTCCTGTATGACGGTTCTTAACCACTGTGGAGCCCCGATTCAAATTTCTGCCATAAGCTTGGGAGGCATTTTGCTTCTTACCAGTGTCATTTCCTGTCTGGATTGTGGCTACAATGATAGCTTTGTAGTCTCCCACATAAGGGACAGGTGCATCAGCTTCACCTCCTGCTAATGTGCTCTCTGGACCTTCCAGTCTCTTCTGATTAATTGAAGGCTTTTCCTGCACACAACAGTGAGGAACAATCTCTTCTGCTTTCCAGAGGGACACCTCACAGGGCCCTGCTTTTGTGGAATCTTCAGCCACACCTGTCTCGTGTATAGTCATCCCGTCCTTACCTGCTGGAGAAATTAAGAAAACTCCAATAATTCACACATTGAACTTGAGAAAAACATAACTTGAAAACAGGGAAGATTATAGATAGTTAAGAAAAACTAGCTTCTTTGTTAAGATCTCATTCAGAAGGAAAAATAGAAAGACATCACAGGACACTGAAGAAGCCTGGCATTTGCATATTTCTAACAACCTTCTATTGAGCAAAATTGAACAGACAGTGCTAGGATCCTAGTTTAATTTAACATATATATTTATGAGCCAAATTTAGTATCTCACAATGCTTCTCCCATAGAACCACGTTTCCCTGATTCCTTGTCATGTTTCAACTTCTCATGTTCAAATCCAAGACAAACCATGCTCTCCTGGGAGGGGGGGTTATTGAGAGTGACTTGCTAGCATCCTATCTGAGGAAGAATCTCACAATTGACATGTTGATCCATCTTACTGAGCCCAAATGAGAAGCCTGTTGGGTCACATGCAGCCTCTGAATTCTTTTTTAATGACCCTAGAGGCTCCTTGGATCACACCATTGAATAAATTGGAGTGGCTTCCTACTTTTTGAAGCATGAAGGACTCATGCAGTAGCCAATCACCTGAAAAAAGTGGAACACTTAAAACCAAAACAGAATCATCTCAATAAAAAACCAAGACAGAAAATCTCTGTTTATGTGCATGGTACATCACTATCCTGCCCAAGAGTAGGTCTGCCAGAAACAATTAAATGCCAGTCTTAAGCATTTTTGTAACTATAAAGAACTGGATTAAGAAACAAGGCTTTCCAGGACTTCAAGGTTTCTACCTCCAAATGTTGAGATCCACTTCCTCTGACAGGCAACTTTGACTATCTTCCCTTTTTTTTTCGTGGTCAAACCTCCCTCTATTACATATCAGCCTATTGCCTCTCAGGACTGATGGAAGATGGTACCACTGAAGCTAACAGCCAAGTTGGGGAGGTATCTATTTAATGCAGAGTGGGAAGTATTCAGATCAATCTGGTGCTCTTAAGGCCACACAGAATGCTTTGAAGTGTGTTTCCAACATCATTTGGAAGACTGCATAGAAAAGGAAACAAAGGGTTGCCACAAAGAAGAGGGAGTCAAACTGTTCTCCAAGGCACCTGAGGGTAGAACAAGAAGCAATGGGTGGAAACTAATCAAGGAGAGAAGCAACTTAGAACTGAGGAGAAACTTCCTGACAGTTAGAACAATTAATCAGTGGAACAGCTTGCCTCCAGAAGTTGTGAATGCCCCAACACTGGAAGTCTTTAAGAAGATGTTGGATAGCTATTTGTCTGAAATGGTATAGGGTTTTCTGCCTAGGCATGGGGCTGGATTAGAAGACCTCCAAGGTCCCTTCCAACTCTGCTATTGTATTATTATTGAAAGTCCAAGAGAAAAACGTTGTAGGATCAATTTGCCAAACCTCAAGACCATTCCTTAGATTCCCCCCTACATCATCATTTTCTTAGAAAGTGATAGAGAAGTTACTAAATGCCAAATCTTTATAGTAACAATTAGGACTGGAGAAAAACATCCAAGGAACAATCTCTATGATCTCAAATTAATATGATTTATTAGGAAGAGGTTGAAGTAGGAGTACAAGAATTCTGGCAAGTAACCTTGCTGTCAAATATGGAGGGTAAAGAAGGAGTAGGGTTGTTGCAAAATATGATGGAGATGTGGGGTGGCATGAAAGTGATCCCAATTGTGTTTTTTTATATTTTTAAGCAGATTGTGATAAATGCTAGAAGTTAACAGATAAATGTTAATCGTATTTATGAGAATGTGTATTTGTGAAAGTATATGGAAAGGAAAAAATAAAACTTTTTATTAAAAAAAGATAGGCAATTCAAAGATGTTAGATTCTCCCAGTGTAACCACTCTCTTCTTAGAAGACAGGCCAGGCTATACTTGAGTTTAATTTACTTACTAGTTCCTAGTTATATGATCAGTGTGGGAATCCTCTCTTCCATCAAGCTCTCTGAAAAGAAACCTTATCAGAAAGTAGTCCAGCAGGAATTCAGATTCAAGACATTAATCCTTACCAAATGGGCCAGCATCACACTCATCTTCCTGCTTGGATCCTTGGTAGAGCTGCTTCTGTTGAGTATCAGCTGCAGCCAATTCTACCTCAGAGAAATTCGCAGCCACTTTCTCAAAAGCGCCCTGCAACAAAAACGAATTTTGAAAGTGTAGGACTAATTTTACAACCGTTTTTACCACTGTTAAGCAAACCACTGCAGATACTAAGTGAATCATGCAGTTGTTAAGTGAATCCAATTTCCTCCGTTCGTTTTGCTTGTCAGAAGCCAGCTGAGAAAGTTGCAAATGGCAATAACATGATCCTGGGGCACTGCAGCCATCCTAAATACATCTGATTGCCAAGCACCCACATTTTGATCAGAAAGACACTGAGGATGCTGCGATCAGACATAAGTCACTTTTTTCAGTGAGATTGTAACTTTGAATGGTCATTGTAATGGTTGTAAGTCAAGGACGGCCTCTACAATCAAGTTAAAAAGCACTTGTTCCAACACAGGTTTTTAAGAAATTCTACTCTTATTCCTCTCCACTGAGGAGTAATTTTATTCCTGTGTCAGGTAATGAGGATATGAACCCCAGCTGATGTAAGGTTGTAAGCTGTAAACTGTAAGCTGATGCAATGAGGATGACACAGCAATACAGGTATAGCCCATTTAAGAATCTGGTGGGGTCCACACAAGTCATTTACTGTTTTAAGAGGTGTCTATATATATAGGTGGCCCTTAGAGGGCGTTTCTCTGGTCGTGTATCTCATTTCTCTCCTTGTGTCCGTAGCTGAGTGGTAAGTGATTTATCTACCATGTATATGTCTGTATATATGTATATATAAACCACTATTAATTTTCTAAAGGCTCTGTGTGCTGTGTGCTGTGTGCTGTGTTTTTGCTCCTGAGTTTATCTCATAATAGTCATGCTGCCAAAACTCTGACAAAAGGCCTCACCTGGTTTGCATGTCTTTCAGGCTCCTGCTGTTTATACAGAAAATCCTCAGCAAGACTTACAGCCTGAGCACAAGTTTCTGGGCCATGCTGCCTCAACCAGCTCTGGATTTCTGGAGGCAGGATCATCAGGAACTGTTCCAGGACCAGCAGTTCTAAGATCTGCTCCTTTGTGTGTCTCTCAACCTTCAGCCATTGATGACAAAGTTCTTGGAGTTGGCCATAAACTGCCCTTGGACCCTCGGCCTCCAAGTAGCAGAAACATCTGAAGTGCTGGCGACTTTTCTCTCTGCTGACAGCATCCCCTCTCAATAGGGCTGCCTTGACCTTTCCATAATCTCCTCGGTCTTTGCCTTCCAAGGCATTGAAGGCCATCTCAGCTTCTCCACTGAGAGCTGGCAGGAGTTGAATCACCCATTCTTCTTTGGGCCACTTACAGGCTTTGGCCACTTGCTCAAAGGAAACTAAAAAAGCTTTGGTGTCATTCCAAGGTGTGGATGCTTCAGACAATTGAAGGATTTTCAACCCAGAGGAAGGAAATTCCACTGTTTGCAGAAACTCTTGCCACTGGGCTTCCCAGTGAGAGGCCAAATAGTCTTCTGGTTCTTCTTTTACTTGATGAGGAATTGCCCTTGTGGCACATCCTCCATTACATACAGACTGAATGGCTTCTGGGCATTGATTTCCTCGCTCTATGCCCGGTTTACAATCTAGAGCATCCTGGAGAATATTAAAGGCTTTTTCTGTTCCTGTGGATTCCAGCCTTTGTGGATTGCCTGTGGCTTGCTGTTCCATTTTCATCCTTGGGCACGCTTACAAAGATAGCTGTGGGATGGTGGGAAACAAGCCTTTTGCAGGTAAATGTAGTAATATGGGCAGTTATGCTAAGCTTTTGCCCAGAAATAAAGCTGGAAACAGTAAGAAAAAAATGAATGGCCCAGGTGCTACTATTGTTGATACTGACTATAGAATAAATACATTTTAAAATTATATAAAAATTTATTTTTAGAGCTCATAAGTTTATTTCATGCTTTAAGTATGGAATTTTTAAAGCATGGACAATATATATTCAGTATACCAATCCAGTTGCAGGCTACTACATGACAGATTAGCAGTGCCATCTTCTAGACCAGGGGTCTCCAACCTTGGCAACTTTAACTTTAAGGCTTGGGGCGTTCCTTAGCCAATGAAGCCCTAATATAGTTTACATTATCATTTAAATAATTTAAAACATTAAAATCAACAGAAACTCACAGTAACACCATTCAAATGCATGAAACCACCTTAAAAGCTCAATGAATTAAGTAGCCAGAAAAGCATGGATAGAATATGAAACAAGCATTACTGTACGTTTTACACGCTCTAGCAGCTTTTCTCAATCTTAGTAAATTTAAGGTGGATGGACTTCAACTCCCAGAATTCCCCAGTTAGTCCATCCATCTTAAACTTGTTGAAAAATACTGCGCTAGACAGACAGACATCGTCGGTCCTCCTCTCACCCAAACCCTCTCATTGCAAACCGCCAATGCAAACCAAAGAGTTGCTGAAAAGGTTGGGGTAGAGAGGTCTTCCTTGCTCAGTATAAGGAGCTTGAGGAAGCGTCGCTGCCCTAGACAGGGAGGTGAGTGAGGGGGCTGGGTCTCTCCTTTTCTCTCCTCCTCCTCCTCTTGGAAGGCAATTCTTTCCGCTCACCTCTCCGCTCTACCGCCTCATTCAGATCTTCCTCGTCTGTTGCTCATTTTCAGACAAGACCCTGACAGCTCTTTGAAGCTTTTTTTTTTCAATGAAAGGGCATTCGCTGGTGAACATAGAGATAGGAAAAAGATAAGAGTCACCAAAACAGAACTTGCCATTAAATTTCCGGTTTGCTATACACGTCTTTTCCTTAACTTCATCAAGGGCGGAAGTAGAGACTGCATACTCTACTTTCAAGGTAGATTCAACGGATTTTTTCCGTTGGTGATGGGTTAAAATTAAAACAGGTTCTCATGTACTGTTATCGCGTTAATCTTAATTTTCCTTGTTATGTTTGATTTTCCAGTAATTTAATAATTTGCATTTTTAATCAGTGAAGTCCTTGGTGCTCTCTGAGATTGGTTGTTTGCTTGGAAAGATTTCATTGCCCAACAAGGTAACAGCATCAATGCCCATGTAACTAATCAGTACACTTATTTTTTTTTATATTGCAGGGATTTGGATTGTACAGCATCACTGACTGGACTACAGCATGCTCATACAGGAACACAAAAGTATGGGGAAAATAACCGTTAATGCTTTTAATAACCACATATTAATTTTACCCGAAATTTATCAATAACTGTTGATCATTATTATAAAGTATAATTAACAATTGTATTGATAGCAAGTGGTTAATAATTGATTTAATATTAATGTTATTTGCTCAAAGATTAAAACATGGTGCAAGAAAAAAATAGGCTTTCATCAAAAGCTTCATAAGAAGTGAGAAGAGAATACCAAGTAAAACTAACAGTATTAGAATGGCCGCATTGAATCCTACTGAGCAGCTAATGTACTTTGGGAGAAAAAATAAGAGTGGCCTTAGCTGAACCAGAACCAGATGTAGGCACTGTACAGGTCCTGAGTACTAATCTGAAGACAATTTAACAGTGTAGACTTTTGCTTATGTAGGAATCAGAGATGAGTCTGAGTTGGATATAGCTCCCCATTCAATTTTTGACTAGTTTTGACACCCCCTTCAGCCCAAATCCAATTATCATTCTTCATGAGCTCTCATTTGTGCATTTTGTGCTTTTAAATGCAGACTCTTAAGAAAATTATCAAGTTATGGTGAGCAGATCTTTATCCCCTGGACATTTTCTAAATTACCAGGTAGCCAGATCAGAGGTGATAGATGTTCATTTTGCCCTCTTTCATTTAAATAAAGCAAACTTTGAATACATGGAAAAGCACGGTGGCATTATTTTCATATTTATATTCTTAATTTGCATGCACTTCTCATTAGGAAAGGATGAAGACTTTCAAATTAAACTCAAACTATTCTGTGGATAAGTCAAAGATTTTTCAATAAATTGTTCCTTCAACTTTTATTGGCCTTTCCAATATTTTGTCATTTATTTTTAACAAATATTGAGCAAGACGAGATAAGGTTTGTCATTCTCATAAAAAACAGAATTTTAATATTACAATTTTAACATATAATCTAACTTCTTTATCATCTTCAAAGCGCTCCATGGCACAGGACCTAGCTATCTGCGGGATCGCATTCTGCCCCATACATCCCTGCGACCAATTCGCTCTCACAGAGAGGGACTCCTCCGGGTGCCGTCCACCAGGCAGTGTCAGAGGGCGGCGCCCAGGAATAGGGCCTTCTCTGTGATGGGCACAGCCCTTTGGACAACGACCAATCTCCGCTCCTTCCGCACGAAACTCAAGACCCACCTGTTCCAACTAGCCGGCCTGGCTTAACTAGAACTTTCTAACCTCCCTGGCAATTTTAATATTTTAATATTTTATACGTAAATTTTGGGGTTTTTAACTGTTTTAATTGTTTTAATTTATTGTTATTTATTTGAACCTAGTGGCTTCCATTTGTATTTGACTGTTAAATATTGATGTCACCTCCTCCATGCCACACTTGTATTTTGATTTAATTGTACATCGCCCCGAGTCCCTTTGCGGAGAAGGGGCGACTGATAAATCGAAATAAATAAATAAATAAATAAATTTATATTTTTTGAACACATGTTTAGATACAGGGCCACATTCAATTTCCAATTTCACTTTAAGATGGCTATGACAGAAATTAGCGAATTTAGAAATATGGAATCTGTAATTTCTATTGCCAATTTTTGCATACTTTGCCAGGCCAACTGGATCTATGGGAATCTATAGCTCTGCCATATCTGGAGGGCAAGTTTCTCATCCTGCTTTACATACTGAATACTACTGAAATAAATCACACACTTTGAAACCAACATCACTGAATAATATTAAACAGGACACACTCCAATTTTCTGTTTGGACTAATCTTTTGAAATAGTGCGTCCCGGAGATGCTGAACTTCAACTCTTTTGGTGATGGGAGAGATAATGAGAACTTAAGACCAACACTAAGATATCACATTAAGGGTGATAAGTTTTTATAAACTCACTAAAGTCTGAATTTAAAACCAGCTCTTGTTCGCTCTATCTCTAAAAGTCGAAACTGGCATGAGTTGTGGACTATAGCAACTTGTTTTTTTCTTGTGAATTTATCAAGATTTAGAAGGCATGTGGCCCCAGTAACATAATATGAATAAAAGACTGAAATTCAATACAAGAGGAATAATTTTTCATTTAAAGAGAAAAAGACTTACAAAGATCCCTTTAAGTAAAAGAAAAAATCTTTATGAAGCTAATTTAATTGTTGTTAGACTGGGATGCAAAAAGTGATTATGGGGGAGTTTTGACCACCATGTTGTGGAGAAAATGCTCGCTTTACACAAGGAACTGAAATGTTTGAAGATAAATGAAATGCAATGTTTTTAATTGGCCTGCACTTGAACATTGGGCTTCTGGCCAAGAGATCTGCTATAAGCAGATTATGGGCTATATAACTGAGTCGTTACATAAATTTAAAAAGGGTTTTGTAAATCATATTGTGAGCTTTATAGTGAATGAAGCATCTGATAAAAACATAGGTTGACACTATGGTCTGAGCCTGAGGCATTGCCTTTAAATGCTACATCCGTGTAAGAGCTCCAAATCATCCACTTCTGATATTAGCAACTTCTAACAGTTTTCTTTATTGTACCCATGTATTCTCTCCTTTCACATCTGGGGAAGGGCAGCTATCTGGTTTCTGTTATCTAGCCGTTTCCTTTTCAGATCATCAGTTTATTTCAGTTCTGATTTGCCTATATTTCAGAACTCCAAAGGAAGGGTGAAAAGTTATTTGTTCCCCATCATCCTGAGCAGAAATATTTTATCCCAAACCCTTGTTGATCCAAGGTTCAAGGTCTGGGATAAAACATTTCTCAAAACTCTTTTGCAAGTATTTAATGTGTTTATAAATGGCTATATTCAAAATATATGATCAGGGGGTGCAAATGGGTATAGAAAATATTGCCCTAATATTTCTTGAAAAAATACATTTATTGTAGGTAACCTAGCCATGTATACATTTTCATCCACAACTACCAAATAAACTAATGGCTTATACTAGTGTGTCAGCTTCTTTTATTACCCCTCAGAACTAAGTTTCAAAAGAGGTAGCCAGTTTATCAAAGCAGACAACCAATATGTACAAGAAAGGAACTAGAATCTGTCCCATCTATTTCAAGATCTGAGCATTCAATTATTTGTAAATGGATGCTAAAAGGTGTTTCTTATTCCCATAAACATTGATCATAACCACTGAAGCAATCAAATGTCCAATCATTTCTGTAAAACTTTCTAAAATATACTTTTTTAAATGAAATGATCATACAGTATTTGCTGTTCAAAAATAAGTACGTACTTGAAGTAACTCCTTCACGGTTACTAGATATTTACAATGATTGTAAATGTAAATGTAGAGGAGCATTTAATGATAGTTCAGTAAAAATATAGGTCTCCAAAAATATTTTACTCTTCTGTTTCTGTGCTCTAATTAAATGATACTATACAAAGACTACACTGGTTTCTTCTCAAATACATTTGAGGAGGACTGCTTTTTATTAAAGAATCAAAGGAAACCAAACAAGCTTCAGATATCAAGCTGTGTTAAATATGACTGTCACATAATTAACACTTCAGCATTAACAAATAGAAACAACAATATTTGAGAGTCTGAGTGGACAACTCTCCATGATGGTAAGGATAGCAAGAACAGTTCATCCAGCCACATATTCCAGCTTGCCAGTTGCCTCAAACCACTTCTGTAGACAGGTATTTAATCCAACTGAAATGACAAAAAAGCTGTCAATGTGACATGTGATAAGCTTACCAACATACCTTACTCAGAACATACAGCTGCTCCTCTTTTATATCACAGCTATTTTGTATAAACAAGCATCAGTTGTTCATTCCTCTTTTAAGAGCTCCATCCCTTTTTAAGCTACAATGGCTGCCATTGCACTCTCATCTGTGAAAACTTGTCAGTGTGTCAGTTTTCCCCCACCTCAGCACACATATACCGGCATTTCCTAGAATTCCATAGGCACCACTGGCATTCCTGAGAGTATTGGGAGTTGAAGTCCTGATCTATGGAGCAGTCTCAGCTTATATATGCCAACCTTTTTCAGTCGTTGTTAAAATGCAAGCCCCAGCAGCAAAAATAATTTAATTCACCGCTTTGCATACTGTTATCAAGAACGGTTTTCCATGATGGGTGGGGGAAATCCTTTTAAGTTTATTTATGAAGACCAGTAGTTTAGCAAGCACAGGAATCATGGCTTCAAATATGAACAAACACTAAAAAAAAGTAATAATTTTCATTCTTTACTATTTTAGACACACGAAGTGGTCCTTTCCACCCTCACAGACCATTTCCCTATTTATTTACTACTACTGAACATCCAAAATACACTATTTAATCATATATATATATTTTCTCTTACTTGGAAAAACACACCCAGAACCCACTTTCTTCCACACATTTAACTATAACTTCTGTACATTAGATCATCACATGCACCATAACAGAGGTGGGTTGCTAATTTTTTTACTACCAGTTTGGGTGTGCTCCCACGTGCATGCAAGGTTTCTGCGCATGCACAGAAGTGTCCTGGCAGATAGGCAGAGCCTTCCACTGCCGCTACTACTGGTTCGCCCGATCCAGGCCAAACCGGCAGCCACCTACCTCTGCACCATCAGATTTACTTCCCTAGCCTGCACATGACTGTTAAAGGCAGAAGATGTTGTGGGCATTGCCAGGGAACTCTCTGCAATGAAGGGGGCATCAACCAGCAGTGGGCAACCAAAACCGCATAGCATCCCATGGCTGGGAACTACAGAGCTGCCCTCTGCCTTCCCTTAACGAAGCTGATGGGCTATGCCCCATTTCTTGCCACAGTTGTTAACTGAATCACTGCAGTTGGTAAATTAGCAATCTGGTTGTTAAGTGAATCTGACTTCCCCATAAGGTCGCAAAAGGGAATCACATGACACTGAGACACAGCAATGGTCATAAATATGAGGCCGCTGCCAAGCATCTGAATTTTGATCACATGATCCTGGAGATGCTGCAAAGGTCATTATCATTGTGAAAAATGGTCATGTCCCATTTTTCTATACCTTTGTAACTTTGGATGGTCAGTAAACTAACTGTTGTAAGTCGAGGACCACCTGTACTTTTTCCATTACATTTTTAACAGCGCTTGGAGTCGGGATAGCGACGAGGAGTCATGGGCATTGAGGGGCAACCCTTCCAGAAGTGCATGAACATAAAATCACAGAGCTGGAAGGGACCTCGGAAGTCATCTAGTCCAGTCCCCGTTTAAAGCAAGAGACCAAGTCAAACGATTTGTGCAATCTATTTTTGGAAACCTCCAGTGATGGGAGTCCCCATAACTGGGGGGGGGGGGAAGCTGCTCCGTTGATTGATCGTTGCGTGGCAGCCCCCCCTCACCTTAATGAAGCCGATGTCCTTGGCGTACTGGCGGAAGCACTGGCGACACATGTTGAGGCCGTATTTGCGGATGAGTCCGTGCCGGTTGGAGCAGACGCGGCTGCGGGAGAAAGGAAAGAGGGCGGTTGAGGCGGGCCTGGCGCTTCCCGGCTCCCCTCGTCCCAGAAGCAACAACCTCCCCCCACCACCCACCCTCTCCCCTCTCTGCCACTGGGCGCCCATTCTCCCTCCCCCACCCTCCCTGCTTCCCGCAGCTTCCTGCCGGTCCCGGCTGCCCCTGGTGCAGAGAGGCCGTCGTGGGCCCGAGGGAATGGTGGCTGAGAGGCCGGGGAGGCGCGGAGACCCACCAGGAGCGCGATCCCTGTCCGAACTTCCTGGGGTGGCTCCAGTAGAGCTGCTGGTGTCCCATGGCGGCAATCGCGTGTCTCGGAAGCCGAAAGGGAGAAGGAAAGGAAAGGGCGAAGGGCGCAGGCGCAGCAGAGAAAGGGATGGAGGGAGGGAGCCGCCCACTCTCCTCCTCCTTCCCCCCCTCGTGTGACGTCACGGAGCGAAGCGTCTCTAGTAAACTCGGGCGGGCGGCAGCAGCAGCCGGGCGCGGTGGCGCGAGCCTGTAATCCAGCTACTCCTGGAGGCTGAGGCTGGCGGATCGCTTGAGCTCAGGAGTTCTGGGCTGCAGTGGGCTATGCCGATCGGGTGTCCGCACTAAGTTCGGCATCAATATGGTGATCCCCGGGGAGCCGAGGGCCACCAGGTTGCCTAAGGAGGGGTGAACCGGCCCAGGTCGGAGACGGAGCAGGTCAAAACTCCCGTGCCGATCAGTAGTGGGATAGCGCCTGTGAATAGCCGCTGCAGCGTAGCCTGAGCAAGACAGCGAGACCCAGACTCTTTTGCACCCGCCACTAAATCACCCCCTTTTTTTTTCCCCGCCACCCCCTGATTAGAATGGGGGGTGATGGGGGGGTCGCGGAGGTTCCCCCCCTCCCACCAACCTGGGTGCCCTTCTGTTCGCTCTGTTTCCCGCGTTCCATTTCGCGACTCCCGCAGCACCTCCTAGCGGAAGCGGACGCCAATCGCTGCTCCCGCCGCCGCCGATTCCACACTTTCCCCAGCAGGAGTCGCTCTATTACGCCATCTCGACTTTTTCGCGATCCTCTGCCTACCATCCCCTTCACACGCGGGGTGAGGAGGATCGCGAAGCGCCAAGCCGGGCTGCTCTTTGCGCCGAGTTTCAGACTCTCGAGGCCGTTGTGGGAGCCGAGAGCGATGAACCGAGCGAGGAAGTGCCAAAAAGCTTTTACTGTCCGCTTTTTCTCCCTCCTGGGACTGAATCGCCAAGCGGGGGAAGGAAGCGAGCCTTTTAATTCGAATCAGGAAAGGAATTGCACGTTTCAAAACACCAGTTGGACAGTCAGCAGCAAGAAAACGCTGTTCGGGATATGGCCAATATGCAAGTGCCCCTTGCGGGTTTGTGCTCCGTGGGAACCGGGCGCCTCTCCGCAGAGTATGGAGGGAGCGTCTCCCTCTAAGTCGAAGGGCAGCAGGTCCGCCAGTAGATGCAAACAACATTGGTGTGTGTGTGTGTGTGTGTGTGTAGAAAAATACTAAAATGGGGAGAGGAATACAGTGGAGTGGGGGATGTTATTTTCTATTTAATAGGAAGATTACGGCCTCCATCCTCACTTTGTGACACCCATGTGCAAAGGTAGCCCATTGCTTTGTAGAGCTGCAAAGACAACTGATCCCTTTGTGCAGTGCCTTGCACTCAGGTGACATCTGTGTTGCTGTTCCTGTCCCCATTGTGGGTGACACAGCCATGCCGGAGCTGCTCCTCCTTGGAGAGGTCGTGAACAACTCCATCATTACAAAGCCAGTACCTGGATGATGTGAAGATTGTGCGCCAGGCAGAGGTTGTGGTGCACTGATAGCCAAGAGATGGATGAATGTCCCCTGCTTAGCCTGGAAGGCAGATTTTGTGCCTGGGAACCTAGAGAAGTTCAGCTAGGACAAATGAGGAAGTACTGGTGGCACATGGTGGCAGACTTGCTGGCAGAACTCAGGTGCAGTCATGGAGGGCTAGACAGTGGTTTAAATGGTGGTGCATCTGGGAGATTGGAACCCTTTGGGGACAAGATGGACCTATCCTAAAGAGACACACGCCACTTGAATGAGAATGATGCCTAGCAAATCTTTGGGTTATTAATTCCTGTCAGGTCCAACCAGGATGAGATCTGTGGTTTTGCTATGGGAAAAGGTGAGTCTAGAGTAATCTGGCAGCAGCAATTGAGATTACTTCCAGCAAGTGTTCCAGGTTTTAAGGGCCAAAAGCGGGGGAAGGGGGGGAGCATCTTTTGAGAAAGAAGGACACCATCTGCGGAGGAAGGTTCAAGATCAAGTCTCCTTGGAATCAAGCTGGCTTCCTGATGACTTCTCAAGAAACTCCCTGTAGGTTGTTGGGTTTTTTTCACATGCAGGGTGTGTGCTTGTGTTTTTATTGCTGCATTCTTTCAATTCTTGGCTCACAACCTAAGGATTTTCTAGTAAAACCCAACCAATCTCTGCTTACTTTTTCAACATCAACTGAAGTCAGTCAAACACAAGGGACCAGTGAATGAAGGGGAGAGGCAGAGACTTGCTGGAGGAACAAAGGAGAAATGGCAATTGTTTGCAGGCCTATAAAAGAGCTGCAAGGTTGCATTCCGTCCATTCTCTGCTATTACTATTTTTTTCTTTTGCCTCTGGAGCATCTGGGCCTAGAAGCATTCTGGAAGATGAGAACACTTTTATTTTAAGGACCACTTGGCCCAGCAACCTCACTTCTTCCTGTTGTTTGAGTTCTGTTCAACCACAGAATTGGTATTCAGTGCAAATACATTAAGATCAGTGGTGGGATTCAAAAACCTTTACTACCGGTTCTGTGGGAGTGGTTTGGTGGGCCTGGCAGGGAAAGGATACTGTAAAATCTCCATTCCCACCCTACTCCAGGGGAAGGTTACTGCAAAATCTCCACTTCCTCCCGATCAGCTGGGACTCGGGAGGCAGAGAATAGATGGGGGTGGAGCCAGTTAGAGGTGGTATTTACTGGTTCTCCAAACTACTCAAAATTTCCACTACCGGTTCTCCATAACTGGTCAGAATCTGCTGAATACCACCTCTGATTAAGATGATGCTCAAATCACTGTTTTAATTTAAAACCAGGGAATGGGAGGCGTCTCTTATCCATGGCAGTAAATATTCTGCATCCAAGGGATGCTGGGTTCATACAGGAATGCCAGTGCTGCACTGACATTAAATGCAATTTGGAGATTTCTTCAACCTTTACTGTTTCTCTTTGGAAGCTAGGTGGCAGAAGGAACTCAAGAATAAAGGACTTTGCAGCCTGAGAATTTCTTGGGTGGCTGGAAATGTGATGCTAGGATGCTTATTAGTTGGTAATTCATTGCCATTACTTTTTTAAAGGTTCTCTTTTTTTTATTCTGAAGTTGGAACGCTGCAAAGTAAAACCCAAGCTTCTAGTATTTTTATTTGCAGTGGTGCTTTTAAGTCACAAAAATATCCCTTTGGAATGGTAAACATCCTGGGTAGACTACCAGTTTATGTCAGTTTGCAAATAGTTCTGCCTGTTTTGGCAGCAATTTGGGGCCTATGCTCACTCCATGTCTTGAAATGAGTCCCTGGATCAAAAAAGGTGGCCTGCTTCTCCCTTAGTTGTGTGCAAATACAGTATGTTCATCACATGATTGAGGGAATCAATCATGTGATGTCATCACTCAGCCAGTATTGGTGAAAATAAGAAATTTGGACTCCGTTTTTCTGTTCTTCACCCTGGATTCATACAACAGACTAAATCAGAACTATACTTGGTAAGTTTAGTCTCTGGCCGCTCCCAGTTAGAAAATATAAAAATCATCAAAACAACACAACCTTAAAACAACACAACTCCATGCTTATAAGGAGTTCTGCCATCTTCTTTGCCTGGTGGGAGAGAGAATAGAGATTACCTGGACCAAGAGGAAGAGGTGTGGACATACACACACACACCACACACATACCAGAGCTGTGTAAGGAGCTGAGCTGCTCCTGCCTCCTTTGGACCCCCTTGATTGTGCCCCTATCGCTATGAGTGCTGAAATCTAGCAAATCAAAGGTCCCTAGACTGGATCTAGACTTGATATTGCTTTGTCCAATGTTTCTTAAACTTTTTATTACAACCTGTTGCCACTTGTAAAAATTATTGGAAGACCCTCAAAGACCCTTTTGTTTGTATGGATTACATTTATCAATATTTCCCATATTAAGAAGTAAAACAGAGGCACTGCTTCTCATGATTGTTTGATAGAATTTTAATATTGTGCTATTTTTCAACATAAACTAGCCAATCATTTTGATTATGGGGACCCCTAGGAGGGACATGGAGGATTCCAATTCTCCCTACCCTCACACCCTTGGACCACATTTTAAGAAACATTTATTTAGACCAGGGGTGTCAAACTCAAGGCCTGGGGGGCGGATCCGACCCTTGAGGTGCTTAGATCTAGCCCGCGGAGCCACCCTGGAAACAGCAAAGGACTGGCCCATGGTGCCTCCACCAGCAAAAATGGAGCTCGGGAGGGCTGCATGCAGCCCTCCCGAGCTCTGTTTTTGATGGCAGAGGGTTGCAGGAGGTCGTTACAACCCAAAAATGGAGTTCGAGAGCCCATTTTCTCTGGCAGATCACTCAGGCCACCACAGGTGCCCCCGACATGAGTGACGTCAAGCTGGCCTTGCCCATCCTGGCCATGCCCTCCCCGACCCCCAAGGTCAAACATAACTCTGATGCGGCCCTCAATGAAATCAAGTTTGACACCCCTGCTTTAGGCTAAGCAATACAGTAATTGATTTGTGGCATAGTTGTGGCCACATTTGAATAAAGCTCATTGGCATCAATACACTGGGAAATATACTTAAACATGAACTCTTTAGTTTGAACCCAACTCCTGGTGACTTTATGAATACATATGTGAAATCCAGTTCTTTTGTTGATAAAAAGGAGGCATCCCAAAATAATCAATAGTTGCCGTCTGCCTGTCCTTCATGAAAAAGACAGAATTCCTTCCCTATGTACCAAACAAAGCATGAAAAACAGAATGTTACTACTGATGGGCTGGCTGCTAAAGCAAGGTCATGGCACACACTTGATAGTAAATCAGGAAGACTGTAAATGGTGCGTGTGTCTGTCTGTCTGGCAAGAACAAAGAATGCTTATCAACAGGAAATATGCATGTGTAAAGCTTGTAGCGATTATGGGTAGCTAGAAAGTTGATAAAAGTAACAAGAATTAGACAGCTTGCAGACCTCAGCCAAAAGTTAGCAACGGGAATGGCCTGCAGCAAATGAAATGTCTATTAGATAACTCCTCGAGCATTCATTAGCCAAGGCTTTGGAATGGGACAGCTACAGACCAATAGAACAAATTGTAGAATTATTGCTAAAGTGTTTATTAGAGGATATTTCTTATTCTTTCACCTTGTCCCGTCTCCTCCTTTAGGGAAAATGCATCAAGCTTTCTTAATCCTTTGTTCTTGGTTCTTGGCCTTTTGATCAGGAACCCTTTTCCTTGGAGTACGCCAATAAAAATCAATCAGAAAACCTGCACCTCGTGTCTGGCGTCCATCATTGGCTTCTGCACCAGGCTCAGACCCGAATTGGGGACAACACTTCCTTAAAACATCTGTAATTTCTCATTTGAATATGAAATACTTGCAGGAATTCCCGTGCTGCATGCTTAACCCTTAAGCATAATTAGTCAGAGGGCAGAGAGACCTGTTTCTTATAACAAGAAACAAAAAAAAAATTCATTTTCCATGGCAACAGTAAGTTAATGTTGTGACATCACCTTTTCCAGAACTGCTCAGTCTTGCCCTTAAATAATAAGTTTCCTGGTAACTTGAATACTAATTTGCTCAGCTTTTTCCAAGATCAACCAGCTCTTGGCAGAGGAAATATAGCAATCTCTAAAAGTCTCGTCGTTCAAACCCTCTGAAAAACAAACCAAGCAGAAATAAAGATGGGTTTCCTTAACACTGTTAGGTAGAAAATGCGGGATAGGAAAAGATTGAAAGATGGCCCGGGTAGAAATATTATTGCAAGAAAAAAATATCAATATTGTACCTCTGTTTTATAAATGTATGGCAACTCTCCAGCTTCTATATTGTCATTTTTCAGTTCAGGGTTTAAATCAAGGCCTCTAAATCCATTATAATCTTTTAGTGGACATTCATTATTTACAGTTATCAGCCAGCCTAGGATCTAGGCGTCTTTCCAGTATTTTCTCAACCTGACAACAAGCATTTGTGGGAACCCTTGTTAATTTTTTTTGTTAATAGATTCTGTTTATTGATCTAGGAGCCATTTAAAAATAGACGTAACTAATTGAGAACAAGGGGCCTTAAACTCACATCAGCATAAATGTTACACAAAAGGCTATGACACAGACGCTGTGTTGACCATTGCTTCCAAAATCTCCAATGAATCAAAATAGAAGGAAATGAAGTGCATCAGAGTATTTCATTAAACATAAAATTTACTATGAAATAAAACCACAGGTAATCCTCAACCTATGACTACAATTGAGTCCAAAATTTATATTGCCAAGTGAAAAATTTATTGAGTGAGATTTACCCCATTTTATGACTTTTCATGCTACATTTTGTTAAGTGAACCATTTCAGTTGTTACATTGTAATACAGTTGTTAAGTGAATCTGGCTTCCCCATTGACTTGTCAGAAGGTCGCAAAAGTGGATCATATGGCCCTGGGTCATATCATAAGTATGAACCACTTGTCAAGCATCCGAATGCAAATCACGTGACCATGAAGATGCTGCAATGATCTTAAGTGTGAAAAATTGCCATATGTCTTAACTCCTGAACAGAAAAGGGGGATCACATGCTTCAAGATGTTGGGTGAAGAAAAAAAGAGACAGAGATGAGGAAAGAGACCAGAGATCCCTGGTTTTATGCCCTCTCTGGCCTTTGACCTTGAGCTTGTATTCTGATTGGTTGTCAGACTCCCATGGGGCCATGCAGGGGCAACTCTGTAGGCTGTGTTTTGAGTACAAGTTTGGTTGAGCATTCCTTCTTCCCAGGTGCCATATGGTGAGATGGGTAAAGGGTTAATACTATCATGCCTTAATCCCACCACCCTGGAGCTGAAGGGGGAAATCTTTGTTATGTAGAATAGACTGGCTCATGCCTTTTAATGGCCCATTGACAAAGGTGGGGGCTATTAAGAGTGAGTCTGTTTCCTGCCTAAAAACATGTTTCTCCATTTCTTAACCAGGGAAATATAATATTCTGCCTTTTCAATATTTCCCAGGATATTTCATTTTTCTAGGAGAGGGTGGGTTTTAACTTCCTACACATGATAACCCAGTAATGGCCCTTAGCTACTTCATAACCTGTTCTGTATTGATGCTGGCCTAGATTTGTAGATAGCAAAGTTTCTAAAGGAATATATTCCGTGTCTACCCATTCCATCCATCAGTGTCCATTTTTGGTAAACGGTAAATTTGTCAAGCAGCAGCTTACTTATACCTTCCCAAATATAAAATTTGTGGCTTTCCATACTTCTTAAACTTCTTTGGGATCATTGTTATTTTGTTCCTAATGTGAAAACCCAGGGATGGATTTTTGAAATATTGTTATGATGATACAAATAGAATGGTGAGAAAGAGAGGACAGTAGTGATGGGGAAACTGTACAGTGCCTAGATATAATGTACTGAATGTACATGTTCTTTATTAATTTTTATTTCAACATACTTATTCCTTTTTTTGTTCCTGTGTAAAATAGTTGAGAGAATATAGATATTTTTTGTGACACGAAGGAAAAGCCACCATAAGGTTGAAAGAATCAGAAATGGGTATCTGTCTCAGCAAGGCAATGGATCAATCTTAGGAAATGGCTAGTTTTATAAATGCCCATTATTTTAATTCTGTAAGGATCAGAGGGGTTCAAACATTCCCCTATAAAACAACCAATCTGCTGTTAAGTTGTATTTGAAAGCAGACAGGAAAGAATCTCACCACTGTGTTTTCTAACATTTGTGTGTGCACATACAGACACACAGTTTATATCTGTGATGGCAAACCTATGGCATGCATGCCAGAGGTAGCATGCAGAGCCTCTCTGTGGGCACGTGTGCTGTTGCCCCAGCTCAGCCAGCTGATCGTCAGGTTTCCAAGGCCTGCATGTGCACCGGCCAGCTGGTCGTTGGGATTCCGGTGTTCTGGTGCACATGTGCGCATGCATGCGCCCACACACGCACCTCCAGGTTTGGGCACCCGGTGCCTAAAAGGTTTGCCAACACTGGCTTATATGGAAGTGAATCAACTGAAGTCCATATTCAATTCATTTCTCACAAGTTTCCCACTCTTGAAAGTTAGTCACATTGATATGCTCGAACGACCCTTTCACAGGAATGTCCTAAGACCATCGGAAAACACATATTTTCGATGGACTTAGGAACTGAGACACCAATTATATGGTTGGGGGTCACCACAACACGAGGAACTGTATTAAAGCGTCACGGCATTGGGAAGGTTGAGAACCACTGCTCTAGTCTAATGGCTGAAAAAATTGAGAAACTAAACTGCTAAGCCCTATCAGGGATCATGCGTGCCTTTATATGCCAAATGTCAGCACCATGCAAAATGTGAGGCTCACTATAAACGAGGCTTCCAGAAAAACTCCAAGCAGCTCCTCTACAAAAGCACCGTTGCAGGTTCTTTTTTGAATCCAAATAATCAGATTGATCCAGATTCCAGACTCAATAAAGACACAAAGCACTGGAAAGCTGGACTGTTGGTTATTGCTGTTTTCTATCTCTCTTAAATGGCTGGGGGACACTTGTATTTTACAAAAAAAGGACAATCGTTTGCCCTTTAAAAAAAGGAGTTGAAAATTATAAATACCTTCAACTATTTCAGAAACTAATACCAGTATCTTATTAAAGTAAGCACTAAAATTGCTGCCTGGGGAATTCTGGGAATTGGAGTCCACATCTCTTAGTTTTACCATTTTCAGCTATAATGAACCGGATGACATTATAGTCCTCACTGTAAATTCATATCCAACTCTGCATGAATTAGGGAAATAACCCGATCAGAACAATCCAATTCTGAATCCCAGTAACAATAATTAGTTTGTGCTATATTTATACCTATAAAAATATTAGCTGCTTGGGGCAGTTCTTTCTCTCCTATCAGAATTAGAAACTATTAGGGACAATCCAATAGGGCTTGATTTCACCATATTTTATTTTTGGGTAGGATATTAATTGATTTTGAAATGCAGTAGGAAAATAATTTAGTGACAGCTGTATGCTTAAGAAAACAATTGTGATTTTGTTTATTGTGTAACTGTGATTTTAATGTTTAAAAAATGTTGAATAAAAAGTATTTTTTTAAAAAGAAAACAAATTGAGGAGTCTGAAAGGTAAGTCTTGCTCTTCCAAGGAAAGAGGATCCTGGCTATGCTATGGCGTTTACTTCAACCGCCTGTCATTTTTTCCTTATTTAATTCTAGTGAGATCAATCCATGTTACACTTCCCCAATTTACGCCGTTTGCGTAAGATAGGAATTACGCAATAAGCCCTTGAACTTAAGACCGAACTCAGTTCAGGACAATTCTTCACAAGGCCGCCGTGAATCGACGTCGACTTAACGGTAAAGAACCACAATACTCCCAGCACAGTTAAGAAAAAAAGGAGGAAAAAAACCCCCTCGCATTCAGAATGCGTCGGCGCGGAGGCTGAAAGAAACCGGGCACAGAGACGCGCCATCAAGTAAGCAGATTTGCTCAAGTTCCGCGCAAGCGTGGAAGAGATGGAAGAAGAAAGGCTCCGCCTCCTCCTCCTCCGAGGGTTGCGCGCGCAGGGGGCGGGAAGCGCCTTCCTCTCAGCCGGTCTGTTTTGAAAGAGTTGGCGAGGCGCTTGTGTCGGAGCTCGTCTGAAATGCGCCTCCCGTGCGACGTGGTGGTGGTGAGTCGCCTCCTGCCCTCAGCTGGGATACGCGCCCCGGGACGCGCTGCCAGGGCTCTGCTCGCCCTGGGGAAGCCAACCGGAGGAGACGGAGACGTCTGCCTTCTGGTCAGCACTGCCCGCCACCGCCCTGGAGCCAAATACCAGGTGAGGAACCGCGGAGAGGGAAGGTGGGTGGGGGTCGTCGGTGTCTCTTGCTCTTTTCCTCGGTCTTGGGTCCTCCATGCCTAATCCGAAGTCTGCACGGTCCTTTTAACGCCCGTAGGTATTTTATTTGAGTTTGATCCCTCTTAAGAAACGATAGCAATAATTCACAATCTTATTCAGCTGCTACTTGCATCTAGCTAGCTAGCATGCATGCATGCATCCATCCATCCATCCATCCATCCATCCATCCATCCATCCATCCATCTAGCATCTATCTGTCATTTTGCCCCATCTTTTGTTTATATGCAGTTCAAGACAGAACATAACAACACACTCTTCCCTTTTCTACCCTAACAGCAACCCTGTGAGATGAGTTGGGCTGTGAGAGAGTGTCTGGCCCAAAGTTACCCAGCCTGTTTTTCATGCTTAAAGTAAGACCAGAATTCAGTTTACTGGTTTCTAAATCAGCATCTTCATTTATTCGATTTATATAGCCACCCATCTCACAACATGACCCTGTTTTTACAACAAGTTGTAAACAAGTTGTAAAAACAAGGTAAAAGAAATATGTAGAATAGAACAGCGGTTTATTACAGTCACCAGCTGGAAATAAAATGCATAATAAAAGCACATAGCCCCTGGGCATCAACCATCAGCAAAGCCAGTGGACTTTATCACTCTTCCAGAGCCCCCCAGGCTCAGAAACAAAGCCAAGGTTTTAAAGGTCTTGCGAAAGGCAAGGATAAAAACTAACCTAATCTCAATTGGAATAATGTTTGACAAAGCAGATACTACAGGCAAGGATAAGAACTAACCTAATCTCAGTTGGAATGATGTTTGACAAAGCAGATACTACAGCAGAAAAAGCTCTCTCCCTGGGCCCCATGAGCCAACACAAATAGCCAGAATATGTCCTATTGGAGAGTACACTTCCAAAAAAAGCAGATAGTCTTTAAAAATTTATACACTAAGCAACAATGAAAGCAAGAGCTTGGAGATGATGATCATGATCTAAAGAGAACAAAAATGAACTGTGAGCAGCAAGTATTGTCAGGAGATCTGAGATGAGATCACAGATGGATGAGTATAGAAGAGAGTTAAAACAGAAAAGTATCCTAATGAGAAAATGCATTCCTTGAATTAGATATATACTGTATATCTAACTCAAGGAATGCATTTATTTCATTCCAGTATATCACAGAAGTGAGTACACCCCCTCACATTTTGTAAATATTTAAGTATATCTTTTCATGTGACAACACTGAAGAAATGACATTTGGCTACAATGTAAAGTAGTGAGCATACAGCTTGTATAACTGTAAATGTGCTGTTCCTTCAAAATAATGCAACACATAGCCATTAATGTCTAAACTGCTGGCAACAAAAGTGAGTACACCCCTAAATGATAATGTCCTGTAGGTTTATTATATGTGGAATGGATGCACTGTTTTATTTGCATGAAACATGGTAAACTGTACTCAATCCAGAAAAGAATAAAGAAGTTGCAAAAATTATGAGAAATCAAGACCAGATTGCATTTATCAATTTTCAAGAACATTGTCAAACAGGAATTCTTGTACAGACTTCAACCACAAAGTATCAATAATAAAACAAGTTTTGATTTAGTCACATATAATAAATAAGATTTCAAAAGTGTAATAATATTGGGAGGCGGTGCTTGATGTCGCTACAACACGACATGCAATCTTGAAGCTCCAGGATTGCTGTCGATATCTCTGTTGCTGGACGATCCTTTTTGGATCTAAATCGTTCTGAAGAAACAGTGATAGAGGAGGGCATGTCCTGCTGATCTCAGGGGCATCGCAAAGCCTCTGATTGATCCAGGGAAAGCTCTTTTTGCCGGCTACAAGAGAAGCAGCCAAAATGGCTGCAGAAGGTTGGGACAAGCCCCTAAAACGGAAGCAGAATAGGAGAAACAGTGTGTTGAAATGGTGAGAAAAATCTTTATTATTAGAGAAGAGAAAACCCAAAAGACTTAGAGTTAAAATAAAATTGAAGACAGAAGGAAGCAAGCGGCGGATTAACCCTGGTTTAAAACTATCGTGTTATCTTTTCCATTTTAATTTTGTTTGTTTTCTATGGATGGACTTTTTACAAATGCCTCTTACTTTTAAACTGGACTGGTCTTTTTTTCCTTCTTCCTCTATACTTTTCCCATTTTTTGTATTTGTGGATTAAAAGCCTCTTTCCTCGCAAGGTTCGGCCGGATCGTAATCTTTAAACATTTTTTTTTCTCTTCCGGAGTTTGGAGCTTAGAAAAGAGAGGCAAAAACATAGGGAAAAGATGTAACACTGCCATCTAAAGCTAGAGGCTTGGCAACATCTGATATTACAAAGTTATTGACTTTGTTTAAACCTAGCAAAAGCCTTGGCTGTTTTAGTGGCAGTGTTTATAATTTGGAAAAATAGCACAATATGAAGAAGAAAAGGAACTAACATTGCAAAAAATTATGTTAGAAATTCAAAAAGTCTTGATAATCATAGAGAATATTGAAAAGAGACTTGAAATTATAGATCAAAATAGAGAAAGTACGGAGGGAAGAGTTGAGAATCCTTATAAAACAATGATGAAATTTGAGGACAGAGTTCAAAAAAAATCACAGAAACATATGAAAGTGATAAGAAAATTGTTGACAATGACAGCAAATCGAGTGCAGAGGGAAATGATAAGTGCGAAATACGGAAAGGAGAGATCGATGAACTGGAACTCTATCTCAGATGTCAAAACATAGATGAAGAAAGGGGAGAAAATTTGGCAGAAACAATGTGAGTAATTTGGGCAAAAGCACCAGTGATAACAAAAGTCAAGCTGATGAAAGGAACAGATGGTGGGTTTCGAATCCTTATAAGATATGCAATGAACAACAAGTGGTCAAGAGAAGTCCACCTAAGACTTATCAAGAAAACACTTAGAATACAGATTCTACAAATGGCAAGAGATATTGGACTGCACTATTTCTGGAAGGATACAGGATGATGAAATGAAATGTCACAATAAAATTTAGTTAAATGTAGTTAAACTTTTGAGTACTACCGTGTTTCCCCAAAAGTAAGACAGGGTCTTATTTTCTTATGCCCCTTGAAATATGGCCTTGGGCTTATTATAAGGGGGGGCTTTTTGTTTTGGGGTTGCCGAGCAGCTGCTCCCTTGCGAACTGGCTCCCGGAGAGCCAGGCACAGTCTCAGGGGCGAAGCAACCATGAGGTGACCACGCTCATGAGCAGGCCCCTGGCAAACCCCCTCTCCAGCCGGGCAGAGTGCCATTCACTGACCAAGAGGGTATCCCTAAGGCGCCAAGGCATGTGGCGCTCTGCCCCCTCTCCCCCCAGTTCCTGCAGCTTGGCACATTCGGGATACCACCTAGGTCAGTGCATGGAACTCTGCCCGGCTGGAGAAGGGGGTTGCGCGAGCATCTGTTCAGCCCCCAGCAAGCATGCCTCCCAGCCTCACCATGCCCTGGCCCAGCTCTCCCTGCAGCGCCAGGGTGCCACCGCCGCAACGGCACTCCGAGTATAACTTCTTCTTCGGCTTCCAAACTCCAAAACCTGGATGCTGAGTCTTCCAGCAGCGGCCGCTCTAGGAGTGCGCTCTATGGTTGTGGGCTGGCTGCCAGACACAGAGTCTTCCGGACAGAGTCTTCCAGCAGCCATCCCACAACCATAGAGTGCACTCCTAGAGCGGCCGCTGCTGGAAGACTCGGCATCCAGGTTTTGGAGTTTGGAAGCCGGAGAAGAAGTATGCTCGGAGCGCCGCCGCAGCACCCTGGCCCTGCAAGGAGCCCCCTGGACAACTCCCCCCTCTGGCCAGGCAGAACGCCACTCCCCAACCTAGCGGTACCCCGGAAGCAGCAAGCAACATGAGCGCCTTCCCTCCCCCCTGGCTCCTGCGGCTTGGCATCTTTGGGATACCGCTAGGTCAGTGAGCGGTGCTCTGCCTAGCCGGAGGGGGGGGGTTGTCCAGGGGGCTTATTTTCGGGGTGGGCTTATATTTTTTCCCATGCGAAAAATATGACAAGGCGTTAGACAGGTCGTATTTTCGGGGAAACACAGTATGTATAAGACAAAGTAATAGCTATAGTCAAATAAATGATCAATAATGATAATAAAGCATTTATATATACCAGATTGATAATATGAAATTTTATACAAACTGTAAGTGAGGATGATGGAGATGATGTTGAAAAGCCTTTTTATAAAAGATAAATAATTTTATACAGAATAGACTATAAAGATGTAATATCATTGGATGATTTCAGGATGATGTAATAAAATGGCATAATATAAATTTATTTCAAATTTAATATGCCTCATATAAAAAGGACGTAATAATAGCTATGCTTAATGGATGTTTAACAATTATAACAATTTGTATACATGTATATTAGATTGATGATACTAATAACGGTAAAAACATGGAATTGAAAATTATTAGAGAATGTTATCAATGCTAAAATAATAGAATGATTTAGAATAGGATATAAAAAAATTATTGGATATATTGAAGATGATATAATGAATCATTATAATATAAATGGATACATATTTAGAATAACTTGTTTAAAATGAGAAACAGTAGTGATAATCAGACAAATGAAGTATAATAATAATGTATACAAAAATATTTGATTGACATTATGTAATTTTTGATAAAACTTAAGTGATGACTATGGAAAGAACGCAGAAAGACCTTGTAACTAATCGACACACTGTATGCAGTTGAAGAGGTTTTTATGTTAAATGTTTTGTGTGTTTGTGTTTGAAAATAAAAATTTTATTTTAAAAAGTGTAATAATATTGGGATTAAAAAGCTTGCATCAGTGGCATTCAATATTTTTCAGGTTGTGAAACTTGTTGGATTAAAAAAAACTGAAAAAACTAACCAGGGCTCTAGTCTAAAGTCCTTTAAATTTTACAATATGTATTAAAACAAATTTTACAATCACTTGGGATGTTAACAGGGTGGATTTGATTTAAATCAACTTGATTTAAATCACTAGTAAAAAGCTTGATTTAAATCTACTTGATTTAAATCATTTTTAAAGAGCCACTGTCAGCTCTGTCCCCCTCTTCTGACCTGCTGTTGACTCACCAACAGTCCCAATATTGCAGAATATAGCCTCATGCTACATAACTAAGGTCAGTTTCATGCTGAATAAACTAAATTATTAATGTATCTTAAATAGAAAACTATCTTTAGATACATTTTTACTACAAAAGCACTTTATGAAAATAAATTTGATTTTTAAAAATCCAATTTAAAATTTAAAAATCTAATATTTTTATTTTTTAAATCATCTATTTTTATCCACCCTGGATGTTAATATTTTAAACAAGAAAATCAATGGTTTGGATGTGATTACTTCTCCATAGAAAAAATGCTATAGGCTTCTGTGGGTGTTTAGGTGAACTTTTTAGATATATTTTTGCCCTTAAAACCACCAAGCTTTTTCTCTTTGAAATCTAGGGTTCTGCAAAACAGAGTTTGAAAATTCTAGATTAGATACAATAATATTTAAGATTATGAACATCTTTAATATTTGATATTATAAGATTTTGCACATTTAAAAATATTTAAGATGGGGATTCTGCACTGTGTCAGACTTGCACCAATATTGCTGGTGATTTATTTGGCTATATAGTTAAAAAAATAATTTGAATAATGAAGGGGATTGTGAAACTGTTCTCTTTTCTTGGTCTCAACATCTGGTCCTATGAAGACACAGTTTTAAAATTCAGCATAGATTACTTGCTTACGGTTCTACCATTTGTTTCTTTAAAAACAGTTGAAAGAAAACATAGATCAGCTTTTTACCAAGTTCGTGGATGAAGGAAAAGCCACCGTAAGGCTAAAAGAACCAGCTGTGGATATTTGTCTTAGCAAGGTATGAAATCAACTCTAGAGGCAAGTAAACTAAGTCACATATTTTTTGCCTTTAAAATGAAAGAAAACTCAAAGGGAGGTATTTTGGCAGTTCCCTTTGAAGTGGAGGAGCGAGTGGAGGAGGAGGAGGGATGTTCAAGCATTTTGAAGTAGAATAACCGCAGTTGAAGTTTATATACAATAGTTTGGAGGCAGCAAGAAAAAAAACCTTCACTAATGAATTTTCTGACACTACAAATTTAAGAAATTACAGTTGGCAGCTTTTGAATTTCTAATCTAAAGGGCATATCAATATATCTGTTTCAAAGTAATGACCAAATTAAAGTGTATAGTATCTTTCACTAGTAGTGATATTTGGTGCAGTTTTCATTTGACTTGTTTTTGACAGGTAAAATATAAATAAAAAACAATTCTACTTTTCAATGTTTTCAATATGTTTTAATGAGTGTACACAAAAGCATTTAAGAAATCCAAATATAATAAAAGCTGAAACAATGATGACCATGTCTTTGAACAGATGTTGGGGGGGGGGGTCTTTTATATAATTATATGTTGTGAGATCAGTCTTGTTTTTTTCAAGCTATGGTCACAATACTGATTATTGTAATCAAATAATAATGCCATACAAACTGCTGTGTTTTCTCTTTTGCTTCCCAAGAATGGGAATAACTTCTTGCTGCCTCAGTGCATTTATTTCATAATTTAGAAAATTAGTACTTCTCCTCCTAAAGAAACCCAAACCCAAGTGAATTCTACATGTTTATCTTTGTGCACCATTTTCCTCGCAGGCAAATGTCAGTGAGCTGAGGACTTTCCTTTATGCAGTGAAATTGGCTCATCAAGGCACCAAAGAGGAAACTTTACCACTTTCTAGGCTGGTGTCACCAAAGGCCTCTGAAGTTGAAAAACCAAAAACCAAGATGAGCATAACATCAAAGAAGGATTATCCTTTAACTCGGAATTTCCCATACTCTCTGGAGTATCTCCAAGCGTCCTATTGCAAATTAGCCCGTATAGATATGCGTATGCTTTGCCTGAGAAGCCTTCGGAAACTGGACTTGAGCCACAATAGTATTAAACAGCTGCCAGCAACTATTGGGGACCTTGTTTGCCTCCAGGAGCTCAACCTACAGGACAATCACTTGGAGTCATTCAATGTGGCTCTATGCAACTCCACTCTCAAAAAATCACTTCAGTCTCTGGATCTCAGCCAGAATAAGATCAAAGCGCTGCCTGCACAGTTTTGCTACTTGCAGAAACTCATACAATTGAAGTTAGATGATAATAATTTGATTAGATTGCCATTCAAGATTGGTCAGCTATCGCATCTCCGCTTCTTATCTGTGGCTCGTAATAAACTCCCGTTTTTGCCCAGTGAATTTGCTAAACTCTCACTTGAAAGCCTGGATTTATTTGGCAATCCTTTTGAGCAGCCGAAGCCACTTGTTCCTGATATACACTTAAAAATACCATTGACTTTACTAGAATATTCTGCAAGGGCAACCATCAATTACAGGTAAAAGGGGCAGGCTCTTATTTTAAATTCTTTTTTAAAAAAAAATCAATTTCCTAATTTAACATTGGCAAGAGGAATCCTGAGAAGGGTGATGGGTAATTTTTTTTTAATGGCAAAGTGTTCATTGGTTTGTATGTAAATCATCTGGTTTGCTTGCTATGGGCTCCAGGGTCTATGGAGTGGGTTCAGTTGCACCCTGAGGAAGGCAAATACATGCTTTACGTAGAGTGTCGCAGAGCAAGATCTTGACTTACACCGGTGATCTGGTAAACATATCAGTCTGAGAATATTGGAAATAATATGTATGTATTTGATTGAAAAGGTAAATTTTAACATACTGCTTTATTAGCATATTATATTGTTAGCATTACCAGGAAACTACAATGCTAGTTCAGATTAGTAGCAGTTTCAGAGCTGGCTTTCTAACTTCTGGATGGAGGGGCAGAAGCTGAGATGAGTGATGGGAGCTCACCTGCCATGCAGTGCTTGGGCTCGAACTGCTGGTGCAAAGATTCCATTTCTCCAATATCATTAAGCCACTGAGCCACCACGCCTCTCTTATTGTTTAATAAAATTTATTCACAATAATCAAACAGTAAAACCAATATTCCTAAATAATGTAAATAGTTAACGACCTCAGTACAAGTGCTCTTATTGTAGTTCCTCACTGAAAATGCTCAAATTATGCAATTTGTGTCTCATGCAGTGGCAAGATAGGCCTGTGTTCATTTCCTTGTTGCAAATGGGGGATTTGTCAAGGTTGTGGCTCCCTATCATTTTATGTACAGGTAGTCCTTAGCTTAAAACCACGATTGAGCCCAAAATTTCTGTTGCTAAGCAAGATAGTTAAGTGGGTTTTCTTGACACACTTAAGTAAATCACTGCAGTTAAGCTAGTAACATGGTTGTTAAGTGAAATTGATTTCCCCACTGATGTTGATTGTCAGGTCACAAAAGGTGTTCACATGACTCTGAGACTCTCCAACCATCATAAATATGAACCAGTTGCCAAGCATCCGAATCTTGATTACATGACCTTTGGGGATGCTGCAACAGCCATAAAATCACTTTTTTCAGTGCCTTATTTTGAATGGTCACTAAATGAATGGCTGTAAGTCAAGACTACCTGTGTTATCGTAATTTCAGTTGTTTACTATTCTTGGTTTGCCCTTCTTTTAGGGCACCCTTGTGATTTGCTTTCATTAGTAAGCTGTAAGTAAAGTTATAATGCCTTGGTAAGGCCACACTTGGAATACTGCATTCAGTTTTGGTCACCACGATGTAGAAAAGATGTGGAGACTCTAGAAAGAGCGCAGAGAAGAGCAACAAAGATGATTAGGGGACTGGAGACTAAAACATATGAAGAACGGTTGCAGGAACTGGGTATGTCTAGTTTAATAGAAAGAAGGACCAGGGGAGACATGATAGCAGTGTTCCAATATCTCAGGGGTTGCCACAAAGAAGAGGGAAGTCAAACTATTCTCCAAGGCACCTTAGGGTAGAACAAGAAGCAATGGGTGGAAACTAATCAAGGAGAGAAGCAACTTAGAACTGAGGAGAAACTTCTTGACAGTTAGAACAATTAATCAGTGGAACAACTTTCCTCCAGAAGTTGTGAATGCCCAACACTGGAAGTCTTTAAGAAGATGTTGGATAGCCATTTGTCTGAAACGGTATAGGGTTTCCTGCCTAGGCAGGGGGTTGGACTAGAAGACCTCCAAGGTCCCTTCCAACTCTGCTATTGTATTGTATTGTATTGTATTGTATTGTATATGTGTCTATTAGCTAGAAATACTTCTAGACCAGTAAAATATGAAAGTGTTGCATAGTATTAGATTTCCCAATTTTCAATCAAGATAGCATACATAGCACTCCATTCTTCTGTGTCTCCCATAATAATCACCCTATGAGGTAGACAGGCTTGATAAAGTTATTTGTTCAAGGTCATCAGTAAACTAATTTGGCTAAAAGTGCCTCAATTTATAATCCTACATTAAATCATTATACCTCAGTTCAAACTGTCTTGAGATGGATTTTAGAAAAAATGTATTATATCTAAAATATATTTCCAATTTTTAAAAAATTGTGTCTCATTCCAATAACTTCTTCACATAGCACATTTTACTAATGTTTTAGGGAAGTAAGTCTATTTAATATGAATGTCATTTTCTTTTTTGTAGGATCCCATATGATTGCCACATTCTTCCTTATCACCTTTGTGATGATCTTCACATGTCAAAAACTTGTCAATGTGGACGGGCTTGTGTGACCTGCTTCATTCAAACAACAGTGACTATGAATCTGCATAGTGTGGCCCACACAGTTGTTCTTGTGGATAATATGGGAGGCACAGAGGCCCCCATTCTTTGCTATTTCTGCTCTCTCACATGCTATTCTCAGTTTCTCGATAGACATTTGCAAAGTGTGAGGTGATCAGATTATAATCTGAGAAGTTTTATTCAGCAAATGCTAACGTGTTTTTTATTATCCGAAAACTTTAAAGTGTTAGATATTATCACTGATGCCAGGTGCAAGTTCCTTCCTAACTCCTGTTTAATGCTGTGGGTGGAATAGCCAGCGCTCACATCCTCTCAACTGGGAAAAAAATGCTTTTCTACTCGTTTTAGCACTATTTTTATAAAATCATTAGTAATGTTTTTCAGGATAAAAACAGAAATTTTCAGAGATGGGGTAAAACATGCAGTGTTTTGAATGCAGTGTTTGCAATCATTTTTGAAAAAAATCTTAATTTATAAACTATTCTTTGAAAATGAGAAATGCTGAACTCATGACAGTATTTGATATTCATTTTTAAAAATAAATGCATATTTTGTGCAATTTAATGTCTATCAAAGGAAAGTTTGTTACACCAATCATGTACAAACATTTTGATTCAGAATGGTAGTATTTTTAAAGTTGTTTACTGTAAAGATCACATATTAGTTTGTATACAATAATTTATTGACTACAAAGTACAATTTACAGTGTTTTTATAACATTGTAGGCAATAATTTCCAGACATCCGTTGAGATTTTAAAATCAGCATGACAATATTTATTACCAGGTCAGATGAAAATTGTGCTTAGAATAAAACATGGTGCTTTAGCTACATCATGAATCTAGAAATTTGTTTCCAGCCTCAGAGAAAAATACAGAAGTTCTCTTGTTACTTCAGGAAATAAAATTTAATTTTAATGCTTTAAAAGTCTAGAAATCAGAAAATAGATTTCTAGTCCCACTTTAGGCAAGAAAAACTAGTTGGGTGACTTTGAGCAGTCTCTCAGCACATTTCACCTCACGCACATAATCGATGTACTAAAAATCGCATGGATATAACTAATGTAAAATACCATTGTTATGCTTTGGGGTAAAGATGAGCTCCCAAGGAAAGAGATATGAATTGTGAGTAAGTTGACTGCTTTTTCAAGGAAGACCAGGTAGGAAATTAGAAAAAGTTCTTCACACAGATCTTTGGTAATCCAGAGCACATTCATACTGTACATGTGATTAACTGATTGTAGACTATCAAGTCATTGTCAATTCTTAGGATGACCTGTTCCTAACCTGGTTTTTCAGGTGTTATCTATTCACTACCCTATGGGGAACAAGTTGGGATAGTTAGAAAAACTGGCTGGAGAGAATAAATTGCCCATTGTCTATGGCAGAGGTCTTCAAACTTGGCAACTTTAAGACTTGTGGACTTCAACTCCCAGAAGCTGGCTGAAGAATTCTGGGAATTGAAGTCCAGAAGTCTTAAAGTTGCCAAGTTTGGGGACCCCTGGTTTACGAAAACAATGAAAGTTTGGGGGTCCTTGGTGATTCTTTTGCAGCGGGTTCATTACCCAATTAGGTAACCATCTGCAAGTAAACAACCAAACTCAGAGAGCACGAAGGAACCCCACAGTTCAATCCTGAGCTGCAAATATTCTCTTCTATGGCTTCAATTTTAAAAAAAAGTTACTTAAAAAGCCCAGAAAATTTGGACAGCGGAATATTTGCTCCTTTTTTTGCCTCCTACCAATCAGATTCATTCCGGGAACGTCAGCGCGAAGCGACGCCTTTTTTCCAAGAGCGCCTCTAACCAAACACAAAAATTGCTCAGCCCAGATTCCGGCCTCTCCAGCGAACGAAAGAAGCGGGTAGTCCGGATCCGGAAGCCGCGCCTGGAGAGGGAGGTCCTGGGGTTGCTGCAGCCCCGACGGAGGTAGCGTGGCCGGCTCTGGTGCGTCCGGGGCGGAGCCGCTGGGGTCCTTCCTTCCCTCGCTCGTTCGCTCTTCCTCCGCCCGCGCCGCCTCTTTCGTCTCCGGCCAAAGGAAAAGAGGGAGAGAGGATGCGCGCGCGGCGGCGGCGGACCGAGCAGTCGGGCACCCTGGAGCCCCGGGGCGCTCGGTTGTACCGCTGATGCGCGCCAAGGGCCAGGGGGCCGCGCCAGGCCCGGCTGGAAGCCGCAGCAAGTGAGGGACGAGGAAGGGCGCAGGAGAACCGGAAACCTGCCGGACCATGAGACTCCGCATCTACAAGCGCAAAGTGGTGGCGCTGCTGCTGGTCTTGGCCGCCGCCGCCTGTGCCTTAGTGCTTTGGGGAGGGACAAGCGAGGCCGGCGCCAGCAGCAGCAGCAACAAACGGGAAGAAGTCGCGTCTCCGCCGCCGCTCCCGGGAGACCGACCGTTGCCACCGGCGGTTACCAGCAGCAGCCTTCCAGGGAATAACGGGCGTCACGCCAATTCTTCTTCGGTGTCGCGGGAAGAAGAGGCGCCGCCGGGACAGAATCGCACCTTGCACTACCGGTCTCTGGTCTACCGACTCAACTTCGACCAGCCGGTTCGTAACGAAGCGCGCTGGCGGCCTGGCGGCGCCGGCTCCGGAGAGGTGGCCGTGGCGCTGGTGGTGCAGGTGCATGAGCGCGCCGAGCACCTCCGGATCCTGTTGGACTCGCTGCGACGCGCGCCCGGCGTGGAGAAAGTGCTCCTAGTGCTCAGCCACGACGTGTGGTCCGCCGACTTGAATGCGCTGGCCGCTTCCGTGGATTTCTGCGCCGTCCTGCAGATTTTCTTCCCTTTCAGCTTGCAGCTCTACCCGGGCGAATTCCCAGGCACGGACCCGCGCGATTGTCCACGTGACGTGGGCCAAGCGGCAGCGCTGCGCGCGGGCTGCCTCAATGCTCACTACCCGGATGCCTTTGGCCATTATCGTGAGTCGAGCTTCACCCAAACCAAACACCACTGGTGGTGGAAGCTTCACTTTGTGTGGGAGAGGGTGCGTGCTCTGCGGGAACACCCGGGCTTGGTGGTCTTCTTGGAGGAGGACCACTACCTGGCACCTGACTTCTACCATGTCTTGCAACGCCTTTGGGCCCTGAGACAGCGTGACTGCCCTGAGTGCCAGTTGCTGTCCTTGGGCACTTATGCCACTGTGCGGGGCAGCTTTGCCGGCCGGGCTGACAAGGTGGAATTGAAGACATGGAAGTCCACAGAGCACAACATGGGCATGGTGTTTGCTAGGGACACATACCAACAACTGATTGCCTGCACTGATGCCTTCTGCACCTATGATGACTATAACTGGGACTGGACTCTGCAGCATTTGACTGTAGGATGCCTTCCTCATTTCTGGAAGGTGCTGGTTCCAGAGATCCCCCGAATCTTCCACACTGGTGACTGTGGCATGCACCACAAAAAATCTTGCCAACCCTCTGTTCAGAGTGCCAAAATTGACTCGCTGTTAAATAGCAATCAACAATACTTATTTCCTGAAACCATAACTATTAGCAAGCGGTACTCAATGACACCTTTGAGCCCCCATGTAAAAAACGGGGGTTGGGGTGATATTCGGGACCACGAACTCTGTAAAAGTTACCGAAGATTACAGTGAAAGAAAGAACATTGAGTCTTTGTCTCTATTGGACTGACTAGTCTTTTAAAATAGCAAACATAAAATATTTGGAAATTGCTTCTAGTTTAATATGGACAGCAATGGTTGCAGAAGATGTCATTTGGTAATTAATTTTGGACATTGAATAATTATGTGGAGCAATTCTCAAAATAAAAAACTATAAATGTCTACTTGTTTACTGGAAATAAGAGAGATTTTATTTACAACAGATCTAGTCCCTTTTATAAGGTAGTCCCAACATCTTCAAACTTGTTTTTAACAAAGACAAATATTGTAGATGCAATTTTATCTATGGGCCCCCCATCAGTCTTTTGCTATTCAATGTCCATGAGTTTTCAAAAGTTAGGTTTTAAGTTTGTTTTGTAATTTACTCTCTCCCCCTCCCTTTAGGTTTACAGTATGATCTTTTGCTCACTCAGTATTCCATTTCTATAACCTTTTACTGGCTTGCTTGAAATTTGATACCTTAATACCTGCAAAAAGCATTTATCTTATTTTCTATGTGCTGATATGAGAAAAATGAAATTGGTTTCTTTTGATGTAGAATTATGCAGCTTTTTTAATTATGCCAAAATAAAAAATCATGTTTTTGTAATACAAATTTCAATGTTTTGATAGGATCCATTTTATTTGAATTTAAATATCACAAATTAAAAATTTCAATACAGAAATGTTTAGCATACAGTGCTAAAAAAAGACATGTAAAGAGCTCTTTTAAAAAATACATTATTTACTTCCTATTGAAATAGTTTTAACTTTTAGATTTGATAGCCTAATATGAGAGCATTGAGTATAGAATTTGAATGTTAGAAAAATAATTAGAACACTCTAAAATATCTCAATATGTGTTAGGCTTAATACCCTAAAAAACCTTGCTTGTGAGAAGTCACAATTTAATTAAACTATATACTCAGCTCTACGATAGAATTTGTCTCAAATTTCTTCTAGGCAACCCACCATAAACGTTCATTATGCCAACAACTATCCTAAAATACATGCTTAGTTTTCAACAAAAAAAATCCAAAATGTATTATTTGTCCAGATAACCAATTTCGTTGTATTAAAGTACAATGACAATAAAGATTATACTATACTAAATAATTGGGACAAACTAGCTTAGTCTTAAAAATATATTTTTGATAAATTCAAATTTAAAAATGACATCCACTTACTAGGAGGAATTAACAGAAAAATTACAATAGTTTTCCATATCTTTTTTTTTTGCCTTTCTGAAATAAATACTTTTAAAATTACAAAAGGAAAGGTTTATTAGATTTTATAAAATCTCTTACTAGTTTCATTTGAAGATGTAGGCAGAACTTTTAAGTTAAATAGATGAAAGACTGCAAACTATTATAAATCATTCTTATTTGGAAGGGAATTTTGTTAAAATTTCTGGCTTGTAATATCTTCAAAATGGAACAGTCCAATTAAAATTAAGCATAGCTAGGAGCCACATAAGTCACTGATGAAAGTTCATTTACTTCATGGAAACTTTAATCTAGACTTTGTAGTGTTTGCTCTGTGCAATGTCGCTTGCTAATTTCCAGCAAACTATCAACAGCACCAAAGGCCATTTTCCACCTAATGGATAATTCTGGGGCATAATTAGAAGTTGGCTTAAGCAAGGAAATTTAATTAAGTTGACATTTAGAACAGTTCTCTGTTATTGCATAGTGTAGTTTTGGATATAATGATAGTTTAACTGGATTTCAATAAGACAGTTTTAATGTTGTGATCTGCATATTCAAAAGGATAACAATTTCAAATACGTACAGTATTATCTAAGAATATATTTTTATGGAGGTACCTACCGTATTGTTTGCATAGGCAGGTGTTCTCATGACTATTTAATGACATTACTTACACTTATATGACTTACACTTAACAAAACAGACTCAACCTGCCACTAATTGTTGTGTCAAAATACCAATGTCTTTAAATTAAGCTTTTAAATTCTTTGAAAATTTAAGTAAATGAAATTGGCAGTCCGGAAGCATCAGAATCCTAGCCATGTTACAAATAAATCCATTTGGTTTCAATTGTTTCATTCTAGTTACCACTTTTTCATACCACTTGAAGAATTTCCCCAATGTGGCTGAGACATTAAAAGGCTCCCAAAAGACTAAAAAAGTTTGCAAACCAGACAGTAATTAATTGTTAATAATCTTTATTCTCTTCTTTATCTGTAGGATGCTAGATAGCGTGAGAACACTCCAGCTGTGTAAATACACAGTTGAAAGCACTAACAGCAAAGGCTGTGTGTAAAATGTCATCTAATTTTGGAGAATGTTTACTGAGTTATTATTTGCGATTTGGCTGAGAACTGGAGAAAACAGAAGAATGGGATATTAAAAAACATGTTTACAGTTTACTTATAAGTCAAGGTGTTTACAGATTTTTGCACAATCTGCATGCTTGCCTAACTTGTGCCATCTAATTCGGATCAGGACATGCCTGAGAAATCTGTACAGCTTTAATGAACTGCCTACATTTCTTTTTGAAATTCAGAAAGAAATTGGTCACATCCAAATCTTTGAACTAAATGAAAGAACAAGCAGTTTCTGTTCCCTTTTTTTCCCATCACTTGAATTTCAATTTCTGTATAGCTTTGACTTTTTGTATGCTTCACAGTAAGTGCAGAATTTGAGGTAGCTGCAGACTCAAGTATGGGTCTTATGAAACTGATTTAATCCAGTTCATACAGCAAAGCATTTTCAAAGGAGACTGCACACTGTGTTCTGTGACAGCTTGTATACTCCACACTACCATCTTGCATGTTAGTTTCCTTTAACACAGTGGGAGCTAACCTGTCCAACTCTTTGTTCTGTGAGGACTTCTTAAGTTCGATCACTTCCCCTCCCTCCTGAAGCTTAGCTTGTACTGAGGATGTGGCTCTTTTGCTTGTTGCAAGAGTAAGTCCTGACTCATGTAATTTATTTATCTGCAACTTCCCCAGAATCCTCCCACTGGGATCACCAGGGTCAAGTTCCATACAATAGCTTGATCGCTTGCCAACTTTCCCCATTGTTTGCATAGCTACAAATGAACCTGAAACACTCTTGGTTTGTTCAGAGCAATTTTCTTCATCTGTTAAAAGTTTGCCATGTTCTTGTTCTTGTTCACTGCTCTCTCTTTTTTCTCTTCTGCCGAGTTCCAGGCTACCATTCTCTATCTGCTGAGAGAAAGAGGCAGAAAACATTTCACTGTTTCAACCTAAAGAACAAACTCATTAACCAAACCAGAACTACTTGTATTTCCTCCTTGCCTGGTCTTATCACACACACATCTGTGCTCCTATCTTTTGGCTGCACTTCCTGTAAACATTAGAGTGTTCCCTAACCCTGACAGCAGAATATAACTACCAAGGCAATGGGGCCTTACTTAGAGGCAATGTTTCATTATATCAGACATGTGATTGGTATGTATTTAACAAAAAAAAAAGAATAATGATTAATGTACACAAAATGTCTTTTGCCTATTCAATACCATATGGACTTTGTATGTTCCTGGAGAAATGTTATGATTCTAGATGTAGTAGTTCAGCCTCTAATGTGCCATTTGGACCTACTTTGTTAATTATTTAAATATTAAATGGCTATATTGACAGCCCTAGCTCAATGAGAAATTTGATATGCTTAGGATGCTTATGAGGAGGACAACTGGGAAGGAAAAGATGGACAAATATGCTTCAAAATCCAGTTTACCAAGAAGTAAGTTAATCATTCTCACCCAACAATGTTCATAAGCCTCCAATTATTATTTGCTAGCATCCTTCAATGCTACATTCAAATTCTTATCAGTCAAATCAAGTTGCTGTACTGCTTGAAATATTTCAGACTTAGATTAGGGTAGTTTTCCCTGTCCAGTCATGTCCAACTGTGTGTGTGTGGGGGGGGGTTAGTGCTCAGGGTTTTCCGAAGACATTTTCTATATAGACAGCATGACTATATGCCAAAGGTGAACAGAATATTGTTATCTTCCCATCGAAGTGATGCTTATTTATGTACTCTAGAGCCATGGTGGCACAGTGATTAGAAGGTAGTACTGCAGGGCTAATTCACGACTAACTCCAGGAGTTCAATTCTGAGTGGCTGAAGGTTGACACAGCCTTCCATCCTTCCGAGATTGGTAAAATGAGGACCCAGATTGTTGGGGGCAATATGCTGATTGTAAGCCGCTTAGAGAGGGCTGAAAGCACTGAAGTGGTATATAAGTGTAAGTACTATTGCTATTGCTACTCATATCTGCATCTTTTTGAACTGCTAGGTAGACAGGAGCTGGGGCAAGTAACAAGAACTCACTGTGTTGACCTAGGCTAGCGGTGTCAAACACATGGCCCATGGGCTAATCCGGCACACAATGTGGTCGGATCCAGCCCGCGGGGCCGTCCTGGAAAATGTAAGAGGATGGCCCCATCGCTTTGGCCCAGTCTACCCAATGTGAAGAGGAAACATCAGGCCACCATGCCTTCAGCCCAATCTACCCAGTGTGAAGAGGAAACGTGAGCAGTTTGAGGAGTGGCATCAAGCTGGCCACTCCCACCCAATTGGCCACACCTGCCAAGCCCCCCCCCCCCCGAGTTCAACCACAGCCTTGATTCAGCCCTCAATGAAATTGAGTTTGACACACCTGACCTAGGCTGTCGGCTATCTTGCTGACAAGCTTGGCGTCTTAGCCACTGAACCATCAGACACCCCCACATTTCAGATTTAATTTCACTTTTATGGCCAAATAAAGTACTGCATCTTAAACAATGTCACCAACCATAATAATAATTAAGCGATGAGCCTCATGTGATTATTTGAATAGATAATTCCACTCTAGTACAATCCGCTAGAATTTTTGATACAACTGACTTTAGCTGGCAAAATATAAAGGCAGTATAATTTGTAAATGTTTGAAGAAAAAGAAAATATAACAGTTGTGAAACTATAATATATAATAGCAGAATCTGAAGTATTTTTATAAAATAAAATAAAAATCAGAGCTAGGATTCAAATGCAGTTGTTTACTCTTCTAATTTTTTACTGCAGGACTACTCTACACCAGTCTCAGTCAAGGAGCAAAGTCCAAAATGCAGCCTGGACTTTTCCAGTCTGATTTAAGATAAAAACTGACTAATATAAGGAGAATCTAAACAACACCCGCAAATATAATTTCAGTGTCATACAAAATTCAATGTATATTTCAGATAGAATACTATATAGTTCTTGCTGGCTTCTTTCACTATTTCATTTACAATTTGAGTATTGATTTACATTATAGAAATTATGTTTCAGAGTGATAGGCTCTACCAAGAAAGCCTGAGAAACCTGTGCATTGTTCAAAGTAATAGGTGGCAGACCTAGAAAAAAATCTAGCAAGAGGATACATACAATATAACTATTTTGAGATATCTTGATACACAAGTAATTAATCATAATTTAGAAGGAACATTTAATCACCCTCAGTAACCCTATCTTTTTATTAGCATCTTGAATTCTACTGTACAAATAAATCTCGCATCACTGTTCAATTATTATTCGCCTTATGGTTTTCTTTAAAATCTTATCTATACAGAATGTGTGTATATATACAGTGTGTATATATACAGTGTGTGTGTGTGTGTGTGTGTGTGTGTGTGTGTGTATCTCCTGTCACAAACTAAAATCTATACAATACATAGCAGACATATTCTTGTTTGGGGAGATGTAATGAGTTTAATTTAGCAGAGAAAAGGAAAATGGTAAATCAATTCTTATTAGGCCTGTGTAACATTCTGGAGTGTGCATGGATATATACGTAGCATCAATTGACTCTTCCCTAAATCAAAATCACCTTTTCTTAAGCGTGTGCAACAAGTGTGTAGGGTAGCCACGTAATGCCAAGAAAAGAGAATTGTTTTAAGGAATTGTTTAAGAAGATAGCTGGTATGTGTTCTGAAACGTCTTTTACCCATTTGAATCTAAGGTGCTGTGCACAACCCTAGGTGCTTTATTTCTGAACAGTGCATACTGTACAATATTCTACTTTCCAAATCACTATTTATCATACACAGAATAAAACTTCAAGAACATTAAGCGAGACTGGTGAGAGTAACCATAGTGATAGATCCCCTCAGTTTCAGAAACAGATAACAGACATATGCTAAATAACCATTTACCTTTAATCTGATCTGGCTTTTGCCCTCAGAGACATCCAATACTTCAATTAATGGCTTGTGTTCCTTCTCTGATTGACTGGAGCAGCACATCCCTGGGTGACTGAGAAACGTATCAACATTGTTTTCGGTGATAAACCACCTTTCCTAAAGGTAAAACAGATATGGAAGGGTTTAAATTTCATTTCAAATTAAAAACATTCGTTCTGAAGACACCACAACCACTATAACCTTAAGTTTCTTTTTTTAATTTTTCTTCTGCTGGAAGAAATGTCCTTCTGAGTTCAGCTCCAAGTGGGGAAAAAGACACTGGAGACATGGAGGCTGCTTGGAAAGATGGTTTAATGGTGGACGGGACCAAATGGCTTGAGTCCTGAACAGAAAAGGTGATCACATGCTTCAATGTTGGGTGAAGAAGAAGAAAGAGAGTGAAGAGCTGAAAGTTCCTGGTTTTATACTCTATTCAGCCCCACATTTCTGTTTCCTGTTCCTGTGTAAGAAATGTATTCTGATTGGTTGTCAGACTCCCATGGGGCCAAGTTTGAGTTTCCAGATGCCATGTGGTGAGTTTCTGTGGAAGGTTAATAATATCATGCCTTAATCCCATCACCCTGGAGCTGAAGGGAAGAACTCTTTGTTATGTAGAATAGACTGGCTTGGGCATTTTAATGGCCCATTAAGAAAAGTGGAGACTATTAAGAGTGAATCTGTTTCCTGCTGAAAAACATGTTTCTCCATTTCTGATCCAGGGAAATATAATATTCTGCCTTTTCAATATTTCCCAGGATATTTCATATTTTTAGCAGAGGGATGGGTTTTAACTTCCTACACTTCAAGGAGACCTTCAAGATGCAGGGAACCTTAGAGGGAAAAAAGGACTCAATAGTTTTTTCTCCTACAATTGCCATACATTCTGAAGCAGCTTCTTTAATCTGCAGCTCTCCAGATGTGAAGGACTATAACTCTTAACATGATCTTTGACACCAAATTGGGAATGCATGCTCTGAAAGCAATCAATTGCACTGTCTTTGGTAAAAATGGGAATGCGGTGGCCAGGATTTAGCGAACATTCATGATATGTCACGTGACAATGCCATGACGATACAAATTTGACACCCCTGGCATACGACAAGCATGGTGCAATAGTCAAGGAGCTGGGCTGTCACCAAGGAGCCAACCCTCATCCACAGAAGTTCACTTGGGGACTTTGGGAAACTCTCCCCCCACCCTCTCTCAGCCCAGCCTAACTCACAAGATTTGGAGAGAGGATAGAAAACAGGAACACAACGTAGGGTTATTTTAGCTCCTAAGCCATATAAATAAAATCAGATAATAAAGTAGCACTCTGAGAAAAGAAAACTGTTGGACATCATGTACTTATGAACAGAACATGTACCAGAATACTATGCTGCAATTATTGCTAAATGGCTTTTTAAACAAGCTATTTTTAAAAAAGTAACTTCCAAAAATAAAATAAGGTTGCCAGCACGGTAATAATGGCTTTTACAGCAGTTTCAGAAGCCATATCTTTTCAAAGAACCTCCTTGCCATGTAGGCGAGATTTTAGACACTTTTCCAATAAAAGATGTTAAAACAACCACATAAAAGTATAGCACTAGTTCAGTTCTAGTTTCAATTCTCAAGAATATTTCTGTACTAAAAATACTAAGACGTAGGGAGGTAGAATCTATAGATTCTACTTCCATACTTTTTAGTATTTTTAAGCAATATTATATGCTAAGTTATGGATAATTTTTTTTAATATTTTAAAGTGGCTACAAAAATATTCCTGAGAATTGAAGCTAGTAACGAAGAAGTAGTAAGGATTATATACATCTTTAGGGTCTTATGTTATTCAAAAAAGAGGTAGTGTTCTTATTTGCGTAGATTTTATAACTTTTGGAATACTGTGATTTTTTTTAATGCATTGATTTATTTACTGTACATGCATCAGAAATAAATTATTACAAACACTTCAAGCAGAAATTGGTTCAAGCATATGCAAAACATTGTAGATGCCGGTAGCACAAAGCTGCAAATAAAACAAATTCTAAACTGACTATACAACCTTTGTCAGAAATGTATACCTTTGCTCTGCTTTTCCTCACCATTACATCTTGATGCTAAAAAACGCTATATTTATTTATTTGTACCCTGCCTTCATTATTTTTACAAATAACTCAAGGTGGCAAACGCATCCGACACCCCTTCTTATTCTGAATCCAGATGTGACATTATCACATTTCCACTTTTTCCTCAGACTGAATATCCCATATTCCTTCCATTTGTTTTCAAAGAACATATCCACAAGTACATCCCCTTTATCACCCTCTTCTGATCTTTCAATATCCTTCTGGAAATGTGTCCAGAACTGTACCCACAAGTTTCACCATAAGCATCTTTGATACAGTAATTTTCTAATGCAACCGAGAATTGCATTATCTAGTATCAAATTAAATATTTCTCCCGAGGAGACTGCAGGCATTTAAAATTAGGACATATAGAGGGATTTAATTTAAATCACTTCACTGTCAAATTAAGACAGCAGGTTGAAAAGGAATGAAGATCTGAAGATCTCAAGGGCTTTTGTCAATCTTGATACATAGAAATTCAACTCTCCCAAGCAATGCAAAATGAAGTGTTTCTAGAAGTTTCCCTGAGACAATAGCACTGGTTAAAATGATAGTAGCCCCAAGAGGCAATCCCAAAAAAAGCTTTTAACAACTTGATCAGGAGATCATCAATACACTTTTTCTAAACAAAGAAAGGGGGGTGTGCCCCTTAAATATTAGTAGCTCTTCCACAAGGAGGCTCTGTTTTGTCAGTAGTTAAGACAGCAACATTTTAAAGAAAATAGATTTTTCCAAAAATGATCTGCTATTTATTCAGGATTCTTGTGATATATCAAAAGAAACACATACTTGCTAACCTTTGCAATTAATTGTTCAGGATTTAATCTTAACATTTGTATTTTCAAATATTATGTACATAACGGTATGCATCTATAATGCTGTTCCGTTTGGAGTAATCAATGTTTACTTAAAAAAGAAAAATACACTATGCAAGAGAATAAAAAGCATTCACTTTTTCTCCATATCTTTCTATCCTAGCAAATTCTTGATTCTGTGGGAAGCCACCACCACCCCACCCACCCTGCCCAGAAGAATGAACTATTTTGAAGAATATTAAAAGAGGGGGTGGGAGGCAGGATAAAATATTTCCCCTTAAAAGAGAAATAAAACAATCTTCAGGGAGACTGAAACTCAGAGACATACTCACCAGCAATTGAAAAATAATTAGTAACAACTGCATGTATTTCTGATTTCTGCCTTTCACCTATACATGTCTCCACTTATTCTTTTTTTGTTTTAAAGATCCGGGGGGGGGGGGGGTTGCTATTACTTTGATTGGGATTTTTAAAAAAAACTAATATGACAATCTTATTTATTCAAAAGTAAGTTTCACTATGTTTGACTTACAGTATTCAAAAATCACAGTCAGCTACTATGATTTTTAAACTATAATTTATTACTAATCATCCATTCAAGAATCAATGGCTGAACAACTGTGGTTTAGCATTGATATAAAAAAAGGCCTAACTGGCGAAGTTAGTTTGTTTCATTAAACTGTAATTAAGACTAATCATTTTAAAACATTTATATGCTATTTATATTATTTTTATAAATAACTCAAGACAGCGAACATTAACAAATATAGCTAATATTCCTTCCTCCTCCTATCTTCCCCACTACAACACTGTGAGGTGAATTGGGCTGACAGAGAATGGCCCAAAATCACTCAGTTGGCTTTCATGCTTAAGGCAAGACTCAGTTTCCTTATTTTTAGCCTGCTGCCTTCATCAATAGACAAAAAAAGGCTCTTCTTCTTTTTTTCATTATTTTGTCCAGGTTCTATAAACAATTCATCAATACCTCATGACTTCAACAAGAGCAGAGGAACAAGTTGCACAAATTCAAGGCTCATTCCCATAATAAATCTGTTCTAATTTTTTGCTTATTAGATGTAACATGGTTTTACTACTATTTCATCTAAGCAAGTATGGCTGCACCACAATATAGGACAGTATGTTCTGTCAAAAAGCAGGAAAAATAATTTTGCTATAATGTGAAAAGTGATTTAGAGGATATAGAGAAAATTAGTTTTTCAGGCCTGTGTGCAATTATTTCAAGCCCAAATACAAACTTTTGTTATTTATTTTTTCTTATGGGCCACCATTAAATCGGTACAGTTTACCTTTGATTTCTTGGTGTTCAGTGCAGCTAACTGAAAATGCACTGTACTGCTCATTGTAATTTTTCATTCTTTATCATTGTTAAAGATGTTGTGTTTTTTTAAGCCTTCAGAAGCTTAAGTGAAATATCTAAGAAATACTGAGAGAATTCGTTCAAGTTCTTTGATTGCAACTTAGCTGGTTACAGTATTGGTACTCCTTTTCTTATGATCAAAATTGAGCCCAAAATTTCTGTTGTTAAGCAAGACAGATTGAGTTTTTCTCCAATTTTTCAATCTTTCTTGACACAGTTGTTAAGTGAATCACTACAGTTTTAAGTTAGTAATGTGGTTCTTAAGTGAATCTGGCTTTCCCATTGACTTTGCTTATCAGATTGTCGCAAAAGAGAATCACAGAATCCTGGGGCATTGCAACTGTCATAAATATGAGTCAATTGCCAAGTATCTGAATTTTGATCACAGGACCATTGTGATGCTGCAAAGGTCATAAGTGTAAAAAATGGTCATGTTGCTTTTTTCGGTGTCATTGTAACTTCGAATGGTCACTAAATAGATTGTTGTAAGTTGAGGACAACCTATACTATGATTTCTGCATGAAGGAATAAACTTGTTTTCCCATGCAGGCTGAAAATGCACAAATGTCAACATAATGCCAGCTATAATGAAGTAAGATATAACCATTTGGATTAATTTTCTCAAATGAGAACTAGAAATATTTGCAGTGTTCAAAAAGTATTTAAAATGCTACATTAAATCTCAATCTATTATATCAATCAAATAAGCTTTTTAAAAAATTATAACAAATATATGTCAATAAAATCAGCAACATCAATCATAAGTAGAATTATCTATTGCAATATGTCAAATTGACTATGTAAAATAGTTATTTTCAGAAAATCTTTGTTAATTTATACAATTCATTTTGTCCATATAGACAGAGCCCTCATGGCAGCTTATGTGTATGTATATATATGGTGTGTGTGTGAGAGAGAGAGAGTGCTGCTATATGAATTACTTATAGTAGAACAACAAATCCTCTGCCAAGTATTTGCTTCATCAGATAGCAAATCCAACATTCCCTGTTCCTTCATAAGAATTCTATTTTATGCAGCTATACTTTAAGCTTATTTGGACTCTCTGCTTGTCTTTGCTTCTACCTGTCTGCTTCTACAATATATAAATCCAAAGTTAAGATTGTAAATTCCTATACAAAAAAGGGCAGAATTGATATAATATCAGCCAATAGTACAACACCGCATTTTTCCTAAATTATTACATGTTCCAATAATGTAGTAATATTGATGGGACAGGATACATTTCTAAATTCAATCATTTTTCTTTATACATAGAAAGTTTGAATAGACAAAAAAACAGCCATAAGCAACAAAGTTAAAAATAGTAGGAGATGTATAGGTCAACCATTACTTCATGTCTCGGGAAACAATTATCCAGCTCACACAAGCTTTGGGTGTTTTAATATTAGCAATAAACGGCATGGACATATGAGCCTACCCCAATCTCTATATGGTTCCACATGCTGAAAATCTTACCTGACTTCAGTGAAGTGAAGACAGTTATTTGTAAGTTTATCTTCATTGTGGAATTCTCATACCAATGGCAATGTTTGTAATAAATTCATAGGTTCAGTAAACCATTAAATTAATGACTTTGCAGCAGCCTCTGATAAAAACACCAGAGTTATTTGTGTACCTCCCTGTCATCACTGATCCGTACCGAAAAAGGAAGTTATTTGTGTACCTCCCTGTCACCACTGATCCGTACTGAAGAAGATAATAAAATGAGCAGATTTTTTTTATTCAAAAGAACACTTGACTTTTGAAACTTCATTTAACAAATTAGTAACCTTTGAGTAGATGAAAAATTACATTGCCTCTCCAGTAGACACAGCATTTACAGAAGTTTACAGAGCAAACTTTGTCATTATACAGAACTCTCTCAAAAAAATTAATCAATTTTCCAAACTAATGGGTACATACTGAATGATGAGACAAAAGTTCAACAAGTCATGGAACTAATTACTATTACAAGAAAAAAAAACTTTTCCACAGTGGTTGGCAAAATCGAGCATGTGGAAGGAATGGGAGAGAAATCCGGCCAGTCTTCGGTAATAACACAATAAAAATAAGTGTCAGGGTTCCAACTAAAATCCAAAAGTAAATCAAAGTCCAAGGCAAAGTATTGCTCCAAGTTCCAATTTATTAAGAGAGTCATGTTAGCACATCTGGGAAAACCCAAATCTGAAAGCTTCCCGGTTTTCCCCTCCCAGTTGAAAGTTCAAGATCTTGCCCCCACACCCACATGTCCATCACATAGTCCAATCTTCCACTGCCACGCTGGATCATGGGACATGTGGGTGCTGGGCAGGGACTTAAACTTTTTTGGGGGTGGGGAAAACCTGGAAGCTTTCAGATTCAGGTTTTCCCAGATGTGCCAATATGACATCTCTATTAAAATGGAACTTTGAGGAAACTCAAACCTCAGTCTTCTTTCGTTAGGGGTGTTACTTGGAACCCTGACACAGAAATCATAATAACAAAGAAGCATGTCAAATGTTGCAGAATAACAACATATGTCACATCATATGAAAAAAAATCCTGCAAATAGCCCTAGAAAATTGGCTGTATATTTATAAATCTATCTTTTTTGTGTCTTTTATAGGACTCTTCTCTTAGGGCAGTGATGGCGAACCTATGGCACGTGTGCCACAGGTGGCACACGGAGCTATTTGTCAGGGCACGCAAGGTGCGCGCGCTGGCCAGCTAAGTTCACCCTTTTTTAAAGCCATTTTTGTGACTTCCAGTTTGTTCGGAGGGTCGTTTTGAGCACTCCAAAGGCTTCAGGGACTATCCGGAGGCTTCCCTGATGCCTCCGGAGGGCATCCGGATGGGCGGGGGAGGCTGTTTTCACCCTCCCCAGGCTCCTATAAAGCCTCTGGAGCCTGGGGAGGGTGAAAAAAGCATGTAAAATGGGGGGTCGCGCCTGTAGTGTGTGCATGCGCACTGGGGGTAGTGCATTGCATTATGGGTGCTGCACGCCCGCACACGACCCCCCTGTGCTCCCCCCACTTATGGCACGCGAGCCAAAAAAGGTTCGCCATCGCTGTCTTAGGGTAATTACTCCTTCTGAAATTTTCAGTCCATATGATCTCCGTATCATGCAATGAACTTGAGTATTCAAATATTGGTTAAAATTGGGAATCTTTCCCAAGTTTGATTGGTGAGTCAGTAGCATCTGTTTGCATAGATTAAGCAACCGTAACTGATCTTAACATCTCTATGAAACTATTATAAGTAATGACTTTTATGTGTCAACTAGTCTGCAAAGCTGCAGCTGGACTGATGGAAAAAGTACAGGCAGTTCTCAACTTACAAAAATTCATTTAGTGACCGTTCAAAGTTGTAACATTACTGAAAAAAGTGACTTACAACAATTTTTCACACTTATGACCTTTATAGCATCCCCCATGGTCATGTGATCAAAATTCAGACACTTGGCAACTGACTCATATTTATAATGGTCTTTGGGGGGGGGGGTTTGTATGATCACCTTTTGCGATATTCTGACAAACAAAATCAATGAGGAAGCCAGGTTTACTTAACAATCATTTACTAATTTAAAAACTATAATGATTCACTAAACAACTGTGACAAGAAAAGGAGCAAGTTCATTTAACAATTATCGCAATTAACAACAGAAATCTTGGGCTCAATTGTGGTTTAAACAGAGGACTACCAAATTTTTCGGAGTATAAGATGCACCAGAGTATAAGACGCACCAAGATTTTGAAGAGGTACATTTTTTAAAAAAGTTTTTGCACTCTGCAAACCTCCCAAACCCTCTGCACGCCTCATTTTTTGTGAAAAACGGGACATGCAGAGAGTTTGAGAGGCCTGCAAAGTGCTCCTGGGGGCTGCCCCCCCAAAAAACAAGCATAAAACGTTCCATTTTTCACTCGTTTCTGCCCTCCCCAGCCCCCAGGAGTACTTTGCAGGCCTCCCAAACCCTCTGCAAGTCCATTTTTGTGAAGGGGGGGGGCGTGGTTTCGGGAGGCCAAAAATGCTGTATTCAGTGTATAAGATGTACCCAGATTTTCACCCTCTTTTGGGGGGAAAAGATGTGCCTTATACTCTGAAAAATACGGTATTTGTAGTTATCAGAAGTATGTATTTCATTAATTAAAACAATTTCACTGGTGTTTGCACCACTTTTTTTAACTTAATATAAAGGACTGGTCAGTAACCTTGAAATCCTAAATGACTTGAAACAACTAAACATGACTATAGTATATCTTACATACTAGCCATCCATATACTTAGATCCCTTAGATCAGGGGTCCCCAACCTCTGGTCCATGGATCAGTACTAGTCCACGACCTATGGGGGACTGGTCTGAGCAAGCGGCAGATGAGTTCGCGAAGCTCCAATTGTGGAAGTGGCGGGGATGCATGCAAAACCATCCCTTCCACCCTTGCCAGCACCATTGGGCCATAGAGCCAGAAAGATTGAGGACTACTGCCTTAGATGTTCTCCTAACTGCATGACAATTGGCTGGAATTGCAGTTGCTATTCCTAGACTTTAAAATTCTCTTTCTATAGAGCTACATCGCGTTATTCATAGTGAATTTTCCAATAAAATGAAAAATCAAGTTTGTGCTATATCTAGTTTATATCTTCAAAATGAACAAAATCTCTTATTAGTTTTTTATTTTGTGAACATATAACTATAAATATATTATATATTTGAAAATAGATATTGCTGAACAAAAAGATCAAGCCCTCAATTGTTTTTCATTGTCATTTAGCAAAAGCATAATTTATTTTAAACTGTAATTCCTATTTCACATATAGTATGAAACCAAGAATCTTATAAGCTAGATTTGATTTTATTTCTCCTCCATCCCATAGGCGACGGTGAAAAGGGAGAATGTTTGAGCCAGGTGCTTTATATAGGCATCTTCTGCTGGCAATGATTTAGCATTACATGAAAAGTGTACCAAGACATAGAGCTGCTACAATCTAGAACTTTTTTATCAGTGATCTTGTGAGTGATTCAATGTTCAGATTATTTGACAGAAAAGGCAGATAAGAGTTAAGAATGGGACAGTATACCACAGAATATCAGTGTAAAGAGAGCAATGTATTAAAATCAGTATTCTTTTTATTTTAACAAATCCTTGTCCCAAATGAAGATATTCTAGATTTCTAAACTCTACCTTGAAAATCGGTACAGATTACATAGTCAATGAATAATGCTGCAAAAGGGAGAAGATGAATAGGAAGAACCTTATAACTTTCTAACTACGGCCATCAAGTAATAACCTTCATATCCAACTACAATATTAACATAGCTGAACAGTTAAAGAAAAACAGCAAGAGGAAACCACTGTTCCCTCAGGCAGTGGCATAACTGTCTCTCCTTCCAATAGTCCAGTATTCTGACACATCTTATTTCTAAAGAGTCCTAACTATGATTTCCATTCACAGGACATCAAGCCACTATCAAAAATATCAGAAATGCACAGTAATTAAGCAATTACATATTTACTGCAGCAAGTAAATCTACAACCTAAAATAGAGCTATGAGAACTTGTTTTGGAGTATATTTGCTATGCTAACTTTCATACTGTGATAACAAAATAGCAAACAAGTGTACATTTGGATCAATCACTAATTTATTATCTCAAACAATTGCTGAAAGAATTAAATTACTGGGCAAATTAGATAAAATCTACTACCCCACATTCTGTACAGAAAGAATGAAATACATGAACAATTTTGAACTATCATGTGTATTTCCAAATTATAAATAACTTAAATACTGTAGTCTATAGGAGATAACATAAAAATCTAAAAAGTAATTTACCTGTAAATTGTCATAATTTGAACCAAAATAGAACTTTGTCCAAATTCCAGTGGTTTCGGGTGATTTGGTGAGGATAATGACAACATTATTAGGTGAAACGTTAATTTCACTTTCTGGAGAAGATAATTTATTTTCAGGAAGAAACTGCAAGAGGAAATGGAAGGAAATAGAGTCTCTATTTGCAAAATTCACCCAGTAGTAATTTGTCCCCACTTCCCCTTGGAAACTCAGGGGAACAATGTCTGGAATCTGTAACAGGATCACCAAAGACTTTTCATCTTGAGTACAATTAAAAGGAGGACACAGAGTGCTGGGGGAAGATATTGAAGGATCAGGACTGCAAGTAGAGGTTATTTGAGTATCTACAGCATCTTCAAGCTTTTGTGAAGGCTGAACAGAAGAAACAATGGGTCTCTTTCCAGGATACAAAACAGAATGTTCCACATGGTTAGTAGTAGTGGGGTTTGCTGTATCTGAGTTTCCAGAAAACTCTGGACTCTGATCTAGATTGTCAGTTGACAAAATTGTCTCCAAATGATCCAAATTTACAAAGGGACATTTACACGGGATTGTGCTGTTATCTGCACACAATGGGAGTTCAACATTAGCGATGTTGGGACTTTTATTAAGTTCCATGTCGGTACAGAGATGCTCCTGATTTAAAGAAACGGCAGGATCTGTAGGGAGCTTCCAAGTGTGGTCAGTATGCAGAGTGGGGGAAAGGGAATCTAAGCCGGTACCTTCAGGCTGTGCCCCCAAGACCACGTTTTTACTGCTTCTGGTTAACCCCGGATCCGCTTCACTCCCTTCACCGTTGTTCTCGTTGCAGGCGGGAAGTGCAGCACTAAATTCAGAAGCACAAGAAACGAGGGGATTCTCTTCTCCCGCATGCATCGAAAAATCCAGATTGTCACATGTAGTGCGTTCGTGGGCACTGAGCGGAACCGGGCCGTTCAAGTCAGAAAGTAAAGCAGCATCCGCAGCATCATTGGTTGTAGCAATAGCCAAAGAGGGTGTCGGAGTTCTTTCTACGTCGGACGCCAGAACGGGAAGCGCCTGCTCAGAATAGCTCGTCTTTTGACACACTTCCGCACCGTCCTTATCCGGGCTGATGCCGCTGTCTTCTGGCAGCTGCTCCTCGTTTTCTGGCGAGGCCTCGATTTGCTCCTGCGCAGTTTGACCGCTGAAAGCAAGGCCCGGGTCAGGCTTCCGCAAAACCGGCAGGACGACCACCAGTTGTTTCTTGGCTTTGTTGAACGTGGCCCGGCCACGGCTCTCGTCCACTGCGTAGGGCAACGGGACGCGCAGATGATAGGCGGCAGGCCGCTGCGAGTCCAGCTGGAGTTCCTGGCCACGGATCTCCAGCTGGGCCTGGGCGGCAGAGCTGAGCAACGGCAGTTCAATGGTCATCACCAACTCGCGGGGGATCGGGCTAGGCGCGGAGTCCCGGGTGTTGCGATAATCCTGAAGGTCCACGTAGGACCGATGCCGGAGGGTCCATTGCGGAGTGGTGGCAAGCGGGGGTGGCTTGGGCGGAGAGGGCCTCGGAGCTTCGTACTGCGGGCTGGGCGGCGGGTAGGTGTAGGGCGAAGGGAAAGGCGGCAAGGGGGAGTCGTCTGGCTCTCCAGATTCTTCTGGGGACGGTCGAGCTCCTGCGGCCAGCGGCGTCCGGAGCAGCGTGGCCTGCGGGACGCCCTTATACTTGATGCGGTTGAGGGGGACGGCGTTCGTGCGGTCCAGTTGCGGGGAGAAATTTTTCTCTATCGCCTCCAAGGCCGTGTCGTTCACCAGGCGGCGGAATTGGGTCATGCGGCCGGCCAAGCGCAGGGTGCTCGGGTGGAAGACGACGTCGTAGACCAGACGTCGAGGTCCACGCGGCTCTTTGCGGCTCAGTTCCTCACGGCCCGGCGCTAAGGAGTGTGGCAGGAACCAGCAGGAACCTCCAGGCGCTGGCCGAGACTCCGGCCTCCCGATTAGCTGGTTGCTGCAGATGTTAATGTAACAGCGCCGGCTACCAGCCTGGCTCGTGCGCAGGACCCAGCCCGGGGTTGGGTGGAGGAAGCGGGCTTCGACGCCCCGCTGCCGCTCCATAGCTATCACTTCGGCCTCATAAATGGCCCTTTGTTCGGGATCGTTCAGTTCGGCCACGTACTCCGCGAAAAGAGTGCGGAATCCGTCGTCCTTGAAAGCGTTTGTCAGGCGCTCGGCTTCTTCTCCTGTCAGATTCAAGTCCTCCAGGCCTAAATGGTCCGTCATGTCTGCGATATGCGGGCTTCGTTTCCTTTGCTCAGCCGGCTCGACAGATAGTTGCACAAAGGGAGACGTCCCGGTCCCTGTAGATACTAAATCAAAAGATGTGGCGGCTATCGCTCGCGCGTGGTTTTGTTGCCATGGAAACATTTCTACCAATATGGCGGGGCTGGTGTGTTGCCATAGCGACCACAGTAAACGGAATGGCGGCTCATCCCTTTTTGGGACACAAAATGGGCCAAGCGCTCTTGAGAACGTGGACCTCTTTATGGCAAAGGAATCTTTGCCAGAAACTATAAGAAACAGGATCAGAGCCAAGTTATGACAGATAATTGGCAACATATTAGAAGTCTTCCAAATAACTGCCAAGCTAAAGTAGGAAAACAACTCAGCACCAGGCATAAACTTGCCTGTCTTTATTAAGTTTAAGAAGTCTTTTTAGAATCCAAGCATCATTAGGTTTTGCTACCCCTGAACGTTTTTGGGACAGTCCAGCAGAGTAGACCCAGCCCTCAGTTCCCTTGTATGCCCATAAGGCAAGGAATAAGCTGCTGGTATCAGGAACAGCTACTGTATCTGCTTTCTTTTAGATACCTTCTTTCCTTGGCTGGCACAATGATGGTGGTCATACTCACAGGGCCGAGGCAGGAAAGAATAAATATATGTATTGACTAATTCTGTAAGCAGTAGATAATAACTTTTACTGGCTAATCATGCCTTATCTCAAGTGTGCCATTACAGCTATCACACCTGTTGTGATGGCCAAAAGCAGACTGCTGGCAAGTTGGAGAGGATCATACCCAAGTTCCATCAATCGTATTTCTCATATCAAACATGAAATCATTTTTTCAGTGTATGACTTAACATTTGTTCAGGTCTTATATAGCTTACTAGACAACCCATGATTCGGTCAACATTACATATTTTTCTACCACATTTGTCAATGCTTTTGAATGATGGCAGAGGTTTTAATATATTGGAAACACTTTTTACAAATTCCAGGGAGATACTCACAGATGTACCTTCTTTGAACTATATAGCAGCCAAACATAGCAATTGATCACAGGAATAAAATATTTTATAAAAAATGCCAAATTTCAATTCCATGGGAAGCATGGGTCCAGGATTTCAAATGCATTCCATAAATTAGCCATCTGAAGTACCTTGTTTGAAAATGTTTGATGCGCTGTTTCGCCCAGCTGAAGGTTACAGGAACAAGAGTTTTAGTAGTATATAGATGTATTCAAGGTAACCTTCAAGCCATTAACGTTTAAAAATAACTTAAGACTTCCATTTTGTGTGATCCTTTCTAAAGCCTATATCACAATTCCTGAAACTTGCTGTTGGTGTGTACAAGTAACTTGTGGGCAATATCCTCTTTCATTTAAAAGAAAAAAAGTAAGTTTCTAACATTTTCCCTTTTAAGACATTGTTAATGCTTAGCAACACGAATCAAGAGTCTTTATTGCTCTTCTAAATTCAGGACAGTTGCAGATTTTAGCCTTTTTACTGTACTTTGAGTCATGTTGCCTTTAAATTCTGGGAGTTTTAGTTCTAACTAAATTGGAGGCATTGGAGTTTGGGATAGCTGCTTTAATAGTTAAGGAATTACACTAGTTCTGTAGTTCATAAAGGAGAAAAAATTGAGCCACTAAAATTGTTAAAATACTATAGTGAACAATTTCTATGCAGGCATCTTAAAAAGTTATAAAACCAGTGATAGTTGATTTCCCCCCGAATTTTAGATATTTCATCTTGATTACTTAACAGAGATTGGGTATATTTTAATTTGGTCATTTTTAAGGGCCAGTATTTCCTCCCATACTGTATATAGTCTTGTTTAAACTTATATATTTGTTCTAAAGAATATTCAGGTTATTTGCTTATTACTAATCAGAAGAAAGTTAAATAGATTTTTGCTTTGAATATTGTGGAAGTGAGCAATAGAAAAGATTTCTTTTTGTAAGAGTAAAAAAGTATTTGAAATATAAAATATGACACGTGGATATCCTTATATAAAATGTATTTACAAGATATATAATACATATGATATATTAGCTATTAACATGAGGTTACAATCATGATCCTAAATTTTAAGAAACAGTTGTAGTTCTTCAGTCATTTTAAGGCCAGAAACTTTGGCTTATTCTTCTGATTGAGATTTAGAGACCATGGAGTTTGCTGAAAATTTAAAACAAAAAAACAATGTTAACATTACTTGTATCTACATTGGCAGTCTTCAAACCAACATAGTACTTCTTTTCTTGAAGTACCGGTATTTAGAGTGCGTTTACTTCTTTATCCTCTGCACTACTACATCAAAGATTAAGACTTGATATCATTAATGTTATTAATTTATATACCTGACTGAATTATTCATATATATACTCTGTCTTGGAACGTAACTTTCACAACTCAGATAACAATATTTAAAAATCTCTACAGAAACAAATCTACAATATTAAATTCAATTGCTCAAGTCCAATAGAAGGAAAGGCAATCTGGACATTTTCAAAAAAAAACCTTCAACATTTATACACTAAGGCCACTTCTTTTTTTAAGGTACGAGGTTCACTACATAAGAAACCTGTGGGGAAAATCATAATATCCAATTGGGTCTGTGTAATAATACTCTAAAATGGCTCCAAACTATTAAGATTGTAAAACTCAAGCCCAGCATTTCATAACTGCTACAGAATTAGTGTTCCGTGTTTTACAATAATACAATACAATAGTAGAGTTGGAAGGGACCTTGGAGGTCTTCTAGTCCAACCCCCTGCCTAGGCAGGAAACCCTATACCGTTTCAGACAAATAGCTATCCAACATCTTCTTAAAGACTTCCAGTGTTGGGGCATTCACAACTTCTGGAGGCAAGCTGTTCCACTGATTAATTGTTCTCACTGTCAGGAAATTTCTCCTCAGTTCTAAGTTGCTTCTCTCCTTGATTAGTTTCCACCCATTGCTTCTTGTTCTACCCTCAGGTGCTTTGGAGAATAGTTTGACTCCCTCTTCTTTGTGGCAACCTCTGAGATATTGGAATAATGCTATCATGTCTCCCCTAGTCCTTCTTTCTCTTAAGCTAAACATACCCAGTTCCTGCAACCGTTCTTCATATGTTTTAGTCTCCAGTCCCCTAATCATCTTTGTTGCTCTTCTCTGCACTCTTTCTAGAGTCTCCACATCTTTTTTACATCGTGGCGACCAGAACTGAATGCAGTATTCCAAGTGTGGCCTTACCAAGGCATTATAAAGTGGTATTAACACTTCACGTGATCTTGATTCTATCCCTCTGTTGATGCAGCCTAGAACTGTGTTGGCTTTTTTGGCAGCTGCTGCACACTGCTGGCTCATATTTAAATGGTTGTCCACTAGGACTCCAAGATCCCTTTCACAGTTACTACTACTGAGTAAGGTATCACCTATACTGTACCTGTGCACTCCGTTTTTGTTGCCTAAATGTAGAACCTTACTCTTTTCACCATTGAATTTCATTTTATTAGATAGTGCCCAATGTTCAAGTTTGTCAAGATCCTTCTGATTGGTTGCTTTCAACCAATTTGTCAAGAAAATTCTGTATCTTTCTAAAGCAGTCACATAGTATGCCTAATCTGGGTATAGTTAGAAATCATTAATCATGCCAAAATAAACTTTCTCTCAGGTATCTCGCAAAAGGACACTATTAATCTTGTTTATCAGCTGACATTCTGTGGATGTAACAACTGCTTCCATATTATCAAATCTGCATTTATTTATAGCATTTTCAAATATAAACTGAAGACGGGCTACCTTTACTACTGAGCACAGACACCATGCAGTTTGAAAGGAGAGCCAGCAAAAGATTTCTCATTACCTTACCCTTGTCAGAGCTGTGCCCTTCAGCACAATAACAACTCCTTCATGTTACTGTTCTAATTATTTATTACTTCTACGGTCTTATTAATTCCATATTATATCTCTATAAAAAGCACATATTTATTTTATATAATTAATAGTGATATAGCTGGAGATACAAAATAAAAATAGTGATAATTTATTTTGTCAAGCTATATTTATTCAATAACTCTACAACTATCAAGTTATATCTGTTTTTATCAGACAGCATGAAGAACAGTATATTAGATGTTCTTATATACTCAGTAATTTTTCTTTAATAAGTGACCTTACCTGTCTTCAACAGTTTTGCTAGAGGGGTAGAATACTTTGAATGAAAAGCCACTTCTTGGAAAAGATCCCTGGTATTTAAGAAAAACAGCATTAAAAAAAATCATCCATGTCATCTTCTTCAATATACGTCTCTTCTTTAGGCATAATTTTAAAATACATACTTAACATCTCTAAATATAATTTCAAATACACCATGCCCTAAGTCTTTATTAGTGAAAATATGGCAGAAGTAGTCATTTCAAATATAATTTTTTTCTTTTATTTTGTCTTCAAGAAATATTTTTAGCCTATCTTAAAACATTTGAAAGTAAAATGGATGCTCAGAAAGATTATTTTTAATAACAGAAGATGCTACTATGCTTCTTAATGCTGAAGATAATATCTAATATGAACAACAACAACAAAAATAGTCCACAACAAATATGTGGAGAATTTGTTAGTCTGGGATATGAGCAGCTTTGTTATTTCTAATATATTTTGCTTGTTAGAAACATGTTTTCATCATTATTTGAGAATGGAAAAATATAAGCAAGATCTTACCGGATTTATACAAAGGCAATCGGTGTTGGTTACAGTGAATGGGTCATATTTGTCAGCAAAAACAATTAGATCTGGCAAAGGATAGGTTCTCAAGGTGTAGTCATATGCCCAATAGACAGGACTGACATTAAGAGGCAATGGAGTCAGATGTCCTTGTGATAAAATAGTTTTTACAAACTGAAAGATGAAAAACAGTGCTATTAAATTACACATGAAGGTAAACTGATGTTGCAATTCTTTCCAAACATAGAACCCCTTAGTTCAGCATGAATTATTGCAAATAAATAACTAGAGATTTCAAAATTGATTTTGCCCTGTTTGTTGGTCAGTAAAATATGTTTGTTAACAGACCTGATTGGTTTACCAGATTGTGGAACCAGATCTAGGATGTTTTAATTCCCTCAGTTTTGAAGGAACTTGAGAACACTATTCTGAGCAATACTGTGAAATTCCCTTAAAATTACACCATCTAAAGTAGAGTGATCATCATGCAGAGCTGGTGAATAGCTGCAGAAGATTTCAATGAACCATTCTTTGCTAGGAAAATTAATCTCCATTGTAGTTACTTAATCCATATTATCTTTTAATATAGTTATTCCACTAAATTACATGTTTCATTCTGTCTCTCATTGTCTCTGCATTGTTTCCTGCACAAAATCTTTGTAAATTGTTTGATGTTATCGGCCTAAACCGTAACCAAATCAGTAAGAACTTCAAGCAAGGGAAATACCTTATTCCTATACTCTCTTCAATTTCTTAGCCAATTAAAATCCCTCAACCCAAACTTTAATTCAAAATAGTGAATGCTTTTTTGAACTTACATGATTAGGAATATCTAAACTACTGTTAGGGAAACGGACACAGTTACGGCACATCTTGTTTACCAAGTCTTCCCGAAAGATTATTATTTCCTGTGTACAGTACTGGACTCTGAAAGTAACAAATGCAACATTTATCTCTTCTGAGGATTCACCAAAAACCAAAGAGAATTTACCATTAAGACAAATATGCCAGCAGCTCTGTCCCAAATTTTTGTATAGATTTGTTGCTAAGTAATAGAGATAAGTGATCTCTATGTACCTGCAACCTGACAAATACTTCAACATTGTTGAACTCCTAAATTACCTAATGCACTCTCAAATAGCAGTTTCAGCTCATTTTTTGTGGTTTTGGAGGGAGGATATGAAAGTGGAAGGGGGATTTCTGTAAATCCATTTCTGGCAACAAACATAGCACAAATTTCCACTAAGAGGTGTTTGGGGCTCTTAATAGGTTAGGGATAGCATAAGGCTGAGGATCAAAAACATTTGGCTTTCAAAGGCCTCTTACCCTCTAAATGGGATAAAATAATTGTAACCTGGCCTTTCTGGTGATGGCTCACCAGATTGCTTCCAGTGGTCCTCTGAAGGGTCAGAACGTAATTTTATTCCATAGCAAAGTTTGCTATACAATTTCAGCTATCATGGAATGCCAATGTTTTTATAACATCACCAAAATAAATAAATAAAATAGGAACACATTGATGACCATTATTCTAATCCTGTGCCTGGTGCAGAAATCCACTATTATTAAATGGTCATATGAGGAACACATACCTGCAAGGATTTGTTGTGAAAACTGAAAATGGCACCTGTTGTCTGAATTCTTCAGTAATGTTTTCAGTAAGTGGTGGCCTAAAAAAAGTATACGTGTATGTGTATACATGCATACATACATACATACAAATGAAAAACACTACAGATTCTCAATGACATAATCTTATTACATATATTAGGTTAAAATATACCTTGGTAAAATGGAGCCAGGACCAGGGTCTTCAGAACCAGGAACAAATACAAATCGACTTCTACAAATAATGAATACATTCGATTTAGTATTACTGGTGGATATAAAATGAAATGTTCATTAAAATTTAGTGTAATGTTATTAAAGATAATTAGGGTTTAAGAAGCTGAGGCAAGTAATATATGGTTTGAACTAGGCAATTTCTCGGGAGTTTTCATCTGTAGAACCAGCCCTTCCAAAATAAAGTAAGGACTTAAACTGAATGCCACTTCCAGTAGCAGCATTTACAATAAATCATGACACTAAAATGTTGACATGCATCTAGATGTCACAAATCCATTCCAAGTATGTAGCTTAGGACTCTTGTATGATGTCACACATATTTTTATCATTTGTTACCCACGATGTGCACTTGTGGCCTCTAAGTCTGACACATAAAAAGACACAATACCTCTGGATTTTGTAGCTTCAGTTCCCAGCTAACACAATATTCATTAGACTTGAGTAGAATTTTTAGCTAATTTACAAATATATTAAGCTCAATTTAAGTGTCTTTTTTTACAGCTGAAATAAATTTCGACATGGGGATGATTTCTATGTGATTAATGTGGGAAACAGGTGTTCTATAAAGATATTTCACCAAGCAAATAATATGGAACATACCTTTCATGGATACTGGGGTATTCACATATTATATCTGCTAGGGCTTTCAAAGAATCTAAAGACATAAAAAAGTACTGTAGTTATTTTCTCTCCCTCTTGTCAGTCTTCATTTCATAATTAGAAAACAAGACCAGAAAAGTAAAAAGCCCGATGGGGTTAACGCAAATACAAACAATATTTTTATAGAGAATATACATTATTGTCTTGAAATATATACATTTTATTTATATAAAATATAATATATTTTATTTATTTAAAAAAAACAGGAAGGTGATGGATTCCAAGTACCTTTTAGTGACTGAATTTGATTTTTTCCATATGGAGTAGAAGAAAAATTCCCACAGAAAAAAAAACAAGTTGGAGGCATTGCCGAATAACCTAGATGGAGAAACGAGGACTATTATATCTATTTGGTTTGTAGGAAAGCTCTTCTCCATTGAAAATATAATGCATCACTAAAGACAAATCAAAACTTGTATCAATCTCACATATCGAAACAATATTTACCATTATTCTGATGGTAAATATATTTATGCCTGTCATTTCATCTCATTCACCCTTGCATCTGAGATCAGTTTGTTCTATTCAGCCTTGAACTGAGAAAACCAGGAAACTTATATTAACCTGGACAAATTAATACTTCCTAAGGAAGGGCAACAAAATACATAATTCTTGAGACTGAAATATGTTTTTCTTTACTTGTGCAAAACATTTATTAAAAGTTTTAGGCTGACAGCTTAGCTATTACCCTGTTTCCCTAAAAAATAAGACCTCCCCAGATAAAAAGCACAATCGAACTTTTGAGCACATGCACTAATAAGCCCTACCCCGAAAATAAGCCCTACTGGAAAATATTGCAACACAGGAGCAGCCATGAGATGACCACGCTCGCCACCCCCTGCACCTCAAAAATAATAAGACCTCCCCGAAAATAAGGTCAAGTGCTTATTTCGGGGGTCAAAAGAAAATAAGACCCTGTCTTATTTTCGGGGAATCATGGTAAGAGTTCTGCTGAATCACAAGCCCCTAACCTTAACCACCATTTTTAGAAAATATTAAAACATATTGACAATAATTCTTTATTGCTTTTGCCTCCAGGCAATTGTTTTTTAATAATTTACTACCTCTGTACATTAAGGTTCTACGTGACCATCATATTTAATGGTTGTTAATGTGGCTCTTTGCTTTGTGAACTAATTTTTCTTGAGAACTATGTAAAAGAGGCTGTCAGTTCACAAATGGAAAATGAACAGTGATTCACAGGTATTCTTTTAATTGTGGAGCTGAGGGTAAACCCATAATTTGTGTGCATTCCTAAGTGTTGCCCAATTACGGAACGAATGTCTCCTTTCTTGGAAACCTCAAATGTCAAAAAGGCAGCCATCCTCACCCACTTCCAAACCTGAAGCTAGAGATAAGAGCAAAGCATTTTCCACAGCTTTAGAGTTGCAGCACAACTTTATAAAAACAAAACAAAACTAGGCAGTCATGGTAATTAAATATTCTGAGATAATTATCAGAAAGAATCAAAACGTGTGGCATGCTAATCATATCATGGAGCAAGTTCTATAAATGTATTATGTGATGATCTGCTCTACAAGATAAAAATCCTTGCCCGATTCTACTAACCAACAGATATCAGTGAAAGATTAAATTCTATATCCGTAGTTAACCTTTTTGGTGCTGAGTGCCCAAAGCGTGAGTGTGTGTGAAACCTCAACATGCAATGTGAGCGCTTCTCCCGTGCATGTGCCCTGCCCCCCACGCATGCCAGGCAAAGACCTGAAGACTAGCTGGCCGGCGGGAGGCCCACACACATGCACGGTGTAGATGGCTGGGGCAACGGCTGGTGTGCCCATAGAGAGGGGTCTACGTGCCACCTGTGACACGTGTGTCATAGATTCGCCATCACGGTTCTATGTTATAAACTTGAGTAACATTTTTTCTTAAATTGCTTCATTGCATAACTGAACAGCTTAGAATACTTTGGCCTTTCCTTGCAGAAATCCAGTACATATATGTGGAGCAACAGGATTACCTGAAAACATAATGCGGAGATTTTCTAAAACTTCTGCTTGGTCCAGCCAAACATCTGAAAGGAACACGAACATGGCATCCTCATTTTCTTCCTCCATTTGTTTCAGTTTTGCAGAAGATTTTACAGAGGTTGAAGAAGGTCCTCCAAAAAAGTTAATGATGCCATAATATGCCCTGCAACATAAACAAACATTTACAGGCTGCACAGAAGCTCATACGTCTCTAAAATCATGAAGCATGTAGAGGTAATAATCAAATTATGGTCACAATTGAGCCCAACATTCCTTTTGCTAAGCAAGAGTTCTGCCCCATTTTATAACCTTTCTTGCCACAATTATTAAGTGAATCACCATAGTTGTTAAGTTAGTAACATGGTGGTTAAGTGAATCTGGCTTCCCCATTGACATTTCATGTCAAGTCATAAGAGGTTATCCTACTGCTTAACAATTGTTTTAAACTTTGTCAAATCTGAAGTAATAAAGTTGCCAGGCTCTTTCAATCCATTTCAAACTTGTGGCATTCAATATGAACCACATTACAATCTGTCATAAACCAACTGCTGCCACAAGAGACACCTTGTGTGGAGATGAACAGCAAATAAATTTAACAAATAAAATAAAATAAAATTTCCAGATTAAAAAAGGGCAATATATACTATTTGCATTATAACTGCTCTAATAGTTATTTTAAAATGTTTTAACTCCAAAATTAAAAAGCAGGAACTTTTTGCATCAAACTTATTTTTAGGGGAATAATAGGGTACAGTTATTCATATCCAATTTTAATGATACTACAATCTCAAATTTCCCAAATGGGCAACTCTCAGTTTTGAATCTGGAAATTTTAAAAAATTATCCCAAGGGTGCTTTTTTGAAAAAGCAAATGGACTTTTGTTTTTCCTTGAAGACATTTCACTTCTCATCCAGGGAGTTTCTTCAGTTCTGACCAAGAAATTTCTACTCAATATAAACACAGCATGCCAATCCAATAAACTTCTTTCTACTGTATAACTTATCTGTTTCTATTTCTCTCTTTTTTTATATAGCATATTGTAATCCATTCCCCCTTTAACTCATATGGTTTTTAAAAAAATTCTCAATCAGTATTCTGTCCTCCTGAATAATTATGGGACTTTCTTTTTTTTAAGATCACTTCCTCCTTAAAGTTTCTTTTGTAAATATTTTTGTAAACCTTGGGATTTTTTTACCCCACAATCATTCCATTTTCATGTCCATAGCTGCTGACTTTTTTCTTCCATAAGCACAGATCATCCTGAGGTTATTGGAAATATGAAAAATACCTAGTAGTAGCAGAAGGTTCTGTAGGTGGAAATCCAAAAGCAGTGACATGAAATACTTCATCTTCGTACCAACCTGTGGAATAAAGTAAGCAAAATTCCTGGTATGTTTGTCATCATTTCAAAAGGAGAAATGATACCTATAACCACAGTGTCAATCTAAATATCACACTTTTTTTGAAACTCAAATGAAATCAGAATATTTTGAAAGCAGTTGCTCAAAACCAGTTAGTCAAGTGTTCCTTCAGTTGAAAACTCATCAAAAATACACTGTTTTTGCTTCTAAGATTTCATGGTAGAAATATAGTAATTAATAGGAACATTCACATACCATACTTATCCATTAAATGATTAAGTAGTGAATATTCTTCTAAAGCCTTGTGAACTGACAAAGCAATATTACCTATAAACGGTTCCCTGTAATTTGCAAAATGATTTTCATAACCAAATGCACGATATTGTTTCCAGCTTACTAGAATCCAGTGTACAGTCATGACTGGCAGTAACTCAGTCTCAAGCAGTGGTTCTCAAACATTTTGATCTCAGAACCCCTTTACATTCTTAGAAACAATTTGAGGACCCCAGAGCATTGGTTTAGGTGGGCTGTATCTGTATTAAAAATTAAAATGGATACATTTTAAAATACTTGCTCATTTCAATTTGCATAACCTAGAAAAAGGTTTCAGGGACCCTAATTTTGCAAACCACAGAAAACAGTTTGTGAACAGTATCCTAAGCATTACTAAGCATGAGTGAACTGGTCAGTGGTGAAAAGGACCAATATCAAAAAACAAAGTAAAACCACTATAAGCAGTCTGATTTCAGTGAGGCATCTGTCACAGGATTTTTTTAAAAAAACAAAATTAACCTTAGCATTAAATATCAGGACATTTTTTCCCCAAAAATTATATAGCCGGAATATGTAATTATTAAAAATGAAAGTGCAGCATGGTGGCTTAGTGGTGAAGACGCTCGCCTTCCATTCAGAAGGTTGAGCAATTCAGTCGCTCCAACTCTATCCTCAATTAAAGGACTACAGGGGTGTAAAAGGGGGGGAAAAGGAAGAGAAATTTAAAAAATGGCTCACAAAACTTTTATATTCTTATAACGTTTTAATGTTACTATCATATTGGATTTGCCATTTTCCTCACAAAGGAAATGTAATATAGTACAGAACGTGTGTTCTTGAACTAGGGTAGTTACATAAACTCTCTAAGGAAGGACTATTTAAGGAGAATGCTCCAGACCCGGAGCTCATTCCGGTCCCTGATCTGTTCATGGATGTCGTGCAGCGCCAGTGGGCGCAGCCGGGGACGTTGGCCGATCCCAGTGGGGGAGACAAGACCTTGTATTCCTTAGTCTAACATGGAGGATATATTGAAATTGCCAGAGGTGGATGCCCCGGTGGTCTCCTTGACCTCCAACTCGGCTCTTCTAGCAGACCTTTCAGAGGGTCAAAAGGACGAAAGGTCTGAAAAGGCCTGTCATAAGACACATCAGGCGACCACCAGGGCCATTAAGGCATCTACATCTGCCTCTTTCTTCATAAGGGCGTCCTTACTCTGGTTGTGACAGTTGAGATCAAAAAAAACCTCGAAGGCATCTCGCTGGCATCATGATCTCAATAAGATCATGACAGCTGTGGAACATTCCGCGGATGCTTCCTTGAAAGCGGCGAAATTCGCCTCTAGAGCGTTGGCTTCCAATGTGACCTCACGCCGCCTGCTATGGTTCCAACACTGGCAGGCGGACATGAAGGCCAAGTGGAAGCTGGCCTCAGCCCCATTCAAAAGGGGGCACCTTTTCGGGAATCCCTTAGAGAAGTTTTTGATAGAGACGAAGGATAAACGAAAAATCCTCCCCTCTACTTTTAAAAAGAGTGAGAAGGGCTCTGGTTCCTTCAGGAAGCAGACCTTTCGGGGCCAGGATAACGCCCAGGCGTCTACCTCCTTTTCTTATCAGAGGTCATACAATCAACGTAGTGATAGAGGCCAGGACAGGAACAACTTTGGGTCCCGGGGCAGGCAACAGAACCAGGGATCCTTTCGGAAGCCATTTCGTAGTGGCTCCAACAACCGTCAGTTCAGGCGTGGCAAGTGACCACCAGAGCGACCCTCCCATCAGGGGCCGCCTGCAACTTTATACAGACCGATAGGAGGAGATTACCATGGACACGTGGATCCTGAAAACCATCAGGAGGGGGCTGACGCTGGAGTTTCTAATGTTCCCTCCACAAACGTTCGTTCGTTGCCCCTGTCCAAACCCCCCCTCAAAAGATCCCTCATGCAAGCAGAAATCGACCATCTTCTGCAAATAAATGCCATAGAGCCAGTTCCTCCGGACCAGGAGGGGAAGGGATTTTATTCCATTCTCTTCCTGGTCCCCAAGAGCTCAGGGGGGTGGAGGGCCATCTTAGACTTGAAGTGCCTGAACCAGCATATGGCCTACAAACGCTTCAAGATGCAGTCCCTCCAATCCATCCTGGACTGCATAAGGCAAGGGGACCTGCTCACGTCCATTGATCTAAAAGAAGCTTATCTGCATGTGCCCATCCACGCATCGCATAGAAAGTTCCTCCGGTTTCACTACAATGGGAGGCACTATCAGTACAGTGCTCTGCCCTTCAGCCTCTCCTCCGCCCCAGGACTTTTACCAAGCTTCTTGCAGCGGTGGCGGCTCACCTTCACGCCCGTCCCATACACCTGGAATGTTACCTAGACGACATCATCATTCATTCAACGACTTGCCGCCAGGCTCTAAGACACGTACAAATCACCATACGCACCCTAGAGAACCACGGGTTTTTAGTGAATCGGAAGAAAAACCACCTTGACCCGGTGACTCACATTCAGCACCTTGGCACCATAATAGACTCATGCCAGGTATTTCTGTCATCAGACCGGCTACGCAATCTCAGGAACAGAATCCGTCAGTGCTGCTGGGTCAGATTCTTGCCGATTGTTCAACTCTCGCAGCTTCTTGGCATCATGATATCTTGTCTAAACGTAGTTCCCTGGGCTAGGCTGCATGCCAGGGAATTACAGTGGTTCTTACTGCCGATGCAGAGATCAAAGGCAGCAACCCGCCCAGAAAGGTTTGGCTCCCGTTGAAGGTGATTCGCTCCCTGAGGTAGTGGCAGTCGACAGCAGTAGAGAAGGGTTGTCTATTCAAGGAACCCAGCAGGGTCGTGGTCACCTTGGATGCCAGTCTCTACGGCTGGGGGGCACATTGCCAAGGTCAACTGGCACAAGACAGATGGTTGCGGGCAGAGGCAGCTCGAAGCATCAATTGGCTGGAGCTGAGAGCAGCCAGACTTGTCCTAAGACAGTTCTCAGCCCAACTGGTGGGTCGCCATGTTCTGTTACTCACAGACAACATTGCAACAAAGGCCCATATAAATCGGCAGGGCGGCACTCATTCCAGGAGACTCATGGCAGAGGCCCTGGGCGGAACAACACCTAGCATCAATAAGAGCGGATCACATATCCGGCACCAGCAATGTGGGGACAGACTGGCTGAACTGACAGACGATCGACAACTCCAAGTGGCGTCTACATCCAACTCTGTTCTGGCAGATAGTGCGGCGGTTCGGGCAGCCACAAGTCAATCTGTTCGCCACTGCGATCAACACGCAGCTCCCGAGATTCTTCTGACGCTACCACTCACCCCAGGCAGAGGGGACAGATGCGCTGAGGTCCAGGTGGCCCCCAGGTCTCCTGTATGCCCTCCCACCCCTGCCGCTCATCCCGCAGGTAATAAACAAGTTCCTGGCGGAGGCGGAACTCATACTGGTAGCTCCGCAATGGCCCAGGAAGTCCTGGTATGTGGATCTGGTCAATCTGTCCACAGAGAAGCTGTGGAGAATTCCTCAGGAGCAGATCTCCCTCAGCCAGGGGGCCATCAGTCATCCAGAGCCCCAGTGGCTCCAACTAGCTGTATGGCACTTGAGGCGGAGCTCCTGAGGAAACAAAACCTATCCAACAAGGTCATCCAGACCATTCAAGCGTCCAGAAGACCATCTACAACATGCATCTACGATGCGATCTGGGCCGCGTTCTCCACTTGGTGTAAGTGACGTGACATTGTAGACGTTTCAGGGTCCATACCTCAACTTCTGGACTTCCTTCAGGAGGGGTTGGACAAAGACTTGGCGTCCAACACCCTCTGTCGCCAGGTTGCGGCCTTGTCAACTATACTGGCTAGAGACACTCATCAGTCCTTGAGTCAACACCCTCAGGTCATAAGTTTCTTGAAGGGTGCGATCAATATTCGACCTCAGGCGATACACAGTTACCCATCCTGAACTTACTGTATGTTCTGTGAGCCCTAACCACTGCACCATTTGAACCGATGAGAACTGCCAGTCTTTGGCCCTTGACTCTTAAACGTCCTTCTTAGTAGCAATTACTTCTGCTAGGAGGGTGTCAGAAATTGCAGCGTTCTCTGTCAGGGAGGAACTGTGTATCGTCCATATGATCGGGTCATCCTGTTTCTCAATCCCTCCTTCATACCAAAAGTGAATTCTCACTTTCACAGATCTCAGGATGTGATCCTCCCAAACTTTTGCCCCAGGCCTAAGCACCCCAAGGAACGCCCCTAGCACAAGCTGGATATTCGACGAGCAATCCACATATATATGAAAAGGACTAAGGACTTCAGACATTCAGAGTCATTCTTTGTGTCATTTCAACCTGGGTCGTTGGGTTGTAAAGTCTCATCCTTAACCATTGGGCGTTGGCAGCAGACCTGCATCAAAATGGTTTATGAACATCAGGGCAGGATCATGCCAGGTCATGTGACGGCACACTCCACAAGGAGTGCCACAACTACAGCAGCCTGGGCAACCCAAGCGTCCATCATTGACATTTGCAGAGCTGCTACGTGGGCATCCCCCACAGCTTTCATCAGAAATTATAAAATTGACACCTTTGCCTCGGCCAAAGCCTCCTTTGGAAGACGTATTTTGCAGCAAGTTGTCTCGGCTCCGGACAATCTGGACACGACTTCGGCCCTCCCTGGGACAAAATAGGTGTGTCCCATGCTTGGATTCTCCAAGCAGCGCACAGGAGAATGACCGTTAGCTTACCTGAGAGTCCAAACCCGCCCAGGGTTTATTGCAAGGTCCAAGGTTTGGCATTACGATTAGGATACATGAAGGGCGTCCTACAGCGGACAAGACTTCGTTTTTAAACTGACCTCAAGAAGGCAAAGGAGGTGTGACCAAAGAAAAATCTACTCAGTCCTAGGGCAGATAGGCTGTGTTAACCCATGCTTGGACTCTCCCGCAGCGCCCAAAGAATGATCGTTTAGGTAAGCCAACAGTCATTTTATTTCATTTTTATTGTTAAACTAGAACATGTTTACAGACAGACAGACAGATCTTAAACACTGGAAGTCTTTAAGAAGATGTTGGATAGCCATTTGTCTGAAATGGTATAGTTTCCTGCTTAGGCAGGGGGTTGGACTAGAAGACCTCCAAGGTCCCTACCAACTCTGCTATTGTATTGTATTGTATTGTATTGTATTGATAGATAGATAGATAGATAGATAGATGATAGATAGAAAGATAGATGATAGATAGATAGATAGATAATCCATTACAGAATTCTTACCTTCTGTTAAAACAAAACATGACTCTGTATATAAACCACTGTGGAACTGGTATTAATAGTTAAGGGTAATATTTATTAGACAAGAGTATAAACTAAGTTTGAAACAATCATTTGTAATAAATTAATTGTGGAACAGCACAAAATTGATAGGCAAAAATTAAGATTTCATAAAAATAAGTTGCTATTTATCCCAATGTAATATTAAAAATAGAACTCTTATCACCATGAATCGTAACTTATCATTTGACATCTAATTAGATGAAAATCTTAAGCTGCCACATTGCAAAACATGCTAATTTAATTTAAATAAAAGATAAAGCTCCTGTTCATATTGTATATACAGATAAAGGATATTGCTTTGCTAAGGTCTAATAGCACTACTCCAGTAGGATCTTCCAAGAAAAACTTCCCCTTGAAAGGATTGGAAAAAAAACCCATTAAAACTGTTTTAGTAATTGCTCACTAGGTAAAATCATATTTCTACCTTTTCCCAAACATCTACTTAACAATAATTAATTTGGTCAGTTTGGTCTAGTGGCTAAGGCACCAGACCTGACATGTTTGCTGCCTTGAATTATTTGTAAAAATCATAGATAGGAAACAAGAAAACAAACAAATAATGTTAATATTTAGAAATAATTTTCTTCTCATTCCTAGTCAACTGAACATAAATTCTGTTACCATCAGAATATAGCACAGCAGATCACTGCTACCATAGAACTTACCTCTTTAAGCTGGGTGATCATGCCAAGAACAATCACTTCTCCCATTTTGGCAGAGCTGCCCAAAAGAGTTTCTACAGTTTTGAGCTGGATCAAGAGACACCAGATTAGTAAGAACTACATTAGAGGTAGCTCACTTGTGATCTTTAAGACACTTTTTGTGGCCCTTGGAAACCAACCCTCTCCCCCATGATTCCCAAAAACTGGAAGCAACACCTCCCATTTTAGTGAGATACAATTAAAATAGATCACTCCAAGAATAGCCCCAACCACTTGTGGTCCCAACTCCTATGCAGTCCTCAGCTACTCCCCAATGATGTGTGGCCCACAAGCATCAAAAGATTGTCCATCTATTTCAAAGCCTTCAATAGATCTTGGCAGGTACAAAACATCTCCCAGTTCAAAAGCAGCTTTCTCCAACCCTAACCCTTCAATCAAATGCCCTCCCAAAGGGTTGAATTCACTCACCAATTATTTCCACATTGGCTTAAATTTATGGGAAATACAGTCCGACATCTTACAGGGAAGATTACTTTGAAGGATTGAGGCCAATTTAGTTGTATGTGTCATTAGCATTTTGATTTTACCTGAAATTTACTTTTGCTTTCATCTGTTTGTGTGCCAATAGATGGTGTGAACAATTCATGCCTATGGGTTCTCTGCACAATAATAAATATGAGTCAATTTAAAAGAAAAACAACATTAAATTATGATTCTAGCAATTTTTTTCAGGCAGGACTACTCTCAAATTCTTATTCAACAATAATATTTAGAAAAAGTGATTTCATGGCTTTTAGACTTCATCAAACTTCAAACATAAAGGGCAGCAGAGAAAGACTGTTGAATAAGCCCTACTGTGACTATCCCATCCCAGTAGAAGAAACCCGAATGATTGTGGAATATTACAGCTACTCTTTAGAAATCAGTAACTGATTTCTAAACTGGTTCTAAACCAGTTTCTAACCAATGAACCCTACCCAGAAATTGATCTATATTCATAAGCCACATCTAAGACTTAGCGTCTAGCAAGGGTATTTAGAACCATAATAATAATTTATAAATACCAGAATAAAAGTCTTCCTTGAAGTAAGCTACTGTGTTTCCCCGAAAATACAACCTGTCCTAAAACTAAGGCCTTGCAATATTTTTCGCATGGGCAAAAATATAACCCCCTCTGAAAATAAGCCCCTGGACAACCCCCCCTCCAGCCAGGAAGAGCACCGCTCACCGACCTAGCGGTATCACGAAGGCGCCAAGCCGCAGGAGCCGGGGGGGGGGGGGGGGGAGAATGGTGCTCACATTGCTTGCTGCCTTCGGGATACCACTAGGTTGGGGAGTGGCGTTCTGCCTGGTCAGAGGGGGGAGTTGCCGGGCGGCTGTTCCCTTGCGAGCGGGCTCCCAAAGAGCCGGGCACAGCCCCAGGGGTGAAGCAGCCATGAGGTGACCACGCTCACAAGCAGCCATCCGGCAAACCCCCTCTCCAGCCGGGCAGAGCGCCATTCACTGACCTAGGGAGTATCCCTAAGGCGCCAAGCCACATGGCGCTCTGCCCACCCATATGGCAGCAGGCCCACAACCATAGAGCGTACTCCTAGAGCAGCCGTTGCTGGAAGAATTGGAAGCCGAGTTCTGGAGTTTGGAAGCCGGAGAAGAAGTTATGCTCGAAGCACGGCAGCGGCAAAAGCGGCGCCAGTGCCCTGGCCCAGCAGGGAGAGCTGGGCCAGGGCATGGTGAGGCTGGGAAGCATGCAAGCTGGGGGTGGAACAGGTGCTCGCGCAACCAGTCTCTCCAGCCAGGCAGAGCTCCATGCACTGACCTAGGTGGTATCCCGAATGTGCCAAGTTGCGGGAGCTAGGGAGCAGGCAGAGCGCCATGTAGCTTGGCACCTTAGGGATACCCCCTAGGACAGTGAATGGCGCTCTGCCCGGCTGGAGAGGGGGTTTGCCGGGCGGCTGCTCGTGAGCGTGGTCACCTCATGTTTGCTTCACCAGAGGTTGTGTTCAGCTCTTCGGGAGCCTGGTTGCAAGGGAGCAGCCGCCTGGCAACCCCAAAACAATAAGCCCTCCCCTGATAATAAGGCCCAAGCCATATTTTGTGGGTCAAAAGAAAATAAGACCCTGTCTTATTTTCGGGGAAACACGGTAGATTCTCAGTGACTCGTTCTCTCAAACTAAACAGTTTCGTAGTATACATATTTTCTCAATAAACCTTTTGTGTTATGATTAAGCACTAAATGAACTTAAAAATTCTTTCCATTTTTCCTACCTGTTGCAAAATGATATAACGTTCACGAAACAATTCTGCTTTATCCCTGGCAGAGCCAAATAAATTAGGTGTAGAGTGGTCGGTCATAGAAAGACTGAAATAAATTTAGACTTGGGTTAAAAAATGTATTTTTGAAAGGAAATAAAAGACTGTTTAAAATAAAACTTTCTTCTAAAGGAATAGGAAATAAATTTTACATAACTTTAAAATTTGAAAGTAGCTGAAATTTAAACCGTTTAACAATTATATAATAAAAACTTACGGGAGAAACTTTTTTCGTTCAGAATTGTAAATATATCGTGGAATATCAAAAGCTCCAATAATGTTGAAAATATGTTCTCTGCAAAAAAAATATGCATCCTTTGAAAAATTCTATCCTAGCATAATCTGTTTTTACATTTATAAATAAATTGTTTTGCATTCTGTTTTAACTAGATATTATTTCAAGTATTTTAAAGTGTTTATATAGCTCTCTTGTAAATTAATGAATAATTTATTTGGTCCTTTTGCCAGTTCAAGAAATGACCTCAGACTCTTTGTAGCAACTTAAAAATATTATGCTACAATATGTAACATAGCATCATACCTCTTGTAAAGTCCCTAAGCAAACGAAATCATTTGTGGTACAAAAAAGCACATTTACATTCACAAAGTTATAGATTCTTCTAAAACAATTTCCTTTAAAAATGCTATTATCTATAATCCCTGGTTTAAGCTATAATGCTTCTAGACATGGCATATTAATATTAGAAACATTTTAAAGTTAAAACTCTCTAGGAGATCTATTTACCAGAGGAAAAATCTGAATGTTAATGAGTTTTAAATCCAAATATCAATAGGGGAAGACAGACACAGGACAATTAACAATATCACTGCAAAAAAACTCCTGGTGGTATTTGTTTTAAAATAAAGGAGGCTAACATACATTGTTTCATCTATTGATCTGCTGCACTCCAAGACTGCTGCTTCCACCATGGACCTTTCAATCATGTTGCATGACACTGAAAAGAACATTCCAAAATATTGAACTGGTAGTCTATGCAATTAGAGACAGAAAAATAATTTTAAATTGTATTAAATCTCTTCAAAGTAAATGATAGGTGGAATTGCATACATTTAGAACGCATGACCTCCAATGCTCAAAATAAAGTTAGCAATAGCACTTACATACCACTTCATAGTGCTTCTACAGCCCTCTCTAAGCGGTTTACAGTGACAGCATATTGCCCCAAACAATCTGGGTCCTCATTTTACCCACTTTGGAAGGATGGAAGGCTAAGTCAACCTTGAGCTGGTGAGACTCAAACTGCCAAACTGCTGGCAGCTGGCAGTCAGCAGAAGTAGCCTATGTCAGCCTGGTGCTCACAGTGGCTCGGGGCTGCCATGCTGTTGGTGGGCAGTTCGTGGAAGGGACTGATACTTTACCTGCTCACCTGTTCCCCTCTCTTCCATGATGGATGTGTGCAGAGGTTTTGGGACTAGCTGTTCCTGTCGTCTTCGGATCCTGGCCATGTATGGGCTGCCGGTGCCAACTAGCAGCTGATGGTCGGCCTGGCGCGCGCGCTGTGGGGCTGCGGCATTTTTGATGAGGAGGAGCATGGAGCACAAGGCAGTGCAGATGCATGTGCAGGACTGTAAGCCAACATGGCTTGTGACGCAGTGAGGGCGTATCGGGCGGGCTTGGGCAGTTTACAAAAGGGTTTAAATAGTAGAGGGAATGATCAGGCTGCAGCCTTGACTATCTCACCATTGTTATTTACTGTGTGTTGGTCAGAAAGTACCAGAGTGGGATTATAAAGATTAACAATACAAAGAACAGCAGTTCTGCATTCTAACCACTGCGTCCCCATGGCTATAAATTATGCATATAGAATACCCTAATCAAGGGACATCCAAAGAGAAAACCACACCTCCACCAATGTGACAGGACAAATTACTACGGTATACATAAACAGAGAGCAAATCGGTATCACTATGTCCTTTCTGATAGGGCCTGAAGATCTGGCTCTGCCAACTGGTGTGGGGCTCCAATGGGGCCGTCTCATTCTGGAAGTGACTAATGTACTAAAAGCCCATCTTCTTCCTGGGTGATCTTGCTTCCTTCCTTCCTGTCTTGTCAATTTTAAAACAATTTTAGTTCTAATACTTGTTTTAAAGTTTTGTGTTTTTATGATTATGAGCCTCTAAGCGATGGGCAGCATATAAATTTAATAAGTAAATAAAATAAAATTGTATTCTGCAGGATTGTTTGCCTGGTTGCTTTGTCCTTGATTTATCTGGCTGCTGGAGAGGATGTGTCCTGGTCTTTTTGTTTCCTACTTAGAGTTTTTATTGTCTCTCTTGAATGTTGTGTAAGTATAGCTTATTTCTATGTGCCTATTGATGACTGAATTGTTTTTCATGCCAAGCTTCCAGGAAATCCCTAACATTTCTGGAGTTGGCTTGGACTAGAATGTTCAGTTTGAGTTGACATTGTGATTGAATTGTGAGATTAAGGCGTTTTCACCATATTTTCTGACTGTTTATTGGTGCTCAGGGATGCACACAAACCATATAAAATCTTCCAGAACATCTTAAATAAACCAAAAGATGCAAAAGCCCAAAGGGAGAAGAAAAGTAGGAGTCATCTGCAATATATAGTATAAAGACTGTAAGAGCCCCTATGTAGGACAGACAGGCCAGCAGCTTTCGTTGTGATACATACCACACATTATGACGAACATCAGTTCTACAGTGCTACTTCCAACAATTAAGAGAATTTTTATTATTTTTCAAACATTAAGAAAACTGAAAATTTACTTACAAGATTGTTTTTCAACAGCATCAATTATATTTTCTATCATGTCTTCTAGTTCCACTTCATTACTTGCTTGAAGAGCTTCTGTGAGATACTTGGTAGCCTCCCTGATGATTAGTAACAAATATTCAGATTAAATCCTCCAAAACATCTGATGTACACTTATCAAAAAGTAAAATATTAATATGAAACTTGCCGGATCAAACATCTGGAGTATTTTTCTAGCCATTCAGATAAACTTGGTGTGTTTCCTAGATAGTCACAGCTTAATATTCTCTACAGTAAATATGGATAAGATGCTGCAGTGGTCAGATCAATTCAGATGGAATACTAATCAGGACTTTCTATTTGCACAAAGCTTTGATAGCTTTGATAGTAGCTGCAGTTTAGAAAATGGCTAATACCTAAAGAAGTTGTTTCAATTTCTCAAAGATAAATGTGAGAGCAATTATTTGTCAAGCTGCAAGTATAACAGGATCATTAAAGATAAGTTAGTATCATTGCCTAGATAAGAGCTGTTCAATGCTTTCTGATTTCAGACCTGTGTTTATTTGTATCCCCATCTTTATTATTTTTACAGATAACTCAGGGGGCAAATATATCCAACATACCTTTCTCCTATTTTCCTCCCAATAACAACCCTCTGAGGTGAGCTGGGCTGAGAGAGTAACTGGCCCAAGGTCACACAGTTGGCTTTCATGGCTAAGGTGAGACTAGAACTCACAGTCTCTGCTTTCTTCTAGCACGGTGTCTTAACTACTACACCAAACTGGTTTACAAAGAAATGCATTCCATACAACGCTCTGCACATATATAAATATTTGTATCCAACAGGATTTAGTTCTATGTTGTAGACATTTTCTTAATGTATGGCAGTTCTCATGTACAATTATTATGAATCATTGGCTTTCATGCAGAAAGTATAAACTTCTTTGATTTAAGGAGATATCATTTACCTACAAGGCCACAATATCTAACTCACAGGCACTTATGATATGAAACATTTAGTTTTTGAAGCAGCATTTTCTAAAGTGCAGGTATATATTTGGTTTACTGACCGAGGTCTGGAAAGTAGTTACTATATTCAAAACTCAATATCAATAACAGCATATTTGTGTTTTCTTTTTCTCCATTTGCGTTCTGCACTTTTTTTGTTGCAATTCCCATTGCAGCTCCAACCAAGTCAGCTGTGAACTTCACTGCCAATGTTAATAAAGATTGTAGTTTAACCCAGCAGCCCCCAACCTTTTGGGTACCAGTGACCGATCCCATGATGAGAGGTTTTTCTGAGGACTGGAGGGGGCTTGGTTTTGTGGGCTATCTGCATCCTGCAGATGGGGCTTCGCTTGTTTGCACAGCTCGGTTTCTGGTGTCGTGCCCGGTACTGGTCCATAGACAGGGGTTGGGGACCCATGGTTTAACATACAGATGTTGTACATAGTCCTCAAATTACAACCACAATTGAGCCCAAAAATTAAGTTGCTTAGTGAGACAGTTGAGTTTTACCCCATTGTATAACTTTTCTTCCACAGTTAAGTGAATCATTTCAGCTGTTAAGTTAGTAACATGATTGTTAAATGAATCTGGCTTCCCCATTGACTTTGCTTGTCAGGTTGCAAAAGGTAAACACATGACCCTGTGATATGCAACCGTCATAAATATGAATCAGTTGCCAAGCATCTGCATTTTGATCATGTGACCACAGGGATACAGCAATGGTCTTCAGAAAAATAAGTCACTTGTCACTTTTTTCAGTGCTGTTGTAACCTTGAAGAAACTAAATGAACTGTTGTAAGTGGAGGACTACCTTATTTGTATAACATGCTAAACACTAGTTGCCATCATAATTTAACTTGACATGAGGCATTAGGTAAAATGGGTTACATTATAGTCAATGTGTCATGTTAGTCTGGGCAACTGGTCTTTGTGAACCAGTTAAATTAACTCTGGGTAAAATATATTATGTGCATGTAACCAAACTTTACTATAGCAAACAAGGTAAGATATATTTGGAAAATTAAATCTTGAACTTCTAGATATTTTTATTACCAAATTCTTATGGTTGTGTTTACAAAATATGCTTACCATTTTTTTACTGAACTATGATTAAGTCAGTGGACCCAATGTCAAAGATCACACAACAAACTTTTTATTTGTGCTGGGTTCAAACCACTATGCTATCCTACATTGTATTTAAGAGGTTTGTGTCCACTATTAAGTGGCTTATTTTTTATTAAACATACAACTGAAGTATGCAAAAAGGAACTTACGCTCAGCAACATCTTGAAAGATGTAATCAAATGCATTAACTTAGAATAAGTCTATTAAGTGCAAATAAACCTATTGTACCTGTCAGTGTTTCTCAAAACATGACTTTAAGTGGATAGGGAATTCTGGTAGTTAAAGCACATACATCTGAAAGTTATCCAGTTTGGGAAACAATACGTACTTATATATAATGTGATTGCTGTATTCCTTTAACTAAAAATAGTTCCTTCTAAACACATTTCCAATCCACTTGGTCTGTTGCGCTTGTCAGTTTCTATTTTATTTTTAAATTTTTAATTTGACTGTTGGGAGCTGCCCAGTCATTGGGAGTCAGGCAACATACAAGTTTAATTATTGCATTTGAGAAGTTAAAGCTTGCATTAGCACACGTTATACCGTAAAGCAAGATTGACAAGCCACAGTGGTCAAAGAAGCAGCAAAGCGAAAGATGGTTTATCAGGTGAGCCTGGTTCAGTCAACACATTAATCGGGCGATTTGATTTTGGTTTAGCCATCGTGTTTTGTTTATAGCTTCCTTACGCAGAAATAGCCATTCAGAGTGTTCAGATTAAAGATTTTTAGGGATTTGTTTATTTTTTACTACTCACGCGCGGAGGACCAAGCCGTGCATTTTGAAAGCAGCGCCCACTTTACTTCTCAGCTTCTCCGCAGCCATCTTGAACGGTTCGCGCCACAACGCGACTCCTCCCTCTGAGCTCCAGCCCCAAGAGCTCCCGCCAAGCCGGTGATTAAAGCAGCTCTACCGCCGCGGTTCTTCGGCGTTCAGCAAAGGCAGCCTTGCTACCATTGACGGGTTTTATTACCCGGAGAATTATTCTCTTCCCCCCACAAACCCTGTGAATTGTAATCAGTTTATTGGCTGGTGATGGTATCTGGAGGGCACCAACCCTAGGCGCTGGATTTTAGGACTATGGGGCAATGCAGAATCCTCCACTTCTTTTCCCAAAGGTGCTTTTTTCAGGAAGCAACTTGACTTTCTTGGTTTTTCTTTTTTTTTCCTTTGAAGACGTTTCGCTTCTCACCCAAGAAGCTCTTTACATTCCCCACTGTCCTGTCAGAGCTGAAGCAGCTTTGAAGGAAAGAGTTTCATCTGATTTACAACTGACATAAAGGAGGAGCATGCAGAAAACAAAGGTCTCTCCTCCCCCCCCCCCCCCGGCAATTCCTTCCTAATCTGTTTTTTGTTAATTAAATACGTTTATCCCTCTTTCAGAAGAACCACCTTTTAAAATAGCCTGACAGGAGCTGACAGGTAGTAGTGCTGAGGGAATACTTTTGAGTACAGGTTTCTTCTATTTCTCCCTGCAACTTACCCAGTACCTGTCAGCTGTTTTTGAAGCTTCACCAACAGGTGGTGGAGGTGGGAAGCTGAATTATGATGTTCTTGGAAGAAGAGGCAGAGACAAAAAAAGAGCTGCTGATTACAGTATAAAGTTTATTAAATATGTAATGCAATTTTTATTTGGTGTGTTTATTATCAAGGTACTGATGTTCAGGACTATATTACGCATATTTTTAATTCAAAAGTACTGTATGGATGAGGAGAAATGAATATGGACCACGGGAGAGTTCTACTTAGGATCAATTACATTTCTTCTAATGCTTAAATTATCCCATCATAATCATACAATAATCCATGAGGGTGTGAAGATGTGCCAGGGGAAAAATTAGTTCACAGAAGGTTTTAGGAGTGATGACCACAATTGAAAATGTACATTTTTCATTCACCAGCCACCTGACTTATTATCCAAACCAAACCATAATGCAAAGGCAATGCTCACAGCCTGGCTGGGAATATCTTCGATTTACTTTCTTATAGGGACTCATGCATCGTGCAGATGAACAATGTATTCGTTCTTGTTCAGCCTATTGTTCAAATCCAAAAAACTAAGTCCGTAATTTGAATAGCTGCGCACTTGGAAGGATAGGAAAACGTCTCTGCTCCAATCCCCCATTCTCAGCCAGCCGAGGCCTCCGCTCTCCTTGCGTGTTTCTCTGCCAACGGCAGGGGGCGTTGTCAGCAACGGACCCGCGCTCGTCCGGCGTTCTAAGCGAGGGGGCGGCGGCTGCAGACGCGGTTGCTGAGGGGGCTGCTACGGCGACGGCGTCTGGGCTTATTAGCTTCATTCCCTCCTAATCCATCCCGCGCTAAGATGGCGGCGGATCCTCCTCCTGAAGAGTTCGGCGTGGCCGAGGAACGGAGCGGGCATTGCGCCGTGGTCGATGGGAATTGTCTTTATGTGTGGGGGGGATATGTGGTAAGGAAATTAGGGTCGACGGGGAAGCCGAATGGTTGGACAAATACGTGTGGGAAAGAAAGAAAAAAGCAGCCTCGTATTAAAACCGCGCAATGGAAGAAACCACGGGGGAGGGGCGAGAAAAGGAGTTTGCTTTATCTCGCCTTACCCCCCTCCCCCTCCGCCGTGTTATTTTAAAGAGAAAGTTCGCTGTCGCTCCTCCTTCAAGAGCGAAATGGGCGGGAAAGAAAAAGGGGCACGCGCCGCTTTTGGATGTGATGAGGGGGGAGGTTAGGTGTTTATCTCAGCTGTTTACCTGATTGGACGGTGGCGCCTCGTGAGACAGCAGGTGGCCCGCCTCTTCCCGCCTCCAGGAGGCTGAATTACAATAATGTATTTGAGCGCCAGAATCTCGTGGCGCCTTAGAAGCTTGACAACCTGATGTTGTGTCAGATAGTTTGCTTTAATAAACTCGCCTTTGTCTTAAAAGTGTGGCACTATTCTTTTCCTTGTCTGGGAAGGCAGATTTGCAAGCCTAGGAGCTATTAATAATGTCTCTTGTGATGTCTTGAGTTCCCACTTGCAGATCGTCCTCGAGTTCAGACCGCAGTTGGGACCAGAATTTCCATTGTTAAGTAAGGTGTTAAATGCATCGCACTCAACTTTACAATCTTTTGCTAAGATTGTTAAGTGAATCACAGGGTCATTAAGCAAATCTGGCTTCCTCCATTGATTTTGCTTGTGGAAAGCCAGATGGAAAGAATGCATCCCAGGATACAGCAACCCAAATTTTGCTGTGCCCCCCCCCCCGCCAGGGGGTGTGCTGCAATGGTTGAGGACCAGTTATCGCTTTTTTTCAGAGCCATTGTAACTGAACAGTTGCTAAAGGAATGGTTGTAAATCGAGGATTGCTTGTATAATGAATCCTTAAAAGTTTGTGTTTGGGCTAACCATGTTTATAATCTCATGGGTTTAAAGTCGTGGCTAGGCTTGGTTTAGTGTTAGATTGGAACCCAGCCATTCTGATGTAATCAAGAGTGAAGCAAGTGAGTACTGTGTGCTTCCATTGACTTGATTGGTTTCTATGCCAAATGGCTGGTTGGTCAAGACGATAACAATTAGTGCATCTTCAAGCAAATGAGAGTTTCAAATTATCTCAATCCCATTTGTAGATGAACACTATGATCATTGATGACATATCACATTTTTCTTTGTGACCATCAGTCGGAGCTGTCTTGACTTGGTCTCCTGTTTCAGGATAGCAGACAATGTAAACTTGTCCAGTTAATTTCAATTATTTTTAGTCTTCAGATATTGAGAATATAGCATGATGGGAGGAGATCTGAGGTCTATCATATGTTATTTAAGTGTTAACAGCCAGGATGTGACTGGCTTATAGATAAGGGAGATGATCAATATGGCTAGGTTGTGTTTTTCCCCATTTGTACAAGCTACTCATGACCAAACTATCAAGTCATCAGACTTTTCCTGCCCTTCAAGAAAAAGAAAATACAATCTCTATTTATTCCCCTAAATATATTGCCTTTATTATTATTGTAATTCATTGTAAAATAAAGGATTTCCTTTGCTGATTTCATGAGCATTATTTCATTAGAGTTAATTTGGAATAACGACATCTATTACCATCACTATTGGATTGTGGTATTCTAGAAATGGCAAAATATACAGGACCAATAATGATAATCGGTGTCATAAATGCAAAGCTTTCTATATTTATGGGATAAATGTCTTAGTTCTGCTGGGATTAGTTCTGCTGGGATATTGGCAATACTTGCACTGAGATTATAATAATTTTCAACAAATTCTTTATATACTACTTTTCTGTCAACATATATTTAAATCTTGCCAGCATAAATTATGGTATATATAATATACTACCAAGTACCTTTAAAATGTGCTAAGATCTGCAGTGTCACTTTCTATGCTTTCACTTTGCCACTTGAAATTTCCTTTCCAACAGAAGGCTAATGAATGGCACACTGAGTTATACATGTAATTGATAGTAAATGAAAGGAAAATAATGTGTGTGTTTTATGATTACTAAAACAATGCTCCAGCAGGCTAAGTTATCTATTATAGAGCTAGAAATTGAAATGGAAAGTATTCAGAAATTCATGTGGCTTTTTGAAAATAAGAATTATGTTAGAACTACTGTTTTTTTCTGCATAGTCTATTGAAGAAAATGAAGTTTATTTACCAAATGATGAACTTTGGATCTATGAAATTGACAGTGGATTATGGTAAGTTACATTATTTTACTGTACTGCTAATTTATCAGAAGATACTTTATATGAGAAACTTTATTTGTTGAAATTATTACTTTAGCTAAATAAGCTTTTCTTTCCTTGTTCTTTTAGTTAATTTAGGATTGAAAAAGAAATGTAGTGTTAAGGCTAGATTTCCATACCAGAATACATTGAAATATGACTAGCTAGTTCTAGGTCAGAGCAAGTATAATTTATGGTTCAGTATTTTGTGAAAATTCAGGTAACTTGATTAACTGGACAAACCAATTCTAGATTTCCTACATTGTATAAAAGAGCCCTGTTAATTTTTATGCGATTTTTATGCATTTGGAAATGGATATCAGTGATAATTCTTTCCCTTCTCAGAGGCTATTGTAACTAGAAGGTTCTGTTCTCATTTAGGAATGAGTCAGAAAGTATTGGACTAACCAGTAAGAACGTTGCTATTGTTTCTAGTGTATTTACCTCATTGTGATGATATAATTCCCCCAACCTACTTATACCTTACGTTGCCTGAAAATAATGACATGTAATGATCATACCTGGTGGGCATCAAGTTGGGGAATACTAATGTATACTGACTGGAAGAAAATGACATAGATTGAGGTAGATAACATTTTTCGGCAAAATTATTAAGTGTTATTTCAAAGTACTTAAAGTATTATTTCTTTTATCTGTTTCTCATACTCTGAGCAAAGTTAAAGTATATTCTGTATTGCCTGAATTGCAGGTCAATGCATCTAATGAAAGGAGAGTTACCTCCATCTATGTCTGGAAGCTGTGGAGCTTGCATTAATGGGAAGCTCTATATCTTTGGAGGATTTGATGAGAAAGGATACAGCAATCGGGTACTGGATTCCTTTCATTGTTAAAAACTTTCCCAACAAAATAAGAATTTTTTTTAAATGGTGAAAAATATGGTTCAATTTATTTAAAACTGAACTGTATATTTTTATATATTTATAATTATTCCATGTTTTTATGTATTAACCTTTTTGTGTTTCACATTTATGTTTTTATGATTCATTGTTGCAGCTATATTAAAACTTAAAAATATATAGTGGTAAGAATTTCTAATAATCAAGAAATGCAAAGAATAAGATCTGAATTTGGGATTTTTCAGAGATAGAGCTTATGAGACTAATCAGCACTCAGATAATAATTTTGAGATATCTAGGTGCTTGAATACCTCATATGGCATAGTTTATTTTTCATTGGACAGTAGAATCTTTTTCGTATATGACATAAATGCTGTATTGGAAATAAAAATCACACATCTCACAGAATGAATATATTTAGCATTGTTAATTCTTGTATGCTATATGTAAGTTCTACCAATATTAATTACATCTTGATATCACTTCCAGGTGAATGATGATCAACAGAACTACCGTATGATAGCAGTGGAACTTTATTGACAAATATGCTTAGGAGAGAGCCAGTGTAGTGTAGTAGTTAAGGCATCAGACACAACATCAGCTGGATGAACTTGGGCTGGTCACTCTTTTAGCCCTAGGAAGCAGGCAATGGCAAACCACTTCTGAAAAACCTTGTGAAGAAAACTGTAGAGACTTGTCCAGACAATCTAAGACGGGAATCAAAGTCGTAGTATCACATTGCCTTCATAGGATGCTTCACAATGTTTTTTCCCTTTGTGAAGCTGGGGTGGACATGGCCTGCACATGAAGCATCTGGCCCTGACGCCGCCAGTTTGACACCCCTGATCTAAGGATCAGACATGACTGAACGGAATAAAAAATATTTAGAAGCATCATAAAACATTTCTAAGGCTTTAACCTAAGGCCCTTTAAGGCCATCAGGTCTTCATACTTCAAATTAGAATATATTAGTTTGGGATATCTTGGTTTCACTAACATTATTTGAAAGACCAGTAACTTGTTTCTGTAGTCCATGCAGTGAGGAAAATTTAGTTTCCAATATCAGTTTTTTCTAAAAACAAAACAAAACATGGACATTACATTTGCAGCTAGTTTCATTTTAGTGAAACTACTAAGCATTTTCGTTACTAGAATTTGGCCTGAAAGGGAGCATCATTTCAAAAACAGATCATAATTTCACAATTAGAAAATGCCTGAATGTTGTTAGCACAAAAGCTTATTTAAATATTGGAATTAAGAGAATTTAATCCATTTCATTAAAATAGTAATGGTATATTGATTCTTCTATTCACTATCTTTTTCCATTAGCACTTATGTTTATAGAATAATATTGTGTATTTAAAGTATTTTAATTTCTTTTAAAGCTCTATCATGTTAATTTGCGAACAAAAAATGGAATTTATATATGGAAGCAAATCACAGACTTTAAAGGTCAGCCTCCTACACCACGTGACAAGCTTGCTTGCTGGGTGTATAAAGACAGGTAATTCTATAAATGATTTCATAAATGGGGAGGAAAGTGATGGCTAATGAAAAAATATCTAGTAATTTAATGGTTTGATAACATTTATCAGTGTGATATACTACTACAAACAACACTGACATAAATAAATAACAATAGACTAATATTTAGGATTTTTTAAAAGATAAAATGTTTTGAATATTGAATTTGTTTTTCTCGATATTGACAGTGCATTGCTGACAGAAAAGTAAAATACTTGGGATGTCTTTCTTATTTATGTAGAGTTAGAAATACATATAAAGCAAATAAACAGATTACTACAGGTGACATTTGAGAAGTCTTGTGGAAATGAAAGGGCAGAACTATAGTATTCTTAGGATTATTGCAGAGAAATTAATTAATAATTTTAATTCCAATTATTTCAGGTTAATCTACTTTGGTGGTTATGGCTGTAGGAAACAAAATGAGCTAAGTGACTGTTTTGATGTTCATGATGCATTTTGGGTAAGAAAAGATTTAATTCCAAGCAAAAAATAGAAGCTGATTTATTATTAGTGCTTTTATTGTGTTTCTTAAAATTATTATTACTACAACTTCTAATGTCTTACTTTTTTTAGGAAGGTCAAATATTCTGGGGATGGCACAATGATGTTCATGTTTTTGATACAAGTACTCAAACTTGGTATCAGCCAAAAATTAAAGTAAGCGTTGTACCTCTGTGTATAGACATATCCAGGTGCATTGGTGACACAACATATTTGTTGTAGGCAAATTCTGATTACTGTTATTTCTCTTGCTTGCAGCGTGGAATTGCACCTCAGCCTCGAGCAGCTCACTCATGTGCAGTCATAGGAAATACAGGCTATGTTTTTGGAGGACGGGTTTTGGTTTGTACTTAGTGCCCACTTATTTTTTTATGAGAAGGATGCTTTAGTGCATGAAAGGATATATATATAGTAGAAAGAGACTGTTAAAATGTTGATATGAGGCATTTTCTCCCTCACTTTTCCGCTGGCTATAGCTTGATTCCAAAATTTAGTCTTCAAAGACTTAAAAGGGCTTATTGAAGAATAGGGAAGTAGAATTTTCACTATATTAAATGAGACCGTTGTCCATTTAGCCTAATATTTTTACATGTAGAAGTGTCCAGCAGCTGTTAAATGGGTTAAAAGTGTTCCTGCTGCTCATTCAGGATAATGGCAGCAAATAATCATGCACCAGAAAAGGAAGGAGTATCTGTTTGAAAGGCTTCAACAGAGAAAGATGAAGCCCTTCAGTCCAAAACCAGAGATTCTAAAATACTTTACCTGTGTGTTCTGAAAAATACTGTAAATGGAATTTGACCACACATACATCTAGTCTAGTAATAATTAGTTGAGTTGGTGTGAATAGTCACTTGGTACTTTGTGCTGAATAGTTTAATTTGATTTGATTGAAAATCAAATCACATAATTCAAATGAACATAACAGAATGGAAATAGTAGGAGGGTAGTTACATAATAATACTATTTTTTTCTTCATGTTCTTGTTAACCATATATACATAATCTCAATTGATAGTAAATTTTCTTAAATGAGGAATTTGTAAACTGAAATTGATACTATATTTTATTTTAAAATAAAATGGATGTTGTATTTTTTAAATAGCAAACAAGGATGAATGATTTACATTCTCTGAATTTAGACACCTGGGTTTGGTCAGGAAAGTAAGTTTTTTTCTTTGATGTCATTTTTTTCTGTTGTATGTAAATACTCTAGTTAAATGCAATTTAGTTTTGAACATTTTCTTTGCTTTTTGATAATTGCTACTATTTCAAATTTAAAATTTATAGACGGATTTCTGCATATTATGTGGGTGAAATTTTCAGAGGATAAAAGACTAACTTAAATATAAATGCAAAAACACTTATATTTAAGGTTCCTCCCACACAATATCAAGGCTGATTTTGCTATGATCTATCCTTTTGCTGTTGTAGACTGCTTTAATTTAAAATAAAGGTTTTTTTAAATTTTAAATTGTAAAATTTAAAAGTAAAGAAAATATCTAGGTCAACCAAACATGATTTTATTAAACTGCAAGGATTTCTTAGATGAAGCTTCTAAGAATTTTTACAGAGAAATGATTTGTTTTTAGTTATATATTATATTGTTAGGCTGACAATTCATATTAACCAATATATATAGATTTAGTTGGATATGAGATGGGTGGCAAATAAATTTTCTAAATAAATATATAAATAAATGAAGAGAAACCTCTCTCTTTGTGTGTGTGTGTTACTTGTAAATTGCAGATTAGAAACTGGTGATTATAACATGGCCCCTTGCTTCCTGGTTTAGTTGAGTTGTCAACCGAAGAAGGCTCAGAGGAGGAGCTTAAATCCTAGTTGTTTTGAATCTGTAAAACTCAGTTTCAGCAGTTAATGAAATAAGCAATTTATATGGCATAAGCTGCCTTGGGAAATACTTCCTCACACACACACACACCCATGATGTAGTATTCATTAATTATTTGGGATTTGTTTGAATTATATAAGCAGTTGTGCTTTTGGTTGCTCTTCTACTTAGAATTGCTACAAATGGAGAAAAACCAAGAGACAGATCATGGCACACGTTGACTCCTGTGGCAGATGGGAAACTTTTCCTATTTGGTGGGCTGAGTTCAGACAATGTACCCTTAAGTAAGTAGCATTTGTCCTGAAATGTTGAGATTGTGGCTGGTATTTGAGTTACAGTGGCAATTGGGACTGGGATTGCCACCACTAAGGGATGCAATTATAAAGTACAAAGTCTGCATTGCTTGCCAATATCTGTCACAATTATTGTTGTAGTCCCAAGACGTACAGGTACTTAAGTGGGAAGAAGTAGAATCCCAGGTAGGGAGAATGAGTTGTAGGGAGGCAGGAAAGGGCTGGTGCAGGCTGTATGGGAGGCCAGACGAGGGTTGGCCCAGGCTATATGCAAGTCATGGGAAGCCAGGAGGAGGTCTGGAAGGGCCCACAGAGCCTGAACATGGCTTGTGATCTTCCCTGATAACTTCTCCATTGAGTTTGCTTATGGAAAGCTGCCAGGTAAGGTTGCAAATGGTGATTATACAACTGCGGCTCCCTGCAATGTTACACAGTAAGGGTGAGGCAGAAACATAAGTGCCTGGATCTCAATTAGTGTCCATTAGCAGCGTGACTTTGAACAGTGCCATTAATGTTCTCCTCAAACTGGTTTTCAGCAAACAAAAGGAGAAACCGGTAATAAACTGAGCTGCTTAATTAATCTAAACAGAATGACTTATAGTCCATGCAGAAAAGTCAAATGTTCTGAAATGAAGATTCAGGTCACTTAAAAGAGCGTAGATTGCTTTTTTTTAGGAAAATAGGTGATGCTACCCTTCCCAGCTACTTGTAAAACTGAGGTGAGCTAGGTGAAAAAAGGAAGAAAGGTACTGTAGTCAAAGAACAATGTAGAAACCTACTAAACTATGACCTGCTTCTCTTTTAAGTCCTGGTCAAGATAGCACTTGTTTTTCATGCTGAAAATCATTCACCTACATCACAAAACAATTTGTTACATGATTTCTTGTCATTTTTAAATAAAAGCAATAGCACTAATCTTTTTATCTCTTATTTTCAGGTGATGGTTGGATTTATGATGTTGCAACAAATGAATGGCAACAACTTACATATTTACCACAGACTAGACCTAGGTATAATATGCTAGTCACCTCCTGAAATTGAAGAACATATGACTTTGTAATTTTGAGAATTCAAATATAGATTTTGATCTAATGTTGAGGTATCCTTGGTGCTCTCTGAGCTTGGTTATTTTCTTGTAGACGTTTTATTACCCAAACTAGGTAACATCATCAGTGTAGTGATGATGTTACCTAGTTTGGGTAATGAAACATCTGCAAGAACGCAATCAAGCTCAGAGAGCACCAAGGACTCCTCAGTTCAATTCTGATCTACAAATATTCTCCTTTACTGATCTAATTTTGCCTTATAAGTAGAAAGGAACATCTATTCATGTAGTCATGGCTGACAGTTTCTCCAGGCTCCCATTTTCCCAGTCATAGGCTGCTTGTCATATCTATTTACTGTTTCAAAGAGTCCTATAGCCCTCAGAAGTCATTTTGCATGGTATTGTAATGGGAATAAAAAACAGGAAAGCTGTGTAACAATTCAAATTTATTTATAATTCACATGATTCAACTCATTAACTTAAAAACATGACTTAAATTGCATAGTACAAATTCTAATTTTATCATTTTAGCAGATTTGACTGCTTAAATACTTCCTATAGCTATCAGTAAAGTTGTTAAAAATAATTTTAGTTTTGATAATGTAAAAAAGTCTCATATCATAGTTTCACCTGCAGAATCTTCACTTAAACGTATCCCATGCTGTTTTCTCTGTTTTCTCCATGCTTAATAATGCAATCCTAAAATAGCTTCAAGCTGGGGTCCGTTGAAGCCAGTGCAGGCCTCCATAAAATTGTGTTAAGTTTTTAAAACTGGATTGATGCTTCTCTGAAAGCAGGAAAAAGCTGCTTTATTCAACCTGTGGAGGTCAGGAACTAATGGTCCTTTACATGCACTTCTCTATCCTAGTGGGCAAAAGCCTAAATAAGTCTGCCATTATCAGAAAAACCCCGTAAATCATAAGGATACTTATTTGGTTTTCAGGCTTCCTTTCTAGTGCATTTATTTGAGGAAAGTGGCACAGGAATTTCTACAAATATTGCTTCATAGTACCTGAAGTTAGGAAAGCAAATATTGCCCCCTTAGCCTATCTTTTCAAAAATATGTGTATGAGAAGGAAACACATAAGTACAGAAGTAAGATCATACACCCATGTTATATCTGTATGTCCATAGTCACTATTTAGTCATAAGAGTAAAAATAACTACAAGTAGTCCTAAGATAGTAGTGGTAATTGGGACTGAATGCTCTATTTTTAAGCAGTGGTCCTATGTCAAAAAGTTTGCACTGCTTAGCGCCACTTCCAGCAGTTCCATTTGTTGTCATTAAGCAAGAACAATGCAGGTCACTAAGTGAGGGCTTCAAGTGATCCAGACTTGTGACTTCCTGCCAGCTTCTCCATTGGCCTTGGTTGTTGGTACCGGAAGCTGGCAGGAAAGGCAGCAAATGAATAAGAGACCTTGTCCTTTTGACCTCTGAAAATTTTTCATTTTATAGTAAGATTGTTAAATATAATTTGAATTCTGTTATTTTACAATGCTTTTATATTTTGTAGATTTTAGATAATTATATTTGTTATATTGACATTTGTATTTTTTGCTCTGATAATATGAAGATTATGAAGAGAGATAAGTTCTCTTCAGAACTTCATAATTTAATATTGAATGTAACAGTACAATTCACCAAAATATTATTTTTATTGGGGAAAGGGAAACCAGTATACAAAAACTTAATAGTATTAATCTATACTTATCCATTAACATTACAACAAACAAGCTGATAAATATTGCTCCCTTATCCTGCTATTCAAATAAGAATACTAAAGATCAGATTTACAACATCTGACTTTTGAGGGGTAATTTTTTACCTTATGTACCTTATTATGTACTACGAATCTCCCATTTTCTGGTTTAGATGCTAGCCCTGTTAGCTATGTGTACAATTCAGTTATAATGTGGTATATATGAATTAAAAGAGATACTGTAGTTTTTGACAAGGTTTTGTTTAAACAGATGATGTTAATTTAGTTGATTAATAATGCAAATAACATGCTTTATTAGAATATCTAGGTGCTAAGTTAGAGCAGCTGTGAGAGGACATAAACTCTGTCAGTCAATAGAAAAAGCCTCAGGTTTCAAGCTAGGAGTCAAGGCCCAGAGTGAAGGCAGGAAAGGCATTCCAGTGTTCTGCGATGATCGAGTCCAGGCCAGAGTTTTCCTAATGCAGATAAGACAGAGGCAGAGCTATCAACAGGTATGAGGAAGAGAACAGGTGGGATACAGTTTAGTGTAAGGAGAATGGTATATAATTGCTGAAATAAATGAAGTAAGGTGTTTTACAGTAATCTTGCACATACAGTATTTTCTACATAAATAAAAGGGAACTAATCTCACAATCCTATTACCCAGTGAGTTTCATCTGTTAATTTAATTTCCAGAAAATGACTTCACACACAGTGAAGCTGTCCTAACACAGTTATTGCAGTGATCCTATACAAATGAGTTGCATTCTCAACAGTCTATAATCTGTGTCTATTTATTTATAATGAAAATTTCTATGCCACCAAACACATAATTCTGGCAGTTTAACATATCCAAACAGTGGGGGCACATGTGGGGGGCCCAAAAGCAATGCCACACATCAGTTTGTTTACTTTGCACTAGTGTGTGCAAAATAACACCCACCTTTTGTAGGATGCAAAGGAAGAATGGGAGAAAGAATGCCCTATTTACTTTGGTTCCCAATCATGTTCATGGTTCATAGTGAAGCAAAAAGATGGAACTATTACAGCTCAGGTAATACTCGTAGGAAACTGCATGTCTTTTTAGTCAAATAGATCTCATCTCTGTTCTTGCCTGTTTCCTTGATTTTTTAAAAAAGAAAGACACATCACACTTCCAACGTGTTATTAACACACCTATTTCCTTTCTACTCAACCCACTGCCAGCCTATATAGTGATAGAAAACAATGTTGGTCCATATGATTTATTTCTCCAGTTAATGCAGGCAGACAATTAATGTTAAAGAAGATTATACTAAAGAAAGAAGAGATGATCCTAATCCAGCAGCATTTTCGCAGCTTTCATGCCTTGTAAAAAGAAATACAAATTCTAATGAAAAATGACTAGAGTTGCCTTAAATTAATGCAATGACTGGAAAAATAAAATCTTTCAGATAGCTGAGTTTCTAAGTGATACCATCTTGAATACTCATACTTTGGTATTCATGCCAACATATTTCAGGATATTATGGCTTATGAATATCAAAAGATTTTTTACATATTTTCATGATTAGTATAAGACAAGTTTAAATTGTACTTAGATAAATATTATATAATCTATTTTATAGAGACAGAATAAGCTGTTTTGATATTTAAACCTGTCTCATCAGTGCAATTTTTAAGCTTGGATCAAATGCATTACTATTTTTTTAAATTCTTCCTGTTCTTGTTAAGAAATTAAATCCGCTAATAGTAAACAGGAAAACATCAGTAAAATTGAAATTTCTTCATTCAATACTAACATTCAAAATATTCTAAAGAATTGAGTAATCACTCCAAGACAATATAGGTATTATATGTTGGAGATTAAGTAAAAGGTCCTGTAATGTTGATATAATATGCACCTCAGAACATGTAAGTAAATGCTTCTCAAAAATCATTTATTTGAGCATTCATTCTAAGTATAATACATTTTAGGTTATGGCATACAGCCTGTGCTGGCAAAGAAGGTGAAGTATTAGTCTTTGGAGGAAGTAAAGATGATTTGCATTTCCTGGATAGGGTAAGTACCTTAAAATATCTAATTGTTTTTTATATATTTTAAAGAAAATGCACATTCCGCATTTTTATGGCAGAATAAGGAGAGAAGATAATTTGGAATCAGTTTTGTTTCTTCCTAATGATAGTGGCATTGGAAAACCCAAAAAATAGCTTGCTTTAGATGTTAATATCCCACCTTTATTTTTGTATAGTCTGGCTTCCATCAATGCCTTAAGGGATGATCTAGCACTCAATCACTTTTTCTGCCCTGAATAAGCCAGAGCAAGATTCCACTTTGTTTTAACATCCCCTCCCTAGCTTCAAAGATTGGGAGTAAAATTTGATACTTGTTATTTTTTAACACTGGAGCCTTGGGAACAATATATTTTGGGCTGGATGAGGGTGAAAAAACAATAGAATTCTCTGGAGGGAAAACTCTAGGATTTGCGACTCAGCATATATTTGTTTCCATCAGTAGGATAACGCTACAAAAAGTGAACAAAACAGGATCTGAATTGATGTGGCAGGAGCCAGTAACAACAACAAAAAAATGATTAATTCCAGCTGGATACTGTGGTGGGGGGAAAACAATCAGAAAAACATTCCCCAGCGCATTTCTAAGGGAGAATCAGTTTTGCAACAGTTTGAAATGTGTCAGGCTGCTCTATTTTTAATCCTTCTTTCACTTGGTCACATGACATAGGCTAGATAGGTCTACTATTAAGAATTTCAAAAGAATTCCAGAAGCCACACCACCATGCTTGTTTTGATTTGCTGCATTTTTTGGTTTAACAACAGGCAGCTTTGACACTTTTAAATTGTGTATATTGCTTTCTATACTTTTGTAGGAAAGAGAACTGCACATATTTGAAATCATTGTTTTTCTCTTTCTTAGGGACATTGCAGTGATTTATTGATTTTTCAAACGCAACCATATTCGCTACTCAGGTGAGTTGAAAAAACCCATAACTAATAATATTGTAACACCTCCGGAATAGTATACTTCAGCAAATATTAATAACAACTATTACAGGAATAATTATCCTGATACAACAACTCCAGTGTGCAGAGCCATTTAAAGGACCTCTGGCATGTGGAAACCTAAATATGTAACAGCCACGATGCTTTTTCAAGAGGCATCTGGACTTTCTGGTTTTTCTTTGAAGATGTTTCACTTCTCATTGAAGAAGCTTCTTCAGCTCTGACTGGATGGTGGGGAATGGAAGGATTTATATACCAGCTGTCTAAAAGGAATATAAAAACTTCCATTCCTCATCATCCAGTCAAAGCTGAAGAAGCTTCTTGGATGAGAACCGAAACGTCTTCAAAGAGAAACCAGAAAATCCAGTTGCCTCTTGAAAAAGCATCTTTGGGACAATCATGACCTGGACGACAGAATCTCCATAGACATTTAAATATGTAACAGTTGTCCTATTGTTTTGGGAGTCAAGTAATGCTGTGTACACATGAGGGCTGTTTTTCATTAGTGAAAGGATATTTTTTTCTTATAGAAATTTTTAATACATTTTGCATTTTTAATATAAACTCTCTTGTGTCATTCTTATATGGCAGCTGCTTAAGAGAAATCCATAATCTGTTATTCAAGCAAATCATAGATAGAATGATGTTTCAGTAAAATCCTAATAAAGAATAGATTATTTTCAGTAATAGTTGTCTAATGAAAGAGCTGAGGTATTAAGATTGGGAACATTGCTGTGGGAGTGCATATTGCCATACTTAGATGCTTTAACTAGTTTACTACTATGTAATTTATAGAAAGCAAAACTTGATAACCTTCATACTGTTTCTTTTAGATTGAGTCTTGATTGTATTGGTAAAAATGCTGTCCTCTTGGAGAAACAAATACCATGGTTGCCATCTAGACTTCTGGAAGAAGTTATGGATAAGATAACTTTTTGGGTTGCTGTTAATCATCGTCAGAAAAAAAAAGCCAAAGCAGAAGACCACGAGTAGATTAATGTCCTTTAAACAACAGTTCCATTATCATTTTAAAACAAACAACACTGACCATTATTGGTAAATTGTTTGAACTAAATTCTACATTTCTGGATGCACAAGAAAACTTTCAAAGGTTATCAGTGTCATAACAGCTCCAGTTCAAGGAGCTGAAGATTAAAAATATTCTTGGACTTAAGAGCAATTTGATCCAATTATTGTTATTAAAGATAATGGGGTTCTAAGCAATGAAAATGGTGTTTGGCCATATTAGGTAGTTTACCTTGTGCTGATATTTGAAAAGGATATTTTTTTTAAAAAACAAGTTGAATTGTGTTTAAAAAATTGTACAAACTCAAAATCCTTTCACAATGTTTTGACAAAGTTGCCTATTCTGTTGATTGTATTTTCTTTGTATTTAACAGTTGAAAATATGTCCTTAATTTATTGTAAAAAGTGTTTATAAAATACTGTTTTCTATTCCTTTTGAGTTTGTGATTAACACTTGTCGAGTCTGAATGTTATTTACTGAACATCCTTTAGTCTCTTGCATTGTGCCATTTTGAACAAAGCCTTAAAAATAGTTCTACCCCTAAAATTTAATTATAGCAATAATTAAGCTCATATAAAGCTAAAACATTTCAGTAGATTATGGCATATAAAATACTCTTTATATCACAATGTCATATATCCCTTTAAGGAGATTTTTGATAATAGAATATCAATAGACAACATATAAATGATATTTGCTGCCTTATAGTTAGTGCAGAAATATTTTAGACATTAAAAAAGGAATGTAAGGTTTCCTTCTCTGGGTAGCTTACCAAATGGTTGAATTATAATATCTGGCTAAATGACAATTACTAAAAATGTTCATCTGGTAATAAAGGGGTTTCTTTAAATATAAGAATAGGTCTAAAAGCTATGCTAAAAATTATTGAGGTGAATTTTTTTCCTGAGATAAAAATATACAGGGATGCTCCAGTATTTGCTAATTTCAGGTTTGTTTTGATGATTTTGATTTTAAATAGATTCAACAGGTATTGAAAAGAGTATCAAAGTGGAAAATGCTAAACAGTGTTCTTTCAAGCTAAAATCAATTTTAAAAGGAGATTGGCTTTGAATACTGTGCAGAGACGTTATAGTGTCCTTATTTCTTCCTGTAAATATTAGGAAAAGCTTGAAGGATTCTGCAAAAAAGCATGTTGAAAAGGAAAGATGGAATCCTAGGAACAGTCATTTAAGAAAATTTGAAGGGAGAATTGAAAAGTGCCTAAAAAAGAGCAAGCCTCTGAATAGGAGCACTCAATTGCAGCATTTTATTTCATGTTTCATTTTTCCCCTTCAGTCGGACTGATCCTATTGCTGGTGCGGATAAGGACCTCAAGTGCAATGTCACTGAATACAGCAAAGTAGGCAAAAGTGCATTCTCTGGTTCACACTTAACTTATTGCCTCTGAACATCATTGATAAATTATTGGTATAATTTCTCACCATTTTGAGGGAAGCATCTTAAAACTAATGCAAATCAAGAAAATTCGGCTGAATTATTTCTGATGTCGTAGTCACATACATGCACTTTTCTTAGCATGGATAAAAGAGTTTGCATTGCTTCTGAATGGTTTTTTCAGTTTACTAATCTAAGGAGTTGCTTGTGCTTTTGCATGCAAATATTAACCAGATCCACTCTTGTTTTTGTTTACATTAACCAAGAACCAGACCTTCTATTGTAACTCCTAAGTTTCCCCAATTGGGATGGACTAAATTCTGCTTTCCAATAATTCCAATATGACTTTTAGTAATATCAATAATCTCAAATTTTTATGGCTAGATGTTAAGAGAAGTCATAGATGTATGTGTTGTAAAAGTTTGGCCACAGCTAACATGCATTTCCTGGAATGTAGCTTGAGATTGCCCAAAAAATTAAAATTATTACAATGATCTTGTTTTGTACAATTGACAAACCTCCGCAGTTCAGAATAATTTTCAGCCAAGTGTATACAGTTGCTCGTATTTTATGCATTTCAGCTCTGCAGCCGGATTCACTCATATTAATAAGCAGTTTGATGTTGAAAAGCAAAAGGCTCCCCTCTGCAGGGCATGGTACCTAATAACACAAGCTGGCAAAATGATTTTGGACCACAAGGCAGAAATAACAATAAAACAAATTAACAATCCATTCACTTACACTACTACTAACATCACTAATAATCTGCCGCCAGCCCAGAACTAATACAGCCGCATCTTTCTACCTAATGTTGGGGACGCCAAATTAATTCGCCAAATCCCGCGAAAAATCCTAGAAGCTGGCTTTTGGGATTAACGTGAGACGCCGATTCCCGTTTAGACCACCGCGCTGTCACAGAAATCAGAAATCCGGGCTTGCCTAAAACCACGGATAAACATCTCACAGGAACACCTCCAGGGAAGCAATTCCACGCCCGGCCTGAAGAGGGAGGAAAAGCGGAAGGCCAGAGGGGCGGGGCCTCTGACAATGGGTGTGGCGGATGTCTGCTCTGCGTCGGCGAATGTTGACAGTCTGAAAGACCCGGCATACAGTAAGGCGGAGGGCTGGGGAAGGGATTCTTCCTCCACTTCACCTTAAATTGAGGGGAGGGAAATGGGGTGGGGGCAGTCGTGAAATCAGTGAGCTGATAAAGCGGTTGACGTTTAACGGCGTCCCGCTCTTTAAAGCTCGCTCCGCAGAAGAACGAGGAGGTGGAGATACTAGTCAAAGCAGGGAGGGAAAGTGGCGCCTTAGGGAACAGTCCCCATTTTAAGAAGGAGCCCAACGTGACCCTAAAACATGAGCCCCGTGAAGGGAAACGTAACGGTTGTTCCTTCATTTTGGGTTTAGGGAGGAAGGGTATCCATGAAAATACACCATAGAAGAGGCTGTGTTTAAGGTCGTGTCAACATCAAAGATTTCATGGCTGCTTGGGTTGTGCTTTTGTTTCATCGACGCACAACCTTTCAGTTTTCAGGCTGACAACGATGGTGGGAAACTCAGGTTTCTTTCATGACTAGAAAAACAAAATAGTTGAAAACCAGCTTTTCCTTTCCCCCTCACCTGCTTTCCATCTTTTTCTGGCCCAAGGTTGATTTTTCTATTGAAAGCATTGGTAACAGCCTCGGTTGTTAAGCAGATGAAGGTTTTTAGAGCATCTCTGATTAATCGTATTCTGTATTTTCTCATTGTTTCTGCTTTCTTCCTGATGATGCCCACTGTGGTTTACAAGAGAAGTCCTGAATAAGAATCTCAGCATAATTAAATTATTATTATTATTATTATTATTATTATTATTATTATTATTATTATTATTATTATTATTATTATTATTATTATTATTATTATTATTAATAATAATTATTATTATTGTGGGATGCAGAAGAGCTGCGTGGGTGACTTTGTGTTAATTCAGTTTTGATAAAGATTCCCTATTGGAAGTTAAAGAATTCTGAATGTGCATTCTCTTGGGATTGTATATCTTGGTCATGCATGAAAATTCTTATGGACTATTTTTCTTTTCTTTTCGTAATCTTCACTGTTTTGAGACATATTTTATCTTTACATGGAACAAACATAACAAGTTGAGGAAATTACCCCAGGACCCAATGGATTGAGACAATTTTTGCCTAATTGCCAACATTCCATCCCTAGTGAAGGTTGTTGAGAAAATAATTGGTTTATAGTTCCAGACCATCCAGGAAGAATTGGATTATTTGGCCCCCTTTCAGTCAGGATTCAGGCCTGGTTGTAGTATCAAGACTATTGTAATATGTTCAATCTGGTGCTGCACTTAAAAGACAAGTCTTTTAAAAATCAGTCTAATTCAAAACTGTCGTGGTGTTTTTTTTCTTGTACAGTGCCTATGCAGTCTGCAAAGTTGGAAAAGCAAATGCAGTTCTAAAGTGCATACAGGTAGTCCCTGACTCATGACCACAATAAGAACTGGAAAATTCATTGTTTAGCTGTGCATGTTAAAAGAGACATTACATGACTGCACCCTATATTGCAACCTTTTTACCATAGTCATTAAGCGATACATCGCATGACCACAATTGCAACCTCCTGCTAACTTCCCCATTGACTTTGCTTGTCAGAAACTGGCTGGGAAGGTCACAAATGGCGATCATAGGTTGCTGTTATGGTTGTAAATGTGTGATGTTGCCAAGCACCCAAATCACAATTGTATGATTGTGGGGATGCTATGACTGTTGTAAGTAACTTTTTTCAGTGCTGTCATAACTTTCAATAATCACTAAAAAAATGGTTATTAAGCCAGTACTACCTTTAGACTAAACTATAGCAGGCTTTGGTCCTGCTGATGTAAAAAAAAATCTGGTTTCTCAAGATAAGCAATCTCTACCAACCCTAGGAAATTTGAAAGTTATTACGTACAAGAAAAGCAGGTGAAAGTTAGTTTTCTGGGACTCCTGAAAACATTTTTCAATTTACAGTGTCATATCTTAGTACAGATGGAGGAAATAGCTTTGAGAAGGTTTTTTTCTGCTAACTTTTTGTTAAGCATATTTGAAATTACCACAATCCATTCCTCCTTTCTGTCTGTTTTTGAAGGATAATATCCTATTATCAGTATGGCAGATGACAATGAAGAATTGCCAGCAGAGGAAGATCTGCCTGAATCAGAGGAAAATTTGGAACAGCTGAACATGGGCAGCCCACCTGAACGGAGTGGTCATGTGGCTGTTACTGATGGAAAATGCATGTTTGTTTGGGGCGGATATAAGGTGAGGGATAAAAAAGAACTCTAGCTTTCTTATGAAATGTAACATTAGACAATAATGGAGGTGGAGTCATGCAATGGTGTCCAGGAGGACAGTGCGATTATGCTTCATTGATAAAAGGTGCAAGACATCGAAGGTGGATTTTGGTAATATGCAAATTGGTGCAATCCCTGTTGCATGCTGATACAGAAATACATTTCAAATGTATTTATTTTTTTAATCTTAATTTTAAACTGCTTCCGTCTTCTAAAATAAGAGTTATCCCACCATTTTGTGTGTTTGCATTTGATAAGCATTCCCTTCATTTTGTCTTGGCTAAAAATTGTAAGCTATATTTTGATATGTTGAGATGAAAATAAAAAGCCAGGTATAAATGATTTGAGGGAATAGGACTGGCATTTCCTATAGCCCAGAAATGATATGCTTCTCAATATATATTTGAGGGTAAGGGATAAGTAGTCTGTGTGCTGTAACTAGCATAAAAAGTTTGGGATGCTTCTCCGTTGCTATATTTTATTAAGCTGCAGTGTCTTCTTCTTTCCTTCCTGATTCAGAATGCTCAAGTGAGGGGCATTTATGACTTCTATCTGCCAAGAGATGAAATCTGGATCTATAACATGGAAACTGAACGATGGTAAGGCACTTGAATGACTTCCATGGGTACCCTTCACTTCTTCGATCAGAGGATGGAATTGTGTAGACAGATATTGTCATGCAATTACTGATTTTTAGAAGGAGTCAGAGAAACGTTTCACAAGATTAATGACAGTTGTCTTTCTACCCTAGTTCTGGGTAGGAAATGGAGGGATTCAGTTGCAAAACATGGGCATGAGAAAGGATGCCATATCAACAGCAGAGGCCAGGGAAAAAGAGAAGCTTTGCCGGTGGAAACCTACTTGAAACAATATAACAACAGCTTTTTTTCTTTCTTTCAAAATTATTTCAATTCAATTTTATAAAGTCTTTAATTTAAAAATACATTACAGGTAGTCCTCGACTATCAAATTAAGCTCAAAATTTCTATTGCTAAGCGAAGCATTTGTTAAGTGAATTTTGCCCCATTTTTACAACCTTTCTTGCCGCCGTTGTTGCATGAATCAGTGCAGTTGTCAATCTTGTAAGACGATTGTTGAGTGAATCTGGATTCCCCACTGACTTTGCTTGTCAGAAGGTTGCAGTAGCTGATCACATGACCCCAAGGCACTGTAACTGTCATAAATATGAGTCAGTTGCCAAGCATCTGAATTTTGATCATGTGACCACAGGGATGTTGCAGGGGTCGCAAGTGTGAAAAATGGTCATGAGTCACTTTTTTTCAGTGTTGATGTAACTTTGAACAATCAGTAAATGCTGTTGTAAATTGAGGACTACTTGTATCTCCTTCCATTGCTTATCAACTTTAATGCTTCATAGAAAAAGATTTTATGAGGGGCTTGCTTTCAAATTCCTTGGGGGTGGGGTGCAGGCATGGAGAAAGTATTCCACCCTGCAGGGATCTTACAAGAGAAGGGCTGCCATATCAGCCAGAGTTTGCAGATTCACTAGATCCTTGCTCGGTGAAGAGACCGGATGGGCAGATTCAGTTCTCATAAGGTTATTGCCTGATGGATTTGTTTAAAGTCCTTTGTGGCTTGATACCAAAGCACCCAAGGACTCCTTCAGTCTACTTTTCCTACCCAGGTATACTTGCTATATAAAGTGGTCTGTGGCAGAGAGCATTTTTATAGTGTCATAATTGTAGAATTCATTCCCCCAAAGAGTTTGCTTGGAACCTAGCTTTATTTCCTTTAATATCAGAAATACATTCCCCCCCCCCAATGTTTTAATTCTGTTTAAAACCAATCTAATCATACTTTGCTTATGCTGTGTTTGTTCTCTGTTAATTACATTTGAATTTTAAAAGATGTGATTTCTGTTCATATGGCATCCTGAAAAATAATATTGTTACCGAGGCACCTATCGCAAAATGATAAGCTGGGACAAAAAGCCCTGTATTTTGGGGAAGGCAGGTGCTGCTGGGCCAGACTAGCTTCTAATCAGTATGTGCTAAATAAGCAGTGTATCAAATTGATTCCCAATGTTGTGAAGGACAGCTAAACATTGAAGATAAAAAGTTGTCTGATTCAAGCTCATTTTTTTTTTGCCTCTTCCATCTAAGGACAAAACACAGAACCACGGGAGATGTGCCTCCATCTATGTCAGGAAGCTGTGCTGTCTGCATGGACAGGGTTTTTTATCTGTTCGGAGGGCACCATGATTGTGGCAACACAAATAAGGTGAGTGACTGGGAAGGTCTCAAACTCTCTGATCCATCTGTGAATGTTCTATTTTTCTTTCCGATTTCCCCACAAAAAATCCCTGCAATTTTGCCCCAAATGGCAATCTCTTATCAAGTGTTTAGAATGTGTTAAAGAACCATATGCAAATTGAAAGAGAATTCATTGCCCCATTTTGGGGTGGCTGATTGTTTTTTTGTGTGTATTATGAATACATCCTGAGGGTATCAGTACAGTGGTGCCTTGATATTCATTTGCTTTGAAATGTATTGAATTTGGTACTCAATACATTTTGACGTGAAAATTTTGTCCCGGTACTCGGGCCTCATTTCTTTAGTACTCAACGCACAAGCTAGAATTTGTCAGTGTCAGCTGCCTTGTGACTCACTACATTATTCTTTATGGGGAAAAATTGTTTGGGCCTCATTGCTTTTGATACTCATTGCATGTCCCAGAACCACTGTACATTGTAAGTACCTCTGTGATTTCATTATATTTATGTTATACAGCTATTGTTGCAAGGTGGATAACCATAGAAATCAAATAAATACATAGATTAATGGTATGCTGCTTACCCCATGGACTCTAGGGATTTATGGGCATAAAGACACACCAATCAATTATAAACCTATCATAATAGCATTGGAAATTCTTGGCCTGCTATCTTCACAGTTAAAAGTTTTTCTATTCCAAAGAGCCTAATTCTCACTGCCTCTCTGAACATTAATAGGGTGGCAGCTATCTTCATCTCTGTAAGAAGCAAGTTACTCCTGAGTCAGGGTTTTGCCACCTGTCCTGATCTCCACCCCCTTAACTTCTTGAGGGTGGGAGCCCACAAGATACACTAGCATGTATTAGGTGGGCAGATTGCACCTGGACTAGATAGTCTCAAGATACTGCAGACCCCAGCCATAAAAGTTTTAGAAATAATGACCAGGATCTCTACCTGAGCCAAGAAGCGGGGAATTGTGTGGTCCACTGTGGCAATACGTCTTCATTGAAAGAAGCAAAAATGGCTGGGAATAAGAGTGTGCTGGTATCCATATTGTTATGTGGAAGAGAAAAATAAATATCTCAGGAGAGGCATAAAAATAAGATGAATTCAGTGAGCATGTAGAAAGCCAGTTTGGTATAGAGGTGAAGGTATCAGGCTAAAAAGCAGGAGACCATAATTCAAGTCCCACCTTAGCCAGGGGTGTCCAAACTTGGCAACTTTAAGACTTGTGGACTTCAATTCCCAGAATTCCCCAGCCAGCTGGCTGGGGAATTCTGGGAATTGAAGTCCACAAGTCTTAAAGTTGCCAAGTTTGGACACCCCTGACCTTAGCCATGAAAGCCAGCTGGGGGTCTTTGGGTCAGTCACTTTCTCTCAGTCCAACCTACCTCACGGGGTTGTTGTTGTGGGAGAAATAGGAGAAAAAAGGTGTGTTGGATATTTTCGCTGCCTTGAATTATTTGTAAAATAATAAAGGCAGCATACAAATAAATACGTGTAATAAAACAAGAAGATACGATGTTAAGAATGGATGGGCATTGGGAGTGACCGCTAGGAAGGTGTACATTGAGTTGGTTTGGCCCCATGGAGAGAATGAGTTAGGACTGAAACACCGAACACGTAGATATAAGAAGAGGCAAAGGGTTGATAGCAAAGTAAAGATTAAGGATGTTGTAGTTGAGTGGTGATCTCCAAAAAGAGAGACGAGAAATGAAAAGAACAAAGTGGTATACAGATGTGGTTGAAGCAAGGGTGTTGTACAAAGATAGAAATGGAGAAGAAGAACGAATGGTTTTGTCTAATCAAATGTATTTTTTTCTCTCATGCCTTTAATTTATTTGTTCTATTTCTTATTTCCTTTCTGTGGTTTGCATAATGTTACTAATGATACTATATGCCATACCTGAAAGGGAACAGCATGATGGATATATTAGATAAATAAATAAATGTAAACCCAAAAAGAGTTCTGATCAAATGGGCTTTGGGGATCTTTAGAGAAAGTTGTATTGTATATTTATTTATTTATTTATTTGTATTTTGCATTTTTTTCTTCAAGTTAAATTGTTGAAAGTTTTTCATCTGATCTATCAGATACAATTCAGACTGTATAGTAGTCTAATGAAATCAAGATTATTTTTCATACAAAGATTTTCTTCTACATATTCTGAGAGTTTCTTGGTGAGAGTTATCACATGTTTGTCCTCAAACAAGTTTCATAATAATAAAATATGTTCCAGTAGTAAAGTAGTAATAAAACTCTTTCCAAATGTTATTACAGTTTTTAAGATGGATTGCACATCTCTGACGTTTTAGCTGCCTGTCATTTTCTATTTCCTGTCTCCCCAAAATATATTCCCTAAACCTAATCTCTTTCTATCCATAACCCTTTTTTCTATTGCTTTTGTCAGAGGAAATGCTCCTCTTCGTGTTTGGCTTCTTGTAAACTTACTTGTCCTTTGTACATATTTGGGAAATTGATTCACAGACTTCTACTTCTTTTGCCAGCTGGATTGGGTTTTGGGAAGGAAGGTTTGATGCAGAAGTTAACAGCCTCAGTATGAAATGAAGTTTACTGCTACAAATTAATAAATTCATCATATCTGTTGAGTTTGGGGGCTTTGAGAATTAGGAGCTCTAAATTGATTTGACATAATCCAACAGAGATGAGACTTCATTTTTGCCATGGAATTGGAAGTCCAAGATCTGTCTCTTTATTTCTTTGCAGTTCTACATGCTAAATTCCAGATCAAATGACGGAGTGTTGCAGTGGGTCAGAGTGGACTGCCAGGGTATTCCTCCATCATCAAAAGACAAGCTCGGAGTATGGGTTTATAGAAATAAGTAAGCACCAAGTAAATACATCAAGTAAATGGAATGAAGAGTGGGAAGTAGAGGAGAGAGGTAAGGGAAGAAGAGAGGGATAGGAGAGAAGGCAAGGGGTGGGGAGAGGAAAGAGAAATGAGGAGTGGAAAGGGGAGAGAGGAAGGGGAAGTAGAGAAGGGAAAGATGACAGAGGGAAGAAAGGAAGTAGGGAGGGGGAGGAGAGAGGAAGAACAAAGTGATGGGTAAGGTACAAATACGGTGTATGGAGAGCAGAAGAGCCAATAATTGTTTTTGGGAGTTGATGGTAAGATGAATTGATGTAAACATTAATAATACAATATGATGTTGGCTATGTAATAGTATACATGTGATTATATGTTATGAAAATGAAAAAAATAAAAAAAAAACTTTATAAAAAAAGAAAGAAGCAACCATCAACTATTCCAAAATCTGTTATTTTTCTTGGAAACATTTGTGTGTTATATTCTGCTACTTAAATTTTTTAAAAAATATCAGAAAAATGAACTTTTATATTATGTTTAAACGTTGGAATGAAAATGGAAATGCTTTGCTCATTTTTCTCAGTTTATTCTTGTAATTGGATCATTTTGTATGTAACAATTTCTAAGTGGTGACAGGGGTTCTAATGTAAACATAAATCTAAAAACCAATACAGCTTACCAATATTTGAGAATAATTTAAATGTTGGAGTTACTGATAGGAAAGAGTCATCTAAAACAACACATTAATTAAAACTATCAGCACAAATTGAAACTATCAGCACAAATGCGTACATTGCATAGGTTTCATTTCACTTATAGAATTAATCTAAACCGCTGAGAATTTTTGATATCGAAAAAGGTAGCATGTAATATGTCCTGCCCAATTTCTCTGTTAGAAGCCATTTATGAAGATTAAAAAGACTATTGCAATCTTGAACGTCTTTTTGAAATATGTAAAAAAAAATCTGAAAAACTGCATTTGAAATATCATTCTCATACTTTTAGGTGTATTGTACTGCAACTGCCATAAACCCCAGTAGTCATACTCACTAACAATTATATAGGATAACTTGTCAAACAAATTTGGAAAGATGAAATCATCTAATCTCATAGTTAGTCATTTGGATTCCCTTCCCTATTCCCTTTGTTTATTCACAAAACATGGACCAAAAATGGTTCTTCTAATTTAAATGCAAAATCTCTACTGAATATAAAATATTATAATGACAGTAATCTATCATGATAGTTTATTGTTGTGGTTGATTTTTTTCCCTTATATCTTTTTGAACAGGCTTATATTCTTTGGTGGCTATGGCTATTACCCTGATGTGGAGCAGATTGGAACATTTGAGTTTGACGAAACCTCTTTTTGGGTAATTCATTTTATTTTTCTGAGCTGGATTTTTTAAAACAGAAAGTTGGAACTCAGGCACGACTTGGCAAAGATGTGTTTCTCCTTACCATCTTTGTGTTCATGAAATCGTTTGGAAAGAATTACATCTCAACAATAAATGCAGGCTTTGTTTTTAAGTCAGCTTGCTGGTTACATTTTGCATGTATTTGAGAAAAGGAGATTCCTTTTCAAAGGGGCCCAAAAGGTTCTAAGTAACAGGAAGACCAAATTTATCCCCCAAAGGATTTTGCCTAGGAACTATTCAGAATTTAATCTCTGCTAAAATGAAGGATTCGAAAGACTTTGAGAAATTGCTGCCTGCATTGCTGCCTTCCTAGTCCTGATTTTAGCAAATAAGAAAAACTTGTCATCTAAGACAGTGCGGTTATTCAAGAATTCTGTTCGTAGAAGCGAATTCAGTTTTGTTTCATTTGGGGGGTTATCTTAAACTGTCTAGAAATGTTGATATGCAGTGAGACAGCATGTCCTCCCCAGAGGTGGGATGCTGCCGGTTTAACAACCGGTTCAGTGAGTGCATATTTTGCACGCGTACGCACCTAAAGCGCTTGCGCGCAGCACTAAAAATGGAGCATTTAGAAGCTCTGCTGCTTACCTTCCAAGTCAGCAATGGTAAGTAGAAGGGCGAATGGGGGGAAATCAGCTGTGCCGCATGATTGAGATGAGCTAGAAAGCAGGAAATAAAGGACAGGATAGGCGGTGGCGGGTGGGCGGGGCCAACTGATCGTCAGCGCTACTGGTCTGCCCGAACCGGTCCAAACCAGCTGAATACCACCTCTGCTCCTCCCTCACTTCCTTCTAGATGCAGCTAACCATGATTAAAAACATCTATGATTTTGAAAGCAAATTGCTTCCATACTAGGCCAGGTGTTAAAACCCCCACAAAATTACAAAAAGAACCGAATGTACCCTCAGGCAGCATTTTTCATTCAGCTTGACGGCCTTTCTGCCAATTTGAATATCTGCAATACAACTCACAAGTCAAGAAAAAGGAATGATTTAAAAATAATTCTAGATATGCTACTTTAGTTAGAAAGGTTGAAATGTTTGGCTGTAGAAAACATGATAACTTTGTGTCCATTTCTGGGTCTAGAATTCCGGTCTTCCCAGAGGGTGGAACAATCACGTACATGTCCTAGATACGGAGTCATTTACTTGGAGCCAGCCTGTGACTACGGTAACCCTCAAATAAATTTCTCTGGGGCAGCTTTAATCTGCCAAATGTCCAGGATCCTGCCATTCTCCCAATGTGGATCACCTGGGCACCAATCTTCCTGTTGGTGTATATTTAAAGTGCTCCAATGGTGTGGTAATTAACAGTAACAGTCCCAGTTCAACTCTTACCTTTGCTTCTAGTAGATTTATATCAGCAATGCTTTCTCAATCCCGTCCCGTCCCGTCCCCCCGGCTGGTTTTTTGTTATTGTGTTGTTAATTATAAAAATGGTACCATTTCCCTGTTTGCTGGTTTATCTCTCAGGGCTCCTGCAGAGATAAAACTATGTTATATGTGGAAGAGGTATTTTTCTGTTAGTGGCCTGAGAAACAAAGGGGAGACAGACACAATTTTATACCAAGGAGGTCCATCTTAACTTTGAACGATCAGTAAGCAATCGGCCACAAATTGAGGACTACCTTTTGACTCCCTGTGTCTTCCCTAACCTAGCCCTCTCCAGATGTGTTAAACTGAAACTCCATTGGTCGTTTTTAGTATGAGTGGTGGAAGTTTTAGTTCTATATATGTTGAGAACATCAGATTGAAGAAAACTGATCTAAAGAGTACATTTGGGACAATGTTATATTCCAGGGGTTCCCAACCTCTGGGCCGGTGGCCCACCACTAGGCCGTGAGCTGTTTGCAACCGGGCCATGGAGGCAGTGGGCGAACGCACACCCATGCGCATCTCCACTTGCATGAACAGTGGATGAGCGCGTGCAAGCGTGCTCCATTTGCATGACAGGCGTGCATGCGTGCATGTCACTCATGGAAATGGAGCTGTGCATGCTTGCCAGCTGCACATGCACAGAGCCATCCCTTCCCTCTTCCGTCCCACCGTTGCGCAAAGCCAGAAAGGTTGAGGAATTCTGTTATATTCCCTTTTCTCAATTGCCTTCAGAATAATATTTTCTGGAATTCCCCTCCCAGGGTAAATCACCATCACCCCGAGCAGCCCATGCATGTGCTACAGTTGGAAACAGAGGATATGTCTTTGGAGGCAGATATCGAGTGAGTAGGAATGCAGAATGGAGGTACAGTTTCCCCTTGGAGGACCAACTGCACTAAACCCACATCTCTCCCTCTCTTCTCAGGAATCTAGAATGAACGATCTTTATTTTCTTAATCTGGAAACATGGGAATGGCAGGAGATGTAAGTAGGTCTTTCTTCCCTTTCCTAATTGTGCTTCCTTTCAACATGGAATGTTTCATTTTACAAGATTTATATCCTGCCCTTCTAGGTAATTTCTAAGGTTTTGGCCATTTCTCCCATTAGACTTTTTGGGGATGACAGCTAGGACCTTTCCAGGGAAATATTTTCTGTACTTTTTTTTTCTTGAAAACGGTTCCAGGGCTCCATTTGCAGCATCACACAGTTTTAGACGAATCACAGCATACGGAATTTTCTTCGAAAACCTAACTACGTCCAGAAAAGTATTTGGGTTTCAGGAATTTCCACAATGTAGATGTTCCTCACCTTTATCTTGATGGATCTCTCTCTCGATCTATGAATTGCCCTTGGTTTTCTTACTTCAGGGGTGTCCAAACTTGGGAACTTTAAGACTTGTGGACTTCAATTCCCAGAATTCCACAGCCAGCCATGCTGGCTGGGGAATTCTGGGAATTGAAGTCCACAAGTCTTAAAGTTCTCAAGTTTGGACACCCCTGTCTTACTTGGTGTGTTCTTCTCCACCCCCATAGAGTTGTGCAGGGCATTTGCCCTGTTGGACGATCTTGGCATTCTTTAACCACCATTTCCTCAGATCATCTCTTCCTCTTTGGTGGCTTCACAACTGACAAGCAGCCACTAAGTAAGTAAATTTTAGAAGCGTAGATACCAGCTTCAATTTCTGAGATTATTGGGTTTTGGGGAGAAGAATCCTTAATCCTATGCCTTGGATTTATTTTTGCTTCCATCTGATGATTTCACAAGTCCCTTTAAATCATTCATCTTCTTTTAACGACCCCATAATCCCTTGCGGGGTGGAGTCTGGGCAATTGAATGGAGCTAACAGAGTGTTTTAATGGCCGGATGCTCTTCCTGTCGCCAATGTGGAGTTTTGTTCAGCAGATACATTCTCAGTGTGCCCAGAGAGAGAAACAACTGGCTCTAGCTAGGATTGAACTCACAGCCTCCTGATTGCGAGAAGAAAAATCCAAACCTCAGCATTGGCGACAGGAAGGACCTCCAGCCAGTAAACACTAAGCTCCATTCAGTTGCCTAGACACCACCCTGCAAGGGATTATGGGGTTGTTAAAAGAGGATGATGATTTCATGGTAATTTCTTTGCTAGGGAGGAGGATTCCAAATTATTTAAGAAATAAATTAAATTAATGAGAGGAATATAGTTACATGAGGCATCTTGTAGTTGGCCTTCAAATACTGTATTTTGTGGAATATAAGATGCATCAAGATTTTGAATTTAAAAAAAAAAGTTTTTGCACTCTGCAGACCTTCCAAACCCTCTGCACGCTTCATTTTTTGTGAAAAACAGGACATGCAGAGAGTTTGAGAGGCCTGCAAAGTGCTCCTGGAGGCTGGGAGGGGGCAAAAATGAGCAAAAAACAGCAAAGTGCTCCTGGGGGCTGGGAGGGGGCAAAAATGAGCAAAAAATGGCCTGTTTTTGCTTGTTTTTGCCCTCCCCAGCCCCCAGAAGCACTTTGCAGGCCTCCCAAACCCTTTGCACGCCTCCAAAACCCTCTGCACGTCCCCTTTGGTGAAGGGGATGGGGTTTGGGGAGGCCACAAATGCCGTATTCAGTGTATAAGACGCACCCAGATTTTCACCCTCTCTTTTGGGGGGGGAAAGGTGCATCTTATACTCTGAAAAATACGATATGTAGCCCTTGAGCCCTGTGCTAGCAGTGGTAGGTCCTCTCATGAGAGCCCAGAGTCTCAGGTAATACCTCTTAAATCTGTACTTTAGACCATCTTGTGACCAACCTAGTTCCTTTGGGCAGCACTGAAAACATGCCTTCTCAATTAAAAGTCTCTCTGCATTGCAGGTGATGCCTGGATCTATTGCATCAGTAAAAATGAATGGATACAGTTTGAACACAACTACTTAGAGAAACCCCGGTAAGACAGTAGCAAAAGTATTGCATTTCTACATCCCAAATTCACTACAGCAACCTTCCCCCAGCTTCATGTGTCCAACTGTCATGCATCTTGTCTTCAGTCAACAAAAAGTTGTTACAGTACAGCAGCGTTTTTTCAAACTTGGTAACTTAAATTCGTGTGGCCTGGGAATTCTTGGAATTGAAGCCCACATATCTTAAATTTGGCGAGTTTGAAAAATGCTGCAATGTATTAACCTTCAGAAAAATGTTTTGTTGGTTTACCTGTCTTATATTTTTGCCACCCCGAGCAGCATCTTTTGCAGCATAACTGGGGAGAATGGTTGAGAATATTAAGCTTTTTCCACAATTCTATGTTTTCAAAGTCCCTACTACTATCGAATGCAAGAGAGGTTTTTTAAAAATGAAATATTGTGAAGCAGTTATGGCACACTGCTGCAAAAAAACCAAATTATGCATTTTCTTGGTTTATTATTTATCATTTGTGAGCAGAATATAAGAACCTATAGAAAAATGGAATCTAATACAGTAAATTCCAGTTGCTATCACTGTACATTTGATGGTGGTGTTGATGTACCCCCCCAATCCAATTTTAATTAGCTTGTAGTTTGCAACGGAAGCTGTAGTTACTGCTGTGATTTGTGAATAGTCTCACAGACTCTTGTGCCCTTGACTCCTTTGTATTTGTCCTGTTGCATTCTCAATGCTGCAAATGTTCTGTTTACAGACTCTGGCACACTGCTTGTGCAAGCGATGAGGGAGAAGTGATCGTCTTTGGGGGCTGTGCTAGCAATTTACTTGCCCATCACAAAGCAGTAAGTTCTTTTTTTCAAGTCTATGTGATTTTTTTTCAGTTCTGAGCTTTGACTGAGTGTAGAGCACAAAGCAGCTGATAAGAATAGCAATATATGAAACTCTCTGGCCCATTTTTACTAAGGGATGATTCCACCAATCTGTTGCAGTGCATTCAGGCCTGAGTTCAAGGCAGCCTGCCCATTTCTTTCCATCTAGCAGTGCAATCATAAGAGCAGAAAAAGGCAACACTTCAGCCACTGTTTTATTTAGCATATGACATCAGCCACCATAAATGTTCTCCTTAACCTGTTAACAGTGGGGATCAGGTTCAAGTTGGATGACTTCCTGAAGGTACTTAATTGATGATCTTTTTTATTAGACTGTGTTGTTTCTATGTGTCATATATGTGGGTATATGCATAATTTTGTACTTATTTTGCTATTGTGTAGTGTATATTGGAGGTGGTGATCTTTTGAGAACTGTATGCAATGAAATTTCATTTTAATGTATGCCGATTAGTGTACAAAGTGACAATAAAGCTATTCTGTTCTGTTCTGTTCTATTCTATTCTGTTCATAAATTCTGTTTGATACAGAGCCGTAGTTGCATGGCTATTTCCTCCCATCAATGTTCTTTCATACTAAGACTTCTGTCCTAGACTATCTTGCTGAAACTGTATTTGTGTTTCATGAAAGCACCGAGGATGCATTATCTAAGAGGATAAGTGTTGCTTCTTAGCTATAGAAATCATGGAAATAAATCTTTGCATACATACCAATTGATGTGGGAGAGTTGGCAGCTGGTGGCCACAATGTGAGCCTGAGTGGAAGACTGAACTGCAGTATATGTGAAAGTGTTTGAGTTCCAAAGACTATAACCATTGCTCATTAGCATTTTTCACTTACTGAGTCACAGAGATTTACAATAAATAACCCAATTCTTCATTGATTCCCTTCTTTTATTCTGCCTTTTGTGCAGGAAGTCTGAGCATCATAATTTATTGTCTTCATGCACCTTGTGAGGTAACTTATTTGAGAAGCTATCTAAAGGCTAGGATTTAAACTTTCTGATCCAGGTTCAGCATTCCGTTCTCTTCTTTGTGAATTGTAGATTGAGCTTCTCAGTCATGAAATTTCCGTTCTAATTGATTGTTTCTTTGCTTTCAGGCACATAGTAATGAGATACTTGTGTTTTCTCTTCAACCCAAATCCCTGGCAAGGTATTTTTAATACACTTTAAACTGCTCTTTCCTTTGATAAATATGCAAAATGAGAATTTGAGGCTATAAATCTGGCACTATGACAACAATAATAAATGCTTTATTTATTTTGGCAGGAAGCTGACAGATCTCTTGAGAAAATTTCTAGTCTAGGCCAGTTCCCTAAAACTTGTGCCTTCTACAAATTCATGAAGCAGACCATTGAGTAGATGATGTGTTTTTCTATTCAGTCTAAGATTGCTTGTATCTGTTGCCTTAAGAAACCTTCAGTGTTCAACAAATACAATAAAATTCAATAGAAATTGATAGCTTTTCTTATCACACTTGACCGTGCATTTGTATGACATTAAGTAGGAATCAGAAAAACAACAATTTGTCTGAAATTTTAAGTTTCTTTTCATTTACTTCTCTCCAGATTGTGTTTAGAGACTGTTATGTGCTTCAAAGAAATCCTGGCCAATTCCTGGCACTGCCTTCCCAAGCACCTGCTCCACAGACTCAACCAACGCTTTGGTAGTAACAACACATCTGGATCATAGGGAGAATCTTCACTGGTCATACTGTATATAGATGGCCTTTCTATAAAAAGATGTAATAATTTTACCATCCCTGAATGACAAAATGAAATTTGTATAGATTAAATGTTCTTGTGTTGTAATTAGTGGCCACATTGCTTTGATGTCTTTTGACTGCATGTGAATAGCTTAGAAAGAGAACCTATTTTTGTGTAAAATTTGGTTGCAATAAATGATATTATTTAATGAAACTGTGGAGAGACTCGCTATTTCTTCTACACTGGTACCAGAAGCCTTGTGTAAGATCGCATTTTATTCCATATAACACAACCCCATGTTTATGAAATCTAGGGTCCGGGATCTTCAACGCAGCATTGCCTTACATGCAAAATTAACAGTTTGCCCCACAATTAATTGTTTCTATTACTCCTGATTTCTGAGAAAGGGTAAAGAATACTGTTTTGGCATCCAGTGCCTCCAATACTAAGAAGCATATTCTGGAATGGGACTTCGGGAGAATGGTGGTTTGAAGTTTCTAATCACAATGGAAAGTATGGAACCTAAGCCAATAATTAATTTTCTTTTAAACATGTATTAAATGCATCATCCAAGTTCATGCTAAATTTTTAAAATTATCCACATGGTCTCCTAATACGGGGGTCCCCAACCCCCGGTCCACGGACCAGTGCCGCCAGGTACTTGACCAAAGTGAGCAAAGCCTCATCTGTGCATGTGCAGGAGCATATGACACCATGCCTTCCTGGTCCGTGGGAAAATCGCTGTCTATGGAAGCCATCCCTGGTACCCAAAAGATTGGAGGCCGCTTTCTAATACAATAAAGACAATCAATCATCTAAAGACAATCTAGCAAAAGAAGATGAAGTGAAAAAAATCAGCTCTATGCTGTAGCAAGAGTACAAAAATGAAATGTAACACGGAGCCCAGTTGGTCACAAAGAATCAAGGGTTGTAACAGGCTGAACCATAAGCACTTCCCAAAATTTACTTTCTAGGAAGAAACTGAAGTTACCTTAAAACACAGGAGGGAGCAAAAGCACAGCAATTGTAATCATTTGATCAGTAGTAGATTTTATTAACAAAACAGAAAGGTGCTCCAGTGATGATGTATCCTGTCATTGCTCCCATCATTGGGCAACATAATCCAAAGATGCAAGCTTTTGAAGTTGTCCATAGTTCATATCATTTCTTTTTCAAATTTTGGAGATTAGGGGCCGACACCTTCACTTTGCCTGGAATATTCCGGGATAGGTCAGTATCCTATGCAAAAGAATCACATGTCCCTCTTGATTAGCTATGATCTTACAGTACTCTTACATCATTTTTCTAGCAGCAGGAAAGCCAGGTGCTAAAACAAGCAGCAAATACCAGGCAAACTTCTTTATAGTTGACAAAAAATTTAAGGAACTTAAAATTATAGGCCCATTGGCCTATGAATTTTCCTAATCTGGAAGGCTATTGTGGATTTCCTAATCCATAAAGAGGAATATCTTAAATATATCCCTACTGCTGGTGTCAAATGAAGAATTTCTAAGTGCTCCTACTTGAACTTGAGATCCAGTTAACTTTCTAAGGCAGGTAGGATCTCTTCCTTATCGCTAATCCCAACTGTAGTTTTCCAAAACAATCTTACATAACTTTTTTTTCCCTATGAAGACACTTCTGAGATGAAATTGTATTCTCATTTAGGAGGGATGGGCTAGTCCAGGAGTCAGCAATCTACGGCTCTGGAGCCGCATGTGGCACTTTCATCCCTCTGCTGTGGCTCCCTGTCGCCAGTGGGCTCCACAATTTGATAGGGCTTTCAGTTAGGACAGGTAGAGGAAAAAGTGTGCCACACTAGGAGGAGACTCTGGTGGGGGAACCAGACTTCCAGTCAGCAGAGGAAAAAAGACGCCGTGCTAGGAGGAGACTCTATGGTGGGGGAACAGACTTCTGGTCAGCAGAAGAAAAAGGATGCCATGCTAGGAGGAGACTCTATGGTGGGGAAACTGGACTTCTGGTCAGCAGAGGAAAAAAGATGCCATGCTAGGAGGAGACTCTATGGTGGGGAAACTAGTCTTCTGGTCAGCAGAGGAAAAAGGACACTATGCTAGGAGACGACTCTATGGTGAGGGAACCAGACTTCCGGTCGGCTCCAGAATTGAACAGGGGGGCTTCCGGTTAGAACCCTTGTGGCTTTTTGAGTGTTAAGGTTGCCGACCCCTGGGCTAGTCTTAACAGCCCGCCACTCACACCCAATCCCAATGTTTTCGGCAAGATATCATTCATTCCCCTAATTTTCAACTTTAAAAAAACAAGAGTCTCAATCGGGTAGTTTACAACCGATTTTTCTTTCCTTTTGTTCCCACAACCCTCGCTTTACAAGCAAATATTGCCCACTCTCATGCACGACCGTAGATTAGCGCTGTGCCTGCAAAAGCAAGATTTTACCTTCACACTGCGGAAGAGATCCTTCTCCCTTGTAGTCGATTCCTTGGACTGCATGAAATTATGCAAAGCAGTCTTTGCAGCTGTTATGACAGAAAACAACACAAGGCAGATAAGCAGTTTATCTTTTGAGAGGAATTCTTGCAAACATCCCCATAGGTTTTCTATACCTTCTCAGCTCAGAAGACAGCATCAGATGCATCTTGGGGGAAAGCAGTTTTTGTTTTTTTTAAAATTATGTTAATGTTTAATTTGAGTAGAAAGACAGAACATTGTATGTATCCATGTAAATAAAACAGAATTTAAGAGGAAAGGAGATACTGTCAACAGGTCAATAGCAGAGAGAAAATGTGTGAAAGCAAATTATTAATGGACAAGCTAAAATACACATTTGCTGATCAGCACTTCTACTAAAGGGCTTTAATAATTAACCAGCCAATGTTTCAAATATATTTTCTTACCAGGTTCCTCAATGCTTTCATTGTAAAGTACTTGAAAACTTTTTAAAATTTCAGGAAGATATTCAGAAACCTACCTGCTTTGAAAAGTCAATCTATGTTGAACTGTATAGCACTGTCAAACATCAGGAGTTGACTACAGGAATGTTTTATGACATTCTGTATTACTTTTTACCTCATAAAATGGTTTTTAAAATTTGCCAAATGTCAACTTTGTTAAGTAATTAAGCTCCCCGTTAGGAGAGTATGCAGAGAAGCGTAATGAGAGTGATATGGAATAACACGCACAAACCAGCTTACAGAGACACTGAATAGTATAAAAATATAGTAGTTTACTATGTAGAAATATAGAGGTATTCAGAGTCCGGTTAACAGTCCAGGTCATACACGGTTCAGTAATCCAGTTATCAAAATAGTCAGTCTAACACACAAAGTATAGCTAAACAGTAGCAAACCACAATACCTCAGTATACACCAATCAGCTTCTAACAAAACAGAGAGCTAACAGCCATTCTGGCTCCCTCTTATGACTGCTTGAGGTAACAAACCAATTACATCTCTTAAGCAGTTAAAGTAACAGTAATCATAGCTTATATACATTGCCAAGCCAAGCCTAGGGTTACATCCCTAACAAACTTCATGGAAGCCATGGGTTCCATATTTTCAACGCAGTCTATGAGTTATCCCCTTTGAGGTACCCAGATGGAAAACTAATTGTCCTATAAACACTTTCACCCAATTAAAGGTTATGAGAGAATGAGTTTTCGTACTATACAGCTAGGACAAATGACTGAAACGCCCACAAGAAGGAATATATATTACCTTTCCCTTTCTTTTGAGTGCCTGGTGTCAGCTTGACTTTATATCTTAAGAGAAAAAAACAAGCATGATTTTAATAGGAAGATAGCTTTCTCTGGGCAGGTACACCCATGCCAATAGTTGATGACACTCACTTGTAACCGGCCATGGCAGTGTAAGGTGCACAGACTGGAACAGCAAAGAGGAGGATGTCTTCCTGGTGAGGCTGCCCAGTCAGAGAATCAAACAGAGCTGTCCCCTCCTGGATGCAGCAAAGGATGAACATGGTGAAATCATACAAAGGGAAGCCGGAGACTAACTGTGGATGTTCAGCTGCTCTCACTACAACAGGGTGTGCTTATTTTGCAAAGAGGTGTTATTGTCCATTAATATTGCAACTGATTGGACTGCAAAGCAATGCGGCATTGGTGAGTCATGGTGGCGCAGTAGTTACTAGAGTACTGCAGGCTATTTCTGCTGCCAGAAGTTTGGCAGTTCGAATCTCACCGGCTCAAGGTTGACTCGACCTTCCATCCTTCCGAGGTGGGTAAAATGAGGACCCAGATAGTTGGGGGCAATATGCTGACATTGTAAACCGCTTAGAGAGGGCTGTAAAGCACTGTGAAGCGGTATATAAGTCTAAGTGCTATAGCTATTCATGTCTTTTTTGTACTAATTTATCTCACAAGCCCAGAAATCCAAACATTAGACAAAGATGGCTGGAAACAAATTAGACTTTCCTTCCCTCACACGTTCAACGTTTCCATTCAGATGACGCTCCACGATATTTTTAAGCTAACAGTGAAACATCAATTGATTGGGATCCCTACAACTGAACAGGATCCAGAAATATGGAATTAGCTGCCTAATTCTTTGAGTCTTTCTTTAAAGAAATGAGGAGGAAGGGAGGGGGGGGGGAGAATGCAGCATCAGCATCTCCTGGCTCTGACACCTTTTGCAAAGATGTGCTTGAAGGCACATGGGCAAGGACAGATAGAACTGCAGAAGTCAGGCAGAGCAGGATGGAAGATTTCTTTAGGCTGAGGTCAAACCTTCCTTGCCCTGCAAGTCATACTGACTTTCTCCATTGCTGGTGTAGCACTAAAGACTTTGGAAGGATGTCAAAAATAGACATTCCACCACCAGCTCTTTTCTACTTGAGATGAGTCATTTTTAAGTGATCACAGAGAGCAGGTACATTCAGCAGAGAACCGGATACAACCTTTAGAGCAGGGGTGTCAAACTCAAGGCCCGCAGGCAGGATACGGCCCATGGGGTGACTAGAACTGGCCCACAGACCCTCTGCCGGTGAAAAGGGACTCGGGAAGGCTGCGCCCGACCCTCCCTGGCTCTAATTTCGACTGTGACGGCCTCCTGGAGCCCTCTGCCAGCAAAAATGGAGTCCAGGGAGGCTGCATGCGGGCTCTGTTTTTGCTGGCAGAGGGCTCCAGGAGGCTGTCACAGCCAAAAACGAAGCCTCAATGGGTGACCTCGAGCTGGCCATGGACCCCTCCCAAAGTCAAACACTACTCTGATGCAGCCCTCAGTGAAATCGAGTTTAACCCCCCTGTTTTAGAATAAACAAGGCACCATCAACTAGGAGAGGGGGAGGTTTTCACAAAAACAGAAAAGCCATGTTCACCCCCCAGGCTACGATGCCCTCCCATCAAATAAAGAAATCTGAGAATATCCAACATCCTTTCTCCCCCCCACTAAATAAAAAAGAAATAAAGCAGCTCAAATTTACCTCATTTATGTTTTGGTCTTGGTCCTGCTCCTCCTGGAAGAGGCAAAGAAAACAAAACATCAAACTCGAGCCAAGACCAAGAGAAAGGGAGGAACCCCGTTCAATTTCATTTTAAGGACCCGTGATTGCTTCATTATTCATTCTACCTTGTCATCTAAATGTTCCTCCAAAGGGGCACCCTCTAACTCAGGGATTAATTCTTCTATCCTGGCACCCTGGGCAGCCTTCGGGTCCCTCCTCTGTTTCTGGGGCTGTTTCTTGGCGGGTTCTTGATTCGTTTTTCCTTTTTTGGTTTTCTTGGGTTTCTCCTCGTTTGACCCTGCAGACTGGATATGGCAGACCAAAAGGATCAGAAGACAAATTTCACACTATGTTTAAAAGAGGGGGGCGAGAGGGGTCAACTCTATTTTTGCCTTACTCCCAACAGCTTCATGATCAACTCCCGGTCCTCGTCATCCTGATCCTTGTATTTCTCTTTGATTTTTCTCAGCTTGTTCTGCGGGCAAAAACAGAAGGGAGTGCAATTGAAAAGTCTCCTCGCAAACTGCCTTTAACCTGACATGTTACTCTTCAACCACAACAATCCACAGATCTACATGGGGCTGCCCTTGAAGAGCACCCGGAGGCTTCAGCTGGTCCAGAATGCGGCCGCGCAGGTTGTCATGGGGGTACCTAGGTGCTCCCATGTTACACCCCTTTTAAGCGGCCTGCACTGGTTGCTGGTTGTTTTCCGGATGCGATTCAAGGTATTATGACCTTTAAAGCGCTCCATGGCTTAGGCCCAGGGTACCTGCAAGACCACCTACTGCCACCAGTAGCCTCCCACCGTCCAGTACGATCCCATAGGCCAGGCAGTGTCGGCTGGTGACCCCCAGGGGGAGAGCCTTCTCTGTGGGAGCGCCTTCCCTCTGGAATGAGCTGCCCCCGGAGCTTCGCATAATCCCTGACCTCCGGTCCTTCCGACGCACCCTAAAAAGTTGGCTTTTCCAGCAAGCCGGCCTGGCCTGTTAATTTTTAACTTATTTTAAATGTATTGTCTTTTAAATTCGGTTTGTTTTTTTGGAAATGTATTTAATTTCTTTTTAACTTTTGGGATGTATGTTTTTTAATGTTGTACGCCGCCCTGAGTCCTTTTGGAGAAGGGCGGCATATAAATCCAAATAAACAAACAAACAAAGATAATATAGCTTTCTGTATTTGTGATATATCTACTACAGCACAAAAACATTGTGGTCTGTCCTCTGATACCACTAGATGACATTGCTAAGGCTCACTGCCTTAGAACAGTGAGGAAAATCCTCAGGGACGACTCTCACCCTGGTCAGCCTTTCTTTATTCTCCTGCCATTTGGAAAGAGATATAGGAGCATGGGCAACCATGCAAACAGGCTGAAGAACAGTTTTTATCCGTGGACTGTCAGACTCCTGAATGAAAAATAACCCTACAACAACATAGTGCAATTGGCTTGCGGGGCTGGCGCAATGTGCCATAAGTTCACATGGTGCAATAGGACTGGATGTTTGTTAGTAGGATTCACTGGGCTAGAGAATTTTTTTTTGTCTTTCACTGTGAGTTGCATTGTGTTGGGGGGGTGCACGAAGAGAGGCTCAGCCAATCTCATTGTACACATGTTGTACTCTGACAATAAAGGTTGAATTGAATTGAATACAGTCCTCGCACTGTGAACTGCAGACATTCTCAAGGAGGTCTGACTGATATAAGCATTGAAGAAAGGCTTGATCTGAGGTTTTCCAGGCAGCCTGGAAACAGGCACAGTTTGCCTGCATCCACAGAGTACTCAGAAGGGTTCAAGGTGCAGTGATATCTGAAACATTCAGGTAAAAGGTCAGGTGACCCTGCAGAATTGCACCATTAAGAGGAATAAAGAGCTTTGCATCCCAGTGCACACAAATTCCAAACAGCCTGAATTGGCTGTCCCCATCATGACTCCCTTGGATTGCAAGCCGATCAAACAGTCAGTCCTAAAGGAGATCAATCCTGACTGCTCTTTAGAAGGCCAGATCCTGAAGATGAAACTCAAGTACTTTGGCCACCTAATGAGAAGGAAGGACTCACTGGAGGAGAGCCTGATGCTGGAAAAGATTGAGGGCAAAAGAAGAAGGGGACGACAGAGAATGAGGTGGCTGGATGGAATCACCGAAGCAGTAGGTATGAGCTTAAATAGACTCCAGAGGATGGTAGAGGGCAGGAAGGCCTGGAGGAATGTCATCCACGGGTCGTGATGGGTCGGACACAACTTTACAACTAACGACAACAATCATGAGGCCTTCCAGGTGAGGCCCAAATGTTTGGAACTATATGTCTATCATATTTGGGTGATGTTGGATTGTAGACATGTGGCATGGTTTCTTGCTGAACTCTCAGTGGTCCAAGAATCTCTAGCTTTGCCCACCTGACTGATCAGGTTACCTGAGGAGTACCCAATATGCACACAGTTCAGCTTACCTTTTGTCTCCTCTTCACTGGCTGCTGCATGCCAGCACCCTTACAATCATTGGGAGAAAGCTGGAGCTGAGGAGAATTATCTTCATCCTTCCCTTTTGCAAGATCAGAATCATCCTGGTCGCTTGGTGGCTTCTTTTTCTTCAGCTCCCTAAGAGGAAGCAGAATTCCATACAATTTCTGCCAGCTAGCTAATTTATTTCAAAATATCAAGGATACTAACCCAAGTCTTAGAAGAGAGGGAAAGGCAGAGATCTCAGGCTGGCAACAGCAGCCGCAAAAACTGTAGTAAGCAATATAACTACATACAATAGGAACTGTAGCTTATGTAGTATGGAGTCCACAACTAACTTTCTTGTTTGTGGGCCTCCATAGTACATAAACCTCTTTGGGAAGGCAAAAAAGCAAGATAAAGGAATCTAAGGGGTCATTTAGGGTTAAGAATGCATCTTGCAATAGCTGTAACTACCCAGGCAGATGCAAAACTATCACTTAGATTTAAATGTAAATAAGTATATCTCAATTGTAGCAACTTTGAGATGTATAGTCTTCAACTCCCTTGCTGGCTAAGGAATTCTGGGAGTTGAAGTCCATACTTCTTAAATTGCCAAGATGGAAAAACACTCATCTAAATGTCCCAGCTGGCCTCCTCACCTCCTCTCCTTGGCTGAGAGATGTCTTCGCCCCTGAGACTTGCTGTCACCCTACAAAAAAAAAACAAAAAAAAACAAAGAGAGAGTTAGACTGTGGTTATTTCATCAGGATGAGCTGCAGCCAAGTCATTTGATTTGATATCAACAAAGAGCTTACCAAACTTGAGATGTTGTCTTTCAAAGCAATTTTCAGCTGCGATCTACAATAGAACAAAGTTGGGTTGTTGTTTTTACAAGAACAGCCTAGTGAGAAGCAAGTTTATTTATTTTTTAAATACATTTATACAGCCACCTGTTTACCAAAAGGAGCTGAATGGGAAACAAAAATACTATATGGTACAATTATTTAAAAGAATAAATTAGGCTGAAGTCCTGATAAAACTCACATCCACCCACCAACCAATCCATGTCAACTCTGTCAACCAATTGGCCACAGAATGTGGAAGAAAAATCAGGTCGTTGCCAAAAACGGCTAGAACCAAATGCAAGCAAGAGACCCATGTTTCCTACATGAAAGCTGAGTCAGATGGCAGCTGACTCCTAATATTTACATAAGAAGGCAGAAGATAGCTTCTCAACTTACATTTATATTAACTTCCCTTACAGTTCTTTGTATACTTCCATAACAAAATATAGATCCTGATGCCCATTCTATCAGTTAGCATACTAAAGCTCTTATCACCTAGTTACTTGCGGGATCGTATTCTGCCCCATACATCCCTGCGACCAATTCGCTCGCACAGAGAGGGGCTCCTCCAGGTGCCGTCCGCTAGACAATGTCGTGGGGCGGCGCCTAGGAGTAGAGCCTTCTCTGTGGCGGGCCCAGCCCTGTGGAATGACCTCCCTCCGGATATTAGGAATACCTCTGACCTCCGCTCCTTCCGTATTAAGCTTAAGACCCACCTTTTCCAAGCAGCTGGCCTGGCTCAACTTTGATTTAACCATATCGCTCCTGACGGGTTTTTAACTGGGTATTTTAATTATATTTAATTTCTAGGGGTTTTAAATACAGTATTTTAATTGTTTTTATCAATCGATCTCCTCCTTATGTATGTATGTATGTTTTAGTGTACCTTTGTTATATGTTTGTTTTGTTTACATATTTATTTCGAATGTTTCGTTGTACGCCGCCCCGAGTCCTTCGGGAGAGGGTGCGGCTAAGAAATAAATATATTATTATTATTATTATTATGCTCTTAGAAAATGAGATTCGGCCACCAGAGGGCCTGTATACTCTTGACAGACATTGTTTCCCATCCTTTACTGTAACATTCTTTCAGATTTTTTTTTACTTATGTAGTATGCCCCACATTTCACAAAAGGGACTCTGGGCAGTGTGTAATAGTTGAAAACGGCAATTTAACAGTAACTAAAGTAAAGGTAAAGGTTCCCTCACATATGTGTGCTAATTTCTGGCTCTAGGGGCTGGTGCTCATCTCCGTGTCTAAGCTGAAGAGCGAAGCGCTGTCCGAAGACGTCTCCATGGTCATGACCAACGCCGAAGGCGCGCGGAGCGCTGTTACCTTGCCACAAAAGGTGGTTCCTATTTTTCTACTTACATTTTTACATGCTTTCCAATTGCTAGGTTGGCAGAAGCTGGGAGAAGTAACGGGAGCTCACCCCGGTTACACAGCGCTAGGGATTCAAACCGCTAACTGCTGACCTTCTTAACCACTGAGTCTTAACCACTGAGCCACTGTGTCCCTTAACAGTAACTAGAATGCCCCAAATCACAAACGTAACTGAAATCATTTTTTTTAAATCCAACCTTTACCAACATTAGTTCCAAATTGTTAAACTATTTAAATAGCTTGTTTTTTTAAAAAAATATACAGATATTATGCTCATTACACTCCTATTCATCCTGAACAAGAAGCAAAATTATTAAGCAAAGGTATCTGGGAAGTATTGGCAAAAAGTTTCAGGAGAGAAGTGACAAAGACTAATGCTCAAATCTTACACTTGTATTTGGCGCATATTCCAAAGATGGTTTTGCAAATATAGTCCTGCTTTCTATTACCTTTGGGACTGAAGATGTGAAAGATCAATGGTTGTGTCTGGAAAAAGTATCTCTGAAGCATTGCTTGTTGGTTCCTCCTCTTCTTCTTCCTCCAAAATGTCATTCTCTTCCTCAGATGATTCTTCCATGGCCAAGGCATCTCCTGCCCCGTTCCCATTACGCTCTTCATCTTGTAAATGTTCTTCGTTCTCAGGTTTCTCTTGGCTCTCCTCTTTATGAGCATCGTCATCACTGCTACTTTCATCTCCCTCTGGTGCATCTTGGTATAAAGCCAAAGAAGGAAGGAACAGACATTCAATTGCACTCATCATGACTTAAGGGAGGCAAGCAAACAGTCCTTGGAATTTAAAAGGAAGAAAAACTTATTGACTGAAGAGGAGGACAAGATTTGCCTGAGAGGATCAAGAGGGGATCAAGATGTCAAAGGAAGAGACCCCATCTAAGGAAACTTTCAATTTAGAGGAATCAATAGAGCTTACTGATCTCATCATTCTAGCAATCCAGAGTCATGAAAAGAGTCTCAGCAGAAGAAATGGCACCCTATGGAAATGGAAGCTCAGACTCGAGAAATGTAACTTTCTTTGGCAGCACTAGGTTAAAGCATTACCCAAGGGCTCCGTTTCTTCTGCTGCCAGCTCACTGGTGGCACTGGTCACCGTCTCCATGTCTTCATCTTGCACTTTGATTTTCCGCTCACCCCGGTGTCTCCAAACACAGGATTCGTCCACCTGGAGACGGATAAAGAAAGTCAGGTTTTCCTTGGATGCAGGCAGAGCTCTCAGCACTCAACTGGCTACCTCACGGGGGGGGGGGGGGGGGGAGAAAGGAAGAAATACCTGGACCAGAAACTCCAATTGACCAACTAAGACCATGTCTTTTGAGAAGAGACTGGAGAAACATTTGTCTAAAATGGTATAGAGCACGTAGGTATCAAACTCGCGGTGTCATTTTGCTGTCACGTGACATTTAACAATGTTTTTCCCGGGGTGGGTGTGGCCTGTGCATGATGCATCCGGCCCATGGGCCACCTGTTTGACACCCCTGGTGTAGGGTTTTCTGCTTCAGCAGGGGATCAGGTTAGAAGACCTTAAAAGGATCTTAAATTTCAGTTTTACCATAAAGTGAAGTGTATTTTGTGTCTGAAAAGTATAGATTTTGAGAGAGGAGACTGGACTAGCTTTTCCTTCTCAAAAAAAAGTAATTAATAAAACATCACGGACACAAAACTGTTAGGAAGTGATGGACGGAGGCTACTTTAAAGCCTCATTACCATCAAAAGAGTTTTAATCAGGTTCTGCTGACTGATCCTCCCCTCCCCAACAGTTCTTTTGAAAAAATCTTCCTTCAATCCACACAACATGGTCAGATTTCAAAACAGGCCCCACTAATATTAACAAAGGCTATTTTAAAATTCATTGTAGTCGGGAGTGAGTGAGTAAGTGTGTGTGTGTGTGTGTGTGTGTGTGTTGTGCACACACACACTTTTACAAAATGTTATAAACCCACTAATATTAAGAAAAGGCTATTTTAAAACTTATTGCAGTCTGGTGTGTGTGTGTGCGCATACGTGCATGTGCACCCACACAATAAAATACAATAGCAGAATTGGAAGGGACCTTGGAGGCCTTCTAGTCCAACCCCCTGCCTACGCAGGAAACCCTATACCGTTTCAGACAAATGGCTATCCAACATCTTCTTAAAGACTTCCAGTGTCGGGGCATTCACAACTTCTGGAGGCACGTCCATCCACTGATTAATTGTTCTAACTGTCAGGAAGTTTCTCCTCAGTTCTAAGTTGCTTCTCTCCTGGATTAGTTTCCACCCATTGCTTCTTGTTCTGCCCTCAGGTGCCTTGGAGAATAGTTTGATTCCCTCTTCTTTGTGGCAACCCCTGAGATATTGGAAGACTGCTATCATGTCTCCCCTACTCCTTCTTTTCATTAAACTAGACATACCCAGTTCCTGCAACCGTTCTTCATATGTTTTAGTCTCCAGTCCCCTAATCATCTTTGTGAGATGATAGAGATAGCGATAGAAGAGAGAGATAGAAATACAACAAACAGAACAGAACAGACACATGTAGATGAATCTGGCAGCAGATTTGGACAGTGAGGAGGTTGGGGAGGAACATGGGCAGTCCTGGAGTCTGGGGAAGGCTCTGATGAGGGCTCTGTGTTGGAGGTAGAGATGGGGCCAGAGCCGTATGCCAGTTATCGGCTGCCTTCGGAGTCAGACATCAGTGAGGCAGACAAACAGCTGGAGCCTGTTCCTAATGTGCGCATGCGCAGAGTTGCCAGATGAAGGGAACAGTTAAGGGACAAGGGTTGACGGGAGTAAGGCCACAGGTGGACAGTGAATGGCCCCTCCCATAGGGAATAAAAGAGGAGCGAAAGGGTAGGGGTGTTTGCAAGAGACAATTAGTTCGCTTAATTGGTTCATGACTCTCCCAGACTCCTTGCCAAGTTTTGACGATATCGGCCTGTCAGCTCTCCAAGCCAGATAAGGTCTGTGACTGTAAATCCTTCCTCGAAAGACTTTGCTGGATGTGAATGAGAGGAATTCACGGTAACTTAATAAAAAGGGATTTTTGTTGGGACAAGGAGTTTGCTTCATGGTTTAGGGAAGCCAAGGTCAGAACACAAGTAAGAGCTGCTAGGATTTCCCAACTTCACTTTCCTCGACCAGAAAATATCCTTTCTCCCAAAATCAACCTAGTAAACAGTAAAGTCGAATACTTGGAAGATCTCATCTTGCACTTCATTTTTATACATCCCTAAAGAAGAAACAATAACTTAAGGACACACAGTACCTTAAATAAGAAACTGAAGCCCATCAAAAGATAAGAAGGGGGAAGAAAATTCTTTTTTCCTGGAAGAAAAAAAAAAGTAATTAGATCACAGAGGTTTCCATAAAAAAGCAAATTCAGCTTCCTTAGAACATGAATATGAAGTCTGGTTCATAATTTCCCCTTCTCACTGAACTGGGTTATTAGCACCACAGCCATCCTGGGTTGGGAAATGAACTCAGGAAATGTCTCCTTGGAGATCTTACCTCTGATCATGAAGCTTCCAGTTGTCAGATATTCTCCAGTGGGGGCAGTTTTAGACACCTGCATGGAGGTTACCCAGATGAATAAACACGAATAACATCATACGCATCAAAGGTTACCTTATCATAAAAGAAGTGGGCATGAGGGTTGGATATGTAGCAGAAATGAAAGCCAGAGTTTTTGGAACAACAAAAGGTAACAGATTCACTGGTAGTCGCCATATAATGCGCTGGGACCGGAGAAGGGGGAACTAATTAAGCAACTATAATACAATACAATAGTAGAGTTGGAAGGGACCTTGGAGGTCTTCTAGTCCAACCCCCTGCCTAGGCAGGAAACCCTATACCGTTTCAGACAAATGGCTATCCAAACATCTTCTTAAAGACTTCCAGTGTTGGGGCATTCACAACTTCTGGAGGCAAGCTGTTCCACTGATTAATTGTTCTAACTGTCAGAAAGTTTCTCCTCAGTTCTAAGTTGCTTCTCTCCTTGATTAGTTTCCACTCATTGCTTCTTGTTCTACCCTCAGGTGCCTTGGAGAATAGCTTGACTCCCTCTTCTTTGTGGCAACCCCTGAGATATTGGAACACTGCTATCATGTCTCCCCTAGTCCTTCTTTCTCTTAAGCTAAACATACCCAGTTCCTGCAACCGTTCTTCATATGTTTTAGTCTCCAATCCCCTAATCATCTTTGTTGCTCTTCTCTGCACTCTTTCTAGACTCGCCACATCTTTTCTACATCGTGGCGACCAGAACTGAATGCAGTAGAACTTTTAACCTAGAACTTTCAACTAGAACTTTCATCCCTGGCGATTTCCAACAAGTCCGTAGCTTTCAGGGAAAAAACCCACAAATGTGGAAAAACTTGTATGAAAATCTTTTTATTTCTGTGACCAGTATTAGAGGAGCAACACAATTAAGTCTGTTGCCACTTGTCTCGGTAAGATAATGTTCTCAGTGTTTTGGACTATTTATTCCTTTATTATTTCATTTACATTCTGTCTTTCCTTTGGAAGTAGATCAGAGGTCTCCAATCTTGGCAACTTTAGGACTTGTGGACTTCAACTTCCAGAATTCCTCAGCCCGCCATTCTGGCTGAGGAATTCTGGAAGTTGAAGTCCACAAGGCTTATATTTGCCAAGGTTGGAGAACCCTGATGTAGATGACACTATATCAGGTGGGAGGGTCTCCCTTAATAATATCCCACAAACTGCCACCCTATGAAGTAGGATAGGCAAGAAAGAGAGAAGACATCTGTGAAATTGGCCCAAAGTCAGTCAATGAGCTACGATATTGAATGAATATTTGAATATAGTCTCCCCTACCTAAATTTAACCCTTAATTGTATGCTGCTTGGAGGATGACTGGAACTTGTACATTAGCATCTTTGGGAAAGGCTTCCGATTGAAAAAGGGGCAAGCACCATATTATTCTATGGCTCTGAGCAGCCATCCCAGAAGGCTCATGGAACAGAGGCTACTTAATCATCTGCACATTGACTTAGATGCACAGTCCTCTTGTCTGTGAAAAAGGAAAACGAAGCAAATTCCTTGTGTAACGGGAAGAGCACAAAACAATTTAACCATCACAGTGTCGAAAAGCCTTGACTAGATCTGTATGCCAGCACAGGAGAGGAGGAATGTATGATAAAGAACTGGACCCCAAAAAGCCACAAACTGTAAAAGCAATTACTGTGGGAAGCAGTGACGTGCGGTGAGGTTTATGGCTGGTGACGTCATCAAATGATCATCATGAAGGGAGGACTGTGACAACTTTGATCTTTGCAAGCGTGTAAGCAAAATACCCCAGGATCACCGTGGCGGGGACAGCAACTCCTTCCGCTGCGCTGCGGAGAAGAGTCACGCTGTGCAGGAGGCTCCTCAGCGCTAGCCTCAGATCAGCACGAACCGCGGTCCCCTTCATATTGACTCAGGAAGGAGGGGAATGGGACCGCGTGTGCAGGAAGCTCCTCAGCGCCAGCCTCAGATCAGGGCAAGCCGCAGTCCCCCTCTCCTGCACACACGGTCCCATTCCCCTCCTTCCTGAGCCAACATGAAGGGGACCGCGGTTCGTGCTGATCTGAGGCTAGTGCTGAGGAGCACAGTGTGGCTCTTCTCCGCAGCGCAGCGGAAGGAGTTGCTGTCCCCGCCACCGTGATCCTGGGGTATTTTGCTTGCACGCGAAAGAAAGAGATGAAAGAGAAAAGGGGAGAATTTTTTTTCTTTTTTTTTTTCTTTTCCTGATGAGAGCGGTGAGTCTCTGCCTCCCCTGCCTCCCCTGACTGCACGTCACTGGTGGGAAGTCATAGTAGCCTTGCAATTATTCAGTGTTAAAAAATATGATGTTAGGTTCCAAAACAAGGCCTCTGTAGAATCATCAGTAAAATGTTTCATTTCTTAAAACTATGCCAGAGATAGGGAAGCTCCCAGTGATTTCATTACCTGATTATGGTAGACCCACCAGGCGCTAGTGATGACCCGGGCATCCCAGGCTGCGCTGTAACACAGGGCCATTGTGCCTGCCTCAGTGAGGGTCCGTGGAGGGATACGATCTCCTGAAACAGCAGAAACAAAAATTGGCCATTATTACAGACGTTCATCACCAACTTGACTTTAAGCTGCTTTTGTGTGCTAAATCCCACAGTAGTCAGGCAAAAGGGGGAGCGGGGGGGGGGACATGTGCTAGAAACTGTACTTGTTTTTAAACTGCAGTTAAAAAAAAATAAGACAGTAATTTGACTGAGGAAATCTGCCTTCTGGAAAGCAGAGCAGAAAATAAACCTAGAACACAGAGCCCATTATATGATAATATTTGGGATAAGAAACATTTAGGTGTTTCTATCATGGGTATCTAAGGTAGGGGAGACTATATTCAAATATTCATTCAATATCGTAGCTCATTGACTGACTTTGGGCCAATTTCACAGATGTGGCTCAGTGGCTAAGACGTTGAGCTTGTCGATCAGAAAGGTTGGCAGTTCAGCAGTACGAATCCCTAGTGCCGCATAATGGAGTGAGCTCCCATTACTTGTCCCAGCTTCCGCCAACCAGGCAGTTCGAAATAAAGCATGTAAAAAATGCAAGTAGAAAAATAGGGACCACTTTGGTGGGAAAGTAACAGCGCTCCAGGCGCTTTCGGCATTTAGTCATACTGGCCACATGACCACAGAGAAATCCTTGGACCATGTTGGTTTTTCGGCTTAGAAACGGAGATGAACACCGCCCCATGTGTGTGGGAACCTTTCTCTCTATCATGGATATATTAAAATCCATGATAAGTCAGAAAAAGTGGCATCCACTAAAGGCCAGGCCATTGTTTGTTTGTTTGTTTTTTGTTTTGTCTTGCTTTTGACCACAGCAAATGGTCCGGAATATTGGCCCCAGTTTAACATATTCTTTGCTTGCTATCATATCTTAGAGCAGTGTTTCTCAACCTTGGCGACTTTAAGTCCTGTGGACTTCAACTCCCAGAATTCCCTAGCCAGCTGGCTGGGGGATTCTGGGAGTTGAAGTCCACAGGAATTAAAGTCGCCAAGGTTGAGAAACACTGTCTTAGAGGATGAAGAACCAGCTTGGATGAAAAGTCTGACCATATGCTTCAGGGACACTCAATAAGCAGTATACAAAACCCAACTCCTACTAGTGTCCTCTAGTAACTGATATTCAGTTGTTGTTGTTTTTTAAGCGTGCACACACATTGTACAAAGCTGCACTGATTTTGTCAGAAGGAACATTAGGAAATAACAGGATAAAGAAAATGTCACCTCCTTTCAGCTTTCCCTATCCTGATACTCTTCTAATGTGTTTGTCTACAATTCCCATCACTCAGAATGAATTGTTGGGGGGGGGGGGACAGACGACTTCCCCACTAGGAACCTGATGTTTCCTGATCATCTGAGTCCATACTCCAAAGATTAGGAACATAGAAAAGCTCTGAATGTAGCAGGCTTCTCAGAGAAGGGAAGTTTTTCAACTACATGCATCATTTATGAAGAAAACAGAATTTAAGTTCAATTTGTATCAACTCCAATGCAACCAAGCATTACTCTCAAAAGTACAAGCATGTTGTTTTTTTAAAAGAAATTACTTGTTGGATAACCTCAATCAGGAATAGACCAGTTTTAAACAATCCCTCAGCCCACAATCCATTGCCCCAATGTAAACATTAACAGTCACCCACAGTTTTTGAAAGCAGTTAAGTGTTCTCAATCTTTAATGGGCCATTTTCTCTAAACCAGAGGTCCCCAATTCCAAGGACACAGCCCATTACCAGGCCACGGCCCATTCAGAACCGGGACACAGAAGTGGCAGGCAAGTGCGCATGTGTAACCAATACCACTTGTGTGTACAGCATGGAAGCACATGCTTGTAGCTCTACTTGTCCGAGCAGTGGAGCACGTGCCTGCTGCTGCACAAATAGAGCTGTGCACACTCACCCATCCCTCGCATGGAACCATCCCCCCCCCCCCCCCCCCCAGGTCTGCAAAGCCGGGAAGGTTGGAGACCACTGCCCTAAACACTGTTCCCTAAAACCATTACCTGATGGATTCTTAATGACACAACTGGTTGCTCCATGGAGATCAGCATGGACATAAATGTCCCCTTATATGGAAGAAACAGGAAAGATCAGTTATGATGACAGAATAAAAAACAGGCGCTGACTAAAGTTGTGTATTTTCTGGCTTAGTTGTAACAAGATATATTGTAACATTAAAGGGATTACAAAGTTTGTGCGTTCTCCACCCTATAAAAAAATTATTCCACTGCATTGCGATTCCACTAGTTCATCAGGAACCCCATCCAGAGTTCCGCAATTAGCAGAAAACATGTTATTAATATGACTGTAATCTTATAAGAGCCACTTCATTCAATGGCTTTACTTTTGCATGACATGCCTTTTGTTTCTTCCTTGTTCTCTAAACTACAACAAATAACAAACACTGAGCAGCAAATAATCATTACCTCATTATATTAAATACACATCAATACCATAGAAAGGAATGTCAGGGCTGCCTTTAGCGCCCTTAAATAAATACTTAAACATCACACGGGATTATATATAAATTAACGATATTCATTAGTACTCTGGGTTATTGTGAACCAAGTCACTCACCTGGATTTAAGTATCGCTTGACAATCATTTCATTTTGTTGTTGGTCTCTTCCAGCTATAACAAGGTAATTTTCAGAGCTAACGAACCACAGGAATTTCTCAAACCTGTGGGATTACAACAAGCCAAAGGATAATATTGACCTAAAGGATGCTTGGAAGGTCTTCAGTATAAGGAACATTTAGCCCACCATTTACTAACCTCAATATCACACTCAGATGCAAAATGTGGAACAAAAGTGTTAGTGCAGAATCATATTTCAGAAACTCTAAACCAGTGATGGCGAACCTTTTTTGGCTCCCGTGCCAAAAGCGGGGGGAGCGCAGGAGGGTTGTGCACCCATAATACTATGCACACAACCCACCCACCCCGCTGACTTCTGGCTTGTCCGTAGGGCCAGTTTTTGCCCTCCGGAGCCTTCAGGAAAGCCTCCTGAAGGGCCCTGAAAGCTCCGGAGGGCGAAAAACAGCCTTAAAAGAAGGCCGAAGTCAGCTGGCCAGCACGCACATGTGCACTGCCAGCTGACAGGGCAACGCCTTGCGTGCCATGACAAATGGCTCCATGTGCCATAGGTTTACCCTCACAGCTCTAAACTCTTATCTGCAGTGAATTCTGCTTTTGCAGAGATGCAAAACAACTGCAAAGTGAAGAAAAAAATCTAGCAAAATAGCAGCAGCCTTTTCAAATCTAGGATTTTACTCCTTCCCAACTGACTGTATCTTAGATTAAAAACATATTTATTTCTGGGAGCAGTGTCACCAACCTTCCATCACTGGAATAGTTTTAAAATATTGATAAATCGTTTATCATAATTTAAAGAATCCACATTTTAAACCCATATTTTAAAAAACATTTGTATGTTAAAGAATCATTTAAAGTACTTTAAAATGGAGTATAGTAGTTAAGATATAGGAATAGTAGCAGAAAGTTTCTATTTTCTAGCTCACTGAGTGATTTGTGGTCAGTCACTTTCTTTCAGTCCAATGTAATTCAGAGGGTTTTATTGTGAGGGTGGGGGGAAGTAGAGAGTATACATATACCCCTTTGAGTTTCTGAATCAAAGACAAAATATAAATTGCACACGAATAATATCAGAGGAACGGGTACATATGAATACAAGTTGCACTTTTGAAAAGTGTTTTAAATGATAGCTATGGGATCAATCTATCTAAAACATCTCCAGTTTATGTCCTTCAAAAGTATTGGGGCTATCACTGGTCATGCTGGCTGTCAATCTTTTTAGCTGACAGATATCAGCGTAAGGAACTTGGTTCTAAAATATAGCAAAGGAAGGAAAATGCTCAATTTCATCCTCTGGCCAAAAATGAAATAAAAAAGAAGTTGTAATTACTATACTTTCTCTGTACTAGGCACATACTTACAGCCTCTAAAGTCATAGAACAATGCTATATAACTTCCTTCAGCTTGAGGAACATTAGCAAGGGTAGTACAGCATATTGGGAACTATACTTCAAAACTATGCGGGGTCAAATCCTGCTTTCTAGGAGGGGATGCAGGAATTTTAAGAGATGAATGGATACCTTAAATAACTGCAAGGTTTTAAAACACCCATTTTTGCTTCTTAGCATCAATCCTGTCAAATGTAAAAAATGTTGAGCCGAACCAATCAAGGCAGGGTGCTATGGACTTCAGAAGTGATGTCTGCAGGTCACATACAGCATCAACCTACATTTTGTTGCACCCTTACTCTAGTATCATAAATTCTTGAATGACTGAATATTCAGTCAATGCTATATCACATCTGCTTTCAACCGCCTGTCTTTGTCAGGGGAAATTTCACCCTGAGCTAACGAGGTCTAGAATCGATGGCTTTCCAAACAGCATATCTTCAGAAAAAGCGAAAAATAAAAACCCGAGAACATGTTCTAATTAAAAACAGAACTTTTAATATAAAAATAAGAAAAATAAACAAATCTAATTGTTACATTTTGGCAAGAGCAATTGTCGCCCACCTTCTTGGCAGACGAACAGAAGATCAAAAGTAAAGAAGTCTCTGGAATGTGTGATGTATTAAGAAACGTGTTAAGAAGCATGCACAGTAAATCATTGCTGATAATGGCCTATGACCTGCGCAGTATATCTCAGTTCAGCTAGCAAACAATTAACGCAGTGACAGTCTTCTCCCTCAAATATGTAAGGCACTCAATGGGTGTTTTCTTATTTCTATTGAAGGAAACTCACCAGTAAACCTTTCTAGCCTTCTGAATGGTAGTAACTGTTTGGACCTCTTTCAGGGTTTGCTTGGTCTTCTTTTCTGCTGATTTGAAAGCCTATGTAGATGAACAAAACAAAACCATCCACCACAGTTTTTTTTAAAAGAAGCAACCCAATCTACACCCATCAATAATTTGGAACATGAATCAAACAAAGCTGTCCAAAAGAATAGCCTTCTTCTAGAATAATACCAATGTATTATTATTCTCCTACTAACTGCAATCCAGGTTATTTTTCTGAATTTCCTTAGGCCCTAATTCTGCTACAATAATAGTATTTTTGATCACTTTTGTGAGTCTGCCTATATTTTAGTACAAGCTCTCCTCTTGCACAACTTATATCTTGAATTTGCAACATGCTGTCTATGGGCATCTATGAGTCCACTAACAGTTCTACCAGTCCTGTTAATTAATTTTTAAGGGTCATGTGATTAACAATGTGCTGAAAAACAAATGAAAAACCTCCAACATTATCTTGATTCCCAAAGGGCTCAAAAGTCTGCCACATGATAAAAATGAGAACCAGTTTCAGATCAGTGCTTTGGTTAAAAATGTGCCCATTTGCTCAGGAAAAAAATACAAAGATCAAATGGGAAATGGAAGACTATATATTGGAAGGCTAGTGAATAAATGTGGAGCATTCTTCACTAGTAGGCCTTCTGGTAAAGGAGTGTTTGATAATGGGCCACACTTACTGCAATAGCAACCCACCAAATGCATCAACCAGCCAAACAAGCGTAGATAATTCCTGGTTTAACCCAAGTTAAACTTTAAATCCCTTGATTTTATCCACAGCTTGTCAGTAGTTCCAGTGAACTAAATAATTTTGCAAAGCCATCTCCTTCAGCACGTTCAATGTGCCACTGCATAAAAATGGTGCAGCTGGTTAAATCAAAGGCACAGAGTTTCAGGAAAACTGAAATTGTATTAGTCTGAGTAGAGATTATGAAGGGTGCTGTTCTAATGTACCTTTTCTGCTGCTTCCACCGTTTTCTGGGTTTTTCTGGCTGCGTGTCTCTTGTGATCATAATATCTGAAAAACATGAAAGCATGTCATATCTCTAGGCCAATCCCTTCCAAATGAAGAGCACATTTCAGGATAGATGCAAGGTATCATATTTACCCATCTTGCATGACTTGATTAACATTAACTGGGAAGAAAATAGCAGATTTAAATGGAACGCTAATGGTGGCCTCCCTTTAATTCTTCAACCAATCCATCCCAAAGGCCCCGCTTTTAAAGGTATGCCAGCCAATTCTTACCCTTTTCTTACTTTTTGGCATTTGCGTAAGCTGACAAGCTGAGATCCACATCCACCAGCATAGGCTGATTCTTCAGAGGCTTCTGGACTTGTTTGACTTTCTTCTTCTTTTTCTTTCCCTTTGATTCTTCTACTTTAGGTTTTTCCTCCTCCTCGTCCACCTCCTCCTCCTCTTCTGAGATCACATACGGGTTTCTAACGTAGCAAAAAAAAAACATTTTGCTCACCAAAAGCATCTCTTTTAATAATAATTTTAAACAATTAATGTATTTCATATTCAGGAGGATAGCTGAGTAAATTTGATCACCATTTTTCATTCTGGTTCTGTTCTACATTCCTGAAGATATACAGTAAAAATGTTCACGGTTAACACAATTTAATGATTTTGGGGGGGTGGGGGGTATTTTTGCCTTGATCTTTCATTTCCATGTAGCTTCAAAGCCTGGAAATATTTTTTTCAAAGTTAACACAGCCATTTTCAGAATAGTGAGTTATACAAATATAATTTCGATTCAACAATCGTCATCTGTTCCTGATCTTGAAATTACTGGGCTACGTCTCCCAGGATCCCTAAGGCATGATCATTCTAACTGATCTTGATAAGAACCGAAGCCTAATACCTGGATGTCAACAGATTCCCTTCCATTATATGAAAATACAATATTGCCTTGATAGGCCAAAGCCTTGCTCCATTCCAGGGCACTCCTCCCATCTGCTTGGTAACTTACTTTAGGAGCATTGTGATATGGTTTGAATGCAGCTTCAATTCTTTGATGGCACTTGCTACTGGGTCTCCTTGGGCCTGGGCTTCTTTGACAATGACTCCAATCTCTGTCCAATCAATCTGATTGGCTAAGGCACTGCGGACCACCTGGATGGCTCGATCAACTATCTCCAGGTTCATTTCCACAAGCTCACCTTTCACCTTGTCAATTTCCTTTGGAAAGTAAAGGAGACAGTCACTGTTGAGACACCGCTTTTCCCTTTATCTATCACAAAGATTTTAAAAATTAGAGCTTGCAAAAGACTTCAGAGCTGAATGTACCGAGACTTGGTATTTGGATGTTGGTTATGCTATGAGTATTGTGCTATAGGAACACAAGCAAATTGTTAAGAATTGATAGAAAACCATTGCTCAAATATAACTGATCAACTGAAATAACAAATTATGGGATTTAAAAGGGGGGAAGTTGGGGGGGAGGGAAGAAAGACAGGTATTGCAATTGTGCAGATCAAGGGCAAGAAATGGTTTTGTTTATCTGGAAACATAAAATGGCTTTGCCCGATTTAATAAACTGGGAAGTGGGTGCACTCCTGATCACAATTGATCTTTGTGAAAAATAGGCTCTCCCTAGACCAAGGGCAAGGTTAGCAGATTTATTGATTACATGTATCACCAATCCTCATTCACAAAATTTTCAGTGGTTTACAATCTGCAGAGATATTTAGCCGTTTGCTGTAGAAAACCACTATGCACGACTACATGTTCTACCGGTAATAGTTCTGAGGGGAAGGTGTGCATGCGTGCGTGTTTATTTAAGTGAATATACAAACATGACAGAAACACACAAAAAAGATGTACACCCTGATGTTCTTCCGAATATCTGAAGCTGAAAATTGTTTGCTCATTTAGCCTAGCATTTCCACTCCAGCAAGCATTACCTTTCTTCCCCTTTGTAATTTTAAGATTTATTCCAGCATGAACATATTATTTTACCAAAACTAGGCTAGAATTCCTTGAACGAGACAGAGCATCTGAGAGTGTGCAATAATGCTGCCTTCCACTGAACTTAAAGGAAGCAATGTTTCTACCTGAGCTTGATGAAGAGCTTCTAATCTGTATTCGTGGTCCTTCCGCACATTTTCCAGTTTCTTCAGTGCTTGTTTTTCCTTTCAAGAAAAAACACAGAAGTGGCAGAAGAAGCATACTCATTTGAGCCTTTTCCTAACATAGACAGAGGAAGTGAAATGTAAAATGAGAAGAACGGAAGGCGATGGTAACTTTTGAACAGAGGGCAAAAAGTAACATTAGTTTATTTTAAATTCTGAAATTGGGAAAAGTGTAGTATACCCCTCCTCCCTGTATACATATATAAACTTACCCTTTAAATCAATAGGGTAATGCAAAGGAGAGGAAATTATAGACACAATGACAGAATGACCATCTTGATGAGATTTAATGGTTCAAATTAATGATGATTAAGGTAATATTAGACGCAAGGGTTCACAATACTTTTCTTGTGATATAGGCACTTAACAAAACTCTTGAGCAGTATGAAAAGAATTTTTAAAAATACACTTGTACATGCTTAGTCTTACTGGCGCTTCATCTGAGAGACAGGTGGAGTAATTCTGAGGACATATCAGAATTATATTGAAAAAGCAGAGATGAAAATTCAAATGTAAAAGAACAAGAAGGGGGAAAAATATGGAGGTTAAACTTATCATTTTCTAAAACCAAAATAGCCATGAGTAAAAAATGGAAATGAGAAGAGAATTTTCTTCTTAAAACTACAGTAGCATAGAAGAATTAACAGAGAAATTATAAAGGAATATAAAATGTCCATAATAGTAACTTAGGATCAAGTAAAGTAGATCCCAGGTTGTTCAACCTAGCAAACTAGCTGTTATTGGTAACCATTCTGGTTGAATGATAAAAGGTAACTTCATCATTGCTTCTCCAGACAAGCCAGAACTTGGCTTATTGGCTAGATCAGGGCTGTCAAATTCCCGACCCGTGGGCCAGATGTCTCATGCATTGGCCACGCCCACACCATTTAGCAAAGGGGGGTGGGGAGTCCTGATACGTCCCATGATGCTGCCGGGATGACGTGAGTTTGACACCCCTGAGCTAGATTATAATATAATTCTTCCCAGGTGGAGTGCCCATTTTTCAGAAAAAACATAGTTCAAGACTTTGTTTTCACAAGATGAGTACCTGTTGCAATGCCTTTAAGTCTATCTTCTGGCTTTCCAGCTTAGAGTAAAATTCATCCACTGCCTTCCAAAACCATGAAGAAATACAAAACATAACAAGAAAAAGTAAGTTAGAATATTTGATTGCACCAGTACTCCTTACTTAGATGTACTTAAAATGGCCACTGGAAATTTGCAAAACTAATTTCAAACACAAAGGCCTCAGTAAAAGACATCTCTGTGCAATTTCATTCTGATCAGCTTTGCCACAAATGTTAATTACCCCCAAAAGCTAAGTAACATTCTCTCAAGATCAATCATTCAAAACCTTAATGTTCTCCTTAAATGTTCAGGAAGATAACCAAATCATTCTCATTAACAAACACAAGGAAGAATTCTTGTTCAGTGTAATTAATTACATTTCCAGCCCTTGATATGATAAAAATGACATATAACATCCAGAACCGAGCTTAACACTGTACCTTGTTGAAAGATTCAAATTCCACATAGGGACATTTTGAGTGTTGCGAAAACAAGAAAGGGTGAAATTCCTCATACCTGAAAGAAATGCTTTGCGTTAGTGTTGGCTAACCACCAGGGCACAGCACAGTCACAAAACCCACTTCTCTCAAGATACATACGTGAGGATTTCTTCAGGAGACTTGTTTGGTTCCAGACTTGGTTTTTTCTCCCTTTTTTGCATGATGTAGCCCTATTAAAAAGATGTAGGGAATGGAAAATCTATTACATCTATTTTCCACTGCTGGAAATTTAAGAATGTATCCTCTTCAGCCGCTGCAGGTCTTCAGTTCAATTAATGAGGCTCTTTGTTGCTGTTTTCTTTTACAGTGTGTGTGTGTGTGTGTGTGTTTCAGCAACCAACCAAACTTGGTACACAGATATGACTTACTCTCTGGAAACAAATACTGTGGGGTTAAGACACCCCTAATACTACTCAGGGTGTGTTCTGTTATGATACAGACTGTAGTGCCTTCAAATGGTTTCTATTGTACTGCTATAAAATGGCTTATACTGTACAGCGCAGTGGAGTTGCCAAGGTAACGGCTTCACAGTACTCCAAAAGGAGGTTCCCTCTGGTAAGGAGGAAAATCCAACGTTAGAAATTACGTTTGGTCCGGACATTTTCCCATATAAATAAATGCCCAGGCAACGCCAGGTTATCAGCTAGTATGATTGTTTAAAGTATAATCTTTATTGTCACTGTACTTAAAGACGACAAAATTGGTTGAGTGGGAGCAGCTCCTGTCAGCCTTCTGATGCGGAAGTATGAACCATTGAAGGGTCCTGCTATGGAACCTGGCCCACGGGACAACCCCGAAGCAAGATACCATCTTGCCCAAAACTTGGGAGAGAAGAAGAAGAGATGCCTTGCGGAGGCGCAGGACTTTCCTGACAATTTCCCTCAGACTGTGTATGCCTTCGCGAGGAGGGGGAGAGGTCTGAGCAGTTTGAATTTGCTGCTGATTTGGGGCCTTCTGAAATTCTTTTTCTAGGGCCTTCTGTCTGCGCTCTTCTGCTCTGGTAGCAGATTTAGAGGCCTTGAGGTTCACCCCTGAGGAAGGAGCATCTTTGGATGGTCTCTTCCTGCTGCTCTTTACTCCCGATGGCCCTGCCTCCTCTAAGCATGTTTATGATATAAACATTAGCAACGTGGCCTCAAGGTAGTAAGCCCAAGGCCAGAGTTTCTTGGGAAAAGAATTACGAAATGGCATGAAGCAACAGAAAACTCAACGTGTAATTCCTCTGCATAATATTTGTTACAGCATCTGTGGTGTTGAAAGCCAAATTTCCCTCACCTTCACCTCCCCAGCTTCTTTTGTTGATATAGTATTTCCAAAAGAACCAACCGCAGCCTTCGCTCTTAACTAGAAAGACTCAAGGTATCTCCCTTTTAGCAGTTGTGCTACTGCAAAGCTAGAAATGCTTTAAGCCATTGAGTGTGCCAGGTATAAAAATCAAAGCATTTGTCCTCAAATTATAAAACTACCTTGGCATTAAAGTTCTCGGTTTCTTCCATGCAGTCTTCAGCTTTTTGTAAAGCGGCTAGTACCTTTTCAATATCTAGAAGAAGAAATAGGTGTTGAAACTCAAGACATATAAAACTGCACATTCTTGCTATGCAGTGGTGGATTCTGGATCCCGATGCAACCAGTACGGTGCAACGGGGCCAGGTGTCGACCACATGAACACGCGCAGCGCACACACACGCAGCGTGCACATGCGTATTTACTACCCGTGCCACTCCACGATGCTCCAGCTGCTCAGCGGAGCGTAGCGCAGGCGCCATACGCTCCATGCACGGAAAGCCCAAAAACCTCAAATATCGGCAAGGAGCGCAGGCGGACGGGCGGGCGGGCTCTCCGGACCACCATACCGGAATGGTACCTGGTGCTCCCGGCAGGTACCGGTACGCCCGTACTGGGGAGTACAGGTCATAACCCACCACTGTTGCTATGGTACAGTATATCCTCTGTATGTTTGGACTTGTCAGAGAACAGGCTGCCCAGAAAATTACATGAACCCTAAGATCAAGATTTTTTTTTAAAGGGAAACAAGTTTTTAAATAACTATCACATAATATTATAGTACACAGGAAATGATGCTAGACATTAACACATTCAGACGTTTCAATACCTACCTTTACTTTCTATCTGCTCTACTTTGATGCTACCTGAAAATCCTGCTTCTATAAGGCAATGTTCAATCAGAGTGATCCCATAAGCTGTATTGGGGGGGGGGGGAGAAAGATAATAGTCATTAAAAAGCTAAAATTTGAGGAAAAGAGGTGTGGCTTCTTCCACATCATTTAGTGGAAATGCTATTTTTTAAGAGGGCCGATTTTGATTATTGTAAAGATACGTTTAGAATGAGAAGTCTCAAAATAGAATTGAACATTTCGATTTATACAACATATATGTTATTTCATACCCTCAAATAACATATGATCAAATCACCTTGTAATTTTCTAAAAAAATAGAAGAAATCGATACTTACGAAGGTGAGGATTTAGGACTCTCTTTAGTTGATCTCCCTTAGGTGCACTTGTTATTAATTCTGTTAACCTACAAAAGGAATGAAGAAATAATTAAAAAAGAATAAATTCTGATAATATACTGTTAACATGTACAATAAAGTTAAGCAAGGAATGTTTTCTTTGCTCAGAACACATCAATTGTTTTAAAAAAACAGATTATTCAAATTATACTCAAGCCTAGATAATGTACAGGAATTATTTGTATAACAGATCAAAAATAACTTCGTGTACAACTAACTCAAGATAAATACTGTTATTTCATGGATCTAATAAAGCAGACTCCAATGCATACATATGCAATCCATTTGTAAATCTTTAATATGGCTCAACGTTTTTCATTTAGAAGTAGTTTCATTCTGTATTCTTTAAAATGTTTATTTGCTTTCCCTATTGTAAAATAAGCTAATAAAATTTTTAGCAAGGAAAAAAAATCTCAGGAGAACTAAATATTACACACAACGTCATACTACAATACTATTTCTCTCACCACAAAGCATGAGGCCATCTTTTTTTAGGGCCAGAAAGCCTGTAAAATACCCTTCTGAGAATGTACATTATTTTATCAAAATACTCCTTCACATATTCCAATCACAAATTTCTGGAGGCAAGGATCCTTTTTTATGATAAAACTAGCTGATAACCTTGCATTGCCCAGGTATTTATTTATCCTAATCCATATATTTGTCCTCAAAAATAATCACGGCCCAAACCTAATTTCTAACATTGGATTTTCCCCCTTACCAGAAGGAGCCCCCTTGTGGAGTACTATGAAGCCATTACCATGGCAACTCCACTGCGCTGTACAGTAGAAGATTTTAAGGCAGTACGGTAGAATTCATTTTAAAGCACAACAGGCTGTATCTTAACAAAACACACACACCGAGAGGTGTTGGGGTGTCTTACCCCCACAGTATTTGTTTCCAGAGAGTAAGTAATCTGTGTACCAAGTTTGGTTGAAATTGCTTGAAGCATTCCAGAGTTAGGCTGGAACACACAGACGCACAGACGCACACACACAGCCATTTTTATATAGATAGATTAGAAGTATTACAAAAACCTACCAAACTACTTACAAACAAAAATGCAAAATGAGGGGAAAAAAGATGTAAGCAAAAATTTCCTACCTCCAGCTACTACGTCTCTTAAAACACGTACCGGTAATTTATGCTTATCTCTTAAAGCTTGAGTTTGCCCCAATTTTAAGCTCTGTATAAAATATAATAATACCTTTCTAAATTGGGCAATGATGTTGCAATTTTGGCATGATCAACTGGATAATGTTCCCGCACTGCAAATTTGACATCATCTGCATCATCTGTGCGAAATCTCAAGATATTCAAAATAAGGTACTCGTGGTCAGTAAGAACAATATTGCCCTGCAACAAATTCAGAACAATTTGTCATTAAAATGCAGATCTGAAACTTTTTCCACAGAAGCTGAGATTTTAATCTGTGTTGATTATAGAGCTTTAACCTGTGCAAGCTAGAGGGGATATCCAGGTAAAGTTTCTAGAATATTTCCAAAATACTGTAAGAAACTTTGAAAAACAGACAGCACCAGAAGTTAATTTGGAAGCCCTAAATAAATGTGGATATGATGAAAAGATAAATATTTCAGAGTTAGGGAAGACATGACATGAAGTTTCCTTTTCAACAATGGCAAGAATCAGCTCCGTAAACCATAACATCATCATCAGATATGAGGAAATAGAAAGTCATATATCCCTTCTTCCCAACTTTGGCATCCTTCTGAGATCTGAATTTTAAGATGAGCAGAGATTAACACCAAGATTAAAATTAGGCCAACAATCAAGGAGCAAACAATACCTCAATCAAGGAACACTCCAACAAGCTAACGGTAAACACTCCCACCAACATTGACAGGACAAGCTCTAGTATATAAAATGAAAGCAAATCCCACTCTCTTCTAGCACTGATGATGTTACCTAGTTTGAGTAATGAAACATCTGCAAATAAAACCAACCAAGTTCAAAGAGCATCAAGGGCCCCCATTGGAATGGTAGGTTTGTAATTCACCAACTCTACAGCCATGTCTAAACATTCTGTGACCTCATCCCCACATCTGACAGAATCAAGGTGGAGCAAATACCAGGAGATGAAACTTTGAAACCTTTTTTAGGAAGGCTTTTAGAGGAAAGAGATTGTCTCTAGGCACCTGTCTCAGACATTTCTTTTTTTACTTACTCTGTCATAAAGCTCTATAATCAAATGATATGCTGCTTCATCACTCCCAAACTGGAAATCGACTATTCTATCAATGCCAAGTTGTTTCACACTCACAAGTCTTCTGGACTTTAAATGTTTGCGACACTATTGATGAAAAAAGAACAAGGAAGTCTTAAAACAATGGCAGAGTTATGTGCATTCAATCAGGACAGAGTTGGCAACCTTTCCATATATAAGTATATAAGAACAAGACCATCCAACATACATTTAGGATCCTGGAACATTTAAAAACTTCTAACATGGTATGGAGTAACTAGCATACTAGCATTTGTTTTTGTCTTTAATTAAACAGAAAAAAGAAAAAAAAAGTATGTTCGTTTGTATGTGTATCTCATGTACATATATACATATGTATATGTATATGTGTATGTATGTATGTATGTATACGTACATACATATAGATAGATAGATAGATAGATAGAGAGAGAGAGAGAGAGAGAGAGAGTTTTCCATATATATAAGTATATTTGTGTTTCCATAAAAGAAGATTCAATTTCATTATTTTATCCTTATCAACTTTTTATTACAAAATCTTCCATTTTCACTGAAATGCCTTGGCTGAATTATAGTTTAGCCACAAATTATCTTGCTGCCCTTGGATGAGGAAAATAGTGTGTTTGTTATTAAATAAAATAAAATGATTATTAATAGTCTTCATATTAGTTCGAAAAACTCCATTGCATTTGACAGTGGGAAGCTAACAGAGTATAGTGGCTAGAAAGTACATGAAATACCCTGTAATGCATGCAAGTTTGGACTCCCATCATCTTTCAACATTGGCTACATCTGATAAGAGCTGGAGAACACTATTTCTAGAGGGCCACACATTGTCCACCCCTACTCTAAGAAATGGTATTGCTTGAACTCGGCTATGAAATCAGATGGCCAGTCTCACAACTCAGTTCATTTTAAGAAAGAATGTTAATATTCTCCTTTTGAAATTACACTCAGGGGAAAATGCACAGTTCAGCAGCTGTGTATATCCTTTGCATTTTGAAGGCAACAGGTTGAGTCTCTAATGTGCACAGACAAAATGATGAAATAATAATAATAATGATAGAAAAGATCCTTCCCTGCCTTAATCCAGAGACTGAGTAACAGAATAAGTGCTGAATCAGATTAGGACACTTTTATGACTTCCTGTTTTGTGTACTTAGAAAATACGATGTAGATTCTGAGGATGATGAGACTACAAACAATGGTTTATTTGGAAATATTTGTAAACAAATGTACTCTATACTGAACTTTATTGAACTAAATGGAATTGCAGGTCGTCCTCGACTTACGACCACTATGGAGCCCAACATTTCCATTGTCAAGTGAAACATTTGTTCAGTGAGTTTTGCCCTAATTTACAACTTTTCTTTCCACAGTTGTTACTTGAATTACAGAAATTGTTGTTAGTAACACGGTTGTTAAGTGAATCTGGCTTCCCCATTGACTTTGCTTGTCAGAAGGTGATTGCGTGACCCCAAGTCCCTGCAACCGTCATAAATATGAACCAGTTGCCAAGCATCCAAATCTTGATCACATGAACAGAGGGATGCTGCAAAGATCGTAAGTGTAAAAATGATCATAGGTCACTTTTTTCAACTTTTGAAGAGTCACTAAATGAACTGTTGCAAGTTGAGGACTACCTGTACTCATGCTCCTGCTGTTGAAGTAAACTAGCAGAATTTCTAATTGAGTCAGAGAAGAGACAACTGCCTTGTTGTTATCAATCTCGCAAAACTACATCTATGTATCTCCTTATTAACCCCAAAACAAATTCTGCCAAGCAAACTGGTATTTATAAAAGGAAAATCAACAATTACTAGCTTCAGTTTTCTCACCATTCTGCAAGGAATCTTTAATGAACAAAAGAAACTCAACTTACTTTCATTGCAAAACCAGATGGCATCATGTTTTTTGGCCACTCAAATTCTGTCATATGAATCCTAATGCCAGATTCCAGAAGAAGTGTAGCCTTGAAGTCTGGTCTAAAATACAATGCAAACAAAACAAAAAAAACCAACCTCTGATACAACAGTTATATTTTTTTCTAGAATCCTAATATATATAAATGTTAAACCTTCTTATCAAAACTTCCAGTTTGTTTTCCTTTTTCACTGAATTCAAAATCTTAATTTAGACAACTGAATCATAAATATTAATCTATAAAATCTGAATATATCTTTTATATTTTATATTCTGTAAACCGCCTTGAGTCACTATGTGCAAATAGGCGGCAATATAAATTCCATAGATAAATAAATAAATAAATATACCGGTCACTTGACTGAACACTCAAAGGTGGCATACAATCAAATTATTTGTGTCTTGGTCTTTAAAATATTATATAGTATGATAGATACAGCCCTAGATAATATAGACATTCTGGAAGATTTTCTTTAAAGAGGTCTCACTAAAGCTTTCTTAGAGGTCAAATGTTGTGGTTTATTTTTTAATTGCGAGTTTAAAAAAACATATTTGATACAGCTTATTTGCCAATTTTAAGATACTGAACACTGACATAAACATAAGCTGAACTACTGCTGTTCAAACTTCTCTTAATTTGTAAAATATTATTTAAAAAAAACACTGTACATTTCCTTTAAAAAGGCACTTGGTGTGTAAGTCAGCAAAAGATGTACTGAGGAGATGGGGACTTCAAAAATATAAATAAGCACCAACAGAAATAACCAAAAAAGAGAAGAAATTTTGTTCTTACTTTTGGAATCGGATTAGGTATGTCTTATTATCCACATCATAAACATTGTTTACCCTCATTCCCAACAAGCTGTAAAAAGAAAAGAAAAAAAAATCAATTTCCATATATTTCTGATCATCTTATGGGGAAAAAAAGAGTAATTTTTAATAAACTCTTTAGCAAATTATTTCATTAGTGGGTTTTGTCCCATTTTATGACTTTTCGTGCCACATTTGTTAAGTGAATCTGGCTTCCCCATTGATTTTGCTTGTGAGAAAAGGTCGCAAAAGATGATCCCCTGATCCCGGAGCACTGTAACCATCATAAATATTAATCAGTTGTCAAGCATCTGAATGTAAATCACATGACCATGGGGATGCTTCACCGGTTGTAAGTGTGAAAATGGTCATGTCACTTTTTCCCTATGCCATAGTAACTTCGAACAGTTACTAAACAATTTAAGTCGAGGACTACCTGTATTCAGTTAGATGGCAGCATGGTCAGGCATATTTAATCCTTGGAAGGGAGACCACAAGGAAATCCTAGGGCTGTAGGTTAGCTGGGAGGTTGACAAATCATACTCAAGCATACTCAAGATGGCAGCATGGTCAGGCATGGTTAGTCCTTGGAAGGGAGACCACAAGGAAATCCCAGGGCTGTAGGCTAGCTGGGAGGTCGACAAATCATACTCAAGCAAGACTATGACAAGCCTGACTAAGTGGCTCAGTGGCTAAGACACTGAGCTTATATATCAGAAAGGTTGGCAGTTCAAATCCAGGTCTCCTGCGTGAGCAGGGGGTTAGACTAGATGACCTCCAAGGTCCCTTCCAACTCTTACTGTTTACCTTTACTTCCAAATTAGTGCAACAAAAACCTATTTGGACATGTCCATGAAATCAGCAAGAATCAAGCTCAAATTGAAGGAGGCTTTATATCAACACTATTAATTAATTTTAAATAATAGTTCCCAAATTAAGCAAATTAGCAACTCTGAATAGTTCAGAGTATAGTTCAGAGTGGGAGAAGAGGCGCCTGAAGCCATCTGAAGGCACAGAGCGGACTTCCGCCAACAGCCATCATCAACCAACCAAAAGCCGGGAAAGCTAAAAAGGCACAAGGGACCACTTGCTTGGGAGCTACCTGTTGAGGGGGAGGGGCGTATCCCAAAGGGACTACTGGGCGGGGCCTGCAGTCATCGGGGCGTGGCTTCGAAAGACATCCGAAGACCCGTACCTGTGGCGCAGTTCTGCTATAACCGCCCTGATATCGACCGTGCTGAAACGGGACTTCATGGTGGGACGGAAAGGAGCCCCGCTCCGTCTACGCGGCTTCCCTAACAGTAGTTCCCAGGCGCTCCTCTGACAGGAGGCAACCGGGCCGCACGCCTGCGCACCGATTACGAAACTATGGCGAGACGGCGGGGCCAAACTTTTTTCTTTCGCGGAGGAAGGCGGAGCCAAAACTACTCGTTCCACTAGACCAGGGGTGTCCAAACTGGGAGTTGAAGTCCACAAGTCTTAAAGTTCCCAAGTTTGGACACCCCTGCACTAGACGGTTGTGCGGACTTTGGGATCTGAACTCTGTGTAATACTGTGAGGCTGCGTGTATTTGCACGAAGTTTTGGGAGCTACGTGCGCCGAAATTCAGCTATTCAAGCGGCGATATAGAAATCGGGGTGGGTGTTTTGTTTTGTTTTGCAAATCCTATGGAACTATTTGGGGAGAGAGATTAGTACTGCATACTTCTTTAGGCGTATTATATATTTTTGGTTTAACATCGTGTTATTTTTCCTCTTGGTTGAACAAGCAGGAAACATTCGCAAATAACGATGAAAAATAACAACTTTTATAGGTACACCTAACACTTGAAAATATTTCTTTTAAACTTGGAAACTATATTTTTATTCGTACTGCAATACTTATTAGCTCGCATTTTTAATTATTTTTCTAACTTGGACCTGAACATAAATGAAACATGACTTCCAAAGGTTGGTAAGGATGGGGAATCCAAAGTTCACAGACCAAGTCCAGCTGCTGCTCTTAAGACTCAATCTTCCAAGACTAACATTTACTTGGTTTATATTCTGGTCCAATCACTGATTCAAAGCAGCTTTTAACCTGCTGTGGGTAAACAGGATCCTTTAAAAAAAACACCATACATATTAACATCCATAAATGTAATAGAAAAATAACAAAAGTAAGCCTTGTATAGCTTTATTTTACTAGTTTATATTTTTTTACTCTGTGTGTGTGTGTAGAATCTCAATTCATCTGCCCTAGAGGATTACTGAAATAAATCCTGTGCCAATTATTGAGGCTAGTCAAACCTCTGAAAGTATGCTATTCCAGAGAAAGGGGATGGATGGATGGATGGATGGATGGATGGATGGATGGATGGATGGATGGATGGATGGATGGATACATACATACATACATACATACATACCAGTGGTGGGTTGCAGGTGGTACGTCCCTGTATGGGCGTACCGGTGCCTGCCTGGAGCACTGGATACCGTTCCAGTACGGTGGTCTGGAGGGCCTACCCGCCCGCCCGTCGTCCTTATCTGTCTTTAAACTCTTTGGCAGTTCCATGCACGCACATGGCGCATACAGTGCCTGCGCGATGCTCCGCCGAGCAGCTGGAGCGTCAGGAGGCTCGCAGAGGCGTTACTGGAGGGTAAGATGCATGCACGCACTGTGCGCATTCATGTGGAGGACGACGGGCCCACCACTGATACATACATACATTCTTCCTAATATAATTGAGTGGAGAAAGAGTACTCTGAGACCAGGTGGTGTTGATATCAGGTTTTAAACCACAAAGAGCTTCTGGTGTGACAAATAGCACCTTAAATTGCCTCCAGATACCAACCACACAGCTCTTTTATAACTTTTTGCATGCAAAAAAAATTACTTAATTTTTGATGACTTTATGGGCAGGTCCATGTAGTCATCTTGGAAAGAAGGGGGTATGTCTTTTTCAAGATCATTTATGCTTATTTTCAATGTTTTTAAATAGTATACTAAATGAAGATTCACTATTCTGCTGAGGCTGAAAAAAACTCTCCAAAGTTCCTCTCACAATCAGAATTAATTTGTGCTTACATGCGTAATCTTCAAGCAGAAGACATGGGCAGGTTCAGTATTTGGGACAGCAATACTTTAAAATTGTATTTAACTGAATGGCCATTTTTGTTTTGAATCACCTGGGAGGTACATTCTAGTGGGGAACAGAGTCAAAGATCAGATATTATTGCTGTGTATAATTATAAATATTTAAAATAAGTGTTTTGGACTGCTTTTAGGAATGATTAAACTTACTATGGGTCTTAAAACAGTGCCATCTTTTTCAGGCATGTGTGGAACTCTTTAAAAAGGTACTGAAATGAATAACAGAAGAGCTGTGCTTGTGCAAAATCCAGACTACTTCCAAATAATTTTTGAAGCAGACACACCTGTAGTAGATACGAGTTGCATCCCACTCAGAAGGTTGAGAGTTCAATCCAAGATAGTGGCAAATGTTTCTCTCTTAAGGCACAAAGAAAAAAATATCTGCTACAAACTCCACATAGGCATCAGGGAAGGCATTTGGCCAATAAATGCTCAGCTTCACCCAGTTGCCCCGATTCTATCCTGAATTAAGGACTAATTAAGGGACTAAAGTAAAAGTAGAAGTTCCCCTCGCATATATGTGCTAGTTGTTCCCGAGTCTAGGGGGCGGTGTTCATCTCCGTTTCTTAGCCGAAGAGCCAGCGCTGTCCGAAGACATCTCCGTGGTCATGTGGCCGGCATGACTAAACGCCAAAGGCGCATGAAACACTGTTACCTTCCCACCAAAGATGGTTCCTATTTTTCTACTTGCATTTTTACATGCTTTCGAACGGTTTGGTTGACAGAAGCTGGGACAAGTAACAGGAGCTCACTCCATTACGCGGCACTAGGGATTCGAACCACTGAACTGTCAACATTTCTGATCAACAAGCTCAGCATCTTAGCCACTGAGCCACCGCGTTCCCTGTGAATTAAGGGACTACATCCATGATGGCGAACCTATGGCATGCGTGCCACAGGTGATACGCAGGGCCATTTGTTAAGGCACGCGAGGCATTGCTCTGTCAGCTCCAGCGCGCAAGCGCACTCTGGCCAGCTGACTTTGGACTTCTTTTAAGCCTCCTGAAGGCTCCACGGGGCGAAAAATGGCCCTGCAGCCAAACCAGAAGTTTGTTCCTGAACTTCCAGATTGCCTGTAGGGCCAGTTTTTTGTGCTCTGGAAGCTTCCCTGAGGGCCTCGGCGGGGGTGGGGGTGGCTCTTTTCTCCCTCCCCACGCTCCTAGAAAGCCTCTGGAACCTGGGGAGAGTGAAAAACTGGTCCATCATGAGCCAAAAGTGGGAGGGAGGGTGGGGGTCACATGAATAGCATTATGAGTGTGGGAACCCCAGCGCACACACACCCTGCACTCCCCCCGCTTTTGGCACGTGATGGGGAGAAAGTTAGCATGGACTACATGGTGGTAAAAAAAAAAAAACATCTCTACTAGAAACCCAATTTTGTACCACAATAGATAATCCAATTCAGGAGCTGGGTTTCATTGGTATAGGCAATCCTTGACTAACAACCGATTGCTTAGTGATTGAAATGAAGACAAACCCTGCAAAAAGTACTTATGACCCGGTTCCAAGTGCTGCACACATACGCATGTGATCACCCAACTGCATTTTTGTGCTCTGGCATCCGGTGTACATTTACAGCTGTTTGCAGCTAGGAAATTGACAAAACATTCCAAAAGAAGCGAAGAAACAACCATATTGTTGCCAAGAAAATAATACAAATATGTCCAATAAGGATCCAAATTTAGCTTGAAGGGCACATTATCTTTTTTGTTTTGTTTACTTTGCTCTGCACGCAGAGGTTATACCGTAACTTGTCTAGACATTATATTAACTGTATGATTGGATCTTCAACCTCCTCTGCTTTTGATTTTTCTGTCAATTGTGTATCAATTTTATATTTGAGTAGGAACTTGTTTATTTTCCTAGGCTCAACTGATCCAGCAAACTTAGCTTCCCTGGGAGCTGGGATTACTGGCTGTTTGCTTCTTGCCTAATGGTTTATATCATTTCCTATCTGTCTGAAGGTGGGAGGTTTATATCATTTCCTATCAGCCTGAAGGTGGCAGCAAAGAACAGAATACTAAAATAGTATCACTATATGATACCAAATACCGAATCATACAGGAGAATAAGAATACTTTTTTCTGAAGTTCACCTATGCATAAGTTAAGTCAGAGGCAACTGTTCTTTACATATCCTTAAGTAGTCCAGGAGCGATAATCTTCATGCTGTTGCTGGCTGAGAAATTCTAGGAAGTGAAGTCCGCACATTTTCAATGTTAAAAAGCACTGCCATAAAGACTAGCGTTTATTCTGATCCAAATTAAGACAAGTAGGGGGTGGACAATCATATATAACTGTGATGGCGAACTTATGGCACGTGTGCCAGAGGTGGCTCACAGAGTCCTGTCTGTGGGCACGTGCACCATCAGCAGTTACTCTTCTGATTTCAGGTCTTCACGAGTGCCAGAAAACGGCCCGAAAATTGGCCTGAAAACGGACTGAAAAACACCCAAAAAACAGGCCAGTTGGTCTTTAGGTTTCCGGTGCTCCAGCACATGGGAAGTCCAGATGGCCAGCATGCATGCCGGAAACCCAAAGACCAGCTGCCCGGCGCACTCATGCACCCCGGCCAGCTGGCCTTTGGGTTTCCAGCGCTCCGGCGTGTGCACATTCACATGCATTCCAGTTTGGGCACTCGGTGCTGAAAAGGTTCACCATCACTGATCTATAAGCTGCTTCTTAAGTACATTTGTCAATTGTTTATTGTAGCATGGTTTCTTTTTGGCTTTGTTCTAATCAACAGATCTGGAATTCTATGTACTCTACTTGAGTCTCTTTTGTGGCTGAATGGCCAGTATTGATCAGGACTTTGTGGAGAATATTTCATAGTACATGCAGAATTTATTCTCTGCTTCTTGCAGACTTAAGAACCCTGGGAAACAAGTTTAAAGTAGCCTGAATGACTTCTGGGCATGAAGCGCAACTGTTTCCTCCTGATCTCACCATGACTTTCGTACAGTGCAGGATTTTTATACCATGATTTGCACAAAAAGCTTAATGGGTGGATGTACTCACACTAAATCAAAAATATGCAAACTATATTATAGCTAAACAGATGAGCGCTCTATGATTAATATGTAGTATTTAGCCATTTGGTTAATTATAATTAGTGTATTGTGTGAATACAACAAGCATCATAATCGCTTGCAGATTTCATAAAGCCATGCCTTCCGATGCAGGAAGTTTGGTCTACCTCATAGGGCTGTCACCCAAGAGGTTCTCGGTTTTCAGGCATTGGAACTAGTTGTTTAAAAAAAAATCCCAGAATCTTTGGTCAAGAGGCAAACTCAAGTGATAGAAACTTGCCTATATTCAAGTGATTGGCGGTGGGGGGTGTTGCCTTAGTTTTATAGAACCCCATCATGTTATGAAAAACCCTGTTCTATTCTTACTTCACTGAGGCCTTTTACATTTTTAATCCAGCCAAGTACTTAGATCAACTTGTGATTTCAAAATATCGTAAAATCTTATTTAGCTGTGTTTTGTTGTCGGAAATTTTGCAAGGTACATGGAGCTCATAACCTCCCAGCTAGAAACTGGGAGACTTCTATTACTACTTTAGGCATGAAGGCAGGTGTATAACCTTGGGCCAGTCAATCTCTCTCTGTCCTAGGAAATAGGGTTGGCAAATCACTTCTGAAAAACCTGCCAAGAAAACTGCATGGACTAGTTAAGACAATCATCAAGTACCAACACTGACTGAAGGCAAAAAAGGGGGGAGTTCTTTTGGTATATCTGTTCTTTTGGAATATCTGTTTCTAAAAACAGACTGACCAGTTTACCTCACTAATGACTTTAAACATTATCTAGCTACCACTATGCTGACAGAGCAGCAATGGGACCAGCTTTATACATTAGTGCCCTGATGGCATGAGAAGATTCTTCAAAGGAAATGTGACACTTGGCTTTCAATCAGGTTAGGATGATAGGGCCTAATATTTGGATTTTTTTTCCTGCAGCTAATATAGCCAGCTTTGATTATGTTACAATTTATATTTTTTTCCACTGAGGGCTCCTAATTTATGGCTATACATTTTAATACATCACTGTTTTTATCTTTAAATATATATTAATAATTTAATTCGGTATACTATATGCCATATAGTGGTAAGAAGTGGTAGGGAGGTTCAATATTCAAAATAAAGTAGCCTTAGAACCCAGAGGTTTTTGATTGGCCAACAAAGATTTAAAATTATCTGAATTAGAGCATACCTTTTTTTTCCAAATACTAAAGTTATCCAAATGAGTTTTTACTAATCTCTTTTATTAGCATATCATGAAAGTTCAAAGACAAAGCTCAACCTGAAGCCATCAAATGACCTAGCAAAATCTATCTGAACACTTCCTACTTCCCACGTTCTGCTATATAGTAAGGTGACCAACTGTCGTCCTTTAGGGAGGACAGTCCTTCTTTTGTAAGTTCTGTCCTCCCTCGAAAAGTGTCCTCCTACATGTCCTCCTTTTCGATATTTGAAGACTAATCTGTTGTGCGTTATGTGACGTATTTGTATTTGACATGACAATTCGTCAAGACTCGGTATAGTGCGGTATAAGACGTGATTATGAGACGCATGCGCTCCGCACAGGAGACCTTGAGAGAGAGCGCTGTGTGCATGTGGCTTTGTTTACTTCTTACCGAAACACAACACGGCACATACGCACGCAGTAGACTCACGGCACGTCGGCAATTGACTCACAGTCATTATTTCTTTCTCAGTGAATATTCAATTATACAGAGGTAAGTACAATTCACGTTTTATTAAACAGTTTTTAATGGTGGTTTTTTTACTTCATCACAAGTATATTGAACAGATATTGAATCTTGTGTTGAATCTTTATCTAAAGAAATGCTAGACATTAAAATAGACGACAATTGTCTCTTTGAAGAAATTAGAAGACAATGTATATTTAAATTCTGAAAAATTAATACAATGGGAAAATCAACATGTTGAAATTGATAAAAGATGGGTGGATATTTTCAGCCATTTCAAAAATGAACATATTCCATGTGAACATTTATTTATACTTGTTCAATTTACGTTGTGCTGCTCTGGAACTAATGCAGCAGTTGAAAGAGTTTTTTTCAATTGCCAATGATTTTTCGACAAGTGAGAAATCGAGATTGAATGTTGATACTCTAGCTGCAGCACAGGATATTTCTTGTTCAGATATTTCCAATATATTGTTAGAAGATGATACATTGACAAAAAATATTAATTCAATGGAAAAGTACTCATTTAAATAATAATTAACAGGCATGTAAGCATAATTACACTATAAAATGTTGCAAATGTTTTTATTATGCATATATCATATTTTAGTGTATTATTGTTTCTTTTATTTACGATATATTTTTTCCAATTTATTTGTCCTCCTTTTCATTGTAAAAAAGTTGGTCACCTTATATATAGAATAGATGAACTTTAAGTGAAAATTCTGTTTTAAAATAGTTTTTATTAAAATATTTACATATTTAATGAGAAATGTATTCAAAGAAAAAATATTGTAAATGAAGACACAAAGAAAAAAGGAGATAGAAAAAAACAGAAAGCATGAAAACATAGAAAAAAGTGCCTTTCAATCTTCTCTTAGCAGTTATATGTACAATTCTAATTCAATTTCTAAGATTACATGAGTCCCTTATTTCTATAACCTTTCTAATCAAAACCGTAAGTCCTCAAATCATTTTCTTTTTTACGTAAAAAAAAATCCATAAGAGGTTTCCAGTCCGCGGTTTCAATATTAGCTGTTGCGTGTTCCCACCCCTCCGCCCCCGTTTATGAGCCTCCAATCAACTCAAGCGTTGTGATATTTCGAATGGTCTAATAAGAATATTTTTATTTTATGGAGTTCGCAACGCTGCTGTAAGAAAACCAGTGCAGAAGAGGAGATGCAAAAATCATATGCACGGAAAAGAAAATCTCTTTTCAGGTACAAGTTTTCAGAAAACACAAAGCCGGGAAAAAGTTTCACGAAATCAGTTGCAAATCAAAGCGGAGAGAATTTTCAAACTTCAAACGCAACTATTAGATCTGGCGTGTGCCGCCAATGCAGTTCCAAAAAACCCAAATAAAATTATCAATCCCATCCCTATTCTTTGCGATCCTTACGCCACTTAATCCTTTTAAAATGAGTTTAGTGCGCAAGTCCTGACGCAGATTGTCTCACTTTAATTTGTACAGAGGTAGCCGTGTTTCCAATGTTACGCATACTCTTATCCCAAACCTATCTCAAACAGAATTTTCTACCAAGCATGCGCGCTATAGCAAGGCCACGCTAGGTTAATGACGATAGTGCGCTTGCGTAGTTTTATGTCGGGCAATTGAGGTGAATTCTGATCGTGTGTTTGTCTTGTCCTTCCACGATTGGCTGGGAATGCAACTGCGCAAAAAAAGGGGCAAGACAACGCACGCGCAGATGAAATTTCTGACAAGTGGTGGGGAGTGCCACGCATGCGGATTAGGGGAGGTTACCCCTTAAAAAAAGTTTAAGGCTCTTTGGTCTCTCTCGTTCTCCTGTAGCACTTGCGCAGTTGACTCCGGGCGGAATTTATTCTTTTGCGCATGTTCAAGAAAATTCTGGCGAGCCTGCGCATAACTAAGGTGAAGCCGGAAAACTTAATTGAGCAGTCTTTACGCATTCATTCCACGGAGCGGTGTAATGCCCTCTTTCCGCCCTCTTAGACGCGCCTTCCAGCCTGCGTCTGCTCATTCCCGTCGCCGCCGAGAGAAAAACTCGCGCGTGCGCAGTGCTTTCTAAATTCCCGGTAACCCTCCTCCCTCGCTTGTGGGCGGGGCCGCCTTTCGCAAGTATCGGTCGGCCGTGGTGCGCGCCTGCGTGTTGGAGACGGTCGCCGCGAATCAGTCAAGCCAGGCAGTGAGTTTGTGAAGGAAAGGGTAAGGCGGGCCTTTTTTCCCTTTCCGGAAAGGCGGGCGGGCGGACGGGCGGAGGAGCCGGCGCGGACTTGAGGTGACTGTACGTGAGGGGAGGGTTGGCGGCTTTCCTTTTTTTAAAAAAATTCAACGTTGCACCTCAGAGATCCTTCCTCTGACTGACTGTGTTGCCCCCCTTCCCCCCACCCTCGTCTCTTTACAGCCACCCACCGTCGCTCAAGGGAGTCTCGGAACTGGAAAAGAAGGGGGGAGACGCCCAGGCCCGCCCTGAGTGGGACTGACTGAAAGACGCCGGGCCCTCCCGCCCTTCCCCATGAAGCCCCGCCCCCTTCTGAGCCAGCTCCGCCCCGCTTCTCTCGGAGGGGTCTCCAGGAGGGTCCTTTCGCCCCTCCGGTGGCAGTAAACTGCATTAAATCCTCCCCACCTTCTCCTCCTTCCTGTTGGGGCCCGTCAGGGTGGTGCTTCCCCTTCGCCACCTTTTGTCCTCTCCCATCGCTTGCTCTCTTAGCTCAGATTGACTGGCTTCCTGGTAGTGATTGTAGTAAATACATTTCAGCTTGCATTTGGCTTCTATCCAGCAGCGTGGTGTGGCTCTTTTTTTTTTTTGTCACTGGGTGTAACCACAACCCTTCTCCATCTTCTTGTGGATGCCTGTCTCTCTACCGCTACCATCATGGGCAAGGTACTGTCCAAGATCTTTGGCAACAAGGAGATGCGGATCTTGATGCTTGGCTTGGATGCAGCAGGGAAGACCACCATCTTGTACAAACTGAAGCTAGGCCAAGCGGTCACCACCATCCCGACCGTGGGCTTCAATGTAGAAACAGTGACTTATAAAAATGTCAAGTTTAACGTGTGGGATGTTGGGGGCCAAGATAAAATCCGGCCTTTGTGGCGGCACTATTACACAGGCACCCAGGGCCTGATATTTGTGGTGGACTGCGCTGATCGGGACCGCATTGACGAGGCTCGTCAGGAATTGCACCGTATTATCAATGATCGAGAGATGCGGGATGCTATCATCCTTATCTTCGCCAACAAGCAGGACCTTCCTGATGCCATGAAGCCACATGAGATCCAAGAAAAACTGGGCCTGACCCGAATCAGGGATAGGAATTGGTATGTTCAGCCATCCTGTGCCACCTCGGGTGATGGACTCTATGAAGGGCTGACATGGTTAACATCTAACTATAAATCCTAATGATTATTTTAAACCATGACAAACTGTTACTAGTCATTAAGAGAGTTAGCACGCATAAGGAACACTGTGGCTTCCCAGAAAACAATGATTCTCTCTACTAAAAAGTTCAGAAATTAAGCATCCATAGGATTTTAATGATTGCTCACCTCTTCTCCAATTACCATTCATTCCTTCTGCACACTTGACTGCTTCCCAGTTAAATAAAAAAATTGCTTGGTGTTAAGAAATGCTCTAATCTTTAACTGTTAATGAACAGAAGCGTTAATTTCTGTGGCAAACTTCCAGCAATGTGGGTTGGGAGGGAAGACACACGTTATAGCTTTGCAAAATATTTTTTCTCAAATGTTGCAATGCTTTGACTTCATTTATTTGGGTTCTGGGGCTAAATGTATCATTTCTTTTAAATGTATGCTTTCGGGTTTGATAGTTTTCTCCCTCATTTATTTTTGCTGTAAATTTGCTTCTTTTTGCCATGATGCAGAATATGTTAGGTCTCTGTTATCTAGTAAAATGAAAACCACTGTTAATGAATTAACTGCATTCTGTCCTCTTTATGGCAAGAATCTAACTAAGAAAAGAAATAAAATTCTGAATTCTTTTGGCTATTGATAATAAAAGTAGCATTTGAACATATGGTTGCACATTAGAACCTGATATTAGGTTATCTGGCCAATAACTTCAGAATATTGAAAGTAAGTTGTTATATCATGCATGTTTAAAAATGCAAATAAGTTTCCATTCTAAATAGTAACCTTATGCAGGATATGAGAATGGTGTTAAACCGCAGTTCCTGTACTTTGCAATTTGTTAGCTTTTCAGCTGCAATATTAGGTAATTGCATTATTTTCCAGTTCTAGTGCAAAAAAAATCTCATTCCATGAAATGCAGCAATAATTTATAAGCATCGCTGTGACATGCAGTTTTTTAAAACACAAAACTTGAATGGTTAAACTATTCCTCTCAACAGTTGAGACAGGATGGCAGTATCACAATTGGACTTAAAAGCATCTCAAGTAATAAATATTTTTGGATCTTTAACTTGGCTTAATGCAGCTTTATGAACCTGAGAGGTTGGAAGGAACCATCATCTGCTTTTGTGTAATTGTTAAACTTAAATGCATCAAAATAAAAGAAGGATGTGAGTGGTTTGTGGATGCCACTAAATTAAGTGCAACAACTGAGTGGATTTGGAAAACTTGGCCCTTTGTACACAAAATCACGTTGAACATATGCAGGCAGATACAGGCAAGTTCTACCCTTTCATTCTGGCAGTACTTTTACTTTGTCTTTTGGATGTCTACATTTATAAATCCCTTTGGAAGGGTAGCTAATGATTGGGGTGGAGAGTGAGCAAATGACTATGAATGTAAACTTCCGTGTTATTTTTTTTTTAAAGCAATCATTATTTTGCCATATCTCAGCATTCAAATTACTGATTAGTTGTCAGGGGAGATTATTGTGAATTCAGGTTAGCATAAAAAATTCAATGAAGTATTAATACTGGGTGCAAAAATGTAACACAGCTGGTTTTTTATTCAGCCTTAAGGATTAATTTTGGATTTCCTCAAGGAGTAACACTCATCTGAGGAATTTTAGGAATGTATTGCTACAAACCCAGAAGAAAATTCCAATTTTCTAAAGGGTATCTGTTTAAATTGGGGCATTATACTACACTTCAGTGTTTTTTCTATTTAAATCGTGAGCTAAAGCTTGTACCAAAGATGTTTGAGGGATAAAATTATATTGAATTAGTTTCTTAAAACTCAATGCTTAGCATCACTCAACAGAAAATAAAGCCTAATTCTAGATGAATCTATAAACAATTTTATTATAAAATCAGTGAAATTAATCTCAATAGAAAATGCAGTATTCCTTCAGAAAATAATCTTTTAAAACATAAGATGAGAACAACGAACTAAATTATTACAGTATGATTGTGTTAAACACAGAAATGTCCATAAACAATTGACTGTCTTCTGGAATAGCTAAAGCCAAGCACAAAGTAGTTGCCTAAACTGGAAAACTTGAAGATCTGTTACTGGTTCTCAAACTTTCGTATAACTAATTGCAGTGAAATAGGTGGGTTTACCTTTGGTATAGAGTTTGTAGTACTTTTCTCCAAATGAGGCAGAATCAAATCTTCATACAAATGTATTAAGTTGGATACATAACTTGTGTATGTCATTTAATTTTGTTCCTCCGGGTATGCTGATTCTCTATGGTTGAAAAGAATACTTTCTGCTTTCCCCTTTAAATCAACAGTCTTGGATGAAAATCACAGGTGTTGAATGAAATATGTGGCAAATAGATCAAATAATTTTTGCTACTGAATAAAATGTACAAAAAATTATAAGCGTCCTTTTCCAAAGAAACAAGGTTGTGTCTTTTCTGTGGCTCAAAGTAGCCATAAAAATGGCTTTAGATATTTATCTGCAGCTTGCAAGATTAAATGCAATCTGCTAGAGTTCCACTCCTTTAAAAAATCAGTACATACAACTTCTGTGTTCATGTGACTTATAAAGTACAACTAAATACATTTTTGAATGGCGTTAACTATGTTTGATAAGTCTGTAGACTGTGATCTCCCTGAATAAAGTAAACAGGATTTTTGTGTCTGCAATATGGTTGTAGTGTTGGTAAAAGAACTAATAAGCAGAAAATAAAACAATTATACAGCACATTTTTTCTGTTATATTTCAATGGGGAAGAACATGTTTTTTAAATGCTTGCTTTTCAGGTTTTGTATGGTTTACGTTCAGAGTTGCCTATGAGTAAAGGCTGGTATTAGGGATTTGATTAATTAAAATGTAGCTTTTTCTGTTCTGGTTAAACAACTTAAAACATGGGAACCTAACCTTGCTTAGCAAGTAGCAACATAGGGGGAATCATGCTTGAGCTGGGAAGCTAAGCAATGTCAGGCTTGGTTAATAGTTGAATGCAAAACTACTAGAGATTACCAAGGCTGTAAATTACAATAGGAAGATGCAAAAAACATCCTGGAAGAATGGCAAACAACTTCCTTATTGTTGCAAAGTATCTCCTATAGTCCCTTGCTATTAAACTTATGTTTTGATGATAGATTTGTATCCAGAAGTCTGGAAATAACCAGGTTGACTATAACTATTCTGGAATTTAAGAAACCACATTTCACCAAGCCAGGCCATTAGCACATCTATTCATGGTTAATAATGGAGTATCGGCAGCAATGGCATCCATGATGTTGATGAAAAGTAAATGATATGTATGATGGTGTCACCATGGAAATGTCAAAAGTTATGTTCTTGTGTTCAACACTGCAATGCAAATTATTTTTGTATTGTCTTTGTGAAGTCACCATCAAAGTCTGCAGAGCATTCAGACAATATTTTTCCCCTGAGCTGTAGTTAGTCTGCTCTCAGCAATGCACATTTTCTGCCACTGAATTCACCCATTCATCTTTCTTGTTTTATCTTTAGGACAGTGGTTATGTTCTCATCAAATTAGGGTACTAAGACTATTAGTTTTAGAATTGTGCTCAAATATTAAAATAATGAAACAGTAATCATTGAAAGTATATTGGAAAATCAAAGATGGGTGAGTTACAATAGACCTAAAGGTGCTTTTTCAAGAGGCAACTGGATTTTCTGATTTTTCTTTGAAGATGTTTCGCTTCTCACCCAAGAAGCTTCTTCAACTCAGAGCTGAAGAAGTTTCTTGGATGAGAAGTGAAACGTCTTCACAGAAAAACCAGAAAGTCCAGTTGCCTCTTGAAAAAGCACCTTTGGACAACCATGACCTGGATGACTAAGAATCTCCATAGATATGAGTTACAATACTAACCAAGTAAAAGCAATTATTATACCAATTGTTCCTAAAACTAAAACTGCCTAGAATAGCCCCATAGTAAGATAGGCGGCAAATAAATTTAACAAATAATTAAAAACTAGGAGGAGACACATTGGTTGAAGAAGCTTCTAAAATAAGACACACAGCAAGACCCTGTGAATATTTACTAGTAATCTTCTGTGGAGCCTATCAAGGTATATGATTTTTTTAAAGGTAAATATATTGATGCTATGATAGCTAAATCAAATGAGATGAATAAATATAAATCAAAGTCAGTCTGGAGGGTTGTAATTAAGGATAATAATTCCAACAACAGGATTTATCTTTAAAAGTTAATATGTATGTTTATGTGTATGATTAAATGCTAAAGAATCTAAGGCTGCATAGTATGTTGAAAAGGAAGCATCTTAAATCAGTTGTGTATTGTTTTTGCCATGGTTTATGATAATTAAAATGCAACGAATACATACCTGAAATGGGATGACTATAGGTATTCTAGAATTACAATGTCTTAAGTGTATTTGGGTCTTGCCAAAAATAGAAATGATATGTAAATTAACATTACTTGGTTCAAAATCCTTTACTTGCATTAAATATTAGAATTTCTTTTGAATGAAAGTCATTGAAGATTCTAGTAAGAGACTGTTCTTGAAAATTTTAAAAATCTCAATGGATTTATTACAATATTTAAATGAGAGGGAGGTGGGAAAATCAGGTTTGTTGATTGAGGTTTGGTTCAGAAATTGTAACCATAATTGTTCATGTTGCATCTCATAAATTCTGAATTTTAAAATAGATTCTTAAACATATCCAATGTTGCACTGAAATTAAGCAGCACTTAATGAGTTTCAGCCAAGTCTATTATCTCAATTGAACTATTAGAGGCTCAGTGACTCCATGGCTTAATGACGTAGGAAGAGCTCTGGCAGTTTGAGCCCTAGCACTGTGTGGCAGGGTGAGCTCCTCTTACTCGCCTCAGCTTTTATCCACTAACTGTTCAAAAGCATGTTCTATGCAAGAAGATAGATAGGTACCACTTCAGTATGGAGGCGAGCTGGTGCTCTGTGCAGGCAGGCATATTCCTGATGGCTCTGAACCTTCCCAGTTGCGATTGCCTTCCTCCGAGGCAGCTCTGGCAAAGAACTTAGTGACGCAGCAGGAAGAGCCACTCATCTTTCTCTCTGGTGTGAAGCCAGTTCGCTTCCTGTGGCGCACTTTGGGAAGTGCACAAACATGTCCTATAACAGGATTGGTACATTGGCAAGCCAAATTTACTACTCTGTGACAGTATTGTGCTCTCCTGGGTACCATATGCTAATTATTATTATTATTATTATTATTATTATTATTATTATTATTATTATTATTATTATTGAACTATTTTGCAGTATGAGTGAATATTTGCAGCAATTACATTCTTATAGAGTGTTCAAATATTTATTAAATTTATACGCTGTCCATTTCAAATTGTGTGCCAGTTATAGCTTCCTAATATTCTTAAGTATACAGTGTGTTGCAGCAGTTCAGACCTGACTGACCAGGGCCTGATTGACTGAGTGCAAGGATTCACAATCCAGAAAAGGGCATAACTGACGTACAAGGCGTTACGGGGTAAACATGCAAGTGTAAATTGGCCCCTGACAATTCTATGACATTTATTTCAGTTGTGAATGGTGCAAGCTTCTGAAAAATCAGAGGAACACTGTGAAATAATTTTAATTCGTAAGCCATCATTTCCAGATCAGCGTTTTAATCGAATTGTTAGATTTATATCCAACTTTTCTTCCAGGAGTTCAAGACCTGCCTAGTTTTTCCCATAGCAAAAATGCAGGGAGAGAGAATGAGTTGAAAGAAGTCCATAATTACTCTTGAGTCTCATAATCTCCAACTATCATTGTAAATGATTTGCTGAGGATCTGTGACTCCTTTACTTTGCCATGGTATAATTTGTGACTTGAACATAAATTACAATTCTCCTTCCCCTCAAGGTTTAAATAATTCAAATATCTAATTTGGTTCTTTTGGGCTCTGAAGCATTTGAAATCTGAGAAAATTTGAGAACCTGGAAAATACCTTCATAGCCCAATTTCTGTGACTTTTTTTTGACAAGAGTTTAACATAAACAATGCCAGGATTTTATCTTTCTCTTGATTGCCTCAGCAATCTATGTGCAAAATGTTCCACAGAAGTGGTTAATCCAACCTTCCAGTCTTAAAAGCCCAGTGTCTTCCAAGCCAGGCTGTTCCTCTGAATTACAGCGAAATTGTTTTTCTATTTGGTTGATTCTCTAAGATGATTCATGTAGCTTCATGTAACTTTTTACCTCATTGTTTTTAAATTGCTTTCCAGTACTGTCTGATATTGCAGCCTTGTTACAATGTACATTTCAACTTCAGTTAGCTTTTTTTTCTGGGCTGGGGAGACTAAATGTGTTCAGGTCATGTTTATCATCCTTGTGGGAGGCTCTGTACCACATACCAAAAACTTCTTATGAAGGACATTGAATCTCAGTTTGAAGACTGAGATTGTTGAATTGTTTGCCCTCAATCTTTATGATAACATGTTCCTCAAAAGTACTGAGTTTTGAATATAAACTAGAAGGGAAGTCGTGTTATGGTAGAACAATATATAGTTGTCAGTAACTATTAAGCATAAGTCTTAAAATATCTCAAAGCCTAGAAAACTGTGGCCTTTGAAGTGCCACAGTTTTCTTTTTAGTACTTTCAGGTGCCAGCCAGAGCAAGCGATAAATGTTCTGCATTAGCTGGAGGCATGAAATTTAATCACATGACTTTAGATTATCTAAAAATGTGGTTCACTATATGTACAACAGTCTGTGAATAGAATGCCTCTGTTTCATTGTCATTTTTAGCTAGTTCAACTAAACATCTTCATGGGGATTATTAGAATAGACCTTGCAGTAATTTATTTTGTTTCCTTTTTTCACTGCTTGTTTACATTACAGACTTTTTTTTAAGAACTGAATCAAAAACCTGATTCGGTAGCTGCTATACTTCAGATTCTGATTTAGATACAGGGAGAAACTGGTTTATCTAACTAGAAGTTTTGCGTCAGTCAGAGCAAGACAACAAAAAAAGGGGAGGTAGACTATGCAAGTAGGTTCTTTCTTAGTGTTATAAATCCATTGTATCTGAACAGACTATTGTATGAAACATTAGGGCCTTAGAGATTCTGGAAAGGAATGCTGGTTTCCCCCTGTATTTAACACCAAAAGGGATATATTTCTACAAAATAGATATTTTGCAAATGTTACAGACATAGTATATAGATTACGCTCACACATTGTACTAAGGAAGAATATGGTTTGATTTCAGCATGGTATGTTGTGTGTATCTGGCCACTTTCCTCATTAATTGCAATGTAGAGCATTGTATGATTGGAGCTGGTTGTGGTTCTTTCAAACCATGATTAAAGAGACAATTTATTATAAGGTAGCCATTGCATCTTAAAACACAATTTATGTTTTGCTCAGAAATAATATCAGTTTCATTCAATAAAACATTTTCTTCGTTAAGTGTATATGATTGTCACATAACTAAATTTCTTTTAAGATTATATGTCTCCTGTAATAATGAACTGATATTTTTACTACATTATATAAGCCAGGGTTTCATTCTGAATCCTGTAATAGCATCATAAAAGCTTTGTTGGCATTTGAGTTCTCTGAAAATCAATACTGAAAATCTTATAGGTTTAACAATATATTCAACTAGTCTTCAATATTGTAGAGCAATTCACATTCTTTTGGCTTTGGAATGAAGTGCAATAAAATGGGTAGCCAACAGCTTCAGGTTTACTTTTCCTGAAAAGCAGGTTTGGGGTTTCTTGCATTAAAACTAAGTACAAGTATTCAACAAACAATAATATTCAATTAAATAATATGACTCTTGTCCGGGCAAGAAAGAATTAAAACACTGGGTTCAAATTTAAATCGAAAGCAGTCAGTCAGATGGCTGCAAGTGTTCATATACAAGGAATGAGAGAGTTTGTTTGGTTGAAGCATCCTTATATGTTAGGATTGCATTTAGCTGCCACTGTTAATAGTTCTTTTTAAAATCTAAAATGTAATGTAATAGAAAATCCTCCGCATTAGCCTTTATCATTCCCAATTTAACATTTTCCAGATATGTTAAGGCGGCAATTGCCAGAGATTCTAATCTGTATAGATGTTGTAAATTTTTGAGGGTTGCAATCCTAGGATATCCAGTTGCCAGTTGATGCAGAATGCATTTAATTTCCTGAGAGAGTGCAGATTGTTACTAAATCTATAAGAGAAAAATGTATCTAAATATTTAGTGTGTGTGTGTGTGTGTGTGTTTGTGTGTAAGAGACTCATTTTGATTCTTGGAATAGAATCCTCATAAGAATGGAAATGGAACTGACAGAATTGCAGATAGAATTGCAAAGCTATTCTCCCAAGAGAATGAAACATAATGATCATTTTCTTCTGTCAACAGGCTCTTTTAATTAAGCTGCTATAAATCTTACTCTGAGAAGAATCTTAGTCCTTGCATAGTATCTGGTGTCAGTTGGGGTCAGTAAGTTTATGAATCTTAATATTCCAAGTCAAAGCCTGAAGTACCCTCCCCATAGCAACCTTGCTAGTTTAAAACATGTGGGTCTGGTCAGATATGTATGAAGAAGCTGTTTAGTAACCGGTAGCTTGTAATAAACAAGAATAGTTACAAGCATTAAGATTGTGTTTCAATAGACTAGCCTAACTTCTTTGGGGATTTTGTATAATTGGGATATAATTGTTCAAACTGTGAATGAGCAATATATGACTGTAAAGGACCCTGCCCATTATTTTTTTTCTTATTGCAAAATTTTTATTGGTTTTAAAATATATAGGGAAGGGTAAAAGGGTGTACAGAAAATTTTTTGCAGCTTCCACACTGGTGGCAAAAATCCCCCCAAGAAACTCACAGATTTAACAATCTTAAAAATAAAATATAAAAGAAAGCATCAGAACAAATTTAACCAATATTATCAAACATGTGCTCTGCTATTTTTTCTGTTACTTTTTGTAGTATCAACAATTACAATTATTCCAAATACATTCATTTTTGTGATCTAAGCCTTTTCGATATTGCTTCTTCTTCCCTGCCCCCCGGAGGGGCCTCAGGGCCCCCCCCCTTATCTTGCGTCTTGCTGTCCTTTTCCCTACTCCCACTAAATTCCTCCTCTGGGGGGGAAAGATTCTTTTTAATAAAGGCTTCCGCCTCTTGAATTGTATTAATTCTGATCCTATTTCCCTCCCAGAAGACCATCATCCCCTCTGGTAACAACCACTTAAACCAGACCCCCATGTTGTATAATTTTTTTGATAAGGGGGAATATTTCCTCCTTCTCTCTCTTATTTTTTTGGGGATCTGTTTAAGAATGGTGACCTGTTCCTCTTTGTATTTCAATGGTCTCTCCCTTTGGGTCACAAGCACCTCATCCCTTGTGGATCTCCTGACAAATTTAACATGTACCTCTCTGGGAACGTTGTGACTTCTGGCATATGCTGAGTTTATCCTATATGCTAGATCAGTGGTGGGCAACCTTTTTTTTCAACTGAGCCAAATCTCGCCAAAACCACGATTGAAATTTATTTTGAGAGCCACATTTTTAAAACCGAAAATACATAGGATGGTACACTGTTTTTAGTTTCAATAAACTCTGGCATTTGAAGCACGCAAGTCTTAAAGCTGTCAAGTTACAAGATCCTTGCATCCCTAACCCTTTAGGAAAAAAACCCCAAGGGGTCTTCAAACCTGACAGCTTTAAGACTTGTGGACTTCAACTCCCAGAATTCCTCCTCCAGTCATGTTGGCTCAGAAACTCTGGCATTGAAGCATGCAAGTCTTAAAGCTGTCAAGTTGCAAGACCCTTGCACCCCTAACCCTTTAGAAAAAAAAACTCCAGGGGTCTTCAAACCTGACAGCTTTAAGACTTGTGGACTTCAACTCCCAGAATTCCTCCTCCAGTCATGTTGGCTCAGGAACTCTGGCATTGAAGCATGCAAGTCTTAAAGCTGTCAAGTTGCAAGACCCTTGCACCCCTAACCCTTTAGAAAAAAAACCCAGGGTCTTCAAACCTGACAGCTTGAAGACTTGTGGACTTCAACTCCCAGAATTCTGAGAATTGAAGTCCACCAAGGGCATCAATCATATTAGCCCAGGGATCTGCAAAATTGGCTCTTAAAACTGGTGGACTTCAACTCCCAGAATTCTGAGAATTGAAGTCCACCAGTCTTAAAAAAGCCAACTTTGCAGACCTCTGTGTTAGCCCAAAGCCTGGTGCTGGGCGGGCCTTGCTCCCCCATTGGTGGAGCCCCAAGAAGCGAGGAGGGAGAAAAAGAGACGGAGGCCAAGGAGCTTCCCCCCCGCCCCCTCCCAGCAAAAATCTAACCGGGGAGCCGGGCGGGCAGTAGCAAATTAGCCGATCATGCCGCGTGGGCAGTAGCAAATTAACCGATCACGCGGCGTGATCGGCTAATTTGCTACTGCCCGCCCGGCTCCCCGGTTAGATTTTTGCTGGGAGGGGGCGGGGGGGGGAAGCTCTTAGCCTCTGTTTCTTTTTCTGCCTCCTCGCTTCTCGTCCCCGCCCGACTTCAGGATCCTCCCTAATCATTGTGGGTCGAAAAGAAAAAAGGGAAAGGGGCGCTTGTTTTGAAGTGCCCGAGAGGAGGGAGGGGAGCGGGCGCCCGGCACACAGAAGAGCCGCATTAAAGTGAGTAAAGAGCCGCATGTGGCTCGCGAGCCACGGCTTGCTGACCACTGGCCTAGGCGAAGCTGGGAAAAACACCCCCACCGGCTGCCGCCACTGTGGGGGGTCCCAGCAAGCCGCCTTTCGGCAGGAGATCCTTTGTTCGAGTCTCCTGTGCTCCTTTCGGAGCCCGCCAAGGGAGCGATCGGCAGACTACACGTCCGTCGCCATTCGGTCCCAGAAGCAGAAGTCAAAGCCTTTGACCCTGCCCATTATTATTGCAGGGATAACAATGGAGACAAGTGGAGACAATTTTGCCTAACAACCTCCACCTCCTGCTCTCCCTTGTCATTAAGCGGAGCATAGGAGACCTTGCATAGGGAGGCCATGGAAGGCCTTGCACAGTCCCAGCCCTGCCTGCCCCAAGGTTCCCTGTGATACCTCATGTTCTGCTTCCTGCCTTTTGGGGTCCCCATAACTTGGGCCTAGGTCCATGCAAGTTCTGCCCCCATCAGGTCCCCACAAGACTTCCCCCACCATGTCCCCATAGGGGTTGGGCCTCCTCTCTCTTCACTCATTATATACTTAACTTTTGAAGATCTTCACAGTTCTAGACTTATCCTCAGCATTATACAGACCACATTACGGAAGCAGAACAGCTGTCCATTCCTGGGCTGGAGGTGGCTGCCATTTTGGCACAACTGCAAGGAATTGTCTGTGGGCTGAAAATGACCACTTCCAGGAGGCAGCAATGCAGCCCAGGAATGAGTGATATGTCCTCCTTCCCCAGCTGAGGTCCGGAGATCTTCAAAAGCTAAGTGTGCAATGGGTGACAGGAGTAGGGAGCAAGCCCGAGGCCTGTAGGGAGTTAACAAGGGAAGATGGCAGCAAGGAAAAGATGGCATGCAGCAGCCCTCTGGTCAGTTGTAAGGGCAAAATGGGGTTGTATCTTTTAGGGGCTCTGTCACAATTTGAACAGCTGTTAAGTGAGCTCCACCCCCTGTGATACTTCATGTTCTGCTTCCTGCTGGTGGCCAAAGCCTTGGTCCTACTCCCCTACCTTCAGGTCCCTGCAGTCCTTCCCCCCTTCATCAGATCCCCACAAAACTTCCCAATTACTTTTTCAACAGGAATTTTAAATAATCTGACTCTAATCCCTTTTCATGAACGCTTTTCAACTTTCAAGTCCAATCCATATTTTCATTATTGTGAACCCTATGAGACAGCATAGGTTGCTGAGAGGTCACTCAGCAGTCCATGAATTTGAACTAAATAAAAACTTGAAATGGATTCACTCATGCACAAAACATCAAAGTTTGCATCTTATGAACGGAGGTTTGACTGTCAGCATATTTCTGAAACTCCTGGTGCCAATTCTTCTGGCCTGACATATTTCCAATGTCAGATATGAAATCAGCTTCAGAGCAGATCTCCCTGTTTCTGGAGTAGATTTCAAAATGATGCAGCAATCCAAAGCAAATTCATGGCTCCTAATTTCTGAATATTTTATGCAACATTCACACTCCTTCTCAATCATTGTACTTGGATGATGTGGCAGAGCTAAGAAGAGTTGCATCATGAACAGACGTGGAGATGGTCTTCCAATTAGAATGGCCACAAACTACCAGTATCTTTGTGTGTTTCTAGGTTGCCATTGTTTGAACATGGTGTGATGATTTCTATATAGAAAAAGAGAAAGAACCTGTTAGGTACTAGTGCGATTAAGCACTAGCAATGAACCCCAGGTCGAGGTTATAACAGAGCAACCCTGTAAAGTATACGCAGCGTGCGATAGATAAAGCAACCACACTGAATAATGGATAGTAAAGTAACAAAATAAACTTTACTTTTTGAAGAATATAGCAAAATCCATAAACACAGCCAAAAAGTCATACACAGAAAAAAACAGTCCAATACTACCAAGATAACTTGGATACAAGTAGCAAATAACTTACACACAGTAAGTAGTAGCAACAGTAGTAACAGTTAGACAGCAGTTATCATACATCAATCAAGAGAGAGAGAGAGAGAGAGAGAGAGAGAGAGAGAGAGAGAGTGCAACAACATCAGCTGCAATTTAAATGCTGTAATCTACTAATTAGCAGAGCTCCTCTCTTAAAGATACATAACATGCCTTGTGCAATATATTGTCTACCCAACTTGTTGGTTACACCCTAACATTCTCCCCTTTGGGTAGATCAATATATCCACTCACAATGTAAAATGATAACCTTCACATGATGAGGTATGTTTCACTGAACTTTGTGCCTTAGTGAAGTTGTCTGCTAAATTGTCTTCAGTTGAACAATATTCCAACTTTATCAGGCCATCCTTAATGCTTTGTCGAACATTAAGATACCTCAAATCAGTATACTTCGATCTCGTCTTAATAGCTAAACTAGTCGCCATTTTTATTGCCGCCTGATTATCTTCATAAACAGTAAAAGGTTCATTGATACTTAATCCCATATCTATAAGCAACTGCTTATAATATATCAGCTCAGTACATGTTAACGACAAACATGAAAACTCAGCTTCCATTGTGGATAAGCTTATGTGTTTCTGTCGTATCGACTTCCATCCAATCAGTACACCACCTAGCATAAAGGCAATGCCGGAAGTTGACTTCCTATTATCTATAGCAGCTGCAAAATTCGCATCAGCATAAACAGTCAAAACTAAATCCCTATTCGGTTCTAAATACAATGCATAGTGGATAGTTTTCTTCAAATAACGCAGCACACGCTTTGCTGCTTGCCAATGCCTCTCTGAAGGACTATCATTGAATCTAGCCAGTTGGTTCACACTAAATGATATATCTGGTCTAGACCAATTACTTAGGTACATTAGGCTACCTATCAGAGATTGATAGATTCCCTTATCAAAACCAGTACCCTCAGTAACCTCAGGTTTAAACTCCAATGCCATTGGTGTCTTTGCAGTCTTACATAGCTCCATGCTATATTTCTTAAGTAAATGATTAATTTTACCAGCCTGCGACAGCTTAAAACCTTTACTGGTTCTAACCACGTCTAAGCCCAGATAATGCTTAATTTCACCCAAATTCCGGATTTTAAATTTACTCTCTAATTGTGAAACAATGTCAATAGCTTCCTGCTCAGACCTAGTAATAATAGCTATATCGTCCGTGAACAAAAGCAACAACGAGATCAAACCATTTTTCACCCGTCTAAATAAACAAGGATCAGCCAAACCTGGAATAAATCCCATAGCTTTTAGTTCATTTACTATGCATCTGTTCCACTCAAAACCGGACTGTTTTAAACCATAAAGGCTCTTTTTAAGTCTCCAACAACCAGTCTGGCCATTAGAATCCACACCTGGTGGCATCTTCATATAAATGGTATGCTGCAATGGAGCATGCAGATACGCTGTTTCAACATCAATATGGGTAACATTACACCGATACTTAGCAGCCCACACCAATGCTGCCCTCAACGTAGAGGCTTTCAAGCTCGGAGCAAAAACCTCATCGTAATCCCTCTCAGTTTGGGAAAACCCTTGAGCAACTAAACGAGCCTTATAAATAGCATTGCCAGCAGCATCGTTTTTAATTTTAAACACCCATCTACAGCCAATTGCACTCTCCCCTGAAGGGAGCCTAGCTACTTCATAAACCTTCAATTCCTGTAAGGATTTCAACTCCTTCTCCATAGCTGTTTTCCACAATTTCTTTTCCTTTTCAGGATACAGCCTTAACTCTGCAAAACTAGAAGGTTCTATGCTAACTTGCAATACTACACTGGCTTGGTATCTGTCGGGTGGATGCCTGTCCCTAGTAGACCTCCTAGGCAATACAGGACTTGCAGGATCATCCTGTTCCACCTCACGAGTAGATTCTACATCTACATCTTCCTCCCCTTTCAGAGTAATAGATGGACCATCCTGATTCTCTAACTGCTCATTTGGTGTATCATGATTAACCAAACGATCAACATCTATATCATCACAAACCTTGTGAAACTCTTGTTCTAGCTTCTCCCAACCAACATGTTCTGAAAATTTAGCACTAGCACTGTGCATAATTCTCCGAGTTCCAGGTTCCCAGAACCTAAACGATCTATGATTGGAATTGTACCCAACAAAAACCATCTTCCTAGCTCTGCTTTGATCCTTCCGTCTAGTCTGTGAGGGAATATGCACCCAAGCAGGGACACCAAATGTGTGTAAATAACTCAAATCAGGCTTCCTACCATGCCAAAGAGTATAAGGAATCTTACCAGTAGTTGAGTTAACTACTATGTTCAGAATATGGTTTGCACACATTATAGCTTCACCCCAAAGCTTTTCTGACAAACCATAATCAACCAGCATAGTTCTGGTCATAGCCTGCAATGATTGACCACGTCTTTCAATAAATGAATTATGTTCTGGCCTGTAGGGGGCAGAACACCTATGTTCTATACCAGCATTCTCCAACATTGATGTAAACCTATGATTAGTGAATTCAGACCCATTATCAGTGACTAGGCAAAGTACTTTTTTATCCATCTTACGTTCAACAAACTTTAACCATTTAGTAAAATGTTGGAAAGTTTCTGCCTTTGATTTCATTACATAACAGAAACCATACCTAGAATAATGGTCCATAATGCTGAGTATATAGCAGGCACCTCCTAAGCTAGGTTTCTTAGGGCCAATTAGGTCTGCAAACACTACATCCAGTGGTTTAGATGTCTTGAATCCTTGAAACCGGTTTGCAGGGGTAACCTTACTTTTAGCCTGGTTACAGGCATTACAGTTAAGATATTTTGAACAAGGTTTCAAATTGATTCCATTAGATAGAATAACAGTTTGACGTACCATTTTAAAATTTACATGGCCTAAACGTCTATGAAGTAGATGTGTACAGTTATCATGGGGCTGTTTATTCTTATAACCAGGTTCAGAACTCGCAATATTTAAAGAGTTCTCATGTAGAATAAATAAATTATTCTCCAAATTGGCAATAACACTATTACCTTCCTTTTCAATAATGCATCTATCATTCTTAAATGTTACTGTAAACCCACATTTCACAAGGTCTTTTACAGATAATAGGTTAAATTTCATTTTAGGTACATATAACATTTCCAATTTTTCATTAATACATGGACAATAAGCTGTACCTTCACCTGAAGCCTTAATTTTCCAACCATTTGCTAAGGAAATGTGCTGTTTGCTAGCCTTCATAGTAACAAACCTTTCTTTAACCTTAGTTATAGAATGGGATGCGCCACTGTCAACCACCCAGAAACTATGGTTTACAGCCTTATCTACCTTAGCTACAGTTACAGTAACATTGTTGCTTTTTCTTTTACTATTAGCAACACTCCTTTTCTTGCTATTTTTACAGTTCTTAGCAATATGCCCCTTACCACCACAAGAATAACATTTCTTAACAAAATTTACAGTTGAAAACTGTGTTTCTTCTTGTGATTGATTGTCTCTGAACTGAACTCTATCCTCTCTTCGTCTGGACTCTTCAAGCAATCTCCCGGTAACCTCAGATAATGTCAGTTCATCTCGTGAAAGAACTTCCAATGAGGAAACAAAAGAGTCGTAGCTTTCATCAAGCGATGATAGAATAATATACACCTGTTGAAGCTCAGAATAATCAACTCTTTTTCTTGCAAATCCTGCAAAGTTTTCTTCATGAAGTCTAAATGAGCCAACATATCACCACCTTTTTGCAAACCGGCTCTAAACAGTTTCCGTGTGAGATGAATATGAGCACCCACACTGTCCCGAACATAAATTCTCCGCAATGTGTTCCAACACCTAGCAGCAGACTCTTCGCCACGAATATGGACCAGTTGCTGGTCATTCAGTGTTAGTCCAATAATGCAGAGAGCTCTCTCATTGTCCCTGTTAAACTGCGCAATCTTCTTCGCATCCTCATTATCAGCAGGATCCCAATCTGTAACATCTGGTGGGTTCTGAACCACAGACCACAGTCCTTCTCTACGCAGAAGTAGGGAACACTTCAAGGACCAGGAAACATAGTTGGTTCCATCAAACCGGGTAATCATGGAGAGTGCAGCAGACTGTTCTTGTGCCATATTCACAAAAATAAACTATCCAAAAAGCGGTGCTTAAAAAAAATTAAAAATTATGGTTAAGGCAGGGCGTCTGGGCCCATAACCAATGTTAGGTACTGGTGCGATTAAGCACTAGCAATGAACCCCAGGTCGAGGTTATAACAGAGCAACCCTGTAAAGTATACGCAGCGTGCGATAGATAAAGCAACCACACTGAATAATGGATAGTAAAGTAACAAAATAAACTTTACTTTTTGAAGAATATAGCAAAATCCATAAACACAGCCAAAAAGTCATACACAGAAAAAAACAGTCCAATACTACCAAGATAACTTGGATACAAGTAGCAAATAACTTACACACAGTAAGTAGTAGCAACAGTAGTAACAGTTAGACAGCAGTTATCATACATCAATCAAGAGAGAGAGAGAGAGAGAGAGATAGAGAGTGCAACAACATCAGCTGCAATTTAAATGCTGTAATCTACTAATTAGCAGAGCTCCTCTCTTAAAGATACATAACATGCCTTGTGCAATATATTGTCTACCCAACTTGTTGGTTACACCCTAACAGAACCCATATTTTATTTTGTTTTAATGTTTCTCTTTTCTTCCACCTGCAAAAGGCCTTTGTAATATTTTCAATGACATGGGAACCCAAACTCACTGCGTGAACAGGGGATTGGACTAGAAGACCTTCCAACCCTATGATTCTACATGTCTTTTCACAGTTAAGCCATTGTTAGATGCCCTATAATCTGAATGCATCCCTTTACATTGTTTGACCTAGCACTATCAAATATTATTTAAGAAAGCAGGCAATTCTGTCAAGTACCTTTAACAGAAAGCAAATTGTATTGTCCATAATATCTAATAGTTTTGGCTACTCAGTGTTCATAATGGCTAAATATCTAGTTACTCTTTTAGCTGTAGAAATGCAATGATTCCAGCTTCATAAAGGTTGCCATATTATTTTGGAACAGTCCATCACTACTTATTAATAGTTGAGCAAATGGAATAACTTGAACTATATTTGTTTTCTTAACCCTGCTTCCCTGAATTATCCAAGTAAACCAACCAGTTTCTGTTTGCAAATTCTAATTACCAGCTGTTCAGACAAATAATTCTTACTATTACTAAATACTTATAGTAACATAAGCAAACTGGATTGACAATGAATTTTAATTGTTGCCATGATTAGTGTCTCAGTGGTTGTGTTCGTACAACTATGCTAATTCATAGTTAATATATCCATTCCACTTATTTAAACCAATTTTCTGGATAGTTAATATTGTATATCAAGCAAACTAGATAGTTATCATTCAAAATGACTGGGGAACTGCCAGAGAACTGGAAAAGAGCTGATGTGGTTCCCATCTTCAAAAAAAAAGAAAATGGTAAGCTGAAATTAAGTTAGTCCTCATCAGTGAGATACTAGCAAACATACTGTTTAAAACTGATCAATTATATGTATCTCCTCCTTCCATCCATTCCTTGTGTAACAGAGTTCTTGAATATGTCATACATTCCAGTTGTCTGGGAAAATCATGAGACAAGTTCCATAAATATTAATTTACAGGTTGTCCTCGCTTATGACCATTCATTCAGTGAAATGTTTCTGGGAGAGTAGGATTATCTGATGAGAAAAGTAAGGTCCCACAGGTAGGAAAAATTAAATGCAAAGGTATAGAATAGGCGGTACCTAGCTCAACAGTAGTAACATTGAGAGGGATATAGGTGTCTTGGTGGATCGTCGCCTGAGCCAGCAGTGTGCTGCAGTTGCCAAAAAAGCAAACACAGGTCTAGGTTGGATTAACAAATGGCTAGCATCAAAATCACCAGAAGCAATAGTACTGCTTTATACTGCACTAGTGAGGCCATACCTGGAATATTATGTCCCGTTCTGATCACCGCAATTCAAAAAAGATGCTGAGGCCTTAGAAAGAATGCAGAGAAGAGCAACAAAAATGATAAGAGATCTGGAGGCTAAATCAATGAACTAAGGGAGCTAGGTATCTTTAATCTCTGCATTCTGAGAAGGCTTAGGGAAGACATGATAGCAGTCTTCCAATACTTGAAGGGCTGTCACAGGAAAAAGGGCATTGGTTTATTCTCCATAGTATCTGAGGACAAGACAAGCAGCTGTGGGTGAAAGTTCCTCAGAGGAAAATTCAACCTGGAACTAAGGAGAAATTTTTTGACAGAGCAATAAATCAATGGAAGAGCTTGCTGCATCCCAAAATTATAGATACTCCATCACTGGAGTTTTTTTTTAAAAAAGATTGGACAACCATTTGTCCAGGATGGTATAAGGCAGGGGTGTCCAAACTTGGGAACTTTAAGACTTGTGGACTTCAACTCCCGGAATTCTGGGAGTTGAAGTCCACAAGTCTTAAAGTTCCCAAGTTTGGACACCCCTGGTATAAGGACTTCTGCCTTGGACAGGGGGCTGGACTAGAAGCTCTTCAAGGTCCCTTCCAGCTCTGTGATTCTCTGATTCCATGTGTCCAAGATATTGTTCATTTATGGCAACCTTAAGGATTTTCATCCTAATGCAAATAACTACCATATTTGAATTCTACTATACACTTTTTATCAGGAAATCATATGCCTACAGAACTATCTATCTGTGAAGGTGGATTAAAAATATCTGTATGCATGTTCAGAACAACTCAGGTGAAGACTGGAAGAATGGTGAATATGTCAGCCACCATCAAAGCCAAATGTGGCTACCTATGCAGCACTAAAACATAGTCTATGGCAATAATAGATACTTCCCTTGGTGTTGCCAGGCTCCATTGTCTCCTGCACCTAATTGTTTAAAGTACATTTTAATTAAAAAGTAAGTGGCAAAGATGAATGCCGCCAAGCAAAGCAGAGCACTCCAACATCATCTTCATTTTGGCCTCAGAGGCATTCTTAGAAAATAAAAATAGCAGGAGAGTGCAGACAGTGTTTTGTTTGGAAGTGTGCCCCCTTGCCCGGATCAAGTTAAACTAGTATACCAAATGATATCATGAGGTGAGGAGAACAGAACAATTACATGATTTTGCCTTTTTGTAAATGAGACTGGCCATTCTTACAGTGACAGTGATTTTGTGACTTGGCAAGAATGCACCATAATGTGTTTTAGGCATTTAAATCATGTTCCTGTTGTCCCTGGAGTCAAACCTCTGGAAGTGTTTCAGCACATTTCACACCATCTAAGCTGTTAAGTTTCCAAAAATATTCTCAGGCATAATATGCATTTAGCTTCAATATTAGTGCCATAGTTCAATTGCATTTACCAACATGTCAGTTTTCAGACTGAGATAAGGTGTACAGTATTCTTTCTCTGTTCCATTCTGGGCAGTATTCTTTCTCTGCTCCATAATCTGTCAAACCAGAAGACCTCTGCTTCACATTATCTGATAGGCATAAATTTTGTATACAGGTGCTGAAAAGTATTGCAGATCTGCTATTCAAGATTGTGATAACCAAAACACCCCTGCTTCGGACTTTGAAAGGATACTATTGGCCAATAGATAGTTCAAAGCTAGATTAATTAGTTGCACTGTGTCTTTTTGGAAACTACAGGAAAACAAGAAAAAAAAATCCTGATGTTAAAAGATAGACAGATTGAGAAGAACGAAGGAAGTTCTTTAAATAATTCAGTCCTAAACAGTTAAATATAATTTCATGAGACTGATAAGTATAATGTTCACTGAATCAGCCATGTAATGAACATGTCTATAGTTATTTCAAGACTATTTAAAAGCAAGATACGTAGTTCCCAAAGAAAAATAAAATAATGTTTTTATCAACTGAGGCAGTGTGGAGCTGCAGCTAAATTCTGCAGCAAAAGTCATTTAAAAGTGACTTTTTTAGGAAATGAGTACAGCTTCCTGAATGTGTTAAATGGTTTTGATTAAAAATACAGTAAATCTAGTCCTGTAGGACTGCAAGGTGGTGCTGAATTCTTGCTCAAAGCAAGTGTCTTCTGAGGTTCTGAAAGCTTATGAAGGGAGCTAAATAAGATATTCCTGTTGAGGATTGATCTGTGTTTTATTCTTCGTTGATTTAAAAAAAGCTAATTTACATTGAGTTATGGAAGTTGCAGGACTTGATTGCCTGCATTGAAAAACTTGTTTATTTGGCATGTTTGAACCATTGTGTCTGAAGATCAAGGCAAAGACTCATTCGGGTTGAATTCAATTCTTGCTGATGCCATGGCTGCAAAGTTAACCCTTTACAATGTTTTTTTAAAAATTTGCATTAAACACCAAGAAATCACTTGATAGTGGCATAGCAGAAATAGCTAATTGTGTCTTCTTTACAAGTTCAGTTTTCAGTAACAGCTTTTTGTTTAATGAGCTAGAAGACAGAGTAATGAGGTTGAGCCTCTTGATCCAAACAAAGGGTCTTTCTTCACAAGGGCAACAATCCTGTTGCATGTTACATTCCTTGTTATATTGACAGTTCTCTAAAGGGTTTGACAGTGAGAGCTGCTTTGTATCCAGTACTGTTTCATAGTTATGCCTCTACATACACTTGTTCTGTTAAGCATTCCAGTAAAAGTGCCATTATTGATATTATTAATATAAGGACAAAAAAGGTTATCCACTTGTTTCTAGCAATGCATAAATTGCCTAGGTTCTCTACAAGCAAACACCCGAGTAGCAACCTCTAAAAACGCATGCTTGGATTGTGGCTTGGTAGTGATAACTCTGAAGGGCTTTGTGATGAATTGTGCAGCAATTCCTATTGTAAAAATAAGAAGCATTTCACAGACGCTAAGATAGATTCTAAATTAAGGCTTTCCAACCATTTTGCTGATTTCTTCAACAGTAAATTAGGCCCTCGATCTGAATGTACAACTTTCTCTAAATTAGTTTCCAGCAGCTACTAAATAGATTGAAGACAAGTACTGTAAGTGTTGTGCCCTTTTTATAAAGCTGAATTACTACAATATTTTAAACATATTTCTATGCAGCACTTGGGGTAAAGCTTTTTTCTTTCCTCAAGAATCTTTCTACGGGATAATTATGCAAAAGGTCTCAATTTCAGAGATTTTTTGGTAGCTTTGGCCCTTGGGATAAATATTCCTCAATTCATCTCCCTCTAGCTCATTCTCTCCCTGCTGCCCAGCTCAATATTTGCCAGGTGTGTTGCTATATAACTTCCACAATTTGCAGGCAGGTTCAGCATATTTAGACAATGTTCTTTTAAAAGGTCTCCTTGACCCCAGGCACCTTCTGAACTCTTGAGCACTGCAAGAAGGGGAATGTTGTTTGTTTGGTTTCTTTGCCCAAAGCACCATAATATCTTAATTAACCTTTGCTTAATTCCCAGCCTGACGCAATGGTGTTTGCTGCAGGTGGGTCTGGCCTATTGTCACAGGCAGAACTGCCCTGTGGTATTTCTTGACTGAAATGAAATGCACTTTTTTTTTTGTTCCTCTTCGGAGTGTAGCCATTTGCATACACCCAGGCTAATCCTTAAATAGGAATCAATGTACACCCTGATAATCTTGTTCAATGCAAGCAACCCAGAAGGAACTTGAGCCAGTGGGATTGGGCAATGCAAACTGAGCTGCTTTGCTTTCTCCCGTGGAATCCCAGCATTTGCTCCAGTGTGGTAAGAAGAAAGAATGCAATTCAGTTTCATCCACTGCTCTGTCAATTAAAAGGAAGGCATTGATAGTACACTAGAAGAATTCATATTTTCCAGTTTTCTCTAGCTACAGATCTGAACTTCATAGCCACTGTCTGCTTAATTTAAATGTCATAGTTTCATAGCTGATCTTGTTTTGGCACGGGTTATGGTGGTTCAGTTTCACATTCTAATTTACTCCAATGTGTGCGCTATGTTCAGTGGAATAATTTGTGGTGATTTTACCAGCCTGAGATCTTGTAACAAATTTAACACTGAAGCTTCTATATTTATATATGTCATGTAAATAATACAAAACAGAGCATATATGCATTCGTTTGAATCGCTACCCACTTCATGTGTATTTCCTTTTTGAGAAAAACCTCTGTTTTCCTAATCTGATATAAATTTGCTGTGGTTTATTTGTCCACATTGGTTGTCTGCTTCTTCATATATCATCACCAAATGGTACAGCAGGTGTTGCACAGCTAAACCAATGTTGGTATAACTTGCATAGCAGCACGCCCTAATATATCACTAGGAGGAAAGTGATGCTGTTGCTATCCATTCAATTATATTCAATTCTCGACAATTCTATTGACTTATACTTTCCATATTTTCTGATCTTGTATGACTTATTTCAGTTGCCTTATGCCAGGGGTGTCCAAACTTGGGAACTTTAAGACTTGTGGACTTCAACTCCCAGAATTCCCCAGCCAGCCATGGACACCCCTGCCTTATGCTCTGACTGATGTCAGTTTTGATGTTGACCATCTGTATGTTTTTTGGCAGACTTGTTTCCTTTTACTGTTGATCGCTCCAAGCATAACTGCCTTTTCTTTTTTTTCCACATGTTTTTTTTATTTTTAAACATAAAAGACAACATTAAAACATTTTCATCCATTACATACAGCATGTCGTTTGGTTACAAGTGTTTTTGCATCCGTATTTTCGATTACATATACAATCACAGTTTTTCCATCCAATATAACCAAAAATCCCACTTTCATTGTACAGCATATGTTCAATTACGATTAATATTTCTTTCTTTTCAATAAGCTTAATTCTCTTACATTCTTGAATGTCTGCTTAACAAAAACATACCTTTATGCAATCATTGTCTCATTTTAAATATTCTTACATAACTGCCTTTTCCAGTGAGTTTGAATGCATGGCATGGCTGAAGTCAGTAAGGCAGAATGTTGTGATTTTGCCTTCCAGCAATATGTCTAGTTTTATGGTACTCTAGTACTTGCTTTTAGTAACCTCTGCTGCAACTGTTTGATGATACCCAATTTACTCTAGTTTATTCCTCAGACACTCCACATTGCTATCTGATGCATGTTTGTGCAGCACAAATCTTTGCTTTCATCAGTGTCTGCTTCAGCAATTGGGATTCCTGCTGGACTTGCCCCAGGCACATCATTAAAGCCTTGGCTACTCACCACAGGTCCTTGCGCTTTCTCAGATGCTCTTTGGATATCTTCTAGCCTGGGGTGGGGAGGGGTTTCCTACCACTGGGCACCACATCAGGTTCATTTGAGAGTATTTCCATACAATTTCCTTGGTGAGCTTTTTGCAAAATATGTCACCAGGACTTACCTCAGTCCTCCCCATTTATATAGGTTTGTGATCGGCATACAAATGCATGGATGGGTTTACTTCTAACTCCATTTAGCATGCAGTTAGGCTGCACACTTCTACTCACTTCTAATTCAGTTTTGTATATTTAGCAATAGCACTTAGACTTATATACTGCTTCATGGTGCTTTACAGCCCTCTCTAAGCTGTTTACATAGTCAGCATATTGCTCCCAACAATTTGGGTCCTCATTTTACTGACCTTGGAAGGATGGAAGACTGAGTCAACCTTGAGTCTGGTGAGATTTGAAATGCCAAATTGCAGGCAGCCGGCAGTCAGCAGAAGTAGCCTGCTCTACTGCGTTTTAACCACTATACCACCATGGCTCATATTTACTTGCATCCAACTGCATTTGCCTAAATTTGAGATTGTCCTTGTTAGATCTGGGCAACGAGAGACAGACTGCGGACACGACGTGACTTAACAGCTCTTTATTAGTAATAGTAGTGATCCAGCTTACTCTGTGGTCGGAGGGTTCCCCTTTTATAGGGATGAGGCACGCCCATTGACCAATCAGAGGAATACCTGTTTCCCGCTGTAGGAGCGGACCTGAGGGAAGACTTATCCCGATATATGCTAATATCTAACACCCCTCCCCTCCTAGATGGGACGTTGCGGTAGGTGACATAGTCCTTTAGGTAGGTGGGTGTTTGTCTTGCTCGGGAGGAACGTCGGAGTTCAGGTTGTGTTGAAGTACTTGCAGGATTGGTTTCCTGTTGGGTTGAAGTAGTTGCAGGATCGGGTGCTTTTTCTGTTTCTGGAGGTCTTGCGTTTTCGATGCTCTTTTCCCTGGTATCTTGTTCGGCTGCGATGACGGGGGTTTGCTCAGCGGCTGTGATGACGGGGGGTTGCTCAGCTGCGTGCGTGATGTCCTGTCCCCCGCTTAGCTCGCCGGTGTCGTCGTTTCCTGGGATGAAGTTTCCCTGCGGTTGTCTTTCTGTGGACAGGAAACTTTCGCCCTCATCCCTTAAGTTGGAGTGTGCTAGGCGACCTCGAAGCTGATCGATGTGCCTTCTCCAATTCCGCCCATCTTCAAGCTCTAACAAATACGATCGAGGGCCCATGATGCCAATGACCCTTGCCGGTATCCACAATGTCCCCCCTGTGTAATTTTGAGCATAAACAGTGTCTCCTTCTCTAAAAGATCTGACCTTACTTGTAGAGTCTGGGGGAGCCGAGGTAGAATAATTCGGGTGGAGCCTGTCCAGGTGAGATCGTAGGCGGCGACCCATTAGTAGTTCAGCGGGGCTTCTACCCGTCGTTGCGCTCGGGGTAATGTGTTGAATGAGGAGGTAATGGTCAATGCGTGTTTGCCAATCCCCCGGGCCCATCCTGGCGAGGGCCTCTTTCGCGAACCGCACCATTCTTTCTGCCTGACCATTGGACGCTGGATGGAATGGCGCGATGAGGGCGTGTCTGATTCCCAACCCTGCTAAAAATGTTTCGAACTGCATGGCCGTGAATTGGGGCCCGTTGTCCGATACTAACAGATCTGGTAGACCATGGGTGGCGAAAAGCCGCCTAAGAACCTTTATAACTGCCTCTGCCGTGGTTGATGTCATTAGGACTACATCCAACCATTTAGAATAAGCATCTACAACTATGAGGAAGGTTTGACCCTGGAATGGCCCTGCAAAATCAATATGAATGCGTGACCAGGGTGCCTTGGGTTTCTCCCATTCTGTGGCGGGCGCTTCCGGGGGTGCTGGTCTCGACTCCTGGCATGGATCGCAAGTGGCCACCCACTCCTCTATTTCTTTGTCCATATTGGGCCACCACACATAACTTCTCGCTAACGCTTTCATTCTCACGATCCCCGGATGCCCCATATGTAAAGCATTCAATACCTTTTTTCGTAGCGCAAAAGGAATAACAACTCGATCCCCCCACAACAAACATCCCTGTAACACGGAGAGTTCGTCCCGTTTAGACCAAAACATTTTGAATTCCGGGCCCACATTTCCCTTTGGCCACCCCCTCCATACCCAAGTTTGCACTTGTTTTATTAAATTGTCCTTCGAGGAGAACCTTGCAACGTCGTAAGAAGAAACCGGTCCCGAATCCAAACAGTCAATGAGCAATACCGGTACTTCTGGAGTGGGGTCTGGCAAAATGTCTGGTAATGGGCAACGGCTGAGCGCATCTGCGTGCCCTAGAGTGGAGCCCGGTCGATGAATTAACTTGTAAGAGTACGCAGCCAGGAAAACAGTCCACCTGGTCATACGTGGAGAAAGGGAGACCGGAGTGGGGCGATTTCCCGCCAAAAGTCCTAACAGCGGTTTGTGATCAGTAATGAGTTCAAAATCGCGGCCGTAGAGGTATTCATGGAAACGTTTCACACCTGCAACGGCAGCCAATGCTTCTCTGTCCATTTGGCTGTAGTTCCTTTCGGCCGATGAAAGAGTTCTGGAGTAGAAAGCAATGGGTGCTTCTTTCCCGTCGGGCATCCTGTGGCTGAGGACTGCTCCAACCCCGAACGGCGATGCGTCGCAGGTCAATACCAGCGGGAGGGTCTGACTGTATTGTACAAGTAGTGAGTCAGTGGTGAGCAGGCGCTTTACCCCGGCGAATGCTGCAGCTTCTGCTCGTCCCCATCTCCATGGTGCGTTCCTCTGGAGTAGACGGTGTAGTGGCTCAGCAACGGTCGCCTTCTGTCTCAGAAAAACGCTGTAGAAATTAAGTAGTCCGAGGAAGGCCTGCAACTCGGTTTGATTTCGTGGTGTGGGGGCGTCCTGGATCGCCTTAATTTTCTTTTCAGTGGGGTGAATTCCCTGACCATCAATTCTATAACCCAGGAATTCTACGCTAGGCACGTTAATTTGGCATTTTTCTTTTTTCAGGCGGAGACCCTTCTCTCTGATTCTGGCCAAAACCGATCTGACTCTTTTGTTTAGTTGCTCCTCGTTTGCAGCGGACACCAAGATATCGTCAAAATATGGGACGACTCCCGGTATCCCTTGCAACAGTCGTTCCATGACGCTCTGGAACAATCCTGGAGCAATACTTACGCCGAATTGTAGCCGGTTGCATTTAAACGCTCCTCTGTGCGTCACGATAGTCTGGGCCTCCGCTGTGGCGCTATCTACTGGCAGTTGCTGGTAAGCTTGTGCCATATCTAATTTAGCGAAAACTTTTCCTGGCCCCAATGAGTGCAATAGGTGCTGTACTACGGGCACCGGATATGCGCTCTGTTGTAGCGCGACATTAATTGTGCATTTATAGTCTGCGCACAAGCGGACTGATCCGTCTGACTTAACTGGGGTCACGATAGGTGTCTCCCAACGCGCGTGATCTACCGGCTCCAGGATTCCTTGTTCCACTAACTTATCTATCTCTTTATCTATTTTTGGGCGGAGTGCAAAAGGCACTCGTCTCGGTTTAAGCCGGATTGGCGCCACATTTGGATCTAAATTGAACGATATTGGTTTGCCCACATACTTACCAAGACCGGAGCTGAACACATCCTCGAACTCCTTAAAGATCTTTTCAGCGCTGCTGTTTCTCACGGCGTTGATTCCGGTGACTTCTAATCCCAGGGCTTCAAACCAATCAAGCCCCAGGAGGTTCTGCAATGGCGCGCTGGAGATGGTCACGGGCAGCTGGGCTTCGATGTCCTTAAACTGGATGTGGAATGTGCCTTGGCCCACGATGGGGACTTGGTTCCCCTGGTAGTCTCGTAGCAGGACGTCAGGAGCGCGCAGTTGGCTCTTTCTGAGGCTGGGAATGGCCTGTTTCATGGATGCCCATGAAATGATCGTCAGGGTTGATCCTGTGTCAACCTCCAGCTCGCAGGGTGAGCCCTCCAAGAGGACTGTGACTTTCAGCCTTTTGGGCCGCTTAGGGCGGACCTGATGTATCGTGGTGAGATACGTTCGCAACTCCTCTCTCTGGGTCAACTCTATCTCATCGTCTATATCCTGAAAATACTCTCGTTGAGCGTCTTGGTAGAACGCTCTTTCGGCTCTCTGTGTGAATTCTCTCTGGGGATACGCTCGCTCACTTTCTTGTGAGTAATCTCTCTGGGAATACGCTCGTTCAGCTCTTTGGGGAGTTTCTCTCTGGGTAAACACTTGTGGATTTTTCTCTGGGCGCCCTTTTTGATTTCGCCAAGCCCCTGGGTTGGGCTTCTGTTGGCGGTACATGGGTGGCTGCCGTGAGGCAGGGACTCCGCTCCGGCACACTCGTGCGATGTGCCCAAGTTTGTTGCAGTGCGAACAAACAACGTTCCTGAACCTGCAAGTAGACCTGGGGTGATTCCCTCCGCAGCTTGCGCAGGGCGGCAAACGGGATCCGGGTTTCCCCCCAGGCCTCCAGTGACTGCTCTGCATTAGGTGACTGTCCTCGAACTCGGGATCCACGTAGTCGGGGCTTGCGTCTTCGTAGTGGACTCTGGTTTGTCTCGGTGCTGGCTGGGTTTCGTTGACCCTTCGTTGTATGGTCACTGCTGATTTCTCCGCTGATTCCGACGCTCTTGCTTTGTTCAATGCTGACTGTAGGGTTAGATTCGGGTTGGCTAACAGTTTCTTTTGCAACGAAATGTCTCTTACCCCACAGATGAATTGCTCTAAGATATGCTCTTCCAAATCCCTGTATTCACAGTGGGCTGCTATTCTTCGTAGAGCTGCAACAAATTGGTTAATGGATTCTCCCGCCTTTTGAGTCCTCATGTTGAACTCTTTGCGGCTGACATGGCGGGACGGTTTTGGCGCGTAATGTGTTTCCAAGGCTTGTTTCAGCGTCGCCCATGGTACTGCTTGTATTGGAGTAGGCGCGGTGAGGTCTCTGGCCGTATTGAAGACTTCCTTTCCGCAGTAGCCGAGGAAGATATTTTTCTTTCTTGCATCGGTGATCCCCGTGTACTCATTTGCTTCGAGGAAACACTCGAAGCGAATCATGAAGGCTTCCCATTCGTCGGTTGCTGGGTCGAAAGGAGCGGGGGGAGCATGCATCGCCATCTTCTCAGTTTGAATTTGCCGCGCTGCGGTGATCTGAGATGGCTGCCGGAATTTCTGCCGAATTCCTGGGCTGGATCAAATCCGGAGATTCTTGAAGTAGCGTTCTTCGTCCTATCTGTCTCTCAATCCCACCTTCGTCGCCAATGTTAGATCTGGGCAACGAGAGACAGACTGCGGACACGACGTGACTTAACAGCTCTTTATTAGTAATAGTAGTGATCCAGCTTACTCTGTGGTCGGAGGGTTCCCCTTTTATAGGGATGAGGCACGCCCATTGACCAATCAGAGGAATACCTGTTTCCCGCTGTAGGAGCGGACCTGAGGGAAGACTTATCCCGATATATGCTAATATCTAACAGTCCTAGCATTTTAATTTATTAGACTAAAAGAGTATTATGCAGAAGGATAAACACAGTAGGGATATTTCTATTGGGATATTTCTTAAATGCAGGTTTAAGCCTCAATTATTTCAGTGTTTGAAAATGTGAATCTTATCCCAGTTAAGCAGCTTCAAACCAGTCAAGGGAAAAACTTCTGTGTGCCCAGTAATCATGATGATTGGGGCTTCAGAGGGGTGATTTATAGCAATAACAATCCCAAGTGGTTGTGACAGAAAGTTTTGGACCAATATGTGTATTTTGAACAGCTGACGGAATTAGAAAATCAAACAGATGTCTAAAGGAGTCAAATGTCCTGCCACCAAAACATGATCAGTTTGGCAACAAATTTCAGCAGTGCCATCTAAGAACTGCAGATGGGCCAAAAATTAGGGTGGTGGTGGTTTGAAAACAGCCAATAATCTCAAGGAAACAAGAATTTCCTCTATCATAGGGTAGAGCTGTTTGGCTTTGAAAGCTGTATAAGATTCCATTTTCACTACCTTAACATAGGTTTAATTCTGCAGCTAAAAGAACAGGAGGAAAAGAAGGAAATACATGTTAAAAAAACTGAAGAATTGGGTCCCAGATACAGTAATTCAGAATGATAACACTAACCTGCCTCTCTGAGTCTGCCAAAGCAATATAAACCTATGCTTTATGGTTCTTCCCTACAACAAATTTGTCTATTTTACCTTTAGATAGGAATCTCTTTAATTGTAGAGGGAGGGAAAGATCCACATACTTGATTACTTACTTCCTCCTCAGACTTTATACATAGAAAGCTTTACATAGCTCTTTAGAATCTGAGGGTTTTTTTCCCAATTGTGTGTTGAGTGACTTTTCCCACTCACCCTTAAATGAGATTTCTAGCATGCAATCCGCTGTCCCTGTTACCGCTTTTGTCTCTTCTTCAAGTCCCTCGCGTTACTCAATTTTCCTTGGAGGCATTGGATGACAAAGCCTAATACATTTTATAGGGATTGTCTTTGAGCTTGAGTCAGAATAAGAAGATGGGAATACCACTAACCAGTGAAGCTAATAATTATTTAAAATTGTATTTCCCAAGCTCAGGAGAAGGTGGACCAGTGTCAAGGGGAAAACAATGGGGGAAAAAAGATGGCATCCTTATATTATGTTTGGGTGCAAATTAAAAAAAAGCCAAAGAAAAGGGGTTTGTAATAACTCTTGTTCTATGCAAATGAAGCTACTTAGATTTCTAATCCTGGTTAGCAAAAATGTGCCAAACTTGGTTTGCTTTCTTCTCTCCAGCTTTGCTCACTTGCTTACCTACAATTGGATTCCATCCTCTATATACTTACTTTAGGATCAAATATTAAACTTGGACTGGGGAGCTTTTAACTCTCGCACCCTAACTGCTTATTACTTATTATTACATGCTTAGCTTTGTGCTGGGTCTGGAGCTGTGCAAACGCCACACTAAAAGTACCTCTCCCGTTTTCTTATTCAGAGCCTACATAGAAAGCTTATCTGCTGCCTTGGAGTGAAAAGCTGGAATCCCAGTGCTAATTAATGTCTGTTCAGCTTTAACCCAGCTGGCAAGGATGCTCATCTTGCAAACCAAGCAGGATAGTACAGCTCAGCTTCTTGCTGCCTCTTGCTTTTAATAGCATCAGCTTATTAGCATGACCTTGATAAGTGGTAAATCTTGGGTGAATCCCGCGAGCAAGGAGCATGGAAAAAGAGATAGCCAATGTCTTTTCTAAACATATGTAAGGGTATTTTTTGTCATTCAAGAGTTGATAAATATTGCTATCTATTAGGAAATCAAATGAGGAAGATAGCTCAGGTGTTCTGCAAAGGTTACCATTCTTCCACTCCAGTCCAGGTTTTTTTTCTGCATCAGATGAGAGTGATGCTTTTGATGCAAGTTTGCAGCTCCTCGAGGTAACGTTGAATATTTGAGGATGTGGTGGATGGAAAGAGGCTGTATTTCCAGGAAAGTTAGACCCATACTGGCACTATGCTATCTTTCCATGCCCACCATCAATTTCAAAAGAGTTGGATAGAAATGGGGAAAAGCTGCCTGTCTCATAGTTGAAGCTGTCTAAATCATTAAGAAAAAAATGACTGTGTGTTAAAGTAACCAATATCTGATGTCCTTCAGTTTGAATTCTGTGTCCTCTATAAATGTTTCAGAGTAAGCGCAGAGTGGGGGAAGCAACACAGATTAGTTTCTCTTCCTATATTCTGTACCTTGAATAACATAAGCAGGAAGGCAGGAGCCAAATAAAAATAAATAATATATTCTCATTATTTAAATGTGCTTTACAAGGGGCCTCTGAGACAGCCAATACAAAGCAGTGTAGACAAAGTAATAATGTACACAAAGCAGTGTAGACAAAGTAATAATGTACACAAAGAAGCATAATATGAATTATGTCATTTTGGTGTGCTATTGGCCATTGTGTTAAGAAGCCACATAGGAGGGAGCATTGCCTTCACTGCAATTGTATTGGCCTCCTGTTGGTTTTCTCATCCAATTCAAAATACTCAATAGTTTTCAAAAGCTCCTTTAAATACAGTATACAATTTGGTAGATGGCTAAATTTAGTTTCTGAATTCCCTCCCAGAAAAAATACAGCAAAATAATATTTATGTTGTGTTTTGTAAATTGTTTTACAATAATTTTAATTGTTTGCCCCATCCAGAGTCACTTGTGAAGATGAGTGGCTATGGAAATTAAATCAATAAAAACAAAAATATATTTAAAAAAATAACCTTGCAGGATCCTGGGACATGTATGTTCACCTTCCTTCGTGAAAAATAACCTTTCCCAAATCAATAAAGACTTCCCTTGCAATATAAATTGCTTTGTTATTAAATGTTGCTGAGGTGAATGGTGTTGAACAGTTATTCACATGATACTAAGCATTTTTAACACATAGTTTGAGGTTACTATGGAATTATACATATTGATTATTGCTCTGAATTAGGAAAGAATACAAGGATTATAACATTGATTCAAGCTTCAGTTGAGACATACATGCTCGCAAGTCATTGTTCTATACATTATATATTTGTTTAGGGCAGTTTATGACATAAGTGACATCACCCAGATTAGAATGTTATTTTGAAATGAAAGTTTTAAGTGTTTTTCCTTGTTGGTTGCCTTCAATTCAAATTATCCTGCAAAAGTTAGCAGCCCATATGGCCTGTGGGGAGCCATGAGCAAATATCATCCTTTTCTTACATGGTGAATTTGTGGTATTATTTTGGTTTTCAACTCTAAATTATACCATTTTTAAGCTTCTAGAAATCCACATAGATTCTGGTGGTAATACAGCAAGATAAACACATACTTTTTTGTTCAATTAAGCTGATTAGTATAAAATAGCCATGACTAAACCCTTTGAAGGAGTTTGAAGAATATCATTTTTCTCCATAATGAGGGGGGGAGTATCCGGGATGGGTTGACCTTGTCCTCTCATTGATTGAACTGAGTCAGATAAGCTCTTTGGGACATGCACCAGGTACTGCCCAGATATCGACTCAGTCCCTCAACTGGACGGTTTGCCATCCTGGATCTCCTGTAAGCTTGGAAAAATACTGAACTGAAATATGGAATTTGCCCCCCTGCCACATGATCACAGCCTCCTCAAGACTGAACTAACTCCCTGGTGGGTTGAAAGGATTGCCACAAGCCCTGAATGAGACCAGGGTCACTCAGTGAGGACCTCTGCCAGGCAAGCCAGAAAGCTAAAGGCACGAGCCTTACCAAGGCAAGCCTTGCCACGGAGGCGCTACCGACACCGGAGCGCTCCGCCGCTCCCCTCAAGGGTCGAGCGGCGAACCGTGGCTTCTCCAAGTGCTGCGGAGTGCCCATGCCGCTTCTACGTGGTCTGACTCAATGGAGAGGCCACAAGCAAGAGCCCGACTACAGCGGAGCCGGAAGGAGGCAGGAGGCAAGGAAACCCGGCGGCAAGGGCGCACAGCAGCTCCTTGGAGCACAAGCCGCTTGGGAAACCTTTTTTAAAGATAGCGCCCCTTGTCTTTGGTGCACAGCACCATTTTGAAGCTGGGAGGAACCACGTGACTTAAGATGGCGGCACCCAGCAGCTCCGAGGAAGCCGGCATGATCCAGGTAGCTGCATCTACGGCCAGCAGCCCCACCGGAGGGGCAGAGGAGCACCCATCCAGGTCAGTGGCCACCCTAGAGGCTGCCCAGAAGAGGGGGCACAAAGGCTAAAGCCAAGAAGAAGCACATTCCCCCCAGGGCAGAGTTAGAGACAGAGGGTGGCCCCAAGCCTTCCAAACCCACTCCAGAGATGGAAAAGCAAAGGCACAGGGCTTTGGAGCGGATCTGCAAGGAGGCCCGGGAACAGAGGAGAAGGCTTCAGGGATTTCCTCACCCAGCGGGGCCACAGAGGAGGACCCAGCTTTGCAAACAAGGATGCCTATTGACACCTCAGGCCTTTGGGGCTCTGCTCAGGGGTGGCAATCACTCTCCCCCACACTGCATCATTGGGGCCTGCCCTGCCCATGGGACTACTACCTCTGGGGTTTCCCCCTGCACAGGTGGGCATGGGCATCAGCCAGCAACCCCCCACAGGGGTACCCAACTTTCAGGACTTGATGATGTGTGCCTTCCAGCATTTCATGGCAGCGGCATTCCAACAGCCACAGATGCAGCCACAGGTGGCATCCCCTCCTCTGGTCCCAGAAGGCCTGGAAACCCAAAGGGAGGACCCCTCCAGCTCCCCGGCCTCATCCCAGGAGGACAGTGACCTGGAATGTGAGGAGGGCAAGATTAGAGAGGACAAACTGTCTGAAGACGAAGGCATGTCCCCTCCTAAGCCGAACCTTTTCCAGGTTATTCCAGCCCTCCTTGTACAAGTCACTTCTCTTCAAGGCTAAGACAGCCGCCAAGCTCGGCAACAGATCAGCAGAAGCACAGCCTCAACACCAGGGCTTCTCAGCAGAGACCATCTTTGATGAGCAGGCCATCAAGGCCGACACGGTGGCAGCTCCCAGGGCCTTCCTTGACCTGGTCAAGCGTCAATGGACATCTCCCACATGCCCACATCCACGGACAAGGCTTTCTTCAACGTGGATCAGGACATGGCTCAGGTGCTGTCGCAACTCACCATTGATGCACCTGTCACAGCTCTGCATACGCCTACCAACATGCCCGGGGAACCAGAGGATACTCTGAAACTGGAAGACAAGAAGGCGGACCTCACCCTGCAAAGGAGTCATCAAGCGGCCGCTTGGGTGGTGAAAGCAGCCACCACCGCCTTCCTCTTCAATCGGTCTTCTCTGCTGTGGCTACAGGATCTGCAGCAACGAATCCCCATATCTGATGTCAGATTGCACCAGGACATCAACAAACTGGTGGCAGCCATCCAATTTTCATCGGACACCACCTTGGCTGCAGCCAGGTTTGCCTCCAGGGCGATCGCCTCGTCCATAGCATCTCATAGGCTGCTGTGGCTGCGAGAGTGGAAGGCGGACATACGCCACAAGTGGCACCTGGCATCGGCCCCCTTCACAGAAACTCCCACTTTGGAATGGCTCTTGATCCCTACGTGGTTGAGAACAAGGACAAGCGGAAGGTACTTCCCACCGCTCCGAGGAAGGGCAACTTCAGGGCAGCTCCATAACCCAGATGCTCCTATTCCTAGGGACAAGACTTTGGGTCCTCCTTCTGGGGTCAGGATTCCTACCGGGGGGTCAGATGTGGGGTACTCAGGCTCCAGGCAGTACCAGGGAGGATTCTCTGCCAGGCAGAGATACGCAGATAGACAGCAGAGAGGCAGGCAGCAGAAGTGGCCTTTCGAGGGGGCAGAGGAGGCAGTTGGGGGCACCCCTTACACAAAAACTAGATCCAGACCTAGCTCACCCCCCATTGGGGGGTGCTTGGCATACTTCACCGACCGCTGGGACCTATCCTCCTCCGATAAGTGGGTACAGAACACCATCAGGTATGGCCTTTCATTTGAGTTCCTCTCCAGCCCCCCGAGCTTCTTTCGGATCTGCCCGGTCTCAAATAATCCGACCCAGGTTCGAATTCAATGTTATTTAGATGACCTGTTGTTGCAGTCATCTTCCTTTAAGGATGCCCTACAGGATCTAGACATCACGATGACAGTCCTAAGAGACCACAGTTTTTCGGTAAACCTGGCCAAAAGCCACCTTCACCCCTCCAATAGCCTGATCCACTTAGGAGTCCTGATAGATACCAAGGCAGGCACGGTCTCTCTGTCATCAGAAAGACAGCTCCCCTTCAGGCAGCTAGCCTCCCAGGTAGCCAGGGAGCGTAGGGTGTCCTTAGCCACTCTGACCAAACTGCTGGGCACCATGGTCTCCACCACTGGCATTGTACCTTGTGCTCGCCTCCACACCAGAGACCTCCAATGGTTCCTTTTGCCTTTCCAGCGAAGGCGCATGAGCTGCTCCCAGACCGAAGTCCTTCTCCCAGCAGAAGTCTCCTGCTCACTGATCTGGTGGATGTCCCCAGTGATAACCAAGGGAGAAGTCTTCAGAACGCCAGACCAAGTGACAGTAACAACGGACGCCAGCCTGCTCGGGTGGGGCGCCCATCTGTGGGCTCAGATGGCTCAAGGACAATGGAGCCAGGCGGAATTGACTCACAACATAACTGGTTGGAGCTCAGGGGGGGTCCACCTGGCCCTGTTACAATTTCATCGCTCTGTCAGGGGCAGTCACATCTTAGTCCTCATGGACAACATCACCACTAAGGCTCACATAAACAGACAGGGGGGGACCAAATCGAAGGTCCTCATGCGGGAGGTCAAAAGACTGGGGCAGTAAGCCAAAAGGAACCTTCTGTCATTGATTGCGGAACATATAGTGGGAGAGGACAACATCAGAGCCGACTGGCTCAGCTGGGCCGAAGTGAACAACTCGGAGTGGAGGCTGTAGCCACCTATCTTCGAGGAGGTAGCAGGGCACTTCAGACGCCCGGAGGTCGATTTATTTGCCACTCCCCTCAATGCCCAACTCCCGAGGTTCTACTCCAGGTACCAGACATGGGGGGGCGGAGGGGGTGGACACTCTCCAATGTCCATGGCCCTGGGGGCTCCTCTATGCCTATCCACCTTTGCCCCTGATTCCCAAGGGGATACAAAAAATCCTTCGGGAAGGGGTGGAGGTTGTGCTGATTGCCCCGCACTGGCCCCAGAGGCCGTGGTTTGCCGATCTCCAATCTCTCTTGGTGGACAGGCCCTGGAGGATCCCCCAAGAGAGGATCTCCCTCAGCCAGGGGTTGCTGGAGCACCCGCACCCTCAGTGGCTCCAGTTGACCACTTGGCGCTTGAGCGGAGCATCCTGAGGGAAGACTTCTTCTCCCCCAGGGTTATATAGACCATCCAGGCCGCCCGCAGATCCTCCACAGAGTGCATTTATGGCACAACATGGCGTGCCTTCTCTACATGGTGCACATCCAGGGGGCACGATCCGGTTAGGGCCACTGTTCCACAAGTTCTGGACTTTCTCCAGGAGGGCCTGGACAGAGGATTAGCTCCCAATACAATTAGGAGACAGGTCTTGGCCATCTCATCGGTACTTCTGTGCGGCAGGGCCCAGATCTTGACTCACCATCCCATGGTCAGGCGATTCCTCAAGGGGGATCCAACCTCAAGCTGCCCACGATACACAGGTACCCTTCCTGGGACTTGCACAAGGTATTGGACACTCTGACAGGCACTCCGTTTGAACCATTACGAACGGTTTCACTTAGGTTTTTGACTCTTAAGGTGGCCTTTCTAGTGGCCATCACCTTCGCCAGGCGGATATCCAAACTGCAAGCGCTGTCCACCAGGGAGGATCTCTGCGTGTTCCACTGGGACAGAGTGGTGCTACGGTTGGACCCCTCCTTCATACCCAAGGTGTGCTCCTGCTTCCATCGCTCGCAGGAGCTGATATTGTCCAATTTTTGTCCAGACCCTTCTCACCCATTAGAGAGGAAGAACCCGGCCGAACAGGAAATCCGAAGCCCTGTTTGTCTCCTTCCAGCCGGGGTCTCTGGGAAACAAGGTGACTTCCACCACCATAGGCAGGTGGTTGCGAACCTGTACTGCTACTGCCAACCAAACATGGAGCTTGCAAACACCGAGCCCTATTACAGCACACTCCACGCGAAGCACGGCCACTTCAACGGCCTGGGCCACGCAGGCCTTATTGACAGAGATCTGTAGGGCAGCCACGTGGTCTTCCCCCTCACCATTCGTGAGGAACTACAAGTTGGACTCCTTTGCCTCGGCAGAAGCATCATTCGATCGTAGGGTGTTACAGGCTGTTCACAGGGCGGGGGACACGCCTCACCAGGCATAACTTTGGGCAAGTTCTCTACATGTGTAACCCTCCCTAGGGACCTGTAGGCTTTGGTCCCATCCTGGATACTCCTGGTCCCATCCTGGATACTCCTCGCCTCACTATGGAGAAAGGGTGTTGGTACTTATCTGATACGCCTCTTCTCATAGTGGGGAAGGAGTATCCAGCCCCTCCCTGTTATGGTTATGTAGGAAAAGCATTATGTTTAGTTGTTAAATTGTTATGTTGAAGGAATAAATCAATAAAGGTTTGAAGCTAGAATAAAAGTCTGGAGTGGATGGCACAATGAGTCAGATAGAGTTCTTTGCTGATAACTGGGCAGCACCTGCTGACCAGTGACCAGGGCATGTCCCAAAGAGCTTATCTGACTCAGTCCAATCAACAAGAGGACAAGGTCAATCCATCCTGGATGCTCCTCCCCCACTATGAGAAGAGGCATATCAGGTAAGTACCAACGCCCTTTTTCTCTTGTTGAATTTCTCCAGTAGGCTACATGTTTTTTTCCCAGTTGAAAAGATGAGGTGCTTAGCAGAATTCTCTGCAGAAGACTATTTCTTTCTAGACTGGAGGGAATTTTTTTTATTCTTCATGGCTTACTGTTACATCTTCAGAGTATAAACTGGATCTTCATATTTTTGTGAATTCAGTTTAGAATAACAGAGTTGGAAGGGACATTGAAGATCTTCTAGTGCTTAGGCAGGAATCCCTACACAACTTCAGACAAATGGATATCCAACATCATCTTAAAAACATCCACGGTTGGAGCATTCACAACTTCTGGAGGTAAGTTGTTCCATTATTCCAACTGTCAGGAAATTTCTCCTTAATTCTAAGTTGCTTCTCTCCTTTATTAGTTTCCACCCATTGCTTCTTGTCCTACCCTCAGGTGCTCTGGAGAATAGTTTGACTCCCTCTTCTTTGTGACAACCCCTAAGATATTGGAACACTGCTATCATGTCTCCCCTAGTCCTCCTTTTCATTAAACTAGACATACCCAGTTCCTGCAACTGTTCTTCATATGTTTTAGCCTCCAGTCCCCTAATCATTTTTGTTGCTTTTCTCTGCACTCTTTCTAGAGTCTCCACATCTTTTCTACATCGTGGTGACCAAAACTGAATGCAGTATTCCAAGTGTGGCCTTACCAAGGCATTATAAAGTGGTATTAACACTTCATGTGATCTTGATTCTATCCCTCTGTTTATGCAGCCTAGAACTGTGTTGGCTTTTTTTAGCAGCTAGAGTTAAATTGCCAGATTTTCACTGCAATGTTAAGACCATTCCAGATACCCTTTACTAAGAGAGAAGATGACATTTTATAGGGTTATATAATGGCTAAGGAGGAGTACAATAGGACAGCTTATGAGTAAAACTTCTCTTACCTGGTATTCTGCCTAATAAAGGAATTCTACACTGGTCAGTGCTTCAGGCTTAATTTTGAGATTGGTAAATGCCAAAAGTAAACAATTAAATATATTATCTGTGATTTAGAAATGAAATATGGTGACTATAGCTGAATGATTGAACCTTTTGTCCATGTTTATTAAACCAGCAAAGAAGCCACTTTGATAGAAAACCTGCCTTGCATAGAAAATATCTCAATTTAAGCCTCAGGATTTTCCACACAGAGCCAGGAAAATTCTTGCCTAAAATCCTGAAAAGTAATTGCCATGGCAATCACAAATTATACCCAACAAAGGTTTTTTTAAATCTCTGGCACACAAATTACCCAGTTGCCCAATAGATTCATCTCTTCAGTTTTATATTGGAAACTTCCAGTTCTTGACACAGATACATATATACATATCACATCATTCCCTTCCAAGATAAACAATATTTTGCTGGGTGCAGAAAAGTTATGAGAAATAATCAAATAAATTTAAGGCAAGAAAAAGAGCAAATAGCCAAATCTAGTCTAGAACCAGCCTTGTTCACTCTACTTTTCCAAACTTTTCTGTCTTTCAAAACCATCTTTGTGTCATATATTGCTTCATGTATTACTTTCAGTCTTTATAGACTTTCAGTATTCTCTCTCTCAAAACTGCCTTGATGGATTAAATACCATTAAGCTGTTGTCGACTCTTAGCTATCACATAGATAGATTTTCTCCTATTATGATCTATTCCTAACTTGATCTTTCGCTCTTTCAACGGTGCTCCCATCATTACTATAACTGAATCTGTCCACCTTGATGTGGTCATCCTATTCTGCTCTTTACTTCCACCTTTCCCAGCATTAAAGCCTTTTCCAGAGAACTAAGCCTTCACATAATGTGGCCAAAAAAGAATAATTTGAACTTTGTCATTTGTTCCTCAAATGAGAACTCTTGGTTGATTTATTTAATGATCCATTTGCTTCTTTTTTCTTGGCTATCCATGATATTCTCAGGAGGGTTCTCCAACAGTAAAGTTTAAAAGTATCAATAATCTATCGTTCTTCGAAGTCTCATTTTTGCTTGTCACATGGATTATCATGTGTTGCACAATTCTGACCTTTGTAAGTATGGACATATCACAGCATTTGAGTATCTTTTCCACAAACTGCCTTGACTTCTGCCCAATTGTCATTAATTAGCTAGAGGTAGAAGACAGGCATAGAAATATCAGTAGCGTCTAGAAACTATGGCCCTATTTAAAAGTCTAGAAAGATGGAACAAAATTTAGTTTAGCTTTGCCCAATTTAACACCTTCCAGTTGCACCAACACCTTCAAATTACAATGACTACATGATTCAATTTGCATTATAAAGTCATGATGTAGATCCTAGCCTTTCACATTTGAATCACAAAGTCAGATGTGTGCACCTTGTAACATGATGTCACAATGCATGTTTTCAGCCTTCTCTCTCTCCAGTGGATAAGATTTATTGGAACACCATTGGGAATTATGAGTTGAAATCCTACACATTGATACAAATACTTTATATTCCGGACCCTGGAACTCCAGGATATGTTTTCAAGGTGTGTTTCTCTGTGAGTTGTGCTTTGTAAAACAAGACTTCTAATACATTTAGGATCAATCTCAGCATTATCTACTAACAGTGATAAATTGACCAGCACCTGTGCTAATAACATCTCCCTAAAGTTTTAAATCACAGCTGCTTCAGTGCAATTCTTCAAATCACTTTTCTGTTCAAATAACAGTTGAAGGGAATGGGTATATGTTACACAACTGAAATTCCATCCTGCAGTTCACTGTTTCATGTGCTAATCTTCCAAAAGTGCACGTATTCAATTCTACTTTCCAATTCACCCATGTATAGTTTGTTTTTGCTTGCACAGAGATGAATTGGCCACAGATGTTGTTGGCCTATAGTTCCAAGCATCTTTTGCCACTTGCCTATGATGGTGTGTGGCTGTAGTGCAGGAACACTGATTATCCGCATCACTACGGCTTTCATGTAAATTGCATTTTGCAGCAGAAGTTTCATTAAGTGGCAGTGGAAAAAAAGGGACACTGCCTCAAGGAACTTTGAGACTAGATTTGTACAATATGTTAACCTTTAGTTAAATGAAGCATCATTTATTGAAGGAACTCAATTGCCTGAAGTATAAACCAACTACAGTATGCAGTTTGGATTTGCACAAATAAGCTACAACATAGCCAGTCACATTTGAACTTTGATGTTTTATGTAAGTTCATCCATACCCTTCAGTTTTAGAGGTACTGGAATCAGTTGCCAGAGAAAAGAAGAACAAAGAACAAAATAAAGGTAAAACAAAAGCAAGCTGCAAGCTGAAATTTCTTTTGATAGATTTCTGATTACTGCATGGGGTGTACTAGTGGTGATTTGATGACATATTAAAGTGAGAAAGCTGTAATATCTGAATTTGTGAAGAATGCTGGGCAAGTGTTAAATACTGGAGAGACTTTATGTACTCCTTTTTATAATTCCTTCCCCAAAACTGGAAAAAAAAACGTATTAGAATATACAGTATCTCCGAGTTTCAGTGAAGAGTAACAAGAGCTGGAGAAATAGACTGCTTCTCTCTGGCTCAAGAGGTTGATAAAATTATTGGACCCAAATAATATCAGGCTGAGAATAAAGATGCAGTTATGGTGAACACAATCCATGCTACAAGAGTGAGGAACAGGAACAAGACCAGTTTAATTTTGCATTTATGTGGTGAATCTATTCCACAATCAATTAGCTTTCCTAAAAGAAAAAATGTTCATGTTTTAAGATTGGCCAAGTTCGGTTTTTCAGGACAGATATGGGTAGTCAGATCACCCAATGAAATATTGACAAGCTTCTCCTTTCTCAGAATTTTAGTGACCAATACTTTGTTCATCACCAACCTTCTATCTAGTGTCAAACTCGCCGTATCACTTTGCCGCCCCCTGACATTCCGTGACATTTTTCCCATTCACGGAGCTGGGTTAGGTGTGGCCTGAGCGTGACACATTCGGCCCATGGGCCACCAGTTTGACATCCCTGATTCTAGGCTGAACTGTACTGAGGCATGAAGTAATGGATAGCCATTACCTCTTCATTGTTGAAGCAAAGGCAAAATTTAAATGCTCCCCTATATTAAAAACCACTAGAATACTAATAAAGAAAGGAAAAAGTTACAAGTCCTAGGTGTATGTGTTTTAAAATTATATATTTGTAGGGAGTTGCTTATTTTGATTTCGTTTAATTTCAGAGAATGTTCAAAAGTGGAAAAACCCACCTTTAACCTGAATTAATGCAATCCATGGTAGAACATCTGCACTTTACTACTTATTTCACTTTGACCTGCTTGAACAATTCCTCTCTCTAAATTTATCTGCTGCTTGTTGTGGCCCAGAGAGAGTTACCTTCAAGATCTCCCATCACCAGAACTGCTTCCATGGCCACATATCTGTGTGTATTATGTTTTTCCGTTCCGTTAGATTCTTGGCATAAGGCTTCAAGGAATTTCTGTGGGGAGATGGAAATACTGAGCCAAGATTCTATGAGTAACTTAAAGGCATATACATGAATGAAAAAGGAGTTGCGGACACTGGCAAATCAAAGAAGTAATTTTATTCAAGCTCATTGAGTCTTTGCTACTAGGCCTGGAATTATTATGGGATGTATTATTATTTTTAGATCTTCTAATCTCTTTTGTGAGATCTGACCTGATAAAATGCCCAAGCTGTAAGGAGAAATTTGAGACTGTCTACCAAAGCAAGAATATAAAACCACCTGCTCCTTTTTCTAGGGGGAAATGTGATTCCAACTAAGCATTATTAGGTGAATTAATCGACTAAAACTTTGCTTGATGCAGTTGGATCAAGGCCAGCTTCAGCTGGAAGGCAGAAAGTTAAGTTCCAAGATGTGAATGATAGCCACAAATGTCTTAGCAAGCAAACACACACACACACACACACACACACACACATATTCCTAAAGGCAAAAGTATACCCCCTCAGCATTTTTTCATCTCTGTTCCAGTATTTCTTTTTAAAGTATTGCTTGAATGTTATCAATATGTTATTGAAAGGGTTACTAGAAGGGAAAGCATTCTTTAGAAGGTAAATAGCTGAATTACTAAACAAGTCTGAAGTTTCCCTGAAGTTTGGTAATTATTTCATTTGTTTCATTTGTTTCATTTACAAGTTTCATTTGTAATTATTTTAATGTACATATGAGACATTTTTGATTTGCCAACTTCATTATCTTAAATTTAAAGCATTTTGCATAACTGAACATATGTAGGGATTCGGAATACACAAATCTGACAGTTTGGGTTTTACTGAGTTTCTCTTGTTTTTGAAAATATTTGAGCCTGAATTATTAAGATCTGAAATGGGGGGGGGGGGAGAGTGTAGATACAGGCTGTCTCTGAAACAGCAAACCTAGTGCCAATTGGCTGGCATTTCCAAGATGTTTGTTCATTTAGCAGCTTCCGTGAACAGACAATTTGCAAAGTGCCTGGCAATTGCTGTGTCAGATGTCACGCTCAGATTGGCCCAATTGCTTGCTTAATGTCTGAAACCATCTGCAGTCCATATCAGAAAGGCAAAGAGCTTTAGCAGAGCAGGCAGCCAAGAAATAAAGGCAAAGGGTCTAAAATGGATTAACACCCATCAGGAGACAACATACTACCTTCTTACTGTCATAGAACTGCTTTGGAATGACTTAAGTCTAATTTATGTACTTTCCTCTGCAATTATACAATTAGTGATGTGAGCCACTGAATTTCCCAGAGAGGTTTCAGGCACTGGCTGCACACTTTAAAACTTATCTTTGGATTCATGAGGATGGGACCCTTGTTTTAAAAATGTAGTATTAAGTAAAAGGTAAGTGTCACAGTTAGCTTAAAATGTTCTGTGTCTGTGAAGTTTTGGATAAAACCATCAAGTGGGTGGAGGCATCTTATTAAATGGGTAGCTTTTAAACCAAGGTGAACAACTTTTTAGTAGTTAATGATCACTCTCAACATTGGTAGGTAGTGAAGGTCACTGTGGGTGGAACAATTATGCAATGTGTCATATACACTTGGGCAATGCAGGGATTGTTTGTACTTATGGGGAACTATTTATCTTTCTTCAGTTCCCTTTAGCTATTTTAGAACCCACATTATAGTTTGTGTGTGTTTCTCATGTGTACGTTAGAAGCCCAGACCACTAATTTTTGGCTGTTGCGGTTAGGAGAGACTTTGGATCCAACACAGAAAGACACTGAATCTCTGCATGCATCCTTGGTTGTATATCTCTGTTTTAAGTTGCTCTTGTGCTTTTTTGCTTTTTTCTTCTTTCTTAATTGAAAAATGTAGGCAGACAAATGGGCGATGTTAGAATAAACAGGCTTTTTCCCTAAGTAATACCTTCTATTGAGCTGGGCTTCAGAGTCCTTTTCGGGAGAGGGGGCGGTCTAGAAATTCGAAGAAAAATTCATTGATTATTACAGGATATGGTGGTGGCACCTCTCTTAACACCATAGCTGTAAAGAGATCAGGTAAGTTTCAGAAGAAGGTCCAGCAATGAAGCTCTAAGGATTTTCCAAGTACAGAGGCAATCCATCTCAGAACACTATTTTTATCCTGTCGTGTGTGTGTGTGTGTGTGTGTGTGTGTGTGTGTGTACTCCTCACTCTTGTGGGTGCTATGTGTCTTCCTCAGTCTCAGATCCTCTACCAACATGAGATCTGAGAGGATTGCTCAGTATCTTAGCTGTTCTTGCACTGTTCTGGGCAGAGAGCTCTGATGTCATTCCTGGGATCTGCTGGGACTCTTATCACAACCCCAAGTGCTCTTAATATCTTTGGGACCATTTTGGCCTTTATTTTCTACATCCTCTCTAGTTCTTCCTTCAGGCAGTGGTATTTCTCCAGCTTCCCCTGTCTGTTCAGATCTGGAAGTCCCACGGTATCTTAGCCCTCTTATTCTCCACAACCTTCTGTGGAATCTCCCATCTGGATTTGGGAGTGTCTATCTCAAAAATTCTACAGATGTTCCTGTACACAATGTTGGTGACTTGGTTGTACTGTTCAGTGTATGCTGTTCCTGCCTGCATCTTACATCTTGCCACTCTGTGTTGGACTGTCTTGAAGGTCTTTCTGCATCATCTGTATCTTGGGTCGTATCTAGTGTGGTAGAACCCTGCTCTTCTATGGATCTGGTTCTGGGTGCATTTTCTTGTGCTCCTGTGATCAGTGCCTAAGTGCTATCTTTTAATCCAGCCTTTTTCAGCCACTGGTTTATCAATGTCTACCATATCAGCTCTCTGTCGATGGTACATCCCATGCAGGGTCTTATCATGTAAAGGCACTTATTCTGCTTGATCTTTCTCCCATGTCTGCTGCTGCCCTAGGCATTCTCTCAGCAGTTTGGGTACCATGTTCTCCTGGATGCTCTCGGTTTCATTCATGATAGTGACTTTGATGTCACCAGACCCTGCCCTCCCTCTTTCCAGCTGTCCATCTCTGAATTTTGAACTTGGGATGGAAATCTCTGTACATTGTGAGAAGCTTCTGGGTCTTCACATCGGCAGCTGGTCTTTCTTTGGCCAGCTCACTATATTGTCAGGGTATCTGATGACTGGCAGGCATAAATGTTCAGGGCATAGTTCTTTTTTTTTTTCCCGTTCCAAAAGAATTTTATTGGTTTTTAAAGTTTTTTGGGGGAAAGGGTAGGTGGATATACAAAAAAAAATTGGGGGGGGGCAGCTCCATCATGCTAGAGGTAGGAATCTCTCCAATTCTCACAACTTTTTACAGAAAAAACAAAAACAAAAAATAAAAGATAAGCAGAAACAGCATCTTATTATACATTATATCAACCATGTGTTCAATCATCTCTTTTGCCACTTTCTAATATATCAACAATTAAAATGATATTCCAGATATATTTATTTTTGTGACCTGAGTCTTTCCTTTATTGTACCCTTCCCCTTGTCTCCAGGAGGAGCCGCAGCCCCACCCTCCTTCATGTCTTGTGTTTTGTCGCCTTTTTCACTACTTCTTATATTTCCGTCCTCTAGGAGGGCACTATGTTTTTTAATGAAGGCCTCTGCCTCCACAACTGTGTTAATTCTAATTCTGTTTCCCTCCCAGAAGATCAGCATTCCTTCTGGCAATAACCATCTAAACCAAATTCCCTTATTATATAATTTCTTTGATAAGGAGGAATACTTCCTCCTCTTATCTCTTATTTTTTTCGGAATTTGCTTAAGAATGGCAATTTCTTTATCTTTATATTTTAGTGGTCCCCCCTCTGAGCCCCTAAAATCTCATCCCTCGTGGTCTTCCTAAGAAATTTAACATGTACTCCCCTTGGAACATTATGTGTTCTGGCATATGCTGAATTAATCTTATAAACCATATCCATATTCCACCACAACTGTTCTTTATCTCTTTTAATATATTCTGCTAAAATTGTACTCATAATATCCTTAAAATCTTCATCTTCTGTCTCCGGTAGTTTCTGGAATCTGAGAAAGAAGGACATTCTTTCAAGTTCTATCTTTGCCATAAAATTTTCCAATTCTATATTCCCCTTCTAGACTGCCTTAACCTCCTCCCCCAGCCCAGCCGCGCCCTCCTCTAGCACCCCAATTCTCTGTTTATTTTCTGTTATTTGTTGCTGCACATTTTTAAGCTCATCTCTAAAATCTGCTACCTCCTTTTTCAACTCATTTTGACCCTGCATAATAGCTTGAAACATTTGAGTAACAGATAAATCCTTTGAACTTTCTCCAGTCTTTTCTTGTAAAAATGATGAAATTTTTGTCTGTTGAATCGTTGGACTGGATACAGTAGAAGTTGGTGCCGAGGCTGCTTTACCTGTAGGTGGTTTTTTGCGCCCCATTGTCTAAGTTTAGAAAGAGTAAATATCTTTTACAAAAGAAATGGCATATGTGACGCACGCAGCCGAATGAGTCCGAGAAGACAGGCAAATCCAAAAGTGAAAATTAACCCTCTGTCACAGTTCCAAGCCAGGAAGTCACTCAGAAAAAAAAAGGAAATCAAATAGTCCAAATCCAGAAAGACCACGTAATAGGAGAGGCTCCAAGAGTCCTTCAGGGGGGATAATATAAAGCCAGACTTTCTTCAAAGGTAGTTTCAAAAGGCAGACTTCATCTATAAGTGCGAAGAAGAAGGCCATCTTGGCTCCTACTTGGGACCAGGCACAGAACATTAAAAACTTCCATAAAACTTTCAAAATAACTCAGCTCTTGCAATTATGATATAAATCTTTTCACATAGTTAGTTCAAGTGGCTAATTCAATTTTTCCTCTCTATCTCCATTCCGAGATTGAGAGACAGTCCAAATGCCGCTTTGCCTGAGAGGGGTAGAAGAAATAAAAACAACCCCTTCCAATCTTCCTACTTCAAACAGATTGAATCCACAACTTGTAAAAAAAGCCACTACTCGTCAGTTGAAAGCAATTAAGGAGATTGGAGTGAATTTCTCACCTCTAGCACTTCAGCTGCTGCATGTAGTTAACTCTTTCCTTCCAGAATCCATTCAGCGAAGGTGCTGTTATGCACCCCCTACGCTCCCCAGCTCCTAAGGCGAAACTGGAGACCCCCCCATGGCTGCCGCCTATCCGGGGGGTTCCAGCAAGCCGCCCTACGGCAGGTGGTCCCTTCAAGACCCCCTGTGCTCCTAAAAGGAGCCCACCGGAGAAGTGAACAGTGGACCAACATCCGTCGCCTTCGGAAACCAGAAGTCCTCTCTTCAGGGCATAGTTCTTGTTCTTCCCATTGAGCTACCTCTTTAGGACCTATCTTATTCTTTGGTGGTATTTGGATATTGCTATTTTTCTTGTGTCCTTATTATGATTCCCAAGTGACCTTGGATATCAAGGTATTTAGCAGTATATTTGCTCTGTGGTCCACAGGTAGTTCTACCCCATCAATCTTAACTGCCTTCCCTCATGTGACTATCATCCATGCACTTCTCTGGTCCAAATCTCTCAAAATCTCTCTCTCTCTCTCTCTCTCTCTCTCTCTCTCTCTCTCTCTCTCTCTCTCTCTCTCTCTCACACACACACACACACACACACACACACACACACACCACCACCACCACCACCAGTTTAGTCCGATGGATAAGGCAACAGGAGATTGTGTGTGCTAGTCCCATCTTGGGCACAAAGCAACTGGGTGACCTTGGGCCAGTTCCTCTTTAAGTCACAGTCTCCTAATCTCTAGGCCAGAACCCTAACCACGACACCAAACATTGTCTCCTATGGTCCTTAGCCACCATAGAAAATATATTTGTTAATATAATGATTTCTAACTCCTTAATCACACTTAAAATATGATGAATACATGTAGGGAAGTGAAACTGCATTTAATTATAAAATTGCACAAGGACTACCTAAGGTTGCTAGGAGTCAAGACTGATTTGATGGTACATAATCAAAAGAACTGAAATGTGTGGCAGAAAGTATGAATTGAATTATGTAAGAGACTGTAGAGATGACCTTGGGACAGAGAAGAAAGCTGCTAAAGGAAAACTTTGAGAAAGTCTTTAGAAAAAGGAAGTTGAGAAAGAAACTCAGATTATTATTATTTTTAAATATGAAATGGGACAAAGAGAAACTTGGTCAGGCATTGTTTGTTATTCTACCATGGTTAAAAAGAAAAAAGAAAAGAAAGAAAAGGTTAAGGCTGGAATAACCAAAGGGACTGTTCTTTCGAAATATCCACAGTATTGTTTCCAATGGCTCTGGAAAGTTGTATGTACATAAATAAATAGATGATAGATAGATAGATGATAGATAGATAGATAGATAGATAGATAGATAGATAGATAGATAGATAGATAGATAGATAGATGATAGATAGATGATAGATATAGATAGATAGATAGATAGATAGATAGATAGATAGATAGATAGATGATAGATAGATATAGATATATAGATGATAGATATATAGATGAATATATACATCAGTGTAGCTGATGAGAGCTAAATAGCTTGAAATGGATCTATACTAGTCTCCCTTTATTTTATCAGCACAAATACAACACAAATATAAAAAGGCAACATTAAAAATAAAAATATGGTTTTCTGCCTGGATGGTTTTCTGTAATGAGCCGAAGGACAGAAAGAGGGAGTAGTGAGCTTCCTCCCATATTTGGGCATAGCAGGGGTTGAAACACAAATACATACATACATACATACATACATACATACATACATACATACATACATACATTCTTGCTTGTTTTTTTGTATCTCCCTGTTTTTCTCTGTGCTTTATCCTGTTTTGATAGTTAATCGATTTTGATATTTGCTGATGGTTAATAAATAAACATCAATTTATGTTTTTGCTAGCTAATAAGAACGGTGTGTGTGGCAGGGGGTGGGTTGCTGCCGGTGTTGCTGCCAGTTCGCTGCGCGCATGTCCACAGTTGACTGCAAATTGTTCTGCACATGCACAGAAGATGAAAAAATTAGTAAAAAACAAGCCGGCAATGGCAGCAGCAACTGGGAAACCGGTTCGGGGGCACGGCCAGATTGCTGTCCCTACCAGTTCGGCAACCCAGTCCCAATTTCCACTACTGGTTCGTGCGAATCAGTAGCAACCCACCTCTGGTGTGTGTGTGTGTGTGTGTGTTTGCTCTGATTTAGAGATAGGTAGTGTAAAGGGGCAAACTAAACTAGAAATTACCCAGGGTAATTTACTAGTATTAGGATCCATGCATGATACAGCCCTGCTTTGGTTTGTAGTGCTGTAGGGTTCCCAGAAGCCCCTGCTTTGCCATTGCAGGCATAGAATGGTGCACTAGAGAGCCCTCTGGTCTGATGCAGTGCACCGTTTCTGCTGTTATCAAATTCTTTGAATTTGCAGGCTGAAGAGATGGTCATGTAAATGTTGCAAGAAAACAATTGGGCTTTTTCTCACTAGCTGCATGTAGCATAGTGCAGATATTTTTCATGTTGCAATGTGTTTTTATTAAACCTTTTTATAAATCCACTATAATTACTAAGGTTTCGAAGGTACTCCTAATTTCCTCACCCATCATGGCAAGAAAACAAATTTGCCAGGAAGGTTATTTTAGCTGCTATCCTCAGTGAAAGCACTCTGCAGTGGTTGATAATGGCTGGCTTTCCAACAAATATGTTGGTTTTCTAATGTCTATAATTAATCTTTAAATTCATAGCCTGTTCAATCCTGAAGGCCCTGGGCAGGTTAACAGTACATTAATGCATCCATCAACCAGCCAATTTAAACTTACAAAGCAGAACAAAATGTTAAACTGCTGCCAGCAGCAGAAACAGCGAAGCAATCATTGCATGAATTCCGATTCTGGTAAAGATGAACCAGTTACTCATTACTCTCTCTATTATCACCCTAGAATTCAGTGTTTCACAATCAAATTTGAATAGAAGATGCAGGATGTCACATGGCTTCTTCAGAATTTAAGGCTATTCGGTTCATTGGCTTTGACGGCAGATGAGTTCAATTTGGGAAATTGAAGTCTGTCAGACCAATCCCTTTCCTGATAGTTTTAAATCTCTCATGTTCAAGAACAGTATAGTCTCTGGCCCTAGCCATATGTTCTTCAGTACATATATAAGAAGTTTTAAAAACTCACTTCTGCATTCCATTGGGGTTATTTTTCTTTGACACAGAAAACATGGCCTTGTATAACTTTTGTTTCTCAACTTGGAAGAGATTATTCCCCCCAGAACATTTGTTGTCAAAAGTATATCTTGCAGGGAGATTTCCTTTTCCAATTTGCTGGATCTCCAATTTGTCATTTTTTACACAGGAACAAAGAGTCAAAGATAGTCCTATGTTATTTCTTGATTCAAGTGAATTTAATATTATGATAAAAGGCACCAGTAACAACTGAGAAACTGAGTTTTACGCTGAGAGCTTTAGGCATGAAACCAGCTGGTTCCCTTTGGCCAGTCATCCGCTCTTACTCCTAAACAGGCAGTAACAGAAACCACTTCTGAGATTATAGTCACAAAAACTATGTGGGCTTCTCCAGATAGTTGCCAGAAGGCACGCGCCCAAAAATGATTCAAGTTAAGGCTTAGGTTCTCTACTAATACGAATACATTTCTCTATACAAACAACAAAAGGAATTGCAGAGGCTAATAATTATTGTAAATAAGTTAAGGACATATTAAAAACACCAACAGATAATGGCAAAGGAGACCAAGATTTTGGGAAAACCTTTTTCCATACATTTCATATCACGTACCCTGATTGCCAATGACTCTCCAAGGTTTTGGCTAAACAATGCCAGGGATTGAACCTGGATGTTTTCACATATAAACACGGTTTGTTGTTCATTTTGCCATTGCACGACTATCCCTTTCTTATCAGTCCTGCAACCTTCTTATTTATTTGTTTGTTTGTTAGTTTGTAAAATTTATTAGCTGTCCATCTTGCCACACAGCAACTCTGAGTGGCATACAATATTAAAAGATAAAATTGTATAGCTTATAATACTATCAATATAAATACTATAAAATCAACCTAGCTAAAAAAGTTGAGGGGAGGGAATATGAAGAGGAGAGGGGGGATGGGAATCTGTTAATCTATCAGCAGTCCCAATATAAAATCCCTCTGTTGGAGCCCAAGCCATGGCAGAGCCAAGTCTTTTAAGTCCTTATGGAAGATAAGAAGGGTTGGGGCCATCCTGGGGGCAGGATGTTTCAAAGGGCAGACACAATGGCAGAAAGAGCTCTTCTCTTAGACCCCCACCAGACAGACTACCCTGGCCGATGGGGCCCACAGCAAGCCTCCTCTGCTGGCACAGGTGGGGCAGGCTTTTTTCTTACTTAATAGAGGAAATTTTCAAACTGTGAGAGCAGCACTACCAGTTCCCTAGGGGTGGGTGGACTGAGCAGCTCATGCCAGCTCTATTATTTTAATGGGTGTTCATATACCCCTACTCTTAGCTATTACGATCACATCAAGCAGAACAAAAGAAGCAAATATCTAATCAGTTTTATAGCAGTTGGATTTTAAAGTAAAATGGAATTGCAAACCTAACTCAGAAAGTTGCTTTTACACTGTTAATTTTATAGTGCAATGATACAAGATGAATGAAATTGTTGCATGTGGTTAATGTTCTACAAGTAGCTTTTCCACACCTGGCCATTACCAAACTTCCTGCTGTGTTCCTAAACTTTTATTAGAACACCATCTCCCACTTAATTCACTTTTCATCTCTGGGCAAATTCAGAGAAGTTATATCTTGTTGAATCATAGCAAGCTTTTCCATCTGCCCCACCCACTTGCCCTTGTTTGTCTTTATCAATACTCAGGCAACTTCTCAGGCAGATGAGATCTCAGAACCTCTGAGCTATATCTTTCAGAGATCATGGAGCACCGGGGAACTGCCAGAAGACTGGAAAAGAGCTGATGTGGTTCCCATCTTCAAAAAAGGGGGAAAAAATAGATCCAGGAAACTACAGACCTATCAGCCTGACCTCAATACCAGGAAAGATTCTGGAAAAGATAATCAAGCAATGAATTAGCGAGCACCTAGAAGTAAACAGAGTAATAGCCAAAAGCAACATGGGTTTGTCAAAAACAGATCATGCCAAACTAATCTTATTGCATTCTTTGACAAAGTGACAAAATTAGTGGACCAGAGGAATGCCATCAATATAATTTACTTGGACTTCAGTAAGGCATTTGATAAGGTAGACCATAACCTACTACTAGATAAAGTAGAAGAATATGGGTTGGACAGCATCACCACCAGATGGATTCGTAACTGGCTGACCAACCGCACTCAACGTATAGTCCTCAATGGAGCTGCATCTACATGGAGGGAAGTATGCAGTGGAGTACCCCAAGGCTCTGTTTTAGGCCCAGTACTCTTCAACATTTTCATCAATGATTTGGTTGAGGGAATAAATGGGGAACTCATCAAATTTGCAGATGACACCAAGCTGGCAGGGATAGACAACACTCCAGAAGACAGGCTTAAGATACAGAAGGATCTTGACAAACTTGAACATTGGGCACTATCTAATAAAATGACATTCAATGGTAAAAAGAGTAAGGTTCTACATTTAGACAAGAAAAATGAAATGCACAGGTATAGTATAGGTCCGTGATGGCGAACCTATGGCACGCGTGCCACAAGGGGCACGCGGAGCCATTTATCAGGGCACGCGAGGTCACCTTTTTAAAAGCTATTTTTCGCCTTCCCCAGGCTCCAGAGGCTTTATAGGAGCCTGGGGAGGGCAAAAAGAGCCTCCCCGCCCCCCCCTGGAGGCTTCAGGGACCGTCCCTGAAGCCTTCGGAACGCTTAAAACCACCCTCTGAGCAAACCGGAAGTGACTTCCGGGTTGCTCGGAGGGTCGTTTTAAGCGTTCCGAAGGCTTCAGGGACCGTCCGAGGCTTCCCTGATGCCTTCGGAGCGCTTAAAACGACCCTCCGAGCAACCCGGAAGTCACTTCCGGTTTGCTCAGAGAGTGGTTTTAAGCGCTCTGAAGGCTTCAGGGACCGTCCGAGGCTTCCCTGATGCCTTCGGAGTGCTTAAAACGACCCTCCAAGCAACCCGGAAGTCACTTCCGGTTTGCTTGGAGGGTGGTTTTAAGCGCTCCGAAGGCTTCAGGGAAGCCTCCGTACAGTCCCTGAAGCCTCCGGAGGGTCTCCGGGGGGTCAGGGGAGGCTCTTTTCAACCTCCCCAGGCTCCTATAAAGCCCCTGGAGCCTGGGGAGGGCAAAAAAATGTAAAAATGGGGGGGTCGCGCATTGTGCGCGCATGCACACTGGGGGTGGTTGCACATTGCATTATGGGTGCGGTACGCCAGCACTCGGCCCCGCCCCCCGTGCTCCCCCCACTTGTGGCACACGAGCCAAAAAAGGTTCGCCATCACTGGTATAGGTGGTACCTTGCTCAATAGTAGTAACTGTGAGAGGAATCTTGGAGTCCTAGTGGACAACCATTTAAATATGAGCCAGCAGTGTGCAGCAGCTGCCAAAAAAGCCAACACAGTTCTAGGCTGCATCAACAGAGGGATAGAATCAAGATCACGTGAAGTGTTAATACCACTTTATAATGCCTTGGTAAGACCACACTTGGAATACTGCATTCAGGTTTGGTCGCCAAGATGTAGAAAAGATGTGGAGACTCTAGAAAGAATGCAGAGAAGAGCAACAAAGATGATTAGGGGACTGGAGACTAAAACATATGAAGAACGGTTGCAGGAACTGGGTATGTCTAGTTTAATAGAAAGAAGGACTAGGGGAGATATGATAGCAGTGTTCCATTATCTCAGGGGTTGCCACAAAGAAGAGGGAGTCAAACTATTCTCCAAGGCACCTGAGTGTAGAACAAGAAGCAATGGGTGGAAACTAATCAAGGAGAGAAGCAACTTAGAACTGAGGAGAAATTTCCTGACAGTGAGAACAATTAATCAGTGGAACAGCTTGCCTCCAGAAGTTGTGAATGCCCCAACACTGGAAGTCTTTAAGAAGATGTTGGATAGCCATTTGTCTGAAGTGGTATAGGGTTTCCTGCGTAGGCAGGGGGTTGGACTAGAAGACCTCCAAGGTCCCTTCCAACTCTGCTAATATATTGTATTTTATTGTATAACCTAATGCAGCTGTTTCTGACAGGGAACTGGAACAATATTGCACTGACAGCAAATTCCAGCTCAGACAAAATAGAATACTGTGCCATAAAGAAAAAAAGGCAACAAAATGCAAATGCCATAGGAAAAGAGAACCAGACTCAGCCTTGGCAGATCCAGGCCAATGATCCAGCTATCTCAGCATCCTGACAGCCAGACGCCAGCCAGATGCCTCAGACACAGTGAATACCTGCTGTTGATAGTACTACCATCACTGACAGCTCATACTGAAAATGAAAGCTGCATTTCGGAGAATGTAGACGATAGCAATCAAGAGTTGCGTCTTCCACATTCTAAGCCACTTCTCTCCCTCCTCCCTTCCTTATCCTGTTCACTAAAGTATACGTACTTTGGCCAAGGTATTGTTTTAGCAGTTTCCTAAGCCGGTTACATTGTGTATGATTCCTCAAATGTAAGTGGAAGAGAATTTAGTTGAACTTTGCTAATTTTGGAAGCTAAGCAGGATTGTTCCTGGTTAAAACCTGGAGAAGGATCACTTAGGAATTGTTGACTAAATTGGGCAGAACATCCAAGATGGAGTTAATGATAAACCTCTTCAATAAAATGCCAGGAAACGGCATACAAGGTGGATGTGACTATAGTTTGTCAATACTGTTTGTCTAGTGAATTCATGGGATTCTCAGAAGTCCCTCCACATCAATCTCATGGTGACCAGTGCAGAGGTCAGGACACAGTTAACAAGCAGGCCTGATTTTTCCAGTTCACCTTTAAAGCCCAAATACAAGGGCCACAGAGGGAGGGATTGTTGTGTGAAAATAGTGATTTTGGTAGAATTCCACTTAAGAAGTTCAGTTGTGTCAGAAGATAATTGGAAAAGTTCAAATCTATGGGTTAGAAATTTGCCTTGTAATGAACTTCACAGCTACATAGAGTCCTGAATTCACACTAGATGTGTCCCAGCATTAGCATTCCACACACTCAATGCGTTCCAGCATTAACATTCATGTCTATAGGAATGCTGTCTCTTGGGCTGTTTTGCTGATGTAACTAGATAAACGTGGGAAGAAGCTCTTTGTCATTTGCATCTTCACTGCCACAGAAATCTGCCCAAGTTTCTATCATGCCATGTTGCCTTCATCTGATTCTCCTGTCCTAGGTGGTTCTTAGGTGCACAAATACTGAAGGAATTGTCATTGTTGTTAGCCACTTAGTCGTGTCCGACCCTTGCCCTCTCTATGGACCAGCGCTCTCAATGCCCCTCTTTCTCACACCACCTCCAATGGATCTGCCATGGTCATCCTAGTGTCATCTTTTATAATGTCCAGCCAACGGGTACCCCTTCTCCTTTTTCTGTTGATCACTCCCAGCATGATTGACTTTTTGAGTGAGTCTGAGGGAATGTTTTCCTCCTTATTCCAATCATGATCATGCAAAGGACTGGAGCAAGAGGAACAAATGGCTATGTAATTATATACTGTATTTTTCGGAATATAAGATGCACCAAGATTTTGAAGAAGCAAATTTAAAAAGAAACGTTTTTGCATTCTGCAGACCTCCCAAAAACGGACCCGTTTTTTGTCAAAAAAAGGGTATGCATAGCCTTTAGGAGGTTTATAGTATGCTCCTGGGTCTTGGGGGGGGGAATTGAGCAAAAAACGGCCCATTTCTCACTCATTTCTGCTCTCCCCAGCCCCCAGGAGCACTCTGAAAGCCTCCTAAAAGTTATGCATGGCCATTTTGGTGAATGGGGCGGGGTTTCGGGAGGCAAAAAATGCTGTATTCAGTGTATAAGACACACCCAGATTTTCAGCCTCTTTTTTGAACTGATATACTCTTAAAAATATGGTACATGTGGAAATTTATGTTAAGATGTAAGTATATTTGTGTGATGATGTCACCATGCATATATCATTTAGGTATTATTGCAGCTAGCTCTAGATGCTGCTGATATAACACAGGTTTTAGTGTGGATATAGTGTGATATGCTTCACCAGCTCTCTGTTATTGCCATAGTCAGGGGACTTTTATGAATGAGATTAGCCTATTACAGTGATGGCGAACCTATGGCACGCGTGCCACAGGTGGCACGCGGAGCCATTTGTCAGGGCACGCGAGGCGCTGCCCTGTCAGTTGGCCAGTGCGCATGCGCGTGCTGGCCAGCTGAATTCACCTTTTTAAAAGCTATTTTTCGCCTTCCCCAGGCTACAGAGGCTTTATAGGAGCCTGGGGAGGGCGAAAAGAGCCTCCTCCGCCCCCCCGGAGGCTTCAGGGACCGTCCCTGAAGCCTTTGGAACGCTTAAAACCACCCTCCGAGGCCTCCCTGATGCCTTCGGAGCGCTTAAAACCACCCTCCGAGCAACCCGGAAGTCACTTCCGGTTTGCTTGGAGGGTGGTTTTAAGCGCTCCGAAGGCTTCAGGGACGGTCCCTGAAGCCTCCGGGGGGGTGGGGGAGGCTCTTTTCGCCCTCCCCAGGCTCCTATAAAGCCTCTGGAGCCTGGGGAGGGTGAAAAAAGCATGTACAAATGGGGGGGGTCGTGCGTTGTGTGTGCATGCGCACTGGGGGGGTCACACGTTGCATTATGGGTGCAGCACGCCCGCACTCAACCCCCCTGCACTCCCCCCACTTGTGGCATGCGAGCCAAAAAAGGTTCGCCATCACTGGCCTATTAGCTAAACCCATTTTAGGATGATACAGGTCATCTTTCTGCTCCAACACTTCCAGGCCTGTTTTGTTGTGAGGAGCAAGGACAAGATAGGACAGGACAGCATAGCTTTATTTGGCCGAGTGTGATTAGACACAGAAGGAATTTGTCTCTGGTGCAGAATTTCTCAGTATACATGCAAGCAATAGGGTAGAATAAGCCTAATAATAATGCCAGTAAGAGAGGGTAGTAAAGAAGGTAAGAAGGATAATAATACTACAGCCAAACAACATGGGTAAATATACTTAGACATAAGGCAGTATTCTAAGAATGAGGTGTTCATCAGACTAATGGCCCTGTGTCTAATTGTCTTGGCATGCAATGCCCTATAGCAGCATCCCGAGGGGAGGAGTTGAAACAGTTTATGTCCAGGATGAGGGGTCTGCAGACATTTTCTCAGTCCTCCTTCTGACCTGCACAATATACAGGTCTTCTGTGGAAGACGGGTTGATTGCAATTGTTTCTGCAGCCTTAACTATCCATTGGAGTCTGTACCTCTCCTGTTTGGTTGCAGTATCAAACCAGGCAGTCCATTTCTTTCAAGTCAGACTGCCTCCTTATACCTGCCAGATCCCTATGCCAATTTCTCAGTTGGTTACCACCAGGCTCAGCCTGAGAGCTACAGCTGCCCAGCTGTGATGATAGCCAGCTGCAGAGTGACACAGAAGACAGAATTTTATGCTGCTTTGTGTTGCAGTTCTCCTTGCCAACAGTTGTTCAAGTAGCTTTTGAAGATGAGTTTAGCCATGTTTTGGAGTAGCACTAAACCCATCAGCTGATATCATGTACGTAATAATTGAGCTCCCTTCAACTGTATCCATGCAAAACCTTTGCAAAAAAACAGAGTGAATGTTAACATTGATCTAATGATCTGTCAAAACGCATCCCCTCTCACTTTACTGTGATTAGGCCTTGACGTTACTCTGCCTTGTATATGCCTTGTTAACAAAACTAGAACAATGGAAAGGACAGTTACACCATTCTCTTAGCGTACAAATTCAGACAGACAAGGCAGACAGCGTTATCTCATGGGATCAGGAAGGAAATTGGGAATGGGTTGGAGACAAGGAAGCTTCTTTCATTCAAGTTGTACCTTAGAATCACTTTTAATAGCAAAGTTACCTTCCTTTCTTTTCTTTTTTTAAAACCACTGGATCTAAATGACCTTGTTGCAAAGCACTTCAAGTTGCCAAAAAGAGCTTGTGTAAAAACGATGAAAGAAGTTCAACCATTTACTGTTTCCTAATCCAGATGTGGCTACTGTTACAATTATTCCTCCAGGAATTTAGTGGCATATCCAAGAGTCTCTCATTTCATCCCCAAAATCATCCTGTGAAGCAGATTGGGACGGAAAATAGCAATACATCCAAAGTTATGCTCCATGATTAAGGGAGGATTCAAATCTTAGACGCCCTGATCTCACTTTAGCACAGTGTTTCTTCTTGGCAATTTTAAAGTCTCTAGACAAAATTCCTCAGCCACTATGCTGGAGATTCTGCAAGTTGAAGTAAGGTCATCTTAAGGTTACCAACATTGAAAAATACTGGTCTAGCACATTAAGCTTTATGTCACACTGACACTACCTGTTTAAAAGAATTCCAGTCTCCCTTTCTAAGAGACCCTGGCAGATGCAACAAATTTGATTGGTCATTCTTTTTGAACCACAACCTGTAATTTTGCCTGGGGTAGCAGCAGGGCCGGATTTTCCTATAGGCTAACTAGGCTTCAGCCTAGGGCCTCAAGATCAAGAGGGGCCTTTTATTTTTATTTATTATCTGTGCCACATTTTTAAATAAAGGTTAGTACCAATTACAACATGTTTCTTTTTATATATTGATATATATCACAGTAATTATGTATTTTATTATCTCTCATGTAATTTACAAACTTAAAAATGGGAGGTAAAAGGGCCCCATAAGTGGAATAGCCTAGGGCAGTGATGATAAACCTATGGCACGCGTGCCACAAGTGGCACGCGGAGCCATTTGTCAGGGCACGCGAGGCGCTGCCCTGTCAGCTGGCCAGCGCACATGTGCACGCTGGCCAGCTGAGTTCACCTTTTTAAAAGCCATTTTTCGCCCTCTCCAGGTTCCAGGAGCTTTATAGGAGCCTGGGGAGGGCGAAAAGAGCCTCCCCCGTCCCCCCAGAGGCCCTCCGGAGGTTTGCTCGGAGGGTCGTTTTAAGTGTTCCGAAGGCTTCAGGGAAGCCTCCGGACGGTCCCTGAAGCCTCCGGAGGGCCTCCAGGGGTGCGGGGGAGGCTCTTTTCGCCCTCCCCAGGCTCCTATAAAGCCTTTGGAGCCTGGGAAGGGTGAAAAAAAGCATGTAAAATGGGGTGGTCGCGCGTTGTGCGCGCATGCGCACTGGTGGGTCGCGCATTGCATTATGGGTACGGCACGCCCACACATGACCCCCCTGTGCTCCCCCTCCTTGTGGCACGCGAGCCAAAAAAGGTTCGCCATCGCTGGCCTAGGGCCTCTTTTCATCTAAATCCGGCCCTGGGTAGCAGGATCCAAGGAGCAAGGGAGAGGAAAATGAGTTTAAGAGGCAAGCACTTGTAAGGAAAAATGGGAGGTTTGAAAATGTGGTAAATGGACTATTTCTTGCAACAACGTGCTTCTTTTACTTTACACAAAAACATACCCATAGGTTACATTCATGTTCTGCACTAAAATGGGTTTCATAATGGCTTGTAGAATAAGCTTGGTAGTTTGTTCACACAGAACAGTAAATCATATACCGTGGTTTAAAAACCAGAATAGCTGCTTACATACCGGTATATCCTGTTGAGCCAAAATCCAGCATTTCTTATTATGGCTTAGCACGATCCATGATTCCATTACTGGAATCTATGTTGGGAACAAAGCTGGAGTAAACAAAGAGCTAATGCATAATTTCAGAGATGGACTTAACTGGTAGCACTTAATATAACGTGTTGCTCGGTTTTCCTGATTCAATAGAGACCAACAAGCTTGGGAGGGCACAGCATGGAAAAACTGATATGCCATTTCTGTATATTCGGATTTGCAGTGTCTTACATTTTCCATTCAATAAACCCTTGATATTTTCTTTGTTACTAATTGTTGATGGTCAAAAGCTAGCAAAGAGCCTTTTCAGTATTCATCTATGGCAGAAGATTGCAAACCTTTTGCCAGTTTGCCCAGTTTTGCCCAGCCAACTTTCTGCCAAAAATTGCACCCTGCTGAAGCCTTATTATGTTCCAGAGTCCGACCAGCATGCCTTACTTCCAGAGAGATGGCTTTTGTTGCTGCCTGCTATAAGGAGAACGAGGATTCGGAGGGAAAGGAAAAGCCACTCTGCCTCTGAAAAGAGTATTGCAATTTGTGCTTGTTGACTTGATGGTCAGACTTGATCCAGAATATAATTTCTATAAATTATGTCTCAGCATATTATTTATTGCAGACACACTCTTAAAATCTGACCTGTCCATTATGATTGAACTTCTGAAGTCGTTCTTATTTTCCTTGTAGCCCCACAACCACATCAAGGTAGTGCCTTGCTGGGGGATTATTATTTGATTGGCTGTGAGGCAATATCAAAATGCAAAATAAAAGGCAATAGTAAGACCATACATAATAAAATGGTGAAAAGGGGAAAACCTAAATAAAATATAATTCATAATTCACTCCTTCAATTTACTCTGATCAGATTTATATCTTATCTACATTATAGTTTAGCATGATTCTAGTCATATTACTTTATGAATTTTAATAGGTCTATCTTCATTAGTCCGTCACATGCTGTCATAATCACTTCTGCAGAACTGTAACAAGTTTGTGCAATGTTTTTTATTTTTATTTTCTAGTTGTGTTGAACTTGGCAACTATTGTGTTTCATAAACTATGATCCATGCCCCCCTCCCCTATCTTTGAGTGAGTGTTGAGTCCAGGTGCCTGCCTGGACTAGTCTCTGCAGTTTACCATACAATACAATAGCAGAGTTGGAAGAGACCTTGGAGGTCTTCTAGTCCAACCCCCTGCCTACGCAGGAAACCCTATACCGTTTCAGACAAATGGCTATCCAACATCTTCTTAAAGACTTCCAGTGTTGGGGCATTCACAACTTCTGGAGGCAAGCTGTTCCACTGATTAATTGTTCTCACTGTCAGGAAATTTCTCCTCAGTTCTAAGTTGCTTCTCTCCTTGATTAGTTTCCACCCATTGCTTCTTGTTCTGCCCTCAGGTGCCTTGGATAATAGCTTGACTCTCTCTTCTTTGTGGCAATTTCTTGACAAGACTTTAGAAGCAGCTTGTCCTTGCCTCTTCCTTCCTAGGGCTGAGAGAGAGTGATGGTCCAAGGTCACCCAGCTGCATTTGGACCTAAAGCAGGACTAGCATCAGTCTCCCAGTTTCTAGCCTGATGTCTGAATCATTGAACCAAACTGACTTTGCTGAATTTGGCAACTACTGTCTTTTCTGAAGTGTTCCATGCCTTTAGATATGCCAACTAGGACACTCTATAATTTGTTTAGCAAACCATAGCTTAATGCAATTTGTGGATTTAGGTTTTATGTATAGAAGACTATCTTAAAAAAAAAATCTAAAACACAGAAGCAGCTCTGACAATGTGTCTGAAAAAGATGCTTACACCACAAACTAGTTTTAATACTCACTCCTTCTTTGCCCACTGTCTTGTGATTGTGAACATTGTTGACAGCTACATCAAACACAATTGCTAGAATGCTATTGGACACGTAAATTATTGTGATAGATGTGAACTGTAAACCTTTGTAAAGCACTGGATATACACATTTCTCTGGAAAATTTATGTGCTAGTCTGGGAGGCGGCTAGAGTAAGTCTCCAATCTTATACTGCCTCCCTCTGGCATTGGAGAAGTTGGCTACTCCCAAAATAAGTTAATTTTCATGCCCTGCGTTGCAGGTTCTCAGCAGTGGCAGACAGTATCTGGCTGCCGTTAGCTTTTTTAGCCGTCAGGTTCTTTTTATTTGTTTGTGTACTGCCAAAATCCAATAATTCTTGCATGAAAACCTTCAGTGAATACCTATGCTGTAGGCACAGTTGAGAAATGGAAGAACCTTGTGTGGCAAATCGTTTCCATATTGTTGCCAAGAACATTACATGAGTATATTCTGGAGCTGAACTTGACGTCATGCTTTAACTTTTTCATCTTCTGGTCTCAGTGTGACATGGAACTGGAATTAAATCCAACAGGCTTAATCCTCAATCCAGTAGGGAAGAAAATCAAACATATATGATGACCTAATCTCTGGTTAAACATGTAGGTGGCTGGCTCGCCATGAACATGTCATCAGTTTTTTGTAGGTAGATTTGTTGACTATGAACATTGGTGATGTCTTCAGAGAGCCATATGCAAGAAACAAGAGGTGTTGAAGGTGTGGGGAGACCCAGGTGCTATTCCATCATCATCTAAAAAAGCTTTCTGGGTAACTTAGAGTTAGTTACACTCTCAGCCCCTACCTACCTCACAAGTTGTTTGCCTTGGGGAAGAATAAAAGGAAAACTATGTACATCGCTGCCTTGAGTTCCAGAACAAAATATTCTGCTAGTAAATGGTAGTATTGTGATTGGCCACACCAGCACCACAAGATGAGTATGTAAATGTGATAAATGTGATAAATAAATAAATAATAAAATAAAATCATGTGGGATTGCACTGGGCAGTCTTAGCATTAATTTGAAGACTACATTTACCTCTGCACAAAAACAGCAACTCTTGTTACCTAATGGCACAGCAGACTTTGCCTTTTAACTTTTGTCTCTATATGTGACTATTATATTTTCAATATATTATTTTGAAAAAAGTCTGAAACTATACAGTAAGTTCAGCAAATATGTAAAGATGCATTAGGATAAGAACAATAGTTTAATAAATCATTAAATTAGACAACTTGTCACCTGCTGGGTCATTCTTTCACAGACATTTCTTTAGTAAACAGAATGACCACTAGTGGGCAAAGACACTATGGGAGCAGGAACAACTTCCGTTTTCCCGCCGTCTTCCCCATTGGATTTACATGAGGGGAAACTGGTAAAGAGCATCAGAAACGCTTCTCCCTCCCTCCTTATCATGCTGTCATTCTCTTCCTTGCTTCTGTCTTCCTTAGAATTTCTGCCAGCTTCCCCATTTACTTTACTTGTGGGAAGCTTGTAGGGAAAGAGTCAATGGGAAGTTGAAGTCCAAGGCTAGCAGACAGGTAAGTGGTGAGTCATGAGAGGCGCTGTGTGCTTGGGGAAGCATCTCTGGATGTGTGGAAGAGATGCCATACAGGTTGGGGAGGAGGCACAGGGAGGTGGTGTGATTGAAGAAGAATTGGGGTGGTAGTGTTCACAGATGGTGCATGGGACTGCTTGGGAGAGTATGAGAGGTGCCATGCAGGTTAGGAATGGTGCAGAGGCAGTGTGGTGCAGGTCAGAAAAGGTGAATGGAGATGTGCAAGAGGTGCTGTACGGGTTAGGAAAGGCACAGCAGTAGGGTGGCACAGGCCAGGGAGAATGTGTGGGGGTCCACAAACGTAACATGATTTTGGGGAAGGTGCAGGGAACAGCATGGGCCAAGAAAGTGCTGAGTTTTCCCCCTGCTCTGTTCCTTCCTTCCTTCCTCCATATTCATTTCCTTCCTTTCCCAGCAGGATGATAAGCCCATTTGTGATACCTTGGTTCAAAAATTGTTGTCCTATGATGCACCATTCTGCCCATTTAAATAAGAAAGAATTTTAATATATAAATTTTCTAATAAAATGGTAATTTTTAAAACAGATGTTGCCCAAGAGGGATTGGATATTATGCATATATTCATACAAAACCATTCATCTGACATTCTCAAGTTAACGTCTTTCTTTTTCTTTCTTTCTTTTTCTCTTTCTTTTCTTTTTCTCTTTCTCCTCTGTAGTTCTTTTTCAAGAGAATTGATTTTTTTTCTGAAATCACTTTAGTATAAAACAATATGCTGATTCTGCAGAGATGTTCTGCAGAAAATTTATTAAAAATTCTTTAATTTCCAATTTTCTTCAGAGTTCTTCTGTAAATTAGAGGTCAGAAAACACCATCAAGGATTTCATGTTGAAATATTCTGAAAAATGTAATAAACAATTTGGCTGAATCTAACAACCAAAACAATTTCCTTCCATAATTACATGCTACACAATTTCTTCCCTCAGCCATGTGCTAATTTGCTTGATGCTATCACACCTAATACTGGGAAAGATTGAGGGAAAAAGAAGAAAGGGACAACAGAGAACGAAGTGGCTGGATGGAGTCAACAAAGCAGTAGGTGTGAGTCTAAATGGACTCCGGGGGATGGTAGATTTTATTTTATCGGTGCATCTTCATTCTTTTTTGTTTTGTGGCGTTTTCTTATTTTTAATAATTTCTAAACCGCTCAGAGTCACTGAAAGTCAGGTGACATATAAATTGAATATGTAAAGAAATGGAGGTCAAAAAAGATAAGAGATTTCAAATGTATGCTGTATGTAAATGGAATAAAGATGGATTTGATTTTTAAGTGGACAACTCTGAAACTAAATCAGAGCCTCAAATCATTTTTATTCAATCGGCTTGTAAGGAGGGAAGACGGTTTGTTTATACCGTGTTTCCCCAAAAATAAGACAGGGTCTTATTTTTTTTCACCCACAAAATATGACTTGGGCCTTATCATCAAGGGAGGGCTTATTGTTTTGGGGTTGGCATACTCCCAACTCCTCCCTCCGGCCAGGCAGAACGCCACTCCCCGACCTAGCAGTATCCCGAAGGCGCCAAGCAACATGAGTGCCTCCCCCCCCTGCGGCTTGGCGCCTTCGGGATACTGCCTGGCCAGAAAGGGGGGGTTGTCCAGGAGGATTATTTTCAGGGGGGGCTTATATTTTTGCCCACACGAAAAATGTGGCAAGGCCTTAGTTGTATTTTCGGGGAAACACGGTAGGGTCTGCTAAGGGGATTGGACTAGACCTCCAAGGTCCCTTCCAGCTCTATTCTGATTGATATCCAGAATACGTTTAACTCACTTAAAGAACCAATAAGGCTAATACGTACCATTTTTTTCTTTTGTATGATAAAGATATGAATGTCTTCACTCCGATATTCTTCATCATGTTCACCCAAAGGAACCTTTTGTAACTCAAAGTCCCTCTGAAGAAGCTATGATTTAAAATTATACCAGAACAAGCTCTTAAAAACCACAGTATTCTCAAAATATTATTTGTGCTGCTTATGACTGTTTTAGGAAATAATATAAAGCATGAAATCATTACTCAGTATTTTAGAATCCTGGTTTTGAAAACCTGCCCTTCTATTCTTGCAAAGACCCCCTCCCCAGAGAAATTTGATTCCTTCAGATCCACTTGAATGTGACTCACCTCAAAGTACCTTTTCTCTACTTCTGGGTTTTGTCCCACAGTCCTTTCTTCATAACAACAAAGGATGAAAGTATCCAAGCCAGCCAAGTCCCTCAGGGTCTTAACAAGTGGTTCCAGTGACTAATCATGAAAGTTAAATATTTGACATTTAGCCTCCACCGTTTATATATGGCTCAGTCCAATTTGTACTTCAAAAAGATGAAAACAAGCAACTGGATCACTGTATTAGCAAATATTATTATTTCTTTTGATGGCCTCTCAGAACTTTAAGTTATTTTGAATAATTACCAGGCAGATAGCAGTAGTAAGTGCAAGTAGAATCCAGAGAAAGATCAGAATATAGACTTAGGATGACAATCATGAAGTACTGAAAGGCTATTATTTTTATATTCTATCAGCCTGACAAAAGATGACATAGGAGTTAGAGAAGGAGAGAACTCTCAATAGCCTACATTCCAACTTTCAAAATCATGAATAAATAGTTATGCTGAATGTTTATGGGAACTGTAGTCTAAAACATCATTGGGATCCTTGGCTATCTACCCTAAACGTATAGCATCTGACCAAAACTGGAATATCTGGACTTAACATCCTATTTAGTTATGAAATTCACTGGATAACATTGGACTACTTGCTATGACTGTCTGTATGTATCTCACAGAAATGATGTGAGGACAAGATGGGTGCAAGGACCTTAGCCCTTTAACAGAAAGGAAAGGGCTTTTTTTTAACCATACTTAAATGCAATTTTAAAGAATTTGGGCAAGGTGAACTCCTCAAGATCATTCAGAAATCTTATAGCCAAACATAAGACTCAAAAGTTCAACGGTGTTCATAGGCTTTGTACTCCCTACTGTAGAAAGAAAACATAGCTCACTGGTTATCATTTTACTGTGGCATTTCTACCATGATCTCACAGCATCAAAATCAGTTCAAAGGATGTCACAAGTTTAATCCCAATTGCAGGGCTAGAGATTCTTTGCCTGTCCTCAACTCTATTCTTAGCCCACTGATATTAATTAATGGAATGCAGTTTACCTCTTTGTAGTAGATGCAGTCTGCCATCAATATGAAATCAGGCGCAGGAAGAAAATCTGTCACATCCTCCCCCCTAAACATGTGAATAAAAGGAGTAAAGACTTGTGGAGTAAAGACTACTTATTTAACTAGTCCATATGGCCGTATATCTCACATGAATCTCGGAGCAGGGGGGGGCTAACAACTAACAACAGAATAAAACAACTACAATTAAAAGCACTATATATATATATATATATATATATATATATATATATATATATATATATATATATACACACATACATACATACATACATACATACATACATACATACATACATACTAGTCTCCCTTTATTTATTTATCAGCACAAATACAACACAAACATAGCAAAGGCAACATTAAAAATAAAAATATGGTTTTCTGCCTGGATGGTCTTCTGTAATGAACCGAAGGACAGAAAGGGGGAGTAGTGAGCTCCCTCCCATATTTGGGCATACCAGGGGTTGTAACACAAATACATACCGTACCTATTTCCCTGGCTCAGCTGATAAGGAGGAGAGCCTGTGGCTTAGTGGCTAATATATCTACCTAATATGTAATACAGCCCAGGTTCAAATCCCAGTAAGGGTATGGCTAGCTGATGAGAGCTAAATAGCTTGAAATAGATCTATACTAGTCTCCCTTTATTTATTTATCATCCACACTATCATGATCCCAAGCTTGAGGGCAAAACCAAGTTTGTAATGTCTTGAAAAAGACCAGCAAATTCAGAGCCTAATTACCTCTCAACCTGTGGGTCAGGACCCCTTTGGAGGTCGAACGACCCTTTAACAAGGGTCGCCTAAGACCATTGGAAAACACATATTTTCAAAAAAATACGGAAAACAGAAAATAATTTTATGGTTGGGGGGGGCCACGCAACATGAGGAAATGTATTAAAGGGTCGCGGCATTAGGAAGGTTGAGACCCACTGTTCTAAGAGGATGAAGTTGCAGAGGGTTGGTGCCATGGCAGAAGAGGCTGGATGGTATCTCCTGCCTCAGCACCTTTCCTACCAAATCTAACAAAACACCACTGGGGAAATACAATAAGCAACTAAAGCCCAGAAGGTTGATTGATGTAACACAAACAATATTGGGAGTATTTGTTACTGATTGGTTTATTTTCAGTGGTCATTTTTCCCTTTGTTTCCTGATGTGTCTTATTTATAGAACTTAGTTATTTTACTAATGTTATTCTTATCATTATTAATAATTTAAACTTATTGGCCACCTAACACCAGTGTTTATATTGTATTAGTCACCCAGAATTGCTTTATGAGGCAAATGGCCATATAAATCTAATCAATCTAATAAAAAATATAGAAATAACATTTGATTCATTCGTTATTTTATGTAGGCCCTGAATTTTAGCCAAGTTTCTTAAAGCAGAATAGTTAGATGCACATCTGATGTATCATTTATTTAAATTTTCCAAAGTCCTATCAAACTTTATAGTGTAACTTTAAATATATATAATTCACTCCAACAATTTATCAAGGTCCTTTGCAGACTGAGGTACGCTAAAAATATTTAATCTGCCTTGTTAATCTTGTCAACTTCCCTCTGTGAGGGAGATGGTTTAAAAATATGATTAAACATATAAAATAAATTAGACTGCTGTAACTGTCTGATTAACCAAAATAGGCTTTCAATTTCTTAAAGTAAATAAAATAAAATTTAATACAAACCATTTCAGTACCTTGGCTTGAATAGAACCTGATACAAGATGTTCATTATTCTCAATGTTCACTTTTAATAAATCCTGAACTTCCTCCAGATCAGTAACAGTAACATTTGCTCTACAAAAAAGGAGGAAGGAAAATACATTAGTTTTCCTGGTTCCCCCACTACTATTCAAGCAATGCAAGACATAAAACAGCATGAAGTATAAAACCCACCTACTGAATGGTATAAAATTTTGTGAACTGCAGTTAATTTCAGTGGCTGAACCAAGATTTCTTAAATTTGTCTACGCTTACTGGGAATTCTGGGAGTTGAAGGCCCCACATCTTCAAAATGCCAAAGTTAAGAAACATTGGGCTAAGACTAATATAGGGTTTAGATTTGTGTGCATCTGATAAAATGATTTGCCTTTTAATAAGATGTGTTAGTTGGAAAAGGTGCTATCAGAATCCATACTGATTATTTGCCACAGTAGACAAGCATGGTTCCCTTCCACAATGTCAATTTTTAAAGAAGTTTTGACTTGCCAAAGCAAGTCATGTACAGGAAATTCCTGCCAAAGCAAACCATGAACAGAACTAAATGTATTAACGCAACACAGAGCCGGTTCTCTTGACAAATGAATTAGATATAGCTGGAAAATATTACATGTGAAATATGGCCTAGCTTACTTTCAAGTAACTGCAATAACCCTTTATAATAGTCCTAGAGAGAAAATAATCTCTGTCTCTCTTCCTCCAATGGAGCAGGCATACAGAGGGAATTTTGCATCATCAGTGTTGTGCCTATGATTAACTATTTGCTTGACATGCTAAGGTGTAGTGTGATTTATTGCTTAACTTTTCGAATGAATACAGCCATTACAATTTGTAAGCAATTATTTCTGGTTTAGTGTGAGTCTATCCAAGCTGGATTTATTCAACAGCCATGGGGAGAGGGGGGGGAGAAGCTTTTTGCACTTTGTATAAGTAGTAAGTGGGTTAAAAGTTCCTCTTTGGGGGAGATGGGTGGTTCAGAAACCTGAACTATAAATAAGTAAGTACATCCCCAAAAGGGATAAACAAAAAACTTTCTTGGTAAACAATCTCTGATCAGGAAGGTGTGGAGATGGTAGCAGGGCTCTCGAGCTCCTTTCTGCTTCCATCAGAAGCCCGGGGTGCCTAGAAGAGCTGCTTTTCACACACAAGCCGCACGGATCGAGGTTGCTCTTTTCTCTGCCAGACCCGAGAGAACATCCAAGGCAGGTCAGAAGACCAGAGAAGGCCCGCCCTCACGCCCGCCTGCCCTCGTTCCCGTACCCGAGACTGGCGGCCACGAGGCCGACGAGGCCGGTGCCGGCGCCCAATTCGAGCGCGGCCTTGTGGCGGAGAAGGCCCACCGGGCTTCCGCCGCTCTGCTCCGTGCCTTGCCCTGTTTGCGCCGCGCTCTTCTCCAGGAAGCGGGCCAGCACCAGCGCGGCGTCCCACACCACCGAGCCCGTCCCACCGGCTGAACGCTGCGTCAGCCGGAGGATCCCGGAGCCGTCCCGCCGGGGCAGCTCCCGCTCGAAGACGACCGCCGGTTGCGGCGGCGACAACATGAAGGAAGGACGGGCAAAGCGGGCCTTGCTTTCCGGCGGCGCCCTCTGACTGGGAGCTAGGAAGGGAGACCGGACAGCCGCTCTTCTCTGCTCGCAGCTGCCCAGCGGCGCCCCGAAGGATCAGCGCGGAGACTTTCCCCCAATTCCCCGCTAGGTTTCCCTACTCCTACGCGAAGGGCGTGTCTCCGGATAAGATTAGAGTAGACGGAGAACGTGAGAATAGCAGCGGCGGAGGCGGCAGAAGTAGCGGTGCAGCCATGAATGAGCGTAGTCGGCAAAAAGCGAAGTAACTCCTTCATGTTAACCGTGACTCTGTGTGTGTGTGTGTGTATGAGGGCCGTCCGTGGTCTCTGCCCTCGGGGTACGTTCTCCCTTGCCGAGATTAGGGTGGCCCCAATCCTGCCGGCCTTTTGCCAGACCTTGAAGATCTGGTTTTGTATTTTTTGGGTGTATTGACAGGCATTCTTTTTTCTCAGCTGATATCACGTTTATGTCCATTTCCAATGCATTTTCTCCTTCTATTTTCCCAATAACAATCCAATGAGGTAGTTTGGGCTGAGAAAGAATGACTAGCCCTGTAATGTTGTGCTTGGTCTCAACTGATTTGATTGTTGGCTGCACGTAGGATAGGCAGGTATTGAAATTGAACAAATTTCATATACTCGTTGGTTGGTTGAAGTATATAGGCGTGTCCAACTCTCTGCGACTTTATAGGCAAATGCTTTCCATGCTACCCCCTGCTTCTTTCAATTGTTGGATGTTCAACTTTGTGTCAGATTTGATATTATCAAGCCAGCATGCTTGGTTGCTTGTCCTTCTTGTTCCACTAGCCATTCCTAGCATCATTGCCTTCGCCAATGAATTTGCATTCATGACATGGCCAAAGTAAATTAGACATAGTGTTATGATTTTAGCTTCTAGTGTTATGTCTGATTTTATATGATTCAACACCTCACTGTTACTCTGGCTGTCTGTGGTATAAGTAATAATTTATGCCAGCATTACAGTTCAAAGGCATGACTTCTTCGATAAGCCATTCTTAGTGTCCAACTCTCACACTCCTACATCATTATAAGGAAGACCTATACCTATACCTATACAGTTCTACCCTGCCATTTGCATTTATATCAAGACATCTGCTTTTCCAGATCTTATTCTTGTTAATCATTGCAGCGCGGTCTAAGATTATTCTGCATTTGCTTTCAGGACTAGAAGTGCCATCATGAACAATTTTGGATCCAAAGAAGATAAATTCTCAAACTAATTCTGTTAGATATTAGCATATATCGAGATAAGTCTTCCCTCAGGTCCGCTCCTACAGCGGGAAACAGGTATTCATCTGATTGGTCAATGGGCGTGCCTCATCCCTATAAAAGGGGAACCCTCCGACCACAGGTTAAGCTGGATCACTACTACTACTAATAAAATGAGCTGTTGAGTTACTTCGTGTCCGCAGTCTGTCTCTCGTTGCCCAGATCTAACATTGGCGACGAAGGTGGGATTGAGAGACAGATAGGACGAAGAGCGCACTTCAAGAATCTCCGGATTTGATCCAGCCCAGGAATTCGGCAGAAATTCCGGCAGCCATCTCAGATCACCGCAGCGCGGCAAATTCAAACTGAGAAAATGGCGATGCATGCTCCCCCCGCTCCTTTCGACCCAGCAACCGACGAATGGGAAGCCTTCATGATTCGCTTCGAGTGTTTCCTCGAAGCAAATGAGTACACGGGGATCACCGATGCAAGAAAGAAAAATATCTTCCTCGGCTACTGCGGAAAGGAAGTCTTCAATACGGCCAGAGACCTCACCGCGCCTACTCCAATACAAGCAGTACCGTGGGCGACGCTGAAACAAGCCTTGGAAACACATTACGCGCCAAAACCGTCCCGCCATGTCAGCCGCAAAGAATTCAACACGAGGACTCAAATGGCGGGAGAATCCATTAACCAATTTGTTGCAGCTCTACGAAGAATAGCAGCCCACTGTGAATACAGGGATTTGGAAGAGCATATCTTAGAGCAATTCATCTGTGGGGTAAGAGACATTTCGTTGCAAAAGAAACTGTTAGCCAACCCGAATCTAACCCTACAGTCAGCATTGAACAAAGCAAGAGCGTCGGAATCAGCGGAGAAATCAGCAGTGACCATACAAAGAAGGGTCAACGAAACCCAGCCGGCACCGAGACAAACCAGAGTCCACTACGAAGACGCAAGCCCCGACTACGTGGATCCCGAGTTCGAGGACAGTCACCTAATGCAGAGCAGTCACTGGAGGCCTGGGGGGAAACCCGGATCCCGCTTGCCGCCCTGCGCAAGCTGCGGAGGGAATCACCCCAGGTCTACTTGCAGGTTCAGGAACGTTGTTTGTTCGCACTGCAACAAACTTGGGCACATCGCACGAGTGTGCCGGAGCGGAGTCCCTGCCTCACGGCAGCCACCCATGTACCGCCAACAGAAGCCCAACCCAGGGGCTTGGCGAAATCAAAAAGGGCGCCCAGAGAGAAATCCACAAGTGTTTACCCAGAGAGAAACTCCCCAAAGAGCTGAACGAGCGTATTCCCAGAGAGATTACTCACAAGAAAGTGAGCGAGCGTATCCCCAGAGAGAATTCACACAGAGAGCCGAAAGAGCGTTCTACCAAGACGCTCAACGAGAGTATTTTCAGGATATAGACGATGAGATAGAGTTGACCCAGAGAGAGGAGTTGCGAACGTATCTCACCACGATACATCAGGTCCGCCCTAAGCGGCCCAAAAGGCTGAAAGTCACAGTCCTCTTGGAGGGCTCACCCTGCGAGCTGGAGGTTGACACAGGATCAACCCTGACGATCATTTCATGGGCATCCATGAAACAGGCCATTCCCGGCCTCAGAAAGAGCCAACTGCGCGCTCCTGACGTCCTGCTACGAGACTACCAGGGGAACCAAGTCCCCATCGTGGGCCAAGGCACATTCCACATCCAGTTTAAGGACATCGAAGCCCAGCTGCCCGTGACCATCTCCAGCGCGCCATTGCAGAACCTCCTGGGGCTTGATTGGTTTGAAGCCCTGGGATTAGAAGTCACCGGAATCAACGCCGTGAGAAACAGCAGCGCTGAAAAGATCTTTAAGGAGTTCGAGGATGTGTTCAGCTCCGGTCTTGGTAAGTATGTGGGCAAACCAATATCGTTCAATTTAGATCCAAATGTGGCGCCAATCCGACTTAAACCGAGACGAGTGCCTTTTGCACTCCGCCCAAAAATAGATAAAGAGATAGATAAGTTAGTGGAACAAGGAATCCTTGAGCCGGTAGATCACGCGCGTTGGGAGACACCTATCGTGACCCCAGTTAAGTCAGACGGATCAGTCCGCTTGTGCGCAGACTATAAATGCACAATTAATGTCGCGCTACAACAGAGCGCATATCCGGTGCCCGTAGTACAGCACCTATTGCACTCATTGGGGCCAGGAAAGGTTTTCGCTAAGTTAGATATGGCACAAGCTTACCAGCAACTGCCAGTAGATAGCGCCACAGCGGAGGCCCAGACTATAGTGACGCACAGAGGAGCGTTTAAATGCAACCGGCTACAATTCGGCGTAAGTATTGCTCCAGGATTGTTCCAGAGCGTCATGGAACGACTGTTGCAAGGGATACCGGGAGTCGTCCCATATTTTGACGATATCTTGGTGTCCGCTGCAAACGAGGAGCAACTAAACAAAAGAGTCAGATCTGTTTTGGCCAGAATCAGAGAGAAGGGCCTCCGCCTTAAAAAAGAAAAATGCCAAATTAACGTGCCTAGTGTAGAATTCCTGGGTTATAGAATTGATGGTCAGGGAATTCACCCCACTGAAAAGAAAATTAAGGCAATCCAGGACGCCCCCACACCACGAAATCAAACCGAGTTGCAGGCCTTCCTCGGACTACTTAATTTCTACAGCGTTTTTCTGAGACAGAAGGCGACCGTTGCTGAGCCACTACACCGTCTACTCCAGAGGAACGCACCATGGAGATGGGGACGAGCCGAAGCTGCAGCATTCGCCGGGGTAAAGCGCCTGCTCACCACTGACTCACTACTTGTGCAATACAGTCAAACCCTCCCGCTGGTATTGACCTGCGACGCATCGCCTTCGGGGTTGGAGCAGTCCTCAGCCACAGGATGCCCGACGGGAAAGAAGCACCCATTGCTTTCTACTCCAGAACTCTTTCATCGGCCGAAAGGAACTACAGCCAAATGGACAGAGAAGCATTGGCTGCCGTTGCAGGTGTGAAACGTTTCCATGAATACCTCTACGGCCGCGATTTTGAACTCATTACTGATCACAAACCGCTGTTAGGACTTTTGGCGGGAAATCGCCCCACTCCGGTCTCCCTTTCTCCACGTATGACCAGGTGGACTGTTTTCCTGGCTGCGTACTCTTACAAGTTAATTCATCGACCGGGCTCCACTCTAGGGCACGCAGATGCGCTCAGCCGTTGCCCATTACCAGACATTTTGCCAGACCCCACTCCAGAAGTACCGGTATTGCTCATTGACTGTTTGGATTCGGGACCGGTTTCTTCTTACGATGTCGCAAGGTTCTCCTCGAAGGACAATTTAATAAAACAAGTGCAAACTTGGGTATGGAGGGGGTGGCCGAAGGGAAATGTGGGCCCGGAATTCAAAATGTTTTGGTCTAAACGGGACGAACTCTCCGTGTTACAGGGATGTTTGTTGTGGGGGGATCGAGTTGTTATTCCTTTTGCTCTACGAAAAAAGGTATTGAATGCTTTACATATGGGTCATCCGGGGATCGTGAGAATGAAAGCGTTAGCGAGAAGTTATGTGTGGTGGCCCAATATGGACAAAGAAATAGAGGAGTGGGTGGCCACTTGCGACCCATGCCAGGAGTCGAGACCAGCACCCCCGGAAGCGCCCGCCACAGAATGGGAGAAACCCAAGGCACCCTGGTCACGCATTCATATTGATTTTGCAGGACCATTCCAGGGTCAAACCTTCCTCATAGTTGTAGATGCTTATTCTAAATGGTTAGATGTAGTCCTAATGACATCAACCACGGCAGAGGCAGTTATAAAGGTTCTTAGGCGGCTTTTCGCCACCCATGGTCTACCAGATCTGTTAGTATCGGACAACGGGCCCCAATTCACGGCCATGCAGTTCGAAACATTTTTAGCAGGGTTGGGAATCAGACACGCCCTCATCGCGCCATTCCATCCAGCGTCCAATGGTCAGGCAGAAAGAATGGTGCGGTTCGCGAAAGAGGCCCTCGCCAGGATGGGCCCGGGGGATTGGCAAACACGCATTGACCATTACCTCCTCATTCAACACATTACCCCGAGCGCAACGACGGGTAGAAGCCCCGCTGAACTACTAATGGGTCGCCGCCTACGGTCTCACCTGGACAGGCTCCACCCGAATTATTCTACCTCGGCTCCCCCAGACTCTACAAGTAAGGTCAGATCTTTTAGAGAAGGAGACACTGTTTATGCTCAAAATTACACAGGGGGGACATTGTGGATACCGGCGAGGGTCATTGGCATCATGGGCCCTCGATCGTATTTGTTAGAGCTTGAAGATGGGCGGAATTGGAGAAGGCACATCGATCAGCTTCGAGGTCGCCTAGCACAATCCAACTTACGGGATGAGGGCGAAAGTTTCCTGTCCACAGAAAGACAACCGCAGGGAAACTTCATCCCAGGAAACGACGACACCGGCGAGCTAAGCGGGGGACAGGACATCACGCACGCAGCTGAGCAACCCCCCGTCATCACAGCCGCTGAGCAACCCCCCGTCATCGCAGCCGAACAAGATACCAGGGAAAAGAGCATCGAAAACGCAAGACCTCCAGAAACAGAAAAAGCACCCGATCCTGCAACCACTTCAAACCAACAGGAAACCAGTCCTGCAAGTACTTCAACGCAACCTGAACTCCGACGTTCCTCCCGAGCAAGACAAACACCCACCTACCTAAAGGACTATGTCACCTACCGCAACGTCCCATCTAGGAGGGGAGGGGTGTTAGATATTAGCATATATCGAGATAAGTCTTCCCTCAGGTCCGCTCCTACAGCGGGAAACAGGTATTCATCTGATTGGTCAATGGGCGTGCCTCATCCCTATAAAAGGGGAACCCTCCGACCACAGGTTAAGCTGGATCACTACTACTACTAATAAAATGAGCTGTTGAGTTACTTCGTGTCCGCAGTCTGTCTCTCGTTGCCCAGATCTAACAAATTCAATGTCTTCCTTGTTTATTTTAAATCTCTCATGTTCATCTGCAGCTGTTGTCATTATTTGTGTTTTCTATACAGTTCCTCCTTCCTCCTGATGTTAACACTCAATCCTTCTTTTTGACTTTCATCCTTGATTTTCCAGATCATTTTTTCCAGATCTTCCTTATTTTCAGCCGATAGTGTCGTATCACCTGTGTAAGTTATTTGATTCTTCCCCCAATCTTCACTCCATCAGATAGTTTCAGATCTAATTTCCGCATAACCACTTCAGCATACAGATTGGAAAATGGGTGTTGGTTACTCACTCGATACGCCCCTTCTCCAAATGGTGGAGACATCATCCAGACATGGGTATTCCAGCCAGTATCCAATAGGACTGGGTCTACCAAATTGACAAGTCCCGCCCTCTGTGCTAGCCTCTCCAATTTAGACGAAGGAAGAATAATGGTAGACTGCTGTGTCACTTATAGATAAAAATGTAACCTCTCCTTATTGACATAAAAAGATTAGTCCGAACAAAATACTCCCCAGGTGGGGCTGGATGAAGTCTCCACCATTTGGAGAAGGGGCATATCAGGTGAGTAACCAATGCCCATTCTCCCAGTAGGTGGAGACATCATCCAGACATGGGACATACCAAAGCCTAATCTGTCCCATGGGAGGGAACGGAGTGAGGATTTAAGAATCCTGTTGAGCCACCACCCGCTGCAATACTCACCGTCCGAAAGCTGCATCTGCCAACGCATATCTGTCTATCCTGTAGTGGTGGATGAATGGTGTTGGCGTTGTCCACATGGCCGCCCTGCAGATCTCCTCCAAGGGAGCTTGAGATGACCAGGCAGCTGAAGTGGCAGCGCTGCGTGTGGAGTGTGCAGTGTTTTGTGGTGGAACCGGAAGAGAGAAGGAGATATATGCCCTGGAAATAGCTGGGCAAACCCAACGTCCAATGTCTGTAGAAGAAGCCTTGGACCCCTTCTTACCTCCAGGTTGGAAACATACAAAGAGAGATTCTGACCGTCTGAATTCTGCCGTGCGCTTGATGTACACACGCAAAGCCCAACGCACATCAAGATAGTGCCATTTGCGTTCCATCCAATGTACTGGATTGGGACAAAAGTCCGGAAGCACCAATTCTTTTTTTAAAAAAATAATTTGTTTTTCTTTTTAATTTTCAAAACAAACACAAAACAAAGAATCTTCCTTCTTTACATACTGTAGAAAGTGTATCAGTTGGTTACAAAACTTTCGTGCATCTCTTCCACAGTCATCAACCATAATTCATATTAACTCAAGTATTTATACGTTACCATCATCATACCTCCATTTTCATTTGACTATAATTGTTTAAATGTCCTTCATCATAAAACATACCAAGATTTAATATATAACCACATACTGGCATTTCATTTACTATTTCTAAAATCCTCCAATAACACTGAATCCTTATGTCTATTCTAGCGAAACATCCATAATATTTAATAACAAAGTTTTCTAATTCTTCTTTCCAAATCACTGTTTACAATTCACATCCAGTTTCCTTATGTTGTACCCATACATTATATATATATATATATATATATATATATATATATATATATATATATATATATATATATATATATATATATATATATATATATATATATATATATATATATATATATATAATATGTTGTACCCATACATTATATATATATGGCAGGGAGCTCACTCCTCCCTCTTTCTGTCCTTCAGCTCATCACAGAAAACCATGCAGGCAGAAACCCATATTTTTATTTTTAATGTTGCCTTTTTATATTTGTGTTGTATTTGTGCTGATAAATAAATAAAGGGAGACTAGTATGGATCCATTTCAAGGTTGGGTTCAAATCCCAGTAAGGGTATGGCTAGCTGATGAGAGCTAAACAGCTTTACATACATTATCATTATCCCTCCTTTATTTGACTATATCCTGTATCATATCATTTTCCCCCTAATAATCAAGACTTAACTGAATCTAACTTAATTCTTTTTTTTATTAACCTTTATATATAAAACAAAAGGATTTCTAATCTTCCTTTCATGGGTACCATTCAATATTCATATCCAATTATTACTTATCATAACACTACACATGTATACATCATCATTATCAATTATTTATTTAACTATTGTCACTAAATTTCACTAAGTTTAACTAGTTTTAAATTATACACTTCCATCTATCAACCTGTATCTTTCCAGTAGCAAAACAGTCTCATGTCTTCTGCCATTTGTGGTATCAGTCCTCTAATTATCTCCTTAATCAAATTTGTATGGACTCCTCTTAGCAACTCATTGCTTATAAAATCTCTCATGTAATTTTGATGCCCTTCTTCTGTTTCCTTAATCAGCTTATCTTTAATTGCCAGTAGTGTTATCAATGATGTTGCTAATAAAATTTCTCTCTTAAATCCATAAATTCTTTTGTTTCTTCTTCTGTGTTTTGCCATCTGGGGTAGAGTTCCCCTCCATTTAATTCCTCTTTCAGTGTTCCACTCTTTCCATTTCCAGACACAAACCAATCACCATAAATATCAGCAGATTTAATTTCTTTATGGTCATTTTCCTCTTCGGTTTTTAGGATTCTAACCTCCACTTTTTCCACTTGATAAGCATCTCCAACTTCTTCATCATATTTTACTGTTAGATGCTCTAAGTCTTCCAACTTCTTCCCCATCTTCTCAAACGTGTTTGATAATTTCTCAATTTCTAAGAATATCTTTTGCAGGCTTAAAGTTTCTTTCTCCTGTTGAAGTTGTGCCATTATCTCCAGCTAACAAACACTGCTGTTCTGGCTTGGAAGGTTTTTACAAGATTAAGCATAAATTCACAATGAAATTTTATTTTAATTTTTCTCTGGTTAAAGATATACTTCAAAGGGACATCTGTATGCATTTCTTCTAATCATTCTCTATAAACAAGCAGTGAGACCTTGGAGTGCCAAGCCAGGATAATCAGTAAGGAAAGTAAAAGAGTTTCGTTTCCAATACACAAACCTCCAGCCTCCGAGTAGCAGTGTTATTGTTACAATTTTCTTTGTTTCTTTTTGTATCTTTTTTATATTCCAAGTTAAAAAAAGATCCGATTCTTTTTTTTTTTTTTTTCAAAAAGTTTTATTGGTTTTTTTAAAAACATTTATGTGGAAAAGGGGTAGGTGGAATTACAAATTTTGGCAGTTGCAAATGTGGCAGACGCCCCCTCCCTCCAAACTCCTAGGTTACATCAAAATATCAAATCTTAATACATAACCATAAAAAGTCAGCATCTTAATTCTAGAAAAAATAATTTTCAATCAATTTATATAATTATAATATATAGTCTAGTTATAAATTCATATTTACTTTCGGTCTGTTTATAACATTGTGATTTCCTTATTTATTTTTGTGATCTGAGTTTTCTTGGTGTTGCCCCTTCACCCCCCGCTGGCAGAGCTCCGGCCCCTCCCGTGTCCTGTATGACCGTTGTAGTATCTTCTGTTTTTTCTAGGTTGACTTTGTTTTTTTCCATAAAGGCCTGTGCCTCTATGGGTGTATTAATTCTGATTCTTGTCTCCTCCCAGAATATTAGCATACCTTCAGGCATCAACCATCTAAACCACACCCCCTTCTGGTATAGTTTATTCGCCAATTGCGAATAATTTTTCCTTTTTTCCCTAATTTTTTTGGGAATCTGCTTTAGAATGGTTATCTCCCTATCACAGTATGTCAATGTTTGCCCCCTTTGCACACCCAGTATTTCATCTCTTGTGGTTTTCCTAAGAAATTTAATGTGAACCTCTCTGGGTACATTATGTGTTCTGGCATATGCTGAATTCACTCTATAAGCTAGGTCTATCTCCCAATCCATCTGCTGTTTATCTTTGTGTATGTATTCAGCTAAAATATTAGTCATAATGTCCCTTATGTTTTCCCCATCTGCTTCTATTACATTTTGAAATCTAAGATAAAAGGACATTCTCTCAAACTCTATTTTCATTTGTTGGATGTCAAGTTCTTTGTTCCCCTTCTGTAAAGCCTCTACCCCCCCCCTCGCCTCCGCCACCCCACCCTCCACAAGGTCCAGTCTCTGTGAGTTCTTAAAGATTTGGGCTTGGTTCTGTTTAATTTCATCTTTCATTTCCCTTAACTGTTTCTTAATTTCCTCCTGGCCCTGTAGAATTTGTTGAAGCATTTGTTGAAAGTCTATCTCTGTAGTCTTGGGTTGCATCAATTCTGTTATCTTTGACTGTGTAGCTGGGCTAGACGTTGCAGACGTTGGGGCAGAAGTAGCAAATCCAGGCTTTCCAGGAGGTGGTCTTTTTGGAGGCATGGTTTTTAAAGCAAGGAAGTCTGTCAAAGTAGAGACTGGGCAGCTGGAGAAGTAGAGCAGGCAGGCGAATCCAGAAGGCAGAGGATCCAAACAGATGGGGATTTCTTTAGTCAGTCTAGCAGTAGATGAAAGTTTTTTCCCCAAAGAGTTCAAAGAAAAACAATCCACAAAAGATTCCTCTGGGTGGCTCGGAGACAAAGACCGGAAGCCTGAATTTTAGAGGTGGAGTCAGGTTTCACAGTTCATGAAGACAACGGAAGTGTGCCATCTTGCCCTGCCAGCTTTGGGCTCAGAGGCATAATAAAGTTTTAAAAGTTCAAAAAGTTCTCAGTTCACCCATAGATTCTGGAGCTAAGTCCGATGAAAGTCACTTTTATAAGGGTGAGGCATCATTAGTTGGCTCTCCCCCCTCCTCCTTCCCCTGAGGGTGAAAGCAAAATCTTCTCAAGCCGCTTGTCCAAGGGAGGGGGGGAAATCCCCCTCCCTCTAGCCGCACCTCTGGCAAAAATCCGAAAGTTTAACTTTTTTTTTCTTAAAAAGATGCTGAAGGGTCCATAAATTTAAGATAGAGGGAATGGAGAAGGGCAGCCTCTCACCACATTGCCGCTGCTTCGTTCAATAGCGCGTTCTCCGATCGGCATGGGGCGAGGCGCGCGCACACGGGCGCCCTCCGATACTGCTCCCCAGTGCCTAGAACGAAGCGGAGGAGCCCCCGCCAGCCGCCGCCGACGCCAGGACCCTCCGCGAGCCGTTCCCTCGGCAGGACACCTCTCCGGGGCGTCCTGTGCCCCCCCAGAAGCGGGGGAAGCCCACCGGGAGAGCGGGAGCAGGCAAAGGCTTGCCTGTCGCCGTAGCCGCCGGAACCGGAAGTCAAAAAAAAAAAAAGATCCGATTCTTGAATGAGTTAGGAAAACACCCACAGTAATGAAAGAGGAGAATTTTAGTCCATAGGTTACAAAGAATAATAAAAGAAAAAAAAATAGAAGAAGAAAACTGAATCCATTCGTTTTAAAAGGCTTGCATAAATTCCATCCATGAACATAGCATTTAAAAAGTAAGATAACCCACTGTCCAAAACCATTCAAAGCTTAATTCCGCCGCTTATTTCTTCTGTTCTCCAATTTAAATTAATTTTAAGCTTTTTATAGTCAGTCTCTTTTAAAATGGTAAAAATTCCTCACCAGCTGGAAACACTTTCTCTTTCCGTAACCTTCCGTTTTGGAGGCACCCCGGCTTCATCAGCCTTGGCTGGATTTTTTGTCGCCAGCTTGAAGAACTTCTCTTGCATCGATCAGGGACTTTGTGATGTCCCTGAGATCAGCAAGATGTATTCTTCCCGTTCACCGTCTCTGCGGGACGGGTTAGGTCAGCGGCAAAAGTATCGGCTGCAGTCTCAGAGCATAGAGACCACACACCTGTATTGTCGTGACGTTAGCTCCTTCTCCCGGAAGCACCAATTCTTGTGCCCTATGAAATACGGAATTAACCTTTGGTACGAATGTAGGATCCAGACAGAGGACAACTCTGTCCAGATGAAATATACATAAGTCCTGTCTGGTAGGCAATGCTGCAATATCGGAGACCGTCTGGCCGTAGTGACTGCAACAAGAAATACAACCTTGATTGTCAGATGATACCGAGATGCTGAATGCAGAGGCTTAAATGGAGTCCCTGTTAATGCCTCCAAGACCTTGTCAATGTCCCAAGAAGGAAATCTGTGTATTGTAGGCTTGAGATTGGTAGCGCCTCTAAGAAAACTGCGAATAAGAGGCTGATGTGAAAGCAGCTTGGAAGAATCTATGAACAGAACCGAAGACAACACCACCACCTGATGGCTGCTGTAATATCAGCCATGTCAGCAGGATAACCCTCTTGGAGTAGGGGAACCAACCTCTAGGTCAGGGGTTAGACTCCTTTCCCTTTCAGAATCATACTCATCAGGGACAACCACCCCATCCTCAGGCTGCAAAGGGGATGCGGGGGAGGGAGAATGTTCCCCATCTGTGTCACTGGACAGTTCTTCAGGACGACTCTGGGCCCTTGGAGAAAGTGTCAATGTGGCCTGAATAGGCTCCTCACAGTGGCGTGACTTGGCCTTGGCCTTGTGAGGTCCTGAGGCAGGGTACCATCCTGGACCTTCAAAGGAACTTTATTTTGTGCTGGAACTTTGGCAGGCTTGGGACCAACTTCCCTTACAAAGCCCACCCTTTTCCTGGTTGCCAACTCCCCAGATGCCGTAGGTGGTATAGAGGCAGGAGGGGAGCCCTGAGGGGGATCCGAATTCAAAGTATCAGAGACCTTAGACGCCATTGTACTCACGACCCTGTACGGAGCTGTCAAAATGGCGGACGGAACTTTTGGTACTTCAAAATGGCCACCGGCATTTTTTCCCACCGAAAACCTTCTTCCAAGATGGCTGCCTGGAATCTTCGAGTCCTCTGAGGGACTGTAAAGGCGAACCGACAATGCCGGTTATGTTGCCACGACCTCCTGGTTGTTTGAGGCTGCAATCGCTAACGCGATCAACAAACAGCCTAGATAAGGGAATCCGCTGCTCCAACAACGAATCTGGCGCGACACGGTGGCAGGGTGGCCGCTGCTGACGGCTTGGAAATGGAGGCTGCTATCAGTCAATTCTGCGGCCAAAGCCCAGAAGCCGCAAACAAGCCGAATGGCTAACAGAGCGGTGAAGCCTCCGTGGAACACAGCCAGGCACCAAAATGCCAACAAAAAGGCCGGAGAGAAGAACTCGTGGGCCCAATCCCCTCAGAAGCCATTAGGACCAGGGAATAAATCCTGCCCAAAAAACCTCCGCACCAAGCACCAAATTTATCAATTTAGAATTTAGAATAGCCAATAAAGCGGATTACAATTTATCACCAATTAATCCTACTTGCAACTAGTAAATCTGTCAGAGAGATCACCAGACACAGCCAGTCCAAAGGAAACAGACTGAGTCTAAGCTGGAGAGGCTAGCACCGAGGGCGGGACTTGTCAATTTGGTAGACCCAGTCCTATTGGATACCTGCTGGAATACCCATGTCTGGATGATGTCTCCACCTACTGGGAGAAGGTGATAAAATACATCCCTAACTCCCTGATTCTGAATCAATCTATCACCATAGTGTTCTCACTATTGCCTCCTGATCAGTGTACAGTGATATGATGAGTCTGATCAGGTGGAATGGGACACCAAGATCATGCCAAGCTACCCATAGCCCATACCACACCCACACCCACCCACACACTCCTCCTATTCTAAATATCTAATTCAGTGTGTTTATATTTGCTGCCTTTTTAAGAGAAAGGTATTCATAGATGAAACAGTGTATATCAGAATGAAGTTACCTGTGTAGAAAGTCTTCTGTTCCTCATATTACATAATAATAGGGAAAGCTATTTTGTTACTTTTACACAGCAATGAGACTCATTCTGGCAGCATAAATGTAACACTGTAGGCTTTACCTGGTTATTAAATTATAGCATTATCAGAAGCAATTTTTACTTTTCTGATGCAAGAAGCTGAGTTTCCATGAGTTATCAAGACTTGGTTTTAATATTTGAAACTGTGAACATACAAAAACCTTTTATTAATTATTCATATGAATAGAGCAACAACCTCTTATGTGCAAATGGGACTCATTTCATATGACCTGTCTTCAAATATGTTGGATGTTACAACAGATCATGTATTGTTTAACAAGATTTTCTTGACTAAGCCACTGTTGAATGGATTCACATGTAATATGAGTCAGAGTTGTTAATTGTATAAAAAAATGGTTAGGTGCACATGACATCTTGACTCAGAACAAAAAAAAAGCCATAATATGGTGAAATTTTCTTTACTACCAAATACATTCTTCCCCCTCATATCTGTTGCTCCAATATTAGTTTTAACTTGCAAGCTATGCATATTTGATGTTTTCTGGCTCTAAGGGCATAATGAAGATTAAAATGAGACTTGCACACTTCTAATGGCTACATGCACCAATAGTAGAGCAAAAATAACAACTGGTAAGGAGTAGTACATTTTTAGTAGCCCTTTTAGTTTTCTGTGTTGTTAGGGAAACCTGTGTGTATCTTATGCAATACCTAGTAAAAAGTATCCATAGTAAGATGTCCCAAAGGTACTTTGCTGAAAAAGCACCTTTGGGACAACCATTACTTAGATCAGTGCTGTCAAACCTGTGGCCCACTGGCTGCATACGTCACACACTAGCCCAGGGGTGTCCAAACTTGAGAACTTTAAGACTTGTGGACTTCAATTCCCTTCTGGGAGTTGAAGTCCACAAGTCTTAAAGTACTCAAGTTTGGACACCCCTGCACTAGCCACACCCACGCCTAGTTTACTGAAGGGGAAAAAAATTGCGACATCACGTGACGATGCGAATTTGATACCCTTGACCTAGATGACCGAGAATCTCCATAGACATATCCGATAGGTTCTCTTCAAAAGGCAACTGGACTTCCATATTTTTTTTCTTGAAAACTTTTCACTTCCTATCCAAGAAGCTTCTTCACTTCTTAGATGAGAAGCAAAATGTTTTCAAGGAAAAAAACAAGAAAGTCCAGTTGCCTTTTGAAAAACACCTTTGTGACAACCATGTCTTAGATTATTAACAATCTCCATAGGCATCTATAGCAAGAATACAGATTTTTTTAGTGAAATCTTTTGATTTCCAAAACTTAGAGTTTCCTTGGTTTTTGTCTAGCATTAGTCTCTGTATTTTCTCTAGCATTAGTCTCTGTATTTACACAAATTTATAACCAATCATTTGAGGACTGTTTTGAACTGACACCACATCTGAGCTTGAAACTTCCCAATTTGAAATAGAAGTAGATATTCCAACTTTCCGAAATTCTCTGGAAATGTTCCAAGCGGCCTTGTTTCTAATCTGAAAAGTCCTGGTTTACTTCGAGCACATTCTATTTTACACATCTCTATTAAGAATTATTTTCCCAATAAAGTAATGTAAGGGTTTCTTGTAACTCCATTCCCTTTGGATTTTTATGAATGACTGTTTTAACTGTGTTCTGAACCACCACTACCTCTTGGAATTTTTGGCTTAAATATCACATAAGGTGAAAGAGTTTATCACAGGGGTGTCAAACTATTTCTTTGAGGGCCGGATCAGCGTTGTAGCCAGGGGAGGGGGAGACAGGACGCCTCCTGCAGTACCCTGATGGCCAAAATGGGGAGCGTGGGGGGCTGCGTGCAACCCCCTCTGCCTCATTTTAGGTCTAAACAGTCTCCTACAGCACTCTGCCGGCCAACAATGGGACATGGGGAGGCCCCATGGATCCCATTGTCTGCCTCCCCGGCCTCCAGCAGCACTCTGCCGGCCAAAAACGTGGTGCACAGAGCCTCCCTGTGGTCCTTTTTGGCCGGCATAATGCCACAGGAGGCTGGGGAGGCCAAACACAGGCCGCGAGGAGAGGACATTTTGGCTGGCAGAGGCATCATGGGATGGTCCTTTGACATTTCCAGGCCAGATTTAAGCACCCCTGGTTTACCACAAGCAGGTGACATGAAAATTATTGGGCAAATAATCAACTAGTTTAGTCTCTGTAATAGTGGAAAGGAGGAGGAGTGTACCATGTTGGATTTTCTGCCTTTGGCACCAACTTGCCTAAAACTATTTCTAAGGAGTTTCATCTGTTTCTCTTAATATGATCATCTTTGCAAGAATAATATAACTTGAACAGGCTTTGTTAAAAATTAAGACCAGGTGATTTATTAGTCTGGTTAAGAACTCTGATACAAAGAACAGTAAAAAGCCACAGAGCAGTCAAGAGAAGGCTTTTGGATTCTACAGTACTTGAACATTGTGAAAGAGCCTAGTCACCAAAAAACCCCAAGGAATCCTGGTAGCACCTATTTCAACCAACCCATTTTAAAGTCATCACTGTATGCTGAATGTGCATACAGGTAGTCCTTGGCTTAGGATAGCTTTTTTTACAATTGTTCAAAAGTTACAATGACCTTGGAAAAAAGGACTTATGACCTGCACTTGCACTTACCACATCCCTATAGTGATCGCAATTTTGAGAGGTTAGTAATCGGTTCACATTTATGACTAGTTGTGGCACCCTGCGGTCACATGATTGTACTTTATGTTCTTTTTCGCCAATTTTTGGCAAATAACACCCTTTGGGGAAGCTGGATTTGCTTAACAATTGTGTGATTTATTTAATGCCCAATCAACAATTGTTGATTTATTTTATGACTAAAAATAGTTATAAAATTAGGTTTGACTAGACTTATGATCACAATGACTTACAACATAGATTCTAGTCACAATTGTGGTCATTAGTCTGTCTATTACCTATACATCAAAAGATTTCAGGCAAGCTCAAGATATCAACAAAGGGGTTTTAACACAACAATTGTTAATAAGATACTGTTAATCTGTTTCATAGGTAACCTTTATCTACATAACCTCCTTTCCTATCATTCCTATTTAAATCCTATATCAGTCTATCCCAGTTTATCAACCTTAGCCATGGTTGTGTGGACTGGCTGATCCAGCATGCTGACTAGAGATTCTGGAAGTTGAAGTCCACCCATCTTAAAGTGGACAAGGTCTAGCCACTCTACACATCTGATAAAGTGAGTTGTGGCTCATGAAAGCTTATGCTTTTTTTAAAAAAGGTAATTGAAAAAGGTGCTACCAGACTCTCTTCAGATCATTTTTAATACATGAACCAGACTCATTTAATATGCCAGCTTGAATGGAAAAGAACAAAGTTCAACTGGCCAGAGGAAGGTCTCATTTAAATTTCAGAGTCCAAAATAGCATTCTTCAGTATCTGCTGGTTTAAACACTACATTTTCAGAAGGGACCCCATAATGACAGTAAAGCTCTAATTTGAGGAAAGAAGGGTAATTATAATATGGTTTTCATCACTAATATGTAGAGAAATGCTTACAATAGTATAATGCACAGAAAGAACAGAAGAGGCCTCAAGTCACAGAAGTGTATACAGGTTATTACTTTGTAAATTATACATTATAAACAACTGTACATAATATGGCGCAATAGCTTTGTTGGCCAAAACAGCAGGCAACATTTTAGCTTAAGACACCTCCGCTTGTTTAAACAATGAAGGCACAACTGAATAGGACACACGTGCTAAATTCTCCTTGAACAGGTGGGTGAAGCAGATCCTTTTCTGCTTCTCACTTAATTGGGCCAATTGTAGTGCACTCTCTTGGTTTAGACACTTATCTTTTCCCAATTTCAGCAGCAAAACTACAAAAATTAAGACATGATGTCACCTAACATTTGAAAACAACAGTAATATAATGGTCTAGCGCAAACTTCTTGATTTTAATTTTTTTCCTGAAAAGAAAGTATCTGAATAGGCTTATAAAAACAAAATTAGAAACATGACATAGGTCTTCATGTTTGGTGGGAAGTCCATCAATTATAGCATCAATTAGGCACATCCACTTGAAAGTTCTCCCAGGTAAATCACATTGAAATGAATTATTCACTGCAACTCGGCTTGGGTGAGAACGTTTCATGAGTACTTCTCATTGCATCTTACCTGGTGCTTTCTAGAAGGCCATATTGGCTAGGATTGCAGTCCTGATACAGCTTAAAGACACCAGTTTGGAGAAGTTTCTCCAATTAATTGCATCTTTGAAAACACACACGCACACACAGACACACATATGGAAAGAAAAGGCTGCTCATGCTCCAGTTTGGAAATAAAATATCCACGAGCAACCTCTTTTGTTTTGGCTCAGTGCAATGAACTGATGTCAGTTTAAAATTAATGTAGTGTGTCATTTGCAGTGCAAAATATAGTTTTATTTGTCACAGCACTGAAGAGGAAGAGGAGAAGGCAGTGTTACTGATCCCCTGAGGAGAAGATTGATGGTGTGAGTAAACAGGCTAGAGTGAGTCTGAAGGCTGTTGTTGTTCCAATGCTTAAGGATGAGTCTTGATCTGCAGCACTCTGGTGCATGTGTTTGCCTGACGAAGGGCTCAAATACACGGTGTCATTGGAATAAATTAAGGAGAAACCGTAAAGCTGAGAGCTGCTATTCCAGTGTCAATGACTACATAACGAAGGTCATTGAGGAGCTTCTGTATTTTCTAGCAAAGAGTGTCTGTGCAAAGGAGGGTGAGAAAGTTCCCTCTTGTAAGTCTTTGGTGGCAGTTTTGGTAGCTGAGGACTAGAATTCTGACGAGGTGGGACTGGAGGTGCTGCAAGGCTATTAAGGTTTGGGCTGAGCATGCACCAGCGACGCAATATTCGAGGTGATGGGGTGCCAGGAGGTGTGTTGGGGGAGTTTGGGCATGTGCTAACTTCCCGGAGCCAGTCGGACTCTCTGTGAAAGTGTCCCACAGGGGGTGGCTGAAGATTGAATGAGCAGTTCACAAAGTGCTCTGGAGGGCGAAGGGGCACTGGAGGCGGAGTGTCAGGCAGAGGGTCTCTTGGTGGAGGTGGTGGAGGGCTTTGCAATGGCTGATCAAACAAACCAGTGTAAGCTGGGACTCGTGGCTGTATCTTTGGAGGAGGTGGCTGTCTCGGGGGGACAGCAGGAGGATCGTCATCAGATCTGGAACCACCCTGAAACACATATGAGCAGAATCATTCAAACTGTCCCCAATGTAAATTATTTTGAACAAGAACCTGCATTAACCCTCATGTGTCTTTATCTTCAAATTTCCTTCCTGGATCAGAACACTGATATTCTCAAAATACAACATTCCATACCACTTCTTCATCAGGCTTGAACTTGAATATTAACTCCTCCGAGAGTAAAACAGTTTGATTTAAAGTTAATGGTTTACCGTTCCACCAAAATGAGTGGATTTCAGGCCTAAAAACAAGTACCACATTTTTGGGAATATAAGACGCACCAGACTATAAGACGCACCAAGATTTTGAAGAGGCAAATTAGAAAAAAAGTTTTTGCACTCTGCAGACCTTGTGAAAATGGGCCTGGTTTTTTTTCAAAAAAGGGAATGAATAGCCTTTAGGAGGCTTGTAGAGTGCTCCTGGGGGTGCCCCCTCCCCAAAGCGAGCAAAAAATGGTCCATTTTTTGCAATAGCAGGACCGATTTTTGTCAAAAAAGGGCATGCATAGCCTTTAGGAGGCTTATAGAGTGCTCTTGATGGCTGGTGGGGGGAATTGAGTAAAAAACCAGTTTTTCGCTCATTTCTGCCTTCCCCATCCCCCAGGAGCACTCTGGAAGCCTCCTAAAGATAATGTACGGCCATTTTGGTGAAGGGGGTGGGGTTTTGGGAGGCAAAAAATGCTGTATTCAGTGTACAAGATGCACCCAGATTTTCAGCCTCTTTTTTGAGGGAAAAAGGGGTGTCTTATACTCCGAAAAATACGGTATTTCGAAATGGCTGGGAATACCAACAAGCTATGTTTGAGACGGTTAATGCAGCAGACATGAAATTGGCACATGAGCGGATTACCAAGCAAGAGGGTATGTGATGGTTTGAGGGGAGGCATTTGCAAATGCACACAGAAGAAACTAAAGGGAGACTGAGCAGTGAGATGTAAAATCATACACAGCTACAAGATCTCTGCTTTGCTCATAATCTATAAATATTGTACACATAAAGAAGTTTCTTTTAAATGGAAGATTACCTTTGAGTTGGAAAGCTCCTGATCAAATTTCTTGCGAGGTGGCAGAGGAGGAGGAACCAGGGGTTCTTCACTTAATTTATGCAAACTTCCACATGAACTAAAGAATGATTCTGAAGAACAAAACAGAGAATTAAGAATGTGTGATTGTACCCTGAATCTTTTGAAACTTTATTTGTGAAATGTATAAGCCCTTTCTATTTTCAATACAGAGAGTCCTTGAGTTACAACCACAATTGAGACCAGAATTTCAGTTCTAAACTAGGCGGTTGCTAAGTTCATACGCAATTTTACAACAGTTTTTGCCATGGTTAAGCAAATCACTGCAGTTAATTGAATGATGTGGTCATTAAGCGACTCTGGCTTCCGTCATTGACTTTGCTTGTTGGAAGCTAACTGGGAGGGTTGCAGATGGCAATCACATGACTCCAGGAGGCTCAACTGTCATAAATACATCCTGGTTGCCAAGAGCCCAAATTTTGATCACGATTGTGGGAATGCTATAATATTGTAAATGTGAAGAATGATTGTAAGTTGCTTTTCCGAGTGCTGTTGTAACTTTGAATGGTCACTAAATAAATGGTTGTAAGTTGAGGACTACCTGTACATCTTTGTTTATGTTTTGCTTTCTCTACCTGTATTTTATTAGCGTCTGTCTTTAGGACAGGCATTTGCAATTTTCTACTGTGAATGGAGCTGACATTTTTTAGTATTTTGGAGTTTAGAGTAGTGAAGTCAAGGGAAACAACGGCAATAGTTTTGGGTACCTAACTGACTTTCGGCACAAGCCTGTAAGCCTTTAGAAAGGCAGTTAAGAGCTGGATCAAAATGAGCAAAGTCCTGGTAGGATAGGATGCATTTTAATTCTGATAGCCATTTAATTTTTTCATTTTAGTGCTGCTTTATATTTCTGTTTAATGATTTTGTATACCATCTAGAGTCATATTGTTTGAGGTGGGTGGCCATATTATTATATACACACACAGACACAAACACACACACCAAGTCAACACAGTGAACATACATAATAGTCCTGCCTCCTGTTTTCCCAACAACAATCCTATGAGGTTGGTTGGACTGAGAGCGAGTGACTGGTTCACAGTCATAGAGCTGTCTTTCATGGAGAGAGGCCGAGCGCTCAGTTTCTTCATTCAAGGCCAGCACCTTAACCACTATACCAAACTGGCCAAATATAAATGGTCTCAAGAAATCATTGTGGGAGGGACAACATCACGATGACACGACCTGCGATCTCGAATTCCCGAGATCGCAGTTGATACTTTTGCCGCTGGACGGTCCGTATGGACCTAAACCATCCCGCAGAGACGGTGATTAGGAAGAATAGGTCTTGCTGATCTCAGGGACCCCGCAAAGTCCCTGATTGATCCAAGAGAAGTTCTTCTAGCTGGCGACAAAAGCACAGCCACAAGCTGATGAAGTTGGGACAGCTCCGGAATGGAAGGAAATGGAAAGAGAAAGAGTGTACAGCTGGTGAGGAAACTTTACTGTTTTAAAAGAGACTGCCCGAAAAAAACCTTAAAGCTAAATTAAATTTTAGAACAGAAGCGGAGAAGTTAAGCTACATTGGATTGCATTGGACAGTATGTTATCTTTCTTTTTAAATGAAAGATAACACAATTCTATTTTATGGATGGAATTTGCGCAAAGCTTTTTAAAGTGAACAGATTAGTTTTTCTTCTACTTTTTTATTTTTGTAACCTATGGATTAAAATTCTTTTTTTCATTTCTATAAGAGTTTTTTCCTTTTTCCTATTTTGTTTCATTTAAGAATTTTACTTTTTTTAAAACCTGGAATACAAAAAAGATACAAAAGGAGTACAAAGAGAGCTGTAACATTAGAGGGAAAGGAAGCAACATTGCCACTTGGAGGCTGGAGGTTTGAGCCTTGGAAACATCATACTTTCACTTCTCTCTTTGATCATTCCGACTTTGCGCTTTATGACCTTGCAGCTTATTTACAGAGAGTGATAAGAAGAGCATGGGGTGTTAATGCTGGTGTTCTTTTGAAACTTATTGCCAGCTGGAGAAAAGTGAAACAAGGTCTTATTGTGAGAGATTATAAATTAATTTTTGCTTAATCAAATAAAAAGCCTTGAAAGCCAGAGTGGCAGTGTTTACCAGTCGGAAGAATGGCACAACATCAACATCAAAAAGAAACTTTAACATTGCAAGAGATAATGTTTGAAATTCAAAAATTATTAGAAGTACCAGAGAGAATTGAGGAGAAACTGGAAAATCTAGAGCATATAACAGCAAAATATGATGGAGAATCTCAATTGGAAAATGTGGAGGCTAGAGTCCTAAAAATTGAAGAGAAAAACAAGCACAAAGACAAGAAATTTGTTGACATCTACGGTGAATGGAGTGTGGTTGGAAATGCAGAGAGTGGAATATGGAAAGGGGAGCTAGATGGCTAGGAACTCTACCCCAGATGGCAAGGTACAGAAGAAGAAAAAAGAGAAGAATTGATGGATTTAAGGAGAGAAATCTTATCAGAAGCATCATTGATGACCAAAGATATGCTGATTAAAGAAACAGATGGAGGGTATCGAGATTATATAAGAAATGCAACAAGCAATGAGAAGTTCGCACAAATATTATTAAGGGAATAATCAGAAGATTAATTCCACAAATGGCAAAAGACATAAGATTGCATTATTACTGGAAGGATGCAGGTTGATATATGAAAGCTTATGATAAAAAAGTAGTTAAACTTAGTTAAATTTAGAGCATTATGTAAAAAATGAAGTGATAATGGATATGGTTAAATAATAATAATAATAATAAATATTTATTTCTTAGCCGCACCCTCTCCCGAAGGACTCGGGGCGGCGTACAACAAAACATAGGAAATAAATATATCGACATACATATAACAAAACATATACCAAGACATATATACGACATATACAAGGAGGAGGTGAACTGATAGATAAAAACAAGTAAAAACACAATGTTTAAAAACCCCTAAATAAATTGAATGCAATTAAAATACCCCAAATAAAAAACCCGTCAGGAGCGATATAGTTGGATCAAAGTTGAGCCAGGCCAGCAACTTGAAAAAGGTGGGTCTTGAGCTTTACACGAAAGGAGCGGAGGTCAGAGGTATTCCTAATATCCGGGGGGAGGTCATTCCACAGGGCTGGGCCCGCCACAGAGAAGGCTCTACTGTTTATCTACCAATCTACCAATCATGATACAACCACACAACCAATCATTCCACTTACTGAAACAAAGCCAGCACCCCATCCCCTCCCACCAAGATTTACAGAAGACAGCAGCTCCGTTCCCATTTTAAGCCCAAGCTTGAAGATGGCAGGTGGGATCTTGCCGAAACGTTGCAAAGACAATTTCAATCTTACACGGGAAAAGACCCGAATACAACAAAACCGGCATGTATGTATGTATGTATGTATGTATGTATGTATGTATGTATGTGTGTATGTATGTATGTATGTATGTATTGGCTTAATAAAAAGAAATTGGATATAAATTGTAAACAGTGATTTGGAAAGGAGGACTAGAAACTTGGTTACTAAATATTATTGATTTTTATTTAGAATAGGTTATAAGGATTTAATGTTATTGGATGATATTGGAAATAGCTAACGAAATGCCATTATGTGGTTATGCTTTAAACTTTGGAATATTTTAAACAGAAGGACGTTAAAACAATTGTGGTCAAGTGAAAATTGAGGTATGACGATAGTAATATCTATAAATATATTTGATTTAAAATGTATGATTTGATATGTTAGGTGGTGACTGTGGAAGAGATGCACAAAAGCTTTTTGTAACCAATTGACACACTTTCTATAGTATGTAAAGAAAGAGGATTCTTTGTGTTGTATTTGTGTTTATTCAAAAATTTAAAAAAAATAAAAAAAATAAAAAAGAAGAAATCATTGTGCACATTAACTATAAAAAACCAGGAAAAAATTGCTCTAATTTTGTGGGGAAGTTTGGCATTTTCTGAAGTCTCATCAAGTTTTAAGGCACTCATATTTTCCCTCAAAACTGCCCCCAAAGCCCCAACCTCCTCAGAAGGATCTGAAAATGCTAATTGGATCATTGGTTATTCCCCTTGTTAGCTTTAGACAGGGCCAACGATATACAACTTTAGGGTTAGAGTGACTCTTGCTGTTCTTTTACATACATATACAAAGAGACCAGTGACGTGCGGCGAGGTTTATGACTGGTGAGGCACTGACACAGTGCTGGGTTTCAAATATTTTTAGACTTGTGGACTTCAACTCCCAGAATTCCACAGCCAGGCATGCTCAGTTCCAATTTAAAGTGACAGCATTTGTTTTTCTCATTTGCTCCTTCTTTCTTTTTCTTTTTCTTCTCCTTCCCCTCCTTCCTCCCTCTCTCTCAAACACACACACACACACACACACACACACACACAGAAGTTGGATTGGACTATCTCTCCTACCCCTTCCCTCTCTCACTCACTCTCAAACAAACCCACACACACACAAAAGTTGGATTGGATATCTTTTCCAGTGGCTTGAAAGCAGCTCCTCTGCCACCACCACCCCATTCCCCTGCTGCCTTTCCCAAACACCTCCACCATTGCAAATGCAGCCTGCTGTCTGGGTGGGAAATGCCTGGAACACAATAAAGCCCACCCACCACCTCCTGCTGGCAGGCTGGGGTGAGAGGAGAGGCAGAGAAGCCGGAGGGGAGCCGAGCCGAGCCTTCCAAAAGAAAGAGGCTGGGGGGAAGTGTGTGTACTACAGCATGGCTCTTTGCCTGGCTTCCTGCCTCCTCCTGTGGTCTCCTCAGTGCTCGCTTGTGCTCTCCCTCCCCAAGTGTAGTTTGATTGCAGGTGGAGCCACGTTGCCTTTTCAAACTTGTAATCAGTGAAGCTGGGCTAGATTTTTATATAATTTTATCCAGCTGTGTGTGTGAGAGAGAGAAATGAATGGGGGCCTGGGGAGGAAGTCACTACACTTGGGGAGGGAGAGCACCAGTGAGGTTAAGCAGAGTCATCCACGGTGAGGCAGAAACTAGCTCAGCTTTTTCCTTTTACTTTTTTTTTTCATGATGAGAGTGGTGAGGCTGTGCCTCACTTGCCTCACCTGACTGCACGTCACTGAAAGAGACAATGGGATTCTAAGGAACAACCAGAATACTTACTTGACTGTGGCAAAAGGACAGGAGCAAATATGCTGTTATTGCTACCTGTGAAGAAAAGGCAGAAAGGACACAATCAAGGCTTTTCCCTGCCGAAATATTTAGAACCAAAAATAAAGCTAAGAGAAAAAGTGTATCGTTAATTGTAGGTAACACAACTTTTTTCACCTGAACTTGACAAAACATTACCTAAGGATAACTTAAGGCTGCCTCGGGTATAGTCTGGGGATCAGAAAAAGGCCATGCAATGAACACATAACGGAAAAGAGATTGCTGGGGCACATTTGATGATGCAGATAGAGAAAGGCTGTAAAAAGACCAGGACTAGTCCTCATACTCTTTTTCTTTTTGCTATTGATACAGTTTTTTAAATGTGCCCTATTTGGCATACCTAACCAACTATTTGATCAGTGGCATAATCAGGCCATCTCCATGACATGAGATCTGTCCAGCTCTTCTTGGTGCAGGTGTGCTTTCTCTCCTCAAGAGAGTCTAACTCTTTCAAACTCAATTCTTCCTACACCAGCCAGGATAATAAACTATCTTTGACTTAGGCACCAGGGTCTTCAAGAGGGGTTTTGAGGCTTGTAAGGAAAAGTAGAATGGATTTAGGAAGTCAGTAATGAAATGCTGTGGGAAATAAAATATTTCATTATTAAAAAAGAGGAACAGTTGTCTATAGTCAATTAATCTACAAGCATTCTGCTCTGAGCACTTTGAACAGGGTTTATGAGCTGTGGTGGTGCAGTGATTAGAATGCAGCAATGCAGGGCTAATTCACTGCTCACTCCAGGAGTTCAATTCTGAGTGGCTCAAGGTTGACTCAGCCTTCCATCCTTCTGAGGTGGGTAAAATGAGGACCCAGATTGTTGTGGGCAATATGCTGACTCTGTAAATCACTTAGAGAGGGCTGTAAAAAGCACTGTGAAGCGGTATATAAGTCTAAATGCTATTGCCATTGGAAGCTGTTTGGGACTTGCAATTTCCTGCCAACATCCCTTTCGTTTGATGGAAGTCAGCAGGGAGTTGTGAGTAGATGCTTGCTTAATGACCCGTGATCTTTGCTTATCAATGGCAGTAGGGAGTGCCAGGACTGCCATCAGTAAGTGATGCAGCCACATGATGTCATGTTTTACAACCACCCTGAAAAAGGAAATTCTGGTCCCAAGTGTCATCATCATCCAAGGACTACCTGTACAGTGTTCTGCAAGACTCAAGTGGCTATGGCAGATATGCCTGGATCTCCATTTATGTGAAGAAAGTGACGCAAAAGGCTCTGCAGTCTCATTCATGACAGATGGGAACTGTTGAAGCCGCATATGAGCTTTGCAAAACATGGAGTGGCTTTAGGGATTCAAAGAGGGCTCTTTGTTTAAATGTTTTGCATGGCCTAATAAAAAGTCAAGGAATAGAAAATAAATGGTGAGCATAAAGATTCTGGGGTTAAATTATCAATCTCCATTGTGCCATTAATACTTGAATTCAGTTATAAATGGCATAAAAAGAAATACATTTTGTTCCAGGTCTTAAAAGTTAAAAGACTAAAAACGCTGCATTCAAAATACATTAACCCAGTGACTAGAATCTTCCAGAAGAAGTATTACCATCCACCTCTCACCTTCTAAGACAGACTTATGATAATACAGTACGGCAGTAAATCTGCAAATATCAGAGATAATTTTACTTTAGTTTTACTGTAATTTGAGAATGTAAGGTCATTCAGAATACTTACCATAGGAGCTATTGAGATCAATGTCTATGAATACACTGACTTCCGATGACGCAGACACTGGAGGAGTGGATGGGATATTTGGTGAGGTTGGTGCTGATGCTGCAGACTCCTGTTCAGTTTCAGTGATTCTGCTAAAACTAATCTTATAGGGCTCCTTTTCAAGAGGAGTTGGATGGCCTCTCAAAGTGCCAGATGTGGAGCTGTGCCTGCCAGCATTTGGCCTTATTCCAGGAGATTTTAGAGAGTAGTTGGTTTTTCTAGGCTAAAAGAGAGAGAAAAGAATCCCACAGTTTTATTCCCTTTTGTTTCTTTGACCTATTTTGTTTTATGTTTTAGAAATACAAGGAAATAAATCAATGCAAAAAAGACTAATCATGCTAAACTAAGCAAATTGCTTTTTTCCTTCCTAAGTCATCTTTTGCTTTTAAGAATGAAATGTTAATTCCAACAATACGTCTCTTCAAACTGCATTTGATTGCATGCTTTTGATATCTTCTCCGATAGAGAAGGAAGCAAAATGTTCCTTTTGCTTTGAAATGCAGTTCTCCATTGGAAACAAAGCATCTTTTGAGGCCTTAGATGTAAGCATTAATTATGCTTACATTGATTATGTGGAATAATTCAGAACACCCCACAGTAAAGTGCCATTTAACACTACAAAGTAATATTGGGGTGCTAATACTCAGCCATTGATATTATTATTTTTTTAAAGTTTTATTGGTTTTTTTAAAACATTTTTACGGAAAAGGGTAAGTGGAATGGTTACAAATTTTGGCAGTTGCAAATATGGCAGACGCCCCCTCCCTCCAAACTCATAGGTTACATCAAAATGTCAAACCTTAATACATAATCATAAAAAATCAGCATATTAATTCTAGAAAAAATAATTTTCAGTCAGTTCATATCGTTATAATATATAGTCTAGATATAGATTCATTGTTACTTTCGGTGTGTTTATAACTTTGTGATTTTCTTGTTCATTTTTGTGATCTGAGCTTTCTTGGTGTTGCCCCTTCACCCCCCGTTGGCAGAGCTCCGGCCCCTCCCGTGTCCTGTGTGACCGTTGTAGTATCTTCTGTTTTTTCTAGGTTCACTTTATTTTTTTCCATAAAGGCCTGTGCCTCTATGGGTGTGTTGATTCTAATTCTTGTCTCCTCCCAGAATATCAGCATACCTTCAGGCATCAACCATCTAAACCACACCCCCTTCTGGTATAGTTTATTCGCCAATTGCGAATAACTTTTCCTTTTTTCCCTAATTTTTTTGGGAATCTGCTTCAGAATGGTTATCTCCCTGTCGTGGTATGTCAGTGTTTGCCCCCTTTGTACACCCAGAATTTCATCTCTTGTGGTTTTCCTAAGGAATTTAATATGAACCTCCCTGGGTACATTGTGTGTTTTGGCATATGCTGAATTCACTCTATAAACTAGGTCTATTTCCCATTCCATCTGGTGTTTATCTTTGTGTATGTATTCAGCTAGAATATTAGTCATAATGTGCCTTATATTTTCCCCATCTACTTCTATTACATTTTGGAATCTAAGATAAAAAGACATTCTCTCAAACTCTGTTTTCATTTGCTGGATATCAAGTTCTTTGTTCCCCTTCTGTAAGGCCTCTACCCCCCCCTTCGCCTCCGCCACCCCACCCTCCACAAGGTCCAGTCTCTGTGAATTCTTAAAAATTTGAGCTTGATTCTCTTTAATTTCATCTTTCATTTCCCTTAACTGTTTCTTAATTTCCTCCTGGCCCTGTAAAATTTGTTGAAGCATTTGTTGAAAGTCTATCTCTGTAGTCTTAGGTTGCATCAGTTCTGTTATCTTTGACTGTGTGGCTGGACTGGACGTTGCAGACGCTGGAGCAGAAGTAGCAAAACCAGGCTTTCCAGGAGGTGGTCTTTTTGGAGACATGGTTTATAAAACAAGGAGATCAGTCAGTGTAGAAACTGGGCAGCTGGAGAAGTAGAGCAGGCAGGCGAATCCAGAAGGCAGAGGATCCAAACAGGTGGGAGTTTCTTTAGTTACTCTAGCAATAGATGAAAGTTTTTCCTCCAAAGAGTTCAGAAAAAAAAACAATCCACAAGAGATTCCTCTGGGTGACTCGGGGACAAAGACCGGAAGCCTGAATTTAAAGGTGGAGTCAGGTTTCACAGTTCATGAAGACAACGGAAGTGTGCCATCTTGCCCTGCCAGCTTTGGGCTCAGAGGCATAATAAAATTTTAAAAGTTCAAAAAGTTCTCAGTTCACCCATAAGTTCTGGAGCTAGATCCAATAAAAGTCACTTTTAAAGGGGTGAGGCATCCTTAGTTGGCTCTCCCCCCTCCTCCTTCCCCTGGGGGCGAAAGCAGAATCTTCTCAAGCCGTTTGTCCAAGGGGGGGGGGAAATCCCCCTCCCTCTAGCCGCACCTCTAGCGAAGATCCGAAAGTTTAGCTTTTTAAAAGTGCTGAAAAGTCCCTTATTTCAGAAGGAAGGGAATGAGGGGAGGAAGCCTCTCACCATACCGCCGCTGCTTCCTTCAAGAGTACGTTGTCCGCTCGGCATGGGGCGAGACGCGTGCACGCCCTCCAGCTGCTCCCCAGTGTCTAGAGCGAGGCGGAGAAGCCCCCACCAGCCGCCGCCGATGCAGGGGCCTTCCGCGAGCCGCTCCCTCGGCAGGACGCCTCCTTTGAGGTGTCCTGTGCCCCCCCAGAGCGGGGGAAGCCCACCGGGAAAGTGGGAGCAGGCAAAGACTTGCCTGTCGCCGTAGCCGCCGGAACCGGAAGTCAGCCATTGATATTATTATACTTTTCCCTAGAAACCTTGCCAGGTTTGAGAAAAGAGCAGTATCTCTGCAAATGGCACACATCTCTCAGCACACACCATTATTTTTCTACAAATTAAATATATACACTATCAAATGGAATCACGTAATTGCAATGGGGGCACTTGGCAACCAACTCACACTGATGCTGCAGCATTCTGTAGTCACGCGCTTATTATTTGCAACCTTCCCCACAAGCAAAGTCAATGGGAAAGGCAGCAGGGAGAATTGTAAGTCACTCCAGTAAGCTGCTTACCTGGCAGCAGGCAACCCCCAACCCCGCCATGCTAGTGGACCATTTATGTACTCTCTCCTGCCTGGCATTAGTTATTCTTGGCCCTGTGCTCATAATGTGCCTCGTGGGCCATTCCCCCATCAGGTAGTAGCCATCCTCAGGGCCCCACACACGAAGGTGGCCACACACTGGACCTTGTTTTTGTATCTGAGCAGTGGACGAGTGATCTGGGAATAGGGGATTTAGATATTACTCCCCTGTCATGGTCAGATCACTCATGCCTCCGGCTAGACTTCCCTGGCGCTACCCCCCACCGCGAGGAGGCGGAGCCAGTTTGTCTAAGCTGGTACCGCCCCAAGCACCTGATGGAACCAGATAGGTTCCAGACGGAGCTTGGGCCATTACCTGTAGCCCTGACCCACGCTCGGTCAGAGGACCTAGTGGCCGCCTGGAATAGGGCGACGGCTGGGGCCTTGGACCGGGTTGCGCCTCTGCGACCTCTCCTACGGCAGCGACCCACCCGGGCACCTTGGTATACCGAGGAGCTGAGGGTGATGAAGCGCCATAGGAGACGTCTAGAGAGCAGGTGGAGGTCCTCACGCTCCGAGTCTGACCGAACACAGGTAAGAGCCTATTTACGGACCTACCTTGTGGCATTGAGAGCGGCCAAACGTAGACACTGTGCCGCTCTTATTGCGTCTGCGGATAACCGCCCTGCCGCCCTGTTTAGGGTGACCCGCTCCCTCTTGGTGCAAGAGACGCGGGGGGCACCCTTACAGGGAAGAGCAGAGGAGTTTGGAGAATATCTGCAGAACAAAGTCGCTCAGATCCGAAGCGGATGGGCCCCCTCCAGCGGTCTGGACGGGCCGTCAACAGCGAGTCTTGTGATTCCACTCTGGGAAGAGTTTGACTCTGTTGCCCCCGAGGATTTGGACAGGCTGCGTGGACGGCTGCGACCCACCACATGTTCATTGGACCCGTGTCCCTCCTGGCTGGTACTGGCATCCTGGGAGGTGACACGAGGCTGGCTTCTGGGCCTGGTGAATGCCTCGTTGGGGGAGGGATCCTTGCCAACTGCCTTGAAAGAGGCGGTGGTGAGGCCCTTACTCAAGAGGCCTTTGCTTGACCCAACGGAGCTAGCTAATTATCGTCCAGTCTCCAACCTTCCCTTTCTGGCGAAGGTTGTTGAGAATGTGGTGGCGCAGCGATTTCCACGTCACCTCGACGAATCCGACTATCTAGACCCACGCCAGTCCGGCTTCCGACCCGGGCACAGCACAGAGACAGCCTTGGTCGCGTTGGTTGATGATCTCTGGAGGGCCAGAGATAGAGGTTATTCCTCTATCCTGGTCCTATTAGATCTCTCAGCGGCTTTTGATACCATCGACCATGGTATCCTACTGCGCCGGCTGGAGGGGATGGGAGTCGGAGGCACCGTTTTGCGGTGGTTCGGCTCCTACCTCTCCGGCCGGATGCAATATGTGTTGACAGGGGGGCAGAGATCGACCCTGAGACCACTCTCTTGTGGAGTGCCGCAGGGGTCGGTCCTCTCGCCCCTCCTGTTCAATGCATATGTGAAGCCACTGGGCGAGATCATCCGTGGTTTTGGGGTTGAATACCATCTGTACGCTGACGATACCCAGCTGTACATTTCAACCCCAAGCCACCCCAACGAGGCTGTCAAAGTGATGTCCCGGTGTTTGGAAGCCGTCGGGGTCTGGATGGGGGACAACAGACTCAAACTCAACCCCTCCAAGACTGAGTGGCTGTGGCTACTGGCACCTCGGTTCAGCCAGCTGATTCCATCGCTGGCCATAGGGGACGAGCAATTGCCCCCTGTGGAACGGGCGCGCAATTTGGGCGTCCTCCTTGATGCCCCGCTGTCAATGGATGACCATGTGGCAGCCGTGGCAAGGGGGGCGTTCCACCAGGTTCGCCTGGTGCGCCAATTGCGCCCCCTACTGGATTGGGATGCCCTACGCATAGTCACTCATGCGCTGGTGACGTCTCGACTAGACCACTGTAACGCTCTCTACATGGGGCTTCCCTTGGGACGCGCCCGGAGACTGCAGCTAGTCCAGAACGCGGCCGCGCGGGTTGTCATGGGGAGTTCTAGATACTCCCACGTAACACCACTCCTGCGCGAGCTGCACTGGCTGCCTGTGGTTTTTCGGGTGCGTTTCAAGGTTTTGATTACCATCTTTAAAGCGCTCCATGGCACAGGACCTAGTTACTTGCGGGATCGCATCCTCCCACATACATCCCTGCGGCCAATCCGCTCTCACAGGGAGGGGCTTCTCCAGGTGCCGTCCACTAGGCAATGCCAGCGGGCGGCGCCAAGGAGTAGGGCCTTCTCTGTGATGGGCCCAACCCTCTGGAATGACCTCCCCCCCGATATCAGAACCACCACGGACCTCCGCCCCTTCCGACAAAAATTGAAGACTCACCTGTTTCGATTAGCTGGCCTGGCATAATTTTTATTGTTACAACTGTTACCTCCTGGAAATATACTTTCAACTGGTATTTTAATGGGTATGGTTTTAAATCTAATTGATTTTAGGGCTTTCAGAACCATATTTATGTTCTTCTGTACAGTTCTTTTAATTTTTTAACCTCCTCCATATGTATATTTATATCTATATTTATATTTGTATTTATTATTTGTTATTTGTTGTGTGGACTGTACACCGCCCCGAGTCCTTTTTTGGGAGAGGGGGCGGTCTAGAAATGCGAAGAATAAATAAATAAATAAAATAAATCCTTGCCCTGTGCACTCATACCACACCTTGCCTGCTGGCCATCCTGCTTGCGAACTAGCTAGGATTCAGTGATCCTTGATCATTGCTTAACAATGGCAATGGAGAGTTCTGGGACTGCTGCTACTAAACGATGTAGTCAAATGAACTTGTGCATCACATCTGCATCAGTTAGTAGCAGAAATTCCAGTCTCAATTACTGTCATTAACTGAGAACTATCAGTACATTATTTGACTACTTACATATCTAGAGGGCTGCTTGCAATTTCGGGGCTCAATCTCCTGAGATTTGTTGAATAAATAGTCTGTGAATTCTTTTTCTGGGTAATTTCCCATGGGGTTCAAATTTTCAAAGAATCTCTGAAAAAACAAAAAAGTAAGCTTTCAACTAACCGTATCATAACAAAAAGTTCCAGTAGGTGTCAGCATATGCCAACCTCCCACCGCCCAATCCCAGCAAGATTCTAGAAATCACACTTGTTCCTAGGCTCTCAATCAGTTTACACTGTATCATATTTTATTTCCTCACATAGCGTTAGCAATGTTGGAATTATTTATGGATGGGATTGCATGTGTACACAGTATATGTGAAATGAACAAATAGCTCTACAGGAAGTCCTCAACTTACAGTCACAATTGGTATCGGAATTTTGGTCACTAAGTAATGCATTCGTTAAGCGAGTATCACGTGACAAAAGCCAATTTTATGATCATTTTTACTGTGACCACTGAGAATCATAAGGTCATTAAGCAAACCCAGCTTCTCCAACTGACTTTGACAAAAACCAGCTGGGAAGGAAGCAAATCACAATCATATGACTGCAGTGTTATGCAACCAGTCAGAAAGTCAAGCAGGCTGCCAAATGCCTGAGCTGTGGTAGTGCAACAGTCATGTGAGAACAGGTTTCAATCACTTTTTCTGAAGCCATCATAAGTTTGAATTGCTGTTAAACAAATGGTCGTAAGTCAAGGACTACCTATATTTCTATACATTTTGAACTGAAAGCAAACATGAAATATGAAAGCTAGTTCAATTTAATGGTGGCTGCAGGGTACTCCCATCTAATTTTACTTTCATAAATAAAATCTAAGAACTTGGGACACTTTGTGAGTTACTGCTAAATCTAATTCTCACCATTGTAGAAAACACTAATATACAATCACATAATTGGAAGGGACTTTAAAAAGCTCTACAACTCTCCACTTAAAACAGCTGAAAAATTACTCTCCAACCTCTTTTGAAGACCTCTAGCAAAAACAACCCACTTATTTATGTGGCAGCTTGTTCGACTGGCTGGTAGCTTTTACCATAAGGAAATTTCTTCTGAAATCTAGCCTGAATCCGTTTCCCCATACTTTTAACACATTGGTTTTATTATTGCCTTTTAGACATTAGAAAATATGTCTACTTCCAGTGACAACCCTTCAGCTATTTTGAAGGGGCAATCATATCTCTGCACAGTTTATTTTCTGAAGGCTAAACATATCCAGATAATTTAACAGTTCCTCTCAAGGGTTTCCTGGTAGCCCTCCTCTGTATTTGCTCCTAGTTGTTGGCAGTCTGTTATGAAACATGGTACTCAGAATGTGGGAGAGCAGTGTGGAAAATTTTCGGTGATCTGCCCACTTTGTCTGCATTAATGCACCCTAGGATAGCATTTGTCTTTTTTGCAGCTGCATTACACTCCTGGCTTAGTTATCAGCAAAGTAGCCAAACACAATTTGTCATCTTATCAAATTCAGAAGGAACTCTCTCTGCAGTGCTGTCCAATTACCCGGATGTCTGGTTCAACACGTAAACAGTAAGGTTGGTTCTGATACTGTTGGATTTCTCCTGTGATTTCAGCCACCTTCCTCCTTTTACTAAAGTTGATCAGTCCTTTCCCTTGTCTTTTTAGGAAGTCAGGATTCCCTTCTTCTGTCTTTAGAATATTTGTTAAGTATATTCCTAAATAGAGAGAAAGGGCAAAATGCTATTAGCTTCTTCACATCCATGACCTCTTTTTTGTTCATGAAGACAACAGACACACAGCCTTTAGAAAAATTAGCCTTAAATGGTAACTATACATTAAGTATTGCACTACCCTTTTGAGCTTTAGAACATCTAGCAGAAGAAGTTGACATTTTATATTATGAGAATGCAACAAGGAAATTTTTGTGGAAGATTTTTTTTTTAATTTGCTGCATCCGGCTAATAACTCAACCTATTTCCATGCGTTGTTGCACTGTGTAATAAATTATATAAAAAAAAAAAAAATAAGGGGCAAGATTCCACATGTCACATGACATGAAATGTAAAATAACATGTAATGAACACAATTTATAGCACATTTTGCAGTGAGACATACAGTTGTACCCATGTCTGTTCACTAGAAAAAGACCCTAAGATTCCTCTTCTCCCCTGAAGACCCTACATACTTCCCCCAAGCCTGAGATGACTTTCGATACATTTCTGAATGGTGAGAAGGAAGTGAAAGTTTTGCTGTCCAACTCCGAATAGCAGCAAATGAAAAAAATCTACTACCTTCTGTTGGATCAACCATAACTTAAGACTGACTCAATTTCCTGACAAAATTAACTCAGTGACACCTCAGAGAAGCCACGTCACTAAACCATTTTGGACCATTAACTAATAAGCTTGCTAACTTCTAGTATGCCTTCCAGTAATATGTTATGTCTTTAGATCCCCTCCCCTAAATTGGGCTGAAATATGTAAAAAATAGATAGCATTTGATGTTATACAAAATAAACTTAGTTAGCATGGTACTTCTTTGGAACCATACTCTGAAGGCATTTCAGCAATCATCTCAAATCTAAATACATTTTAGTTTTCATACAAAAATTAATCAAGGAAAGAAAAATATTCAGCAGAAAAGCATGCTCTCAAAAGATACTGTAAAATACCCCAAAAAGAATGTCATAATTTCCTTAACCATTTATGAATTAACAGGAATATAAAATACAGCCATTTTTTGTCTCTGTTTTGTAACTTACCAAAAAAAGGCACACATGGTGGATTGATTGATTTGAGTTTAGCAAGATATTTTTTAAAGTGATCCTGACTTAATTCTACTGCTTCATCTAAAATTTTCTTTTTTCTTTCTTGCAGTGCCTGATATTGGATAGAAAAACATTTCCACATATTGATATTGTAGGTTATATCTGTGTAATTGTCAGTGCTGACCAGAAATTGTGAAATCTTCACAACATCTCTCTAGTCTATATCATTTCTCAATATTACTTGTCTTTGCGGTCCATAATTATGCCTTATACATAATCATCTTGGTTGCTATATATTCTCTTTTTTGTTATTAAAATACATGTTTTAAGGACAGAAATCAATGGCTGTAGTAAAATAAAATAATAAAATGTACATTTCTTTCTTTAAGTATAATGCAAAATAATTCAATAATTGGCAGAGTAAAATGGAACAATGAATGTTGAGCTAGGTGCTAGGATTTACTTTATATTATCACAGATTAGAAACCTTATTTAATCTCCACAAAAAATCTCTTTCATGATTTATCATACTATATTGTGATGTGACGTGATATATGTGTTGAGGTCCTATACAAAAGGCAGGATGCAAAGTTGATAAACAAAGAAAGCGTTACCAGTGTCTTGTACATAGCTTGTTTCTCTCCCTCCCTCCCCCCATTTTCTTATTCCTTTCCCTCCTTCCCAGAATTTCCTTCCCTGCATAGGAGAGATTGCTTGGATAAGCTGTCTCTTCCTAAACTGCTTTTCTTTGTGTGCAGGCAAAGATGCTACTTGCTTGCAAGTTACCTCAGCTTTGCAACCTTGATTAGTTAATTAGCACCAGTGGTGAAATTCAATTTTTTTTACTACCGATTCTGTGGGTGTGGCTTGGTGGGCGTGACAGGGGAAGGATGCTGCAAAATCCCCATTCCGTCCCCACTCTGGGGCCAGTCAGAGGTGGTATTTATTCTCTGAACTACTCAAAATTTCCGCTACTGCTTCTCCAGAACCTGTCAAAACCTACTGAATTTCACCCCTAATTAGCATCCAGATTCAGTTTGGACTGCTATGTGAAATGGGCATGATCCTAATCAATTTGATCCCAAAGGCTTCCTTTTGTATCCTTAAGAGGTCTGGCCAGGAGCATGTCAAGCCTGCTGGCACCAATACACATACTTAAAAAAAAATCAAAACAATTTATTTATATATTTTCACATTAGATACATAAGTGCTTGATGAACAGCGTATTGTCTGGATCAATGTATTTTTATACAATAATACTTTTTCCACTCCTAATTTCTATCTCTGCTATCCAACCATATATAAAAAAGTCCCATGCTCGAAAATACTGTCTTCTTTTTATTTTTAGTGTCAGTCTATCCATTTCTGCACAATCTAAAAATGTTTTAACAATACACATACTTTCAAAGTATACTACCCACTGTGTGCTTGCTTACTCTCTTGTAATCTCTTCCTTTCCAATGAGTGTAATCATAGACATTGATTTTTTTCCTTGCTAATTATCCCAGAACCAAGGTGAGCATTCCAAAGGGTGGGGGACCATGGGAGATGGGGAAGGATTTTAAGATTTGCCCCTTTCCGCCAGCTTCCTTGTGAGAAGTTAACCTTCCCTGTGGTTAGGGTTCATCTGGCTAACTGAGGTCATAACCTGCTGACATTGTAAATATTTATGGGGCTGTTTCTTAATAATCTTTTCTAAGCTTTATTAAAGACCTGGTGTCTTTCTTGGTCCTCTCCTTCTTTGATGTCCATCCTGCAAATTCTAAATTAAGTGTACACACATAGATTATCAGAAACACTTAGTTTGGGAAATAATTCTCACCATGTTATTCACATTTGCACTGAACTGCAGCTGCCATTAGTATAAAACTGTAGCTTAAAATTATCGGTCACACTTTGATTAATGGTCAATCACCAAGACTTACTTCAAAGGTGTGGTCTAGTCTGTACACCGAGACAGAATTCATTGCACTGACTATTTCAAGAACTCCATTGAAATTATTTAAGTCCTGGAAAACCTGCAAAATTTCTATAATCCTGCTTAACACAGCCACTCGCTCTTCAAAGTTTTCCATTTCTACTATACACCTAATTTAGAAAAAGGAGAAGAAAAAACAGTACAGAGGCTTGTTGGATGCTATTTTAAAACTATTGTCATATTCTCATTTTGCTCCTCCCCCAACATTAATTCAGATGTCCTGTATGAATAATACCATCATATATTCATTTATTAAGTACATATTTCTGAAAGATTTTCTTTTTGTTTAGCTTTCTTCAAACTTTCCACTACAAATCTGTCCCATCCTTAGCAGCTACACCAGGCACAAGAAAATACAGTCAACTGATAACTATTGTGTGGCCGTAAGACTCCAATGCAGTGTGATACAACAAAATTGCTCACTCCTTTTTTGCATGTTTACAGTTGGTGAATTTAATGGGCATTCCCTTTTAACCCCGATAAACATGGTTCCTCCTCAATGTCACACCATTCTGTGCAAATTCTGGCTCTTGAGCTGATACAAGTTGCATATCTTGATATAAGTGACTTTACTCACTTTTCAAACCAAAGTGTAAGATTCGTTGTGTGCCGAATCATTTTCAGCAGGTTTGGGGAATTAATTTCTTTATCTTCTTTTGTCCACACACTCCCAACAAGTTCTGAAGGCTGGACAGCCCTGATACAGAAACAAAACAAAACAAAAGAACTTTGTGTAGGAAGGTGCAGATGTGCACAGTTGGAAGAGTATAATATACAGAAAATTCAGAAGGGCTGCAGGCATTTCATTTAGTAAAATTACAGCGTCATAATCTGTGTAGATACTATGGGCCTTCCCTTTTTACTTGCTAAGCAATATGATGGCATACAACTGTCATTCCAAGGGTCATTTTTTTAAATGATAGTAAACGTAACTACCCTATTTGTTTGACTTTTACATCACTCAAAGAAGAAAATAGTAAACATGAGTTAGATCCACAGCTTGAACATAAATTATTTTTACTTTCTTCTAGAAATAGCAATATTTTGTTCAAATGCTCAGTTATAAATATATTTAGCACTGTATTGTACTTTAGGTGAATTAAAGCATGTTACGTATATTGTCTCAGTACTTAATAGTCTTACTTCTGAAAGTTACTTTAATATCTTTCTTCACATTACTTTGAAGGAATAAAGATACGGTACAACTTCTGAGTTAGTGACCTATTGTATTGATTTCACATATAAACTGCCTTAAGATGAATCAAAACACTGCTCTCTTTGGTCCAGGATTACCAGACTTAGCGTTCTCCAATCTTATTCTCAAAATGTGGTGGCCTGAAACTCCCATCAGCCCAATAACACGAGTCAATGAAAGGGATAATGGGAGCTGTACTCAGGACACCCTTTATGAGGTACTCCAATGGACAAAACTAAGACTTCAGACAGAATTCCTTTTCAAAGCTTCTATCTAAAATCCTTTTAACAGAAATTATTATAATAATAATAAAACTTGCAGACACAAAATCTATGCTCTAGTACCAAACACTGTGCTTTATTCTGTTACTACTTATTGCTAACATACTTCAATCAGTATGTTACATTAGCTTATTACTGAAGGAGTACTTATAGTACTATAAATATCAAACCAGACAGCATTGGTACCGCAATCATGATATTGCTCTATACTGTACTTTTCAAATGGACTTTGCACAATGAATTTGATAAACAAAGGAACATTTTGCTATTTGACTTATGCAATGGAAGGAGTTGTCAACCTAACAAAGGAGTGGTCTACCTGTAGAGATCAGATTCCAGGAGAGTTAGCTGCCGAGCAATCTCTATGGGATGCAATGTCATGAGGTCAAATGTCTCAAACTGACGGCTGATATGCCACTCAATTGGAGGGGGAGGGCTCTCAAATGTTATATTATGGCTTATGCCATTTGCATGAGCTTGTTTTTTCCTCCTGATAATCTTTGCAATGGATTCCACCCACTTCTTCATGGATTTGCCTGGAAAACACATCAGACATTGCTGGTAGATTGTATAAAGGATTTCGATATCAGAGATACAAAGCACAAATTCATTGCTCTTTCATGCAGCGTGTGAAACAAAACAAACTTCCATTACAGGTGGTCCTCGACTTACAACAGTTCACTTAGAGATTGTTCAAATGTACAATGGCCCTGAAAAAATTAACTTATGACAATTTTTCACACTTGCAGCCATTGCAGCATTCCCATGGTCACATGAACAAAATTCAGATGCTTGGCAACTGATTCATATTTATAATGCTTGCAGTGTTCTGGGGTTACATGATCATCTTTTGTTATCTTCTGACAAGCAAAATCAATGGGGATGTAATATTCACTTAACAACTGTTTTACTAATTTAACAACTGCAATGATTCACTTAACAACTGTGGCAAGAAAGGTAGTAAAATGGGCCAAAATGCACTTAACAAATGTCTTGCTTAGCAACATAAATTTTGGTTTTAATTAAGTCGAGGACTACCCATATTAATAATTAACATAAAATATTTTATAAATCAAATTTGAGATAATAAATTGTTTAGCAAATACATGGTATGCACTTCTTAAAATGTATTCTGCATTGAAAATGCAGTGTACAAGGAGACATTTGAGGTAAATTATTATGTTTGTCCCATTTTTAAGTAATGAAAATTAGTTTTAATATGCTGTAGCAGAATACATATGATTTTTACAATCAGGCCAATAGCATTTAAATTGCAAAAGTAAGGAAAACCTTAAAGCCTGGTCTTCTAATTTAGCATTATAGTGACCAATGAGATATGCAGGCTAATACCCAAACACATCAGAAGAAATCACTACCACTGAACTTAAATTGGTGCTAAAAACACAGCATACCAGATGTAGGCTATTGAAAGGAATATCCTATGCCTTATTTTACATAAAGCCTACATTTAAGCACGCTCTTCTCACTTCATATAATAATGAACACAGGTTTCCTAAAATGCATTAAATTAGGATAAGAAATGTTATTCAGACTCTAATTTTAATGGAAGCAGCAAAGCACAAAAGCAGAAGCATTCAGAAAGTTATGTAATGCCTTTTTTGTAAACAGAAAAAGGAAATTGATATAACAACATTGTCTCATAATAACTGGAACTACCATTGTCTTCTGATTCATGAATAAGTGCAAATCAAAAGAAAACTCAGGATTTGTAAAAAGCTACTTATTTCCTAAAGACTTAGGAAATAACCGTGAAATAATGCCGTGCTCACATTTAAAGAAAATTATCAACTAAAATTGTATACCTCTTACAGTGGAAATAAATGTCTCCAGTCTATTGAGTAACTCTTGGTCTCTCTCAAAGTCATAAAAATGATGTTCTACCCAGTGCCGAAACACATTCAATACCCTTAAGGGGAAAAAAGGGAGAAAAGAGATTTTTTAAAAACTATTTTTAATTTTCACAAACAAAAGCTGAGATCTCCCAACTGATGGTAAAACAGATATACTTAAGTGAGATGACATCTGAAACAGTTTCCTCAATTGAAAAAAAGAGAGGCAGGGCTTGCTATGATAACAAATCATAGTTTGAATTGTTATAAGGAGATAAAAGCTCAAACCTGAGTTGTACTGGCTGGACATATTCCTTGCGAAATCGTTTAAGGTCTGCACTGATTGGTTGTTCTCCTTTCTCTATTGCCAGCCTATCGGCTTCAGTTGGTTCAGGTTCAGGGATTTCAAATCTAATAAAGACAAAGAAGATGGAACAGTCACAGCAGATCCAGAATACAAAGAAAAGAGAAAGATTTGGAAACACATTCTTGATGATAACTGGAACAAGGGATAAGAATTTCTTCATTTATTCTTGTTATATTTATTCAATAAGACTATCAGTGGTTTATTGTATTCTAATCAATATAACTAAACAGATATGTAAAATACAGCTAGTAGAACTAACTCCCTGGCATCCAGCATCTGATATCAAGATCTTAGTCATCAGGCTTAAAAATTCAGAATGCTCTACAAAAGTTTGATCTTAACTCTTTTTAAATATTGCATTTTTATATTTTTGAGGATCTATGTATTCATTAATCCAATTCATTTTAATATTTTTGTACCAGTATCAAGTATCAAATAAAGTATTTCTATCTCTTTTCAAAGAGTTCAAATTATCTTTACTAATTTTGATTTGGGTTCCACTTTGTACATCAGCAACATGATTCAACTGTAAGACTCATAGTAGACATGCGATTTGGTCACTACTGATTTTTTTATTGTAATGGAAGCCTAATCATCCATGTAATATACAAATGGAATGCAGCTGCCAATTACAGAAGAGTAATTTCTTTGCCATTGGACTGAGCTTGAATGTTGGCAATTCAATCATTTCTCTCCAGTTTTTTCATAAAACATAACAATTACTAAAATCCAGATTATTTCAGTTTCTTTTGACCTGTTTTTTTAGTCTTTTCTTCAAAGTCAGGAAACCAAACAAATGATCTGAAGGATTCTGAGAAAGTCAAAATTTGGAGTACAGGTCAATATTTGTACTTTCATCTTTCCCATGGATTGTAATAGAATACTGTAATTCTGAATTTGTAAGGTTTCTGAAAACCCATTTTCATCCTTTCATCCTAGTATCAAATTCCAAACTTGTATTCTGCTTGGGCAAAACACTATGAAAACTGTTGTCACATTTTTACAACTCATGCTATGTGCTGCATGTAATATTTGATCCAGTTGTTCCACCAGGACTTAAATAATTACTACTAGTATACCACCAATTTCCAAGCATTAATGCAGTGCTTTATTATTTCTTTTACAAGAAAAGAAATCTTTGTCCAGCAGACTTTCTTCATTATCTCTTTTTAACTGAATCCAAACTGTTTTAGCTTTATACTGCCAAACCACACAAACCTTTCTAAAAGCTTTATATAATTAAGTATGTATTCTGAAAAGAGGAGATAGGAAATGCCATTAAAATAGATTGCTCAAAAATAAATGTGCTAACATTTAAATTATTAAAATAGCTTACCAACATGGTGATTTTATTACTGTTACTCTGAGATAAAAATTCATCACAAAGGAATTGGGAAGATTTTTTATTTACCTTTCTATCAACAAACTTAGGAGCTCTTGCGGCTTACAAAAGGAGCGATATGTGGTAAGGAAAGTACGTACAAAATTAGGATCTAGAAAGGCAAGCACAATTCCAAATTAAGTAATTCATAAGTCATAACTCCCATAAGTAAATAATGTAAAAACATTATATTGGAAATCTAGATACCTGCATACATGTGATAAGTTAGTCTTTCAATGAGTTTCACCACAGTTCCACCTTTGATGATCGGAATCCCATTCCTGCTCTGAAGATTGTCCTCAAAAACCATGTTCTCCTCAGAGTCTTCCACTGCAAAACGATAGATACTTGGACTGGGGAGTCGTAGGGGCTGCTCATTCTCTTCTTGCAATAGTACGGCATCCAACATTCGGTCAAGAGTGCTACGATACTGGAGGGAAATCAGGGCTGCCATCCAGTTGTTCTTCTCTTCAGCAGACTTGGCAGCAAAGATAAAGCTGTTCTCATCCTTAGGCACCAGTTCAAAGGCATTTTTGTATTCACAAGTGTCATCTTTATCAACTATATGGACTTTCCTCATAATAATCTTTTCTTTGAGTCGGTATTCTGCGTTGCTATAACCTGGAAGTCGGGACTGCCCATGGTTGGCTTTGCAGCTGATCATTAAACCATCAAAGAGAAATACATGTCGTTCATGCTTGGCGCCTACTCTTGCCAGTGTGCCTTCCATTATAAATTCATTACAGCACTGACCAATATCTTTGCCTTCCCAACCATCAATGTTTTTCTGGATCTCATTCATTTTTTTTATGGCCAGATGCTTGCTTCTTATTTGGCGGTTGTAGAACCAAGACACAGGCTCCCTAAAAGCATAGTTTATCAGATTAAACTTGGCAGTTACCAACTGTAGTCTGTGCAAAGCAGATATGCTTACTTTTAAAACAAAATGTGTAAAAAGGCCTTAACAGAAGGAAAAGAAAGTGTCAGGGTGCTGACTCACAGCTTTAATTCCTGTGACATTATCTGCCTTTCTCTTCAAAGGTCAATATATTTGCTAATGTTCCCAAAGACTAAACTGCGGCTAGAATAATGCCATGACTAATTTTCTTACCCAGGTCGACGTCTAGGTGAATGTTTGTTATAAATGCGTTCCATACTACATTGGAGATTCAGGAGAGCTGTGATGGCTTGTTTTAAACATTCACAGTCTTCTTCATCTTCACTGCATTCTTGAAGTTGCTGAAAAAAACAAATATTTCAATTTTATGGGGAGTTAATTTAGGAGAGAAGAATTTATAGAAATATCTGAGTAACCAAAATACAAATTGTATACAACCTAAGTATACATTTCCGTGCACACTGATCAAAACAATTATTTTAGCAATTCAAGTGAACAAAAATGATTAGTCCAAACATAAATGTCAGTGTGTATTTCAGGCAGTTGCACATACAAATAATTCATCCTGTTGATACTTCTTAAAAAATTTCTAAAAGCATAATTGAAATAGCAGTCAGAATATATTACCAAACAGAGTTGCAAGTCATTTTTTGTTATGTTTTCATGATAAGCATAAATTTAAAAGCACCATGATTGGATATTAGAGCAGGACATCTGACAAAAGATATTTAATGGGTTTTTCTAATTCTATATTTAAATTTTGAGTAGCCGTGATAAAGAGCATTCTTTGAATGTCAAATGTTGGACACTTTCTTCTGCACACATTACAAGTTCATTTTCAATTACAATACTGAAAGGGAAATAAGATTTTAAGGTAGCTTCAACAAAGAGAAGTTAAGGATGTAAAAAAAGCTGATATAAACATTTTAAGAAAATTTCAACTTTGAAACTATTTCAGAAATTTTGAAATATGGAAATGTCATGAAGTTTCATGCTCCAAGCATTTCAGAACAAAACATTTTGCACACTTTTAATGAAAACAAATAGTTCTGAGTAATGCTAAATTTAACATTCTAATTATCAAGGCGTTCATATTTCTCTTAGACCTCACTGACACACTTGAATCTGGTGCTTACAAGAGGTATCAGTCTTTAACTAATAGAATCTACAGAACAATAGATTTGGAAAGCACTAAGCTGGGAAAGGCTCATCTATCAGCTGGGTATATTATTAACTCATGCTAATAAAACATAATTGTCTTTTTAATGTATCTATAACTTGCTGGCAAATATAGTAAATCCGCATTTTGTTTTTTAAACTCCAGTACAAACACTAGTCAAGCTAAAATGAAAAATTATTAAAAACGACAAAAGTAGTAAATAGTTTACATGTTGAAATGACCAAATTTGGTGTATGAAACAGATGCAACATTTTTATTTAATCCAGATTTAATATATTTGCACATTCAATTTGTATATAGAATTTACTTGTAATTTATTTTAAACAGCGTATCTCACCTGTAGCAATTCAAAATAGTGCAGACAGTGATAAACAGGCACTAACATGAGACGTGGTAGCACATATTGTACTGCTTCTTTAAAGCCATCAGCAATTGACTGAAGGAAAAAAAAGTAAGTCTGGTTTCAATGATTGTCTTAGGAAGAAGAGACAGAAGATATTCAAAATTATAATGTGAGCTGTCTAGAAGCTATGAGAATGACATACATGTTTTGTGAAAGATGGATGGACGGACAGACAGACAGACAGATAGATAAACATCCTTCCTATAGACTATCCTAACATTAAAAGCCTTTACAATAATTTATTGCATCTAGGAGGATGGGAGGAAGGTTTTATGAACATTTCAAAAAAGTAAACCTTTCAAACCACAATTACCCACATTTTGTCATCTCTAGAGTCTTTCTAGAGCAGGGGTCTCCAATCCCCAGGCCATGGCCCATTACTGGACCATGGCCTATTTGAAATGCGTTGTGCAAGAGGCAAGCTGGTGTTCATGAGCAGTTCCACTTGCGCATGCAGTGCCCAAAAGTGGAGCTACATATGTGCGTGTGTACCAGCCTGCCTGGTTCCCCTCTCTCACCTCAGTTGAGCTGCCAAACTGCCTACTCCCAATGCTCCAAAAGGAGAGTGGTGAGAGCAGAGGCTGAGTGGGATGAACACATCCTGCTCAGCTTTGCTGACTCACCAAGGCTGCCTGCAAAGGACACCAAATACACATTTGAAGCGTGGGGCAGGCTCAATGAGTCTAAAGGAGCATGAGACCCCCCCCCCCCCCCAAGGCTTCTCTTCTCTTCTTTTGCTAATGGATGAAAGGCTTTGGGAGGAGCAATATCACACTGCTTCAGACCTTCCATCCCTTTGCAAAAGCTTTTGGCATGGAGAAGCCTATAGGAGGGCCATGGCCTATTCGGAACCAAGCCACACGAGAGGTGGGCCAGTGCATATGCGCAGCTCCACTCGTACTGGCCGCGCTCCAAAGGGCTTCCATTCTCTCTTGTGTGAGTGCCACAAAGCTTGGGGACTGCTGCTCTAGAGATTCTGAGAAAGAACTTAGTTCAGTGACAGATATATAATTAAACTGTAAAGACCAATTCAATCATTGTGATCTTAACTAAAGAATCATGGTAAGTTATGGATGGCAAATGTTTGCTTGTCAAACAATACCACATTTGAGAAAACAATATAGCCCATTGAAAACCATGAACTTTATAAATCATAAATATAATCTATAACCATAGCCAAAGCAGCTACATGGAAGTATAGGAGCCATGGTGGCACAATGGTTAGAATGCAGTACTGCAGGCTACTTCTGCTGACTGCTGATTGCCAGCAGTTTGGCAGTTCAAATCCCACGGGCTCAAGGTTAACTCAGCCTTCCATCCTTCCAATAAAATGACGACCCAGGTTGTTGGGGACAATATGCTAACTCTGTAAACCACTTAGAGAGGGCTGTATAAGCACTGTGAAGTGGTATATAAGTCTAAGTGCTATTACTCTAGGCAATCTTCAACTGAAGGAAGGAAAAAATATCTTTATTAGACCAATGAAAATTATTAATTGCCAGCTTTCAAAAATTCTTATAAGTCTTCATTAGACAGAAGAGCTGAAATCCAGAAAACAAGAGGTGGAAAGTTATATGGCTAATTTTTTTTTATTATGCCTGTGTAAATGGTGGTGCTTAAATGTTTGTTAATCCTTTTGAATGTTCAATATTTCTGCATAAATATTCCTTAAAACATATATTCTCCATACTAGCTTTATCCTAGAACAAAGATTCTAAGACTCATTAAATTAATGAGTCAAAATATTATACTTGTTTATTATTTATTGAGGAAAATGATCCAAAGCTACCTATATGCATGTGGCAGGTTATATGAACCTCTAGGATTATGAGTTCATTTGAAGGAGAAATTAGAATCAGATGTTTCAATCAATAGAATGATAATCAGATGTAAGTGTGGGCAGTCCTGCCTTGAAGAACAGAATTCTGGGAATTCACTATCAAATCAGATCTTTACAAAGCAGGTATGTGAAAGCGTGTCAAGGCTTGAACAAAGGAGGTTTCTGAGTACATCTGAAAAACAGTTGTTCGCAAGGCAGGAAAAGGTTATAAAACTATTTACAAAGTCTATTTATAAAATCTACTGTCAGGTAGATTGTATACGTATGGGGGCAATTTAATGCTATTTTTACCCTTCCTAAGAGTGATTGAACAAGATCACACTGAACAAAGTATTTAATACTACATAAGGTCTCAAAGGTACCAGGTATCATCTAAGGAACTAAAAACTTCTCTTCTAATGGCAAATGCCAGCGTTCATCAGGACAACTCTGAACAAGAATGGTATGCATGGCACTGTTATAAGGAGAAAGCCACTACTCTAAAATAAAAATACTTCTGTCCATCTACAGTTTTGACCTCCCAACATTGCAAATCCACAATCCTAGCAATACAAGTAGGAAATGATAAGGGTTGGAATTCAACAATATCTGGATTCTATAATTTAAATTATTTTATCAAGATTTGCTAACATATGATATAGATATTTTTTCTGTTTTATTTTTATGTTAGAACTTTCACATTTGTTCTGTATATATACCTGGAAGTGTAAGGCCACAGCAGGTTTAGCCATTACATTATTAAAATGTTCTTGATATTGTGGTGAAAGGATTTCCTGTGATAAGGTTTCATATGGGTCAAAGGCTTGTTCCTAGAAAAAAAGAATAAGCATTGTAAAATATGTGATTTAGAGAAATTACTAATTACATAAGAGACGTTTTAATAGTTCTACTTTTACATATTTAATGGAATATCATCTATCCAACTTGGATAATGAAGTACAATTCAAATTAATTGTCACTAATTTTTCAATAAATATTTTTTTTTAAAAAAAGAGAAGGGCATCTAAATCACCTAAACATCATCCAATTGGACCAATATACAGCAAGGATAACTTTATCCAAATACATTTAAACATTATATAACTGTAAGTATAATATATAGAACACAAATAACTAGAAATCTTTCATCTGAAAATGAATCCAGTGATCATTTCAAACACCCAGCATACATATCAGTTCATCTTAACAACATGCTATAGTTTAGAAATCAACATGACTATGCGAGTGATGTACTTGATATACAACAATTACATAGTCCTATTTAGTTCCTGTTTTTCCATTAGCTAAGTGTGAATTGACAAATCACAACTGAAAAATTCATCATTGTTTTTAGAGCAAGCCATTAAATATCAGAAAATTCCAGTTACTGAAAACTGGGAAATGGAGAAATGAATTTATGTGCTAAAGGGAAGAAAGAAGGGCAATGCAAGAGCATTTCTATAAACAAGCCATGTTTTAATAGTATTCCAATACTGAGTTACACCCAATTTTATGAAGATCTGGTTGTTCTTAAAGATAATATTTATGTTTAATTGATTGTGTTTAATTAAGCTGAAAATATATTAGGTGCTATCAACAAGTTTTCCAAAGAACTGCTCTACATATTATAGTTTTAAGAAAATGAATAAATCTGCAAAGACTTTTGAAGTAGAAAGGCAAACTATTAGTATCTTCTAATAAATTACAGAAAAGGAAGCTATGACCACATACTGTATGATATATTCTGCAACAAACCAGTACTTCAGAAAGAGTACAAGACATTTCATCATTGCTTTCTGCAAGAATATTTTGTCATCATGTTTGACAAAAGAAACCACTACAGTAATTTACCAATTATTAAACCATAACTTTGACATTCTTTAATTGCTAATTAGCTGAGAAAACATGATGCCTGAATTAGTACTTTTCCCATTTAAGATATTGTATCATTAACTTTGTATTTTTAAATTCAGACAAACATTGGAGGAACTCATAATGAATAAGTAGGATTTCAAAGAAAAAGACTTTTTAAGTTTGCCCACCATGTATATTCTTCAAGTCTGTATTCCCAGTTATAAAAAAGTTTTATAATAAATGCATTATATGCCTGCACTTTAATAGGCTAAATATATATTTGTAGGTAGAGAGGGAAACAGAGTAATCCTCCATAGCAGAAGAAATTCATTCTTAACACCCCCCCCCCAAATCTGAATTAGTCATGCCCCACTGAATAATAAATGGAACAGCACTGCTAACTCACTTCTGCTAGATCTTCAAAACAACTGCCAACCAGGGGATGAGGACTACTTTCATCAGTCATTTCAACTGTGTCCTCAATTAATCCCAGGAGCTTCACTGTCAATTCATGGATATCTGTGATGTTGCTGAATATCATGTCAATATCCTGAGGAAAAGAAAATCCATTCTGAATGTGTATGTTTTCACATTTGTTTTAAATATTCAGCCATTTGATTAAAAATTATACAATAGTTTAAATTAGACCAAAAGATTAAGGAAAATTTTGTATTGTTTTAGACCAGTGTTTCTCAATTTTAGCAACATTAAGATGTCTGAACTTCAACTCCCAGAATTGGCTGGAGAATTCTGGGCGTTGAAGTACAGGTATTGAATGTTGGTAAGTCAAATCGAAAGAATTTTAGACTTGATGAATTATTTTATATAGTCTCTTTATCTGTACAAACTTCTGATCTGTTATAAAATGCTTGCCCCAACTAGTGTTTTTAAACAGACATTTATGGAAAAAGTGGCATTTTACATAAGAAGTCCTGCTCTTTTTAATGGGAAGCATTCACAGAGCTGAACTTCTCCATGTGTTATGCTACCAAGTCTCCAAATACCTTTAAAAGACTTGCAGTTGTAACAGTATATGGCAAGATGTAAATTGCAATTTGAATGTGTTTTATGATTTATTTTAATTGCTGCATCAGAATAAGGTAATTCATTTTGATTCCCTGAAGAAAGAATTTGTTTGCATTTTTGAAAAATAACACTTTAAAAAAAAAGAGAAACTAGAAAACTAACATGAATAAAGCAGATTTTTAGTTACCTGTTGCTCATTAAAATAAGATTTCAAGAGGGGGGGAGTTTTTACCATAATTAAATTTATTTCAAAGCACAAATTGTATCACAACAAAGGGCCAATTTGGCAAAGGACTGACTTACATTGGGCATGAACAGCTTTTTGTTAGATAGAAAAGCTTCTCGAAATACTTTTATGATCAAATTTAGCTCCCGCAGATACTGTCTTTCATCTGCAATTTCAGTCCTCACAAGATCATAGTAATTAAGTTCACCAGAAGAAGAAGGCTCTTCCTCACATAAGGAAATCAAACCAATGTCATCTTGATCAAACATATCCATTAATACCTAAATAGAGAAGAGATATTTTACACATGGGCAAATATGAAGTTATGGCCTTTTTGAAAAACTATTGAATTCAATATTTTATTGACTAATAAATTAATAATACATTTTTTGAGAGAAGTGTCATAATTTCTTTGAGTACATGTTATTGACACAGAAATGTAATTTAAAGCTGCTCTATAACAAAGATACTATTTATGGCAAGATGAAATAGCAAGAATACCCAACAACTATATAATTAAGCTGAAATATTTACATAAATTTGGGATTTCCATAGAATCTCACCTTATCAGCACACATGGATACTTTAATGTCCTGTTGGGAAATCTCAAAATGTCGTATGTTGAAAACATAATTGCCAGCCAATTTTAAGATGTCAGCAGAGATGTATTCCAGGACAGCCACAATATAAAGAGACATGTGATAATCTATTTTATAACCAAGAACCTCCTGAAAATTAACAAAAAAGAAGATGTATAAAATCCTATTTATTATGCTTTTATCTGAGCAAAGTCAGACAGCTGGGTACCACAGGAATACTTACATACAAGGCAACACAAAATGAGATAATGAAAAACATGTCTCTGATTACCTCCTCAAAACCATCCAAATCCTTTGTAATTTTGGCAGTTTTAAGAAAGATTCTGGCAAACTATTGTGAAAGTGATAATCTTTTTCAGGGGAAATATTCAGACATCACACAAGTTCATTTGATGACACCTCAAATGAACTTGTGTGATGATAGTTAGTGGCATAAGGAAAATTAAAGTAGGAGATTATGCCCTAACAAAGAGAAATATAAAATATCCTTTTGATGGTGGCCTGGGGAAAATTGAAGGGAGTGGATGTGTCAAAACAAAGAAAAGGGAGAAGACAGGAACAGAGAAGTGGGACAAAAGACTTACTAGGGAAAAATCAGACTAGACTGTTATATGGGAAAATATAAAGCTAAAATAAGGGTTTTATTCCTAAATATGACAATAAATGGAGTTATTGATTGAATATAATGGAAAGATAATTAAAGGTTAAAATATATGGAATATGTATAAATATGAAACTGATATGGGGAGGTTGTAAAGCAGAGATTCGTGATTCACTTTTATACATGATAATTCAACTGAGTTGTGAATTGACTGAATATGACAATAGAAGGACAACTAAGCATGGGTTAAAATATATGAAACATGGATATATATAGAACTTTTAAGATGATGAATAAAGTGAGATGCTTACTGCTTGTTATTCTATATAATAAGGGAACTGTAATGAACATTGAACAGCGAGGATTGACATTTATAGACAATTAAGGGTAATGTAATCCAAGATATGGAAAAATGGAGAGGGAACATGAAATACACCTACAATGGGAAACTACTGAGATTTAAAGACAGAATCACAAATTGGGGGCATGTAAGGATGTGTAATTATAAAAAGATAATGATGAGAATAGTTGGGAATTGTAACCAGGTCTACATCTCGGCCAAAATTAGGCGGTGGGGAAGGGGGGTATTAAAAGCACAATGACTATATATGTATACTTTTTTGTTCTATTTTTTTTAAAGGAGGGGAATACATGTTAAAATTAAATATGTATATTGAAAAGGAATTAAAAATACCATCAACATAAAATGGAGCTTGCTCAGAAGCTGAAATACACCAAGTAAATGAAATGAAGAGTGGGAAGTAGAGGGGAGAGGTAAGAGAAGAAGAGAGGGATAAGGAGAGAGGGCAAGGGGGTGAAGAGGAGGAGAGAAATAAGGAGTGGAAAGGGGAGAAAGGAGAAGGAGAGAGGAAGGGGAAGGAGAGAAGGGAAGGATGACAGAAGGAAGAACGGAGGTAGGGAGGGGGAGGGAGAGAGGGAGAAGAAAGAGATGGATAAGGTACAAATATGGTGTATGGAGAGCAGAAGAGCCAATAATTGTTTTTGGGAGTTGATGGTAAAATGAATTGATGTAAACATTTAATAATACAATATGATGTTGGCTATGTAATAGTATACATGTGATTATGTTATGAAAAGGAAAAAATAAAAAATTTTATAACAAAAAAAATCATTTGATGACAACTGCCCCCCCCCCCCCCCCCCAAATGTTACTTCATGATGGAAAGGGTATAAAAGATACGCACTTTAACTTGGGAGTCAATGATCCTGCAGAGCACATACAAGCCTCCAAAAAAAGAAGTATAACGTCCATGTATAATACTATACTATACATACTATTATGAGGCTGGTGCCATTCTGGGTTTCTTTTTACCCACAACTAGAAATGGTATTTCTTTCTTTGCTTGAATCTTTTCCCCTTTTCTAACCACAGGACACACACTTTTCTTTCAAGAAAGGGTATATTTTTCTGCATGTCTAGTTATATTCTGCTATTTCACAATTACTTTGTATTTTTCAGGGAAGAGTGTCTTAGTGAAGGACAGAAGAGGAAATTATTAAATGTAGTAATTAAAAATGTCATATTAAATCACCAGTATTTTTGTCCCAGTATACCTTTAATAAAGGATGTATTTTGTCCACCGGCAGCAGCAGAGGATTTCTTCGTTTTCGCTTCTCAATAGCTGACTGTGCATCTGCAATTGCCCACTTGTCAATTGGATGAGGAAATGTCTTTTGAACACGCTCCTGTCCAAGTGCAAAAAAACCCCAGCTGTCAAATTCTCAATAAAAGAGAGCCAGATTTCTTTCTTTAAATTTTGCTAGAGTATATTATTTATTTCTCTGAGTATTCTTTTCCCTTCCAAACAACAGCTATGCAGCATTGCATTGGTTCAGAATACTTTTCAAATATTATTTTTATTTTCGATTTAGGAAAACAGCATAATGCATAGGAACTGCACGTACCATTAGGAATTAAGAATAAAGATTCTCTGTCACAAACTTTCCATAAGTACCACGCAATTTCTCTTGTATGCTTTAATGAAGAACATTATAGGTAGTCCTCGACTTACAACCACAATTGGGACCAAACTCTTGATCGTTGAGTGAAGCAATTGCTAAGCAAGATGTCCACCTGACCACTTTGCTCCATGATTGCAATCCCATTCTCTCAGTTGTGGTATTAAGCTATTGAAGTATTAAGAGCCATGGTGGCACAGTGATTAGAATGCAGTATTGCAGACTAATTCTGCTGACTGCCAATTGCCAGCAGTTCAGTTCAGCAGTCCAAATCTCACCAGCTCAAGGCTGACTCAGCCTTCCATCCTTCCGGTAAAATGAGGACTCAGATTCTTGGGGGCAATATGCTGACCCTGTAAACCGCTTAGAGAGGGTGGTAAAGCACTGTGAAGCAGTATATAAATCTACGTGCTATTGCACAGGCCATTAAGCAATTGTACAGCAGTCCTTCAGGGAATGGGGCAGGCCCTGGGAGGTTCAGCACCCACCAGCACATGAAAATTGCCAGGGCTGGGCGGGCCAGGCCCTGTTCTTGCCCCATCATGCCCAGGTCCACTTACCTTTGCTTTTTTCTATAATTAAGGAGGCGGGCATAATGGAGACAAGGAGAGGGCCTGGGTCTTCTGGCTGTGGTGGGCAGAGGGAGGGCCATGGTGTGGAGGAAAGAGAACCTTGGTGAGGTTGGGAGAAGTAGCCAGTGAGCAGGATGAGGCCACCAGGACCATAACAGCTTTTTGTGAACTGGTGGATGGCTAGAAGATTAAGAGATAGGTAGGTGAGGGGAAGTTGCAGTATCCATGCAATTGTAAGGGCAGGCACACTACTAAGTGCCAAATTTTAATCATGTTACAGGGGGCACTGTAACAGCTATAACTTTGGGCATCAGTCATAACCTTTGTTCAGCACCAATTTTGAACAGTCACAGAATGAAATTTAGTGACAATACAATGTTACAACAGTACTACAACTTACTTATAACCGTTTTTCACATTTACAACCGTTTCAGCACCCCTATGATGAAATGATCAACATTCAGATGCTTGGCAACTGGCATATATTTATGACGGTTAGTGTCCCAGGGTCATATGATCACCTTTTATCACCTTCTGACAAGCAAAGTCCATGGGAAAGCCAGATTCACCCAACTACTGTATTACTAACATGACAACCTCAGCGATTCACTTAACAACTATGGCAAGAAAAGTCATAAAATGGGGCAAAATTCACTTAGCAACTGTCTTCAATTGTGGTCATAAATCAAGGACTTCCTTTAAAGGTCTACTGTCAGTAAACTAACTCTCTAAACTATCTCTCTAAAAATAACATGTTGTTGGTTTTATATTATGTACCACAGCTTATAACAGATAATATTGATCAGTGTATCCTGATACCATTTTTAAAATTCTCCATATTTCATGATCTATGTTATTAGTTTAGAGAAGTAAAATTCTCTCCATTGCATGATTTAATTTGTTAAATTTTTTAGTTCCTCTTTTCATACTAGCATTGTTTTGTGAGGAAACACCTGCTTTCCCCCCCCCCCGCACCTCACATGTACTGCATTCATACCTCCACATCTTGAAATGTCCGTGGCTGTGCAATGCATAACTTATTTAACAGTTGAAGAATTAGTTCCTCGATGTAAAAGAGGGAATCTTCCTTGGCTGAAAGGTTGGGATGGACTTGCTGCTGAACCTGCAGAAAGATATAATTGTTATGTTCAATCAGAAGACAAATTAATGAGTACAGAGATACTTATAACCATACTGTATCTCTTATAATTTTAAAAAAACTCATTTTTCTTAGTGCTCCACAATAAAATGTCCAATAATGAATATTTATGTAGAAGGATACAGGTAAGCTTTTATTTCATTAACTAATAACTTAGTGTTACCATCTTCTGTAATGGTTCAAGGCCGTGGTATGTGAAAGGGAATGGAAAAAATGCTGCTAAATTTAGAACTATGAATCATGCAGAAATATTTTTACCCAGTACTTTCTTGAAATTCCCTCATTCTGGAAAACACCCTCTTTTAGATGACTAAATTTCTGAAGATATAGAGCTTTCAGAAGTCTATCAACCAAACTAATGTGTGCATGCATACATGTTTACCCCAGCTGAAATAAGTTACCAGTATTTTGAAACTTGTATTAAAATTAATTTAGCAGTTATTTACAACATTCCTCATAAACTCTGACAAGTTGCAGTTATTTATAACTTTCCTCACAAACTTTGAAAAGTGATTAAGGCACATAATCAGAAAGTATACAAAGTAGCCCTCCCTAGGGATAGCATGTCATACTTACAGAAGAGTGCTAAAAAAAAGCCATTCCTGAATCACTCATTATATTAGCCATATCACCATATGAGAGTACTTAAGAATAGGTTTTTGATGAAAAGGTTCCAATGCGAATATGAGAGCAAAAGGCACTCCTATGACTCAAAGCCATGGAGGACTTAATAGGTTAAAATCCTAACATAATATGATCTTCTCACATAACTAGTCATGATCTTTGGCACCATGTTCTTTACTAAAAGATGTTTCTGAATCTTCTTCAAGGAGAACCCCACATAAAATGCATTGCATTAATCAATTAACTGTGCCCATCTGAATTTTCTACTGATAACTTATTTCATTATGTGAAAAATATACTTTGCCAAATATTTGCATGGGATTTTTTTGATTATCTTTCTCTAACCATTTGCACCTCATAACAATAGCAATATTGTTAGCAATAAAGAGCTATAGGGCTTCAAGACTATGAAAGGCTCCTGCAAGAAGTAGAATGCTTGTGTACAACTAGGTTCAAAAGACAACTCCTGATAGTTTATACCACAAAATATGTACACACAAAACAAATACAAAAACCCGTAAATACTAAAGATGAGCAGTTTCTAATGAATTATTTAAGTGATGAAATGTTAAAAATAAATGAAAGCATAATATTAAAAATATGTCCTTTAATTAATTTCAATTCCTGTTGACAGTCTCCAAATACTTTTCTTGGCTAAGTTAGGAAAGTGGTTTGCCACTGTTGCCTTCTGGGATGTTATTTCCACTCGACCAAGAGAAAGTTATTTTCATTTTATTGCCAAGAAAACTGCTGGATGCTCCATCATTTGGAGTTGAGACTAACCCAAATACAAATTACCTTTTTAATTTAGTGATATGTGTCCAATTCAAATACTTTCTAACCCCCCCCCCCCGTTAGTTTTTTGAAGTTACAGTAAAAAAAAAAAAGCAAATCTTTCTACATGCAAACTTGTATTGTAACTGAGAAAAAATATGGACAAACATTTGTCCATTTAGCTCTATAACAAAAATAGCAGACAGATGAAAGATAATCCAGCAAAAACAGTTTTTGTCTGTCATATCAAATGATTTTTTTTTGGTAACTATAAATCATAAAATTTATGGAATGGAAAAGACATATTTCTGTATTTTTTCATGGAGCGAAATAAAATTTGTATAATACAAATTGTACAAAATTTAAAGTGATCAGAATAGCAAGTAACTTCTCACTGAAATTATTGTTTTAGTATCTCTCACATACTAAGCTAAGTCCTAAGTATTGCTCTTGGAGCAATAACATGTTCCTTGAAATCTGCCAGGCTTGCCAATTTAATTTTTTTAATTCTTTTAATTAAAAAAATGAATGGAAAGCATGCTGCAAAGCAAAGTATCAGCCTCAAACATAACTTGTATTTCCATAATTCCTGTGAGTATTTGGAGGCATACTCAGGGGAAAAAGTGTGTGTATGTACACACATAAATACATACATATAAAAATATACATATCTACCAGTAACAACAAAGCATTCAATTTATTTTCTTTGCAAAGAACCAAAATATCATGAAATTATATTTTGGTTCTTTGCAAACAGTGCCTATGAGATGTTCTCAACATTCCAAATATGCTCACTTGCCATAAATATGGAGATGGAGGGAGAGGGATGTATACCCAAAGTATAAATGATGGTTTACAAATTACAAATACAATTACAATTCGCGGACAAAATAAACTAGGCCAAAATATATATCTGGGTTCACATACAGTATTAAACCACTTAACTTGATTTACTAAGCAATCCACAAATGATTGAATACACAAAGTATACTAAGCCATAAAGTATGTGTTATAGACTCATGGGTTCATGCAACATAATAAATCAAATAAATCCATTGTGTCTTAGTTCAGCACATGAACTAGGTCAAAGAAAAATGCTTATATAGTTCTCCTGCTTGTCATTTCTGAGTTTTGAAAACTATTCAAAAAAGAAATATATACTGCTAATGATTCAATTAGAACCACATCATGACTTCTTAATACAGGAAAGCTCCATCTCAATTCAAGCACAAAACTCTTGCACTTTTCCTGAAATGTAATACTATGTTATAAAAACCAAACTTTACTAAATAATACAAGACAATCAAGACAATCCTGAGTTTCTTAGACAAAAGGCACATTCTGTGACTAGATTTTGACCGGTAACAAATACCCTAGACTGGAAGGATACAAAAATTGGTGTGTGCACAGACAGATAAGTCAATGACTCAGATTACTAATTCATTCACCATGCTAGGCTTACTATGAATCCATCACAGCAAAAGGACTCATTCTTGTTGAGTCAAAAACAAATACACAAATCACATTACATTGTCTGGAACAGCATCACCAGCATCATACCTAGACTGAATTCTTTATTCAAACAATAGTCAACATCATGCAGTACAAACACCTTAAATTCTGCAGTTTGTGTCTTCCTTTCATATTTTTATAGTGTGTTTGAGTATGCCTACTATATTTGCAGTTTCCATACACATACAAATCTACTCAACTGCCTTCCTTACATAAAAATTTACAGGAGCATGATGATCAATATGATCACAATATCAATGTGCATACAAAAGAGGCAAATACAAGGCAGGAAGTGTGTCGATACAAGGAGCCAACTAAAGAATAATATAGAATGATCTTTGTAATTGTACAGAAGAACATCTGAATCACATAATGACAGAAGATGCCTTTTGGCAGTTCCATGTAAAAAGAACATATAACATACAGTAACTGTAATCTTCCTCAACACAGTGCCCAGGTCCTGGACTACAACTTAAATTATGCCAGCAAGAAGGGAGTGCTCGGTAAAATAATTTAATAATCTGAAAAGGATCTGAGTTAAGAGATGTTGAGTTACAAGATTTAGGATATACAAGAAAAAAAATCACATTATCACAATGTATGTCCACTTTCTCTATTAACTCCGCCTGTCATAAACTGGTTGAGAAGCACCTCAATGGTGATCATGTGACTGCAGGATTCTGCAATGGCCATAATTGTGAAGATTGATGGCAAAGGTTTTTTTAGTGTCATCTTAATTTCAGTCACTCCATGAGGTAGTCGGTAAGCAAGGATTACTTGCATTATATCATTTGTTCATTGTTAGAAAGAAACAATGAACTTCAGGAGTTTTTAGACAATGTACAGAACAGTCTATTTTCTCCCCCCACAGCAATAATGCATATTAGTGGGGAACTCCACTGCAAGCAACTGAATTCAGTTGTTCTCAATTCGCAATTACAAGATAGGCAGGTCCTAGAAGTAAAAACCGGGGGGGGGGGAAGGGGGGGCAGACCCTGCCCACACCAACCCAAAGTCCTTGGAAGTAAGGCAGCATACAAGTTTAATTATCAACAAGTAAAAAAGTTTCTCTTGGGAAAGCATAGGGAATTTCCACACAGCCACAGCTTCCCTCTTCTAACCCTGCAGAGAAGTCTTTTGTGTTTTACTGACGTTGAACTCCAGGAACTCGCAACGGATATTCTCACAAGAACCTTGGGAGGTAAGCTGAGCTGAGGCGGCGCGACCGACCCCAAAGCCCCTCAGTCCATTCGCACGATACAGAGCAGAATCCGAAGCCCTACATCGCACCTGCAACGCGATATACGTTGTGAGAAATCGGTGGCGGAAAAAGGAAAGCTCCTCAGCAGGATCTCCTGGCGCCTGAGGTGGCACGGAGAGCATTTGGCTTAGGCAGGGCAGCTTTATGGAGAGGTTAAAGGGGGCGTGCCCTGACGGGGGCGGCTCCCTCAGGCTCGGAAAGGGACCCTTCGCGTGAGGTAAACTGAAGCACGCCGAAGGGGGGGGCAGGGAGCGGGAGCCCTTTGCCGATTGACAAGAGGAAAGATCCCGCTGTCCGGGAGACGCCTGGCAACGGGGGCGGGCGGGCGAGGGGGGGGGGTGTTGCTCCGCAGCTCCCCACCTTGAAGCACCGCGTGCGAGAGAGAGCGCCCGCATTGACAGGACGCCGCCGCCGCCGCCGCCGCCAGGAGGGACTGACCTTACGCAGGGCCGGCACGAGGAGCCCCCGCCATTTCTGCCCGTTCTCCTCGCTGAGGAACTCGTAGGGGGGCGGCTGAGGCGGCTGCATAGCCCTTCTTCTTCCTCCCGCGCCTTGGGATGGGATGACGGGTTGGGGAGGGGAAGGGACACGGAGCCGTTCCACTGCTCCCCGGCCCTGCCCGCAGGCCCGGCCAACCGCGGTCACATCCGTGTCTCCCAAGCCGCCGGCCCCGCCGCAAGCCGCAGCAGGCGCCGCCGCCGCTCCACTTTCCCAAGCCTGGGCCGCGGCTGCCTCGGTCTCACGCGCACTGCGCAAACGCAGAGGCCGGCCTAAAGCAACCGGGCAGGGTCCAGTTGCGCTCTCTAGCGGCCCCGGGAAGAGGACCGGAGGAAGAGGGAGTCGGCCTGTCGGGCAAGTGCCAATGGGAAAAGAAGGCGGCCCCTTCGGATACACAGTGGAGGTGGGGCCGCCGGCTTGCCTCGCTTTTCCCTGAGGATGGCTTTTTGCTCGACAGTCGCTCAACTGAAGTGCTGGCGGAGAGCGATTCTAGTGCCAGGAAGTCCGAGGCTAGGAAGAAATAGGAGGCTTCGCGGTTAGGCGGCCCGTTATGCTTTGATACCTTTGCCGCCTCTCCTTCGATCGAGCTTCTTCTAAAATCACCCTCGGGTACCTTTCAGAGATACCCCTCCAATCTCCTTTCCGTTAATTATGTTGCCAGAGTATTGTGGAGAGTTGAAGTTCAACACATTTACGGTTTGCGTTGCCAATCCATATCTATTTCAAGTCAAGGGGAGGAGGGGGACAGGAGTACTTCCAGCCTTACAAGATTCTGTTTAATGTAACCTTACAATAACGTAGAATTAATTCATCAGGTTGTGTTTCCAGATTACCCTACCCTGTAAAGCTGAAAGTACTTCCCCTTCCCTATCTAATCCTTTACAGACCCAAAACAAAGGAGGGACTCTTCTGAGTCTCTTGCCCCAATCACATTCCTTCTGTTGGCTAAACTGCCATTTAATCCCCTTGCCCTGGTTTCCAAATTCATTCCCACATATCAGAAAATGGCTAGAGATTGAGCCAGGATGGGAGCATCCTCCTCCATCCCACTCCTGCCAGACATGATTCAAAATTGTACCCAATGCTGTTTCTATGTCTAGGTCTGAATCCTGACTGAGAGGAGTCCAGCTAATCCAGAATGCACTAATGCTGCTGCATAACCACCTTCCCCACAACAGTCCCTAAAAAAATTGCCCAGTATGGTGGGATCTAGTGATTCTTGAGGGGAGCGGGAACCAATCCCTCCTTAAGGGCAATCTCCTCTCAAGGATACATTGAAATACTTTAATCTTTCTACAATTTTGATAACTTAGACTCTAGGTGTAATTCTGATGGGCAGTGACACTAGGCTGGTGGAGTCCAGGAGGAGGGCATTATCTGTTGTGACTATGGAACATCTTATCCACTGAGGTGAGATTGGCTCCCACCATTTTGTCCTTTCACAGGAGCCTGAGTTCTTAATGGGGGAACATTGCATTGGAGGCAGTTGTTGAATTAATAGGCAATTCCAACTCTCTCCCTGAACTGCGCCTCATAATTCCTAGTTAAGGAATGAAATTGGTAAAGGCTGCCAGAAAATCTAGTGAAAGGAAATGATTAAATAATCAATTTTGGACTCTAGAAGCCCATTGTTTTCAACAATTTTCTAAAATATTTGCTAACAGTAAGGCAACACAAGAATTGGTTAAGGGAAATTATTATTACTTACCTTTTTGTAAAATCAGTTTCTTTAGAAGGCAGTAAGAAGAATAGTCAAGGCTTCAGTGGCTGCCCTTGAATGGCAAAAATGAACTCTATTCCTAGTTCTAAAGGCTTTGACTTAGAATCTTGCTTAACTATAAGATAAATGATTGGAGCACAGTGTGTAATGATGTCACAGACAATTTTCTGATGCTTATAGAACAAAGGCAGTTGGAGTAAGAATAGGAAACCATCATCGGACAAATTACTTGCTAACTCCTTAATCTAGAACTAGTATTTGACATAAAAGGCCATGATTCCAACTGGCTGTAAATAAGAAATAGCACTCAACAAAGATTTATCACCACCTAGAAAATGGTTCAACTTACATCCAAGTCACAGTCCTAATGAAAATAATTAATCGTTATGAGGTGGGATCAGAAAAGGTAGCACGTACGTTTCTTCTACATGTAGCTTTTAAAAATAAAACAGCTTGGTTCAGAAGAGAGATTTGGCTTGCTGATGCTGCAAAAGCTGGTACCTCAGGGCCTCAGAATTAATTTAGCAATTTTGCTAAAAGAAAAGCTGAGTGATTTTGAAATTGTACTTGCCCAGATAAATCCTGGGAATGAGGAAATACTCAATTTGGAGCATCTGGAACTTACGTCTAACACAAATGAGGATTATACTCAGATCAGTCACTATCAGAAAAGTGGATATTCTGTGCAAGTAATGGAACAAGAACCTAGAAAGAAAGTTTCTGAAAAAAATGTGGTAGACGAGTCTCTGCAAACAGATAGCAAAGTGAGCATTTTTAGACGAAAACAAATAATGGATGAAAGTGAGCAGACAAATATTTCTGCAAGGACAAGTTGTGTAACACCTCTTAAGAAACAATTACAGTCCAACAGCCCTCAACTCCAAGACCAAGAATCCTATTGTAATAATCAGCAGCCTGTTGCTTGCCAGCCTTTACAAACCCCAAAGTCTTTTCAAGACGGCTTTGAACAGGAGATTATTTTTCCTGAAGAGACAGAAATAAAAAAACCTTGTGTGCAAGATGGAACCAAACAAGTAGAAAAGCATGATAGCCAAGATATAAACAGATTGGAATCTCAGCACAGCAGCAAGCAAGGCATTTGTGCTCAAAATCTACCAAACAAAACATTTTCTCAGGGACAGCCTTTGAATAAAGAAAGGACTTGGATTTGTGAAAGAACAGGTCAGAGGATATCTAGCTATCAGCAAACCAGTATTGTTTGGGGCCCAGAAACACTTGCAGAACTTTTACTTCCTTTTCATCAATCCATGATAAGAAACAATTCAGAAAGAGAAACATTAAACACTGAAAAATTGCCAACATTTTCTGGGATTTCTGAAATGAAACCTGTGTCACAAGAATCTCAACATAGTACACAACAGCTACAGGGGCAAGCATTAGAACAAATTTCTCAAAGGCACATGGTACAAGAATCTTGGCACTGTATTCAGCAGTCAGAGGGACAAGAATCAGGCAGTGATAGTAAGTCTGTGGGTGTACAAGACTCTCGGGACAGTATTCAACAGCCAGAAGAGCAAGAATCAACGTATGATAGTCAATCTGTTGCAGTACAGGATTCTTGGCATGGTATTCAACAGCCAGAAGGGCAAGAATCAAGACGAGGCACTTGTGTAGTACAAGAATCTCAGCACAATATTCAGCAGCCAGAGGGGCAAGAATTAAGGCGAGGTAGTCGATCTGTTGCAGTACAGGAATCGTATCTCAGTATTCAACAGCCAGATGAGCAAGAATCCAGACGAGGTAGTCAATCCGTTGCAGTACAAGAATCTTGGCATAGTATTCAACAGCCAGAGGAGCAAGAATCCAGGCGAGGTAGTCAATCCGTTGCAGTACAAGAATCTTGGCATAGTATTCAACAGCCAGAGGAGCAAGAATCCAGGCGAGGTAGTCGATCTGTTGCAGTACAAGAATCTTGGCATGGTATTCAAAAGCGACAGGGGCAAGAATCAAAACGAGCTAGTCAACAACCTGCAGTACCAGAATCCCAATATAATATTCAAGAGCCAAAAATATTTGGAGTACAGCAGGAGACCCAACTAAGAGACCAACAAGCAGAAACAGAAAAAACAAAATCAGAGGAAAAAAAAACAAAGCGACATAAAAAAATACGGAAAATTAAAATTGACCAAGCTCAGCAGACAGATAGTACTCAGAGTCTGAAAAGAGAGTTGCTTGAAAAAAGTTTACAGACTGATACAGTTAGCATTGCAAAAATTAGAACACAATTAGGAATGCAAGAATCTCACCATGGTAGTCATCAGTATGACTTGCAAAAAACAGGTAAGCCTGTTATTTCAGACCTCTGCATCGATAGTCTGCCACAAAAACAGACAAAAGATTTTCACCAAGAAATCAAGCCAATTGACATTCTAGAACTCCGCTCTTGCAGTCTACCAGCCAATTTACCAGATTCTATCCATGATAGCCAGCAAAGTGAAGTGCAAGAATTTCGATACAGTAGTCTCCCTCTTGAAGCTCGGCAAGTTCATCACAACAGACCTTCAGCTGGGTTAAAAGAATTTGAACATGATAGTCATCAATTTAAAAAAAAAGATAATCAAAGTGATATGTTATTTGGACTAAAGCAAAAATCGCAGCATGGTAGCCTAGGAACAGAAAACAAGATTGATGATGCAAAGGAGCCCTATGAGACTATTGCTTCTGAGAATACGACAATGCCACTGAAACAAAAGATGTCATTTGGTCAACAGACGTACAGCATCATTTCATTGGAGGAAACTACTTGGTTAAACCGAAGATCTGGAAAATTAATGCAAAACCACAGTCAACAGACTAATGATAGTTGGCTTCAGAATTATAGAGAAAAAAAACAGAAACTTGCCAGTAAAGAAGCACTATCAAAGAGTAATGAGTCTGGGGTTCAAAAGTCTCAAAGAATTAGCTCAGAGTCAGGGACTAATGAACAGTATACTGCACTTGAGACTAGAAGAAGTAGAGAACAGGCTGCTGTGCTTGAGTCCCATGAGAACAGTAAGCACTCTCCAAGTTTAGAATCCCAAAGAAGCAGCAAACAGCCAATATCCCTTGAAATTGAGAAAGCGAGTGAACTGCCTGCTATATCAGACTCTTGGAAAGAATCTTTTGTTCCAGAATCTCAAACAAATGGTGAACAGTTTGCCATGCTTTATTCCCAGAAGGATGGTGGCCAGGTCACCATTCCAGAATATCAAAATGATAGCAACAAATCCATGATCTTTGAGTTTGGAAAAAGTACAGAGGTGTGTGCTGCCACAGAATTCCAGAAAGACAATAAAGTGCCCGCTTTATCTGAATCTCCAAAGGGCACTGATTACCCAACTCCTCCTAACTCCCAAAATAGCAGCAAAGAAACTGTTTTCCCTGTATCTGAAAGATGTAGTGAAAAATATATTGTACCTGAATCTTTGAGGATCAGTGAAGAAACTGAGTCCCAGATGACCAATAAGCCACCGAACATCATGCAGCTTCACAGGACTAATGAACAGCCTATTGCAAGTGAATCAAAAACTAGTGAATTATTTCATGAGAAATGGGAGGCCAATGAACCATCTTTGCTTAAACCCCACGGGGGCATGGAATTTTCCAACATACCCCATTCCCGCAGAGTTAGTGCACCTCCCAGCATGTACCAGTCCCAGAACTCTAGGGAATCACCCAACTTGCCCCAGTCCAGGAGAGCTAGTGAAACACTCATATCCCAGAAGATTCCTGAATCACGTCTTGTATGTGGGTTCCAGAAGGCAGATATTCCCCTAGTTTCTGAGTCCCAGAGGGCCAGTGAACAACCCATTTCTTCAGAGTCTGAAATGGGCAGTGAATATCCCCCTTTGCTTGACTTTCAGAAAGGCAGTGGACAGCCTGCTATTCCAGAATCATCAGAATGCAATGAGCAGCTCATATGCCCCAAGTCCCAGAAGTTTGGTGAATCTGCTGTATCTGAATTCCAAAATAATAGTGAACAACGGCCTATTATTCCTAAATTCCAAAGAGATCATGATCACCCATATGAACCTGAACCCCCAAAGGACAGTGAACAACTTACTGTATCTGAGTCCCAAAAGGATAGCAAACAGCCTGCCATCCCTGAACCGCAAAGGAGCACTGAACTACTGATTGAATGCAAATGCAGGAGGGACACTGTGAAGCCAGATATATCAGAATCTCAAAGGTGTAGTGAATCACTCACTATGCCCAAATGCCAGAGAGATAGTGAACTGCCTGAGTCTTGGAGTGTAAGCCAGCAATCCACTACATTACTGCCTCAGTGGGAAAGTAAACAACCTGTTGTGGTAGAGGCAGAACATCAGCTAGTTGCAGATAAAATGAACAAAGTGGATGAGGGTAATACTCTTGAAAGTGACATAAATGATTCAAAACAAAAACCTTCATGTGCTTCAAAAGCTCAGCAAACTTACAGCATTATTTCAGTTGGAATGAATACCTGGAAAAACAGAAAAACTGGTAAAATAATGACATGTAGTAGTCAACAAACTGAAAGAAGTTGGCTTCAGGAGCATAGAGCAAGAAAAGCAAATCTCACACCTAAGGGAAGTTTTGCTAGGAATTCCACACCTGAAGAAAAAAAGACTGAAGTTGATAAAATACATCATGTTGAGGATGACAGAAAGAAAATTATAGCACAGCAAGATACTTGTAAGGACAAGTCTCAGCCTGAGAATCAGATGGTGGCAGCAGCAGCATTGATTAAAGAGAAAGAACTAATATCTTTTGAAACAGTACCTCAACAGGCTAGCAAAGAAGCAGAGATGGTAGCAACTCAACAAGCTAGCCAGAAGACAAAAACATCTCAACAGGCAGAAGATATATCATCCCAGCAGACCAGTCAACAGCAAGAAATAATGGCCTCTGAACTGGAAGAAGGGATGGCTCTCCAAATAAGCAGCAAATTGGATGTGGAGCAGAAACTCCATCAAGGAAGTAAGCAGTCTGTGAAACATGAATTTAACTATAATGACATCCTTTGGAGTATACCCTCAAATGATGCACAGCAGCCGTATGAGTCTGCAAGCAGGAGTACCCTTGACAGTTCATCATCATATGTAGAGGGAGAAGATGAAGCGCTGCAGACATATAGCAGAATTTCTCTAGAAAATGGTATCTGGCTAAACAGAAAAACTGGAAAAGTACTGATAAATCATAGCCAGCAGACAAGTATGAGCTTGCTTAGTAAAACAGTTTTGGAGAACAATGGAAATTCTGCAGGTTGTCCCAAACCACCCATATCTGATGTGAAATTGAATGAAGCAAAATTTGATCAGCAAACCTGTAGTGGCAATAAACCATCTGAAACTGCTGTATGCATTCAGCAATCTTGGGATGAGATGCAGAGTATTGATGAAGTTGAGAAAGTGCTAGTTTCTCATATAAGTAGGGATATTTTGAGTGCACAATCCTTAGCTTATGTAGAGATGGAATATGAAACTGCGCTCACTTATGATTCATTATCCATGCCAAAAGGAAGCTGGTTAAATCTTAAAACTGGCAAAGTGCTAGTATCTCGTTATCAACAAACAGATGAATCATCCTTTCAAAAATGTAAGGAAGACATTCAACCATTAAACCGGCATCCTAGCTATACACCTGAGCTGAGTTATTATAATCTGAGTGATGGACGGGTAAATGAAGGTTCACAACAAACCTGTAGTGATGCAGATATGGAATCCGAAATGCCTGATGGATAATATGATTGTTTTGAAGTAATTAAGACTGAGAGATAGAGACTTGTGCTATGAAAAAGAAACTTGGAATTTTGGTGGCTGGAGCATACAAGAAAGGAAGATAGTGAAATAAAATAAAAAATGGGGAAAACTGCCTTTGTTGTGGTTCATCTGATTCAGGGATAAATAATATATTTTATGGCTCCATACCTCTTCCTCACTACTTTACAGGAGACATGGTAGACTGAAGTTCAGCTCTGTTTACAAATATGCATTCATTACTTCCTAGTTGCAAAGGGATGACTGGCATATCTGAATGAGCCTTTAGTTAAATACCATGATAGTTGTTGTTGTTGTTGTTGTTGTTGTTGTTGTTGTTGTTGTTGTTGTTATTGTATTATTCCATATCACGTCCTATAATTGAAATAAATGTGCCTATTATAAAAGCATGGTATAGATGACTTTTTGAAGGAAGCTTCAGTATTTTAATATTTAACAAGCATACTATTAATTCTCAACATTGTTTCCCTTAATTGAATGTGACTGCCTCCATTTAATCAATTAAAATACAATTGGCAAATCTACTTACTGAAAACAATTAAGCTCTACAGCCTTTTCTTTTAAGTTTCCTATTGGAAATCTTTTATTTATTTATTCTGTTGTAGATGATCAAGCAGAACATACAAATGTGTAAAATAACCGGCATGGTTTAGCTCAGAAATAAATAACTAAACCCATGTGATTGGGTTTGTAATCATGATGCTAAGTATGATTGGCTTTATTATGCTAAGAATATTTTGTAAATCAAGTTTTAAAACTTTGTGTATAGTGTGAATACATCCAGCTATGGTTTATTAGATAATCACGATTAGTTTGGTACATCTTATGTCCTGGAAAATGAGCATGGGAGTGAAGCCTTAGCTTGCTTTTTGGCCATGCAAAAATGTGATACTTTCGTCTGCTTGCCCTAGTAATATATTAGTATTCCATTTAGCTCAGGATTATTTTTAATGAAGAAAAAACTAACTTGTTTTATAAAACAATACTGAAGTTAGTTATTTTATTTATTTATTTATTTATTTAATTAGCGCTTCTAGACCGCCCCCTCTCCCAAAAGTTACTCAATCCATATTCCTTATTTGCATGAACATTTGAAATATAGTTTAGTTACTTAGCTGTCAATAGATATTATGTTATGCTAAAGCAGTGGTTCCCAAACCTTTTCAGTCCACCGCCCCCTTGGTGCTACAAACTGATCTTCAGTGCCCCCCACCCAGTGGTGGAATTCAATTTTTTTACTACCGGTTCTGTGGGCGTGGCTTGGTGGGCATGGCTGGGGGGGTCATGTGACTGGGCGGTTTGCATGACGGAAGGAAGATAATAACAGTAAAATTCAAAACTGTAACAATTGCACATTTATTCAAAATCCAATTTAAAAACCTTTTTAGTTAGTGTTAATTCAACAAAATTGCTGAACATGATCCAGTGATACCAGGGTGTGTATGTGTGTGTGTGTGTTTGAATATGATCCAGTGATACCAGGGTGTGTGTATGTGTGTGTGAGTGAGCGAGGGATCCGGTAAGGGAACTGCGCCTATTTAGAAAAGGTAAATTATTGCAAACATGACCAGTCGAAGATAAGTATGGGGACAGGTTGGGTGGTAGAGAGAAAGTGATAAAAGAGTGGGAGAGAGGAAGAGAGAAAGAAAAAAGAGGGAAGAGAGACAGAAAGAGACAGAGAAGGAGAGAGAAAGTGACAGAAGAGTGGGAAAGAAGGAGAGAGAAAGAGAGACAGAGAAAGAGGATGAGAGAGACAGAAAGAGACAAAGAGGAGAGAGAAGGGAGAAGGAGAGAGAAAGTGATAGAAGAATGGAAAAGAAGGAGAGAAAGAGAAGAGAGACAAAGAGAAAGAGGATGAGAGAGACAGAAAGAGACAAAGAGGACAGAGAAGGGAAGAGAGAAAGTGAAGGAAGAATGGAAAAGAAGGAGAAAGAGAAGAGAGACAGAGAAAGAGGATGAGACAGAGAGAGAAGAGAGGAAGAGGAAAGAGTAAGAGAGAACATCTCATTTCAACCCTGAGGTGCAAATATTGTCTTTGATTGGTAATTTTATTTTTCCATTTACTATCCAACACTCTCATTTCTCCTTAAGTTCATGAAGAATTCCCTTCTTTTTATTGGATTTATCGCAATACCTTGAGAACAACTTTTTCAGCATAGCTTTGCAGCTATTTAAAATATATAGTAATATATAGGTCAGGTTTTCAGAACATTAGTCTATTTATAAGTCACTAAGTGCAAAGAAACAGAATTCAGAAAGTTGGCTTCCCTTTTTGTAATTGCCTATTGTCTGCTTAATTTTCTACCTACATTTTTGATAACTGATATTCACTGTTGACCCAAGAAGCCCGTCGTAGAAAGAAACCCTCCCTATGAACTTTGTTGGGTTTCCATGGAATGAAGTTTGATCTTTTTCTCAACCATACAGTACCATATTCTTTCTAAGGAGGATATAATCAAGATAGTCCATAATTGCCTAGCAATCTAACAGTATGGCAATTGACAATCTCTTTATATTTCAACTCTAACTCTTTCAGTCTTAAAGGTTTGGTGAGGAGAAATCCAAAAATTATTTTAAAGAGGAAAAAAAAATGCTTGCACAATTACATCCATGGAGACATGTATATATACACAACACAGAGAGAAACAAACTTAACAAAGTGCTAAGTCTGCCCACCAACTAACACACACACACTCTCTCTCGTTTAATGCTAGAGAGAGAGAGAGAGAGAGAGAGAGTGTATCCCTCCTTCCTTCAGCCCAACACTCACTGGCATCCCGGCCAGACGAGAGGGACTGCAGAGGGTCTCCCCGAGTCTAGGGCAGTGAGTCATTCGATGGGAAACTTGCCTCTTGGAAGGAATGACCCGGCTTGGCTCCAGCTTTCGATCTGCCGCCCAATGACCAAACGGAGAAGTGAAGAGGCAGGAGAGACGAAGCCGGGTCATTCCTTCCAAGAGGCAACTTTCCCATCAAATGACTCGCTGCCCTAGACTCGAGGAGACCCTCTGCAGTCCCTCTTGTCTGGCCGGGATGCCAGCGAGAGTGTTGGGCTGAAGGAAGGGGGGATACACACGCTCACGCTCTCCCTCTCTCTCTCTCTCGCAAATGGCAAATCTGAGCAGCCGCTGCTGGAGCCCGTCCCATGCCTTCTCCCAACCCCAAACCCCTTCTCTCAGCTACTTTCTGCCTTGTGGACCTAGAACTGATTGCTGACTCCAGGCTGGCTCTCCTCTCCTGCGTGGTGTTTACTTTCCATGTGCCAACTTGGGGGGTGGGCAATTGAAACGGTGCGCGCCCCTCTCCTGGGAGGAAGGTGGTGATTGGAGGGGAGGGTGGTGATATCCTCTGCAGCCAACACAATCTTTTTTTCCTTGCCCTCTTAGCGCCCCCCTGCCATCCCCTTTGCCTCTTAGCGCCCCCTGCTGCCCCCCTTGCCTCTTAGCGCCCCCTTAAGTCATCTCACCGCCCCCTTTGGGAAACACTGCTAAAGTATTTTTTCATGAACTGTAGAAATGATATAACTAAATCATATAACTATTGCAGAGCTGTTTTTGCATTCGAAATACAAGCACATCTGTGTATTCAGTAGAAACTAAAATACAGAAAATAAACTCTACGCACTGTATAATAGGCCAGTCAATGCCTCCATACTTCAGGAAATATGAATCTAAATGAAGATACTGAATTAACAAATGCATTCCCAATTATGTCATTGCATACTTTGGGTGGTGGAGGAATATTCTTTTTTTTATTGTCCAAATTTTATTGATTTTAAAAGTTTTACAGGGAAAAAGGGTTGAAAGGTTATAGAACATTTTGACAGCTACATCGTGTGGGGGGGAAAAGCTCCCCCAGGTCTCGCAACTTTTACAAAAAAATAGAAAATTATCAACATTTACATAGGTATTAGCAGTTTTAAGTTTAACACAAAATCATCAGTATGTTTCAATCATTTTGTTTTATATCACTTCCATAAAGGTACATTGTAACAACATTTGCAATAACATTTCAAGTCACTTTTGTGATCTGAGTCTTCTAGTTATCGCATCCTCCCCCCCCCCCGTCCACTGGCAGAGCTTCAGCCCCTCCCTCCTTTGTTTCTTGTGTAACATCCCCCATGTCACCTAAGAGAGCACTGTGTTTTTTAGTGAAAGCCTCTGCTTCCACAACTGTGTTGATTCTAATTCTTCTGCCCTCCCAAAAAATCAACATGCCTTCTGGTAACAGCCACCTAAACCAAACCCCATTATTGTATAATTTTTTTGCTAAGAAGGAATATTTCCTTCTCTTATCTCTTACTTTCTTTGGGATCTGTTTAAGAATGGTTATTTCCTTATCCTTATATTTTAATGGTCCTCCCCTTTGAGCTCCTAGAACCTCATCTCTTGTGGTTTTTCTAAGAAATTTAACATGAACTTCCCTTGGAACATTGTGTGTTCTTGCATAGGCTGAATTAATCCTATAGCTCAGGTCAATATCCCACCAAAGCTGTTGTTTGTCTCTGTTAATATATTCTGCTAACATTGTGGTCATAATCTCCTTAAGATCGTCATTCTCAACTTCTGGCAAGTTTTGGAACCTAAGGAAAAAAGACATCCTTTCAAATTCCATTTTTATCACATGATTCTCAAATTCTACATTCCCCCTTTGGATTGTCTTCAGGTCGTCTCTCAATTTATTTCAATTTCAATTTATTTGTGCTTCTAGACCGCCCCCTCTCCCAGAAGGGACTCGGGGCGGTGTACAGTCCACTAAGCAGTTGTACACCGTCCCAAGTCCCTTCGTGGAGAGGGAGCGGCTAACAAATCTAATAAATAATAATAATAATAATCTGATGAATGGACAAATCCTTTGAACTCTCTTCAGGGGCTTTAGATTGTAAAAAAGATCCCAGTTGTGACTGGTGAGCAATGGGGCTGGACGTAGAAGATGTTGGGGCCGATGAGGCCTTTCCAGGCGGTAACTTCTTTGGACCCATCATGAAGCTCGGAGATAGTTATTGTTCTGTACAAAGAAATGGTGTCTGTGGGAAAACACAGCCGGTAGGGATCACCAGACAAGCAAGTCCAAAGGAGAATAAATCGTCTAATACAAAAGTAGAGCAGATAGGTGGATCAAAATATTCCAAATCCCGGGGAAAAACGTGTTTGAAGAGGCTCCTGGAGGTCTCTGGGGTGGAAATTAGTTCAAAGCCATAAAGTTTTCCAAGGGAGGAGTCTCATTCATAAAGACAAAGAAGAAGGAGGAAGTTGGCCATATTGGCTCAGCCAGTACAGGTGGTCAGGAAACAACAAAATCAAAGTTCCCATGCATAGTTTAGAGAAGAATCAGTTCAACCATCCTTTCTCTTGCAGTTGTGGTCAAAAGAGAAAAAAGAATTCCCCCCCCCACTATTTTAGATCTTAAACTTTCTCTCTCTCCCATACAAGGGAGAGATTTTCCAAGTGCCGCTTTTCCAAGGGGGGGGAAATTCCCCCCCCAATCTTAACTCCTCCAAGGGTTGAAACAAAGCCCCCCCCCCCAAAAAAAACTGCAGATCAGTCAATAAAGACAGTAAAAGACCTGGGGAGACCCCCCACCTCACCGCACTTCAGCTGTTTCATTCAGATTGATCATTTCCTTCCAGGCTGCATTCGGCTCCTGGGGCAAAGCTGTAGACCCCCCGCGGCCGCCGCTGCCCCAGGGGGTCCCAGCAAGCCGCCCCTATGGCAGGGCGCCCCTCCAAGGCACCCTGTGCTCCCCCTAGGATTCAGGGGAGCCCACCGAAACAGGGAGAAGGCGGACGCACAAGACCGTTGCCTTCGGCTGCCGGAAGTCGTCTCCGTGGAGGAATATTCTTTTATCCCATTTTTCATTATGGCAATGTATGGCATGTGAACTCAAAGTTTCGGGCCAAAGTTACTTCAATGTAATTTGCTAAGTAACATTGTCTTGGATCCAGTCATTGATCTGATACAAGCTAATGTACATTACAAATTAAACTGCCCTATCCTTTTTGCTTTAGATTTGGGCCAAGTGCAAAAGCAATAATCCCAAAATAAAAAACCATCACATCCCAAAACATATTTTAAAAAATAACATTCCTTTTGTGATGGGTCAAATTCCAAAGGGCTGCTTCTTAGGCAGCTACATCCAGAATACAGACAAAATTTTGAACAGAAGCACACAGTTCAATGCTGTCTTACACTGAATTCTCTTGAATGTTGGATATTAGTTTTGCTCAACTTTACTAATAATGCATAGAAACATGCCTTTGACAGTATCTTGCCTGTAAAGGACACTTTGGGCTGGATGTATTTGTCATATCATGGAGGATAAAGAACTTGACTTTTAGATGTATAATTTCCTTCTTTGTATTTTTAAAGGCATTATTCACATGGAAACTCCGCTTGCCAGTATTGTATTTGATGAATGTCATTCAATATATTTCATAGAGAACATACTTGAGAAATATTCCAAAGTTTACTGTGGAATAGTGATGTATAACCCAGAGTTTGCATGTTTGAGTGTTTGATAATTCAACTCTAATCACCATGCATAAATGGAAGTGCAAATAGAGGTTGTATTAAGCCAGTTCTGACAGATTCTGGAGAACTGGTAGTTGAGTAGTTTGGAGAACTGGCAAATAGGTTGGCCCCGTCCCCGCTTTCCTCCCAGCTGATCTTCTTTTGTTGCCCTGAACAGAACAGAACTGGAAAGCAGGTTAGTGGGATGGAGGGAATGGGGATTTTGCAGTATCCTTCCCCTGCCATGCCCACAAAGCCACACCACAACCACAAAGCCACGCTCACAGATCCGGTAGTAAAAAATTTTGAATCTCACCACTGAAGTGCAAGTTTTCCCACAAGTTATTTTTCACTAAATTCAGAACTCATGTATCAGTGTAGTCTGTGGTAAGAATTTTATGAAATGGTTTAATCCACTAAGATTACCTTTAGTTTTCAAAATGAAGAAAAACCATGTTGCGTAAATTATGCAGGTGAATTGTACACAAAATTTCTTAAGTAGTCTCAGTAGAAATACTTGTTTTAAAATAAAAATACCCAATAAACACAGAACCTGTATACACCCTTTGATTTAAGAAGCAGTGATTATATATGTCTCTAAATCTTAATACAATCTTTTTTACCTCTGAGATGTGCATTGGTGGGAAATTGTAGGTTTTGCTTGTAAAAATTGTTGAACCAGTCAACAATTAGAAAAGGGATCCTAGGCAACCACCGGTTAGAATAGAAAATGCTGGCTAACAATGAATAATCTGTGTATAGAAAAATTTCTGTATTCTGACATATTTTTGACCTGTGTAACTATTTTTCTCTTTTCATTGGAATCAAAACCAAAGTTGAAGTGAAATTTGCAGCTTGTTTTGTACCTCGGGCTCTCAAAACATTGCAACTCCACTTTAATTTAAAACTGTACAATGGAAAGAGATATTGTTTCACTGATTCCTAAATATATTTTATTTGGACCTTAATTTCTTTAAAATTTAAATTTAAAATCTTGAAAAAGTCAAATAGTAAACTGTTTAATAGCCTATGGAATTTATAAATATGCTATAAGTGGAATCCTATACATCAAAGATTCCTGTAGATGACCAAGGTTCTAAACCACACACGTTTTTGGGAAATAACCAATTTTGTTGTATTTAAGTACAATGACAATAAAGATTATACTTATACTTAAAGACTATAAACTGCTAGGATGTTGATTTTCTAACATCAGAAGAATGTCTTGCATGTTCTATACTTAAAATAGAAATCATTAGCATAGTGTCAGATAATAGTGAAATATGAAATGACATGAAAATAAAATAACATTAAGAACATAAATATTTGCTTCAATTAAGATTTCAAGATCACGTGAAGTGTTGATGCCGCCTTATAATGCCTTGGTGAGGCCACACTTGGAATACTGCATTCAGTTCTGGTCGCCATGATGTAAAAAAGATGTGGAGACTCTAGAAAGAGTGCAGAGAATGCAGTATTCCAAGTGTGGCCTTACCAAGGCATTATAAAGTGGTATTAACACTTCACGTGATCTTGATTCTATCCTTCTATTTATGCAGCCTAGAACTGTGTTGGCTTTTTTGGCAGCTGCTGCACACTGCTGGCTCATATTTAAATGGTTGTCCACTAGGACTCCAAGATCCCTTTCACAGTTACTACTACTGAGCAAGGTACCACCTATACTGTACCTGTGCATTCCGTTTTTGTTGCCTAAATGTAGAACCTTACTCTTTTCACCATTGAATTTCATTTTATTAGATAGTGCCCAATGTTCAAGTTTGTCAAGATCCTTCTGTATCTTAAGCCTGTCTTCTGGAGTGTTGTCTATCCCTGCCAGCTTGGTGTCATCTGCAAATTTGATGAGTTCCCCATTTATTCCTTCATCCAAATCATTGATGAAGATGTCGAAGAGTACTGGGCCTAAAACAGAGCCTTGGGGTACTCCACTGCATACTTCCCTCCATGTAGATGCAGTTCCATTGAGGACTACACGTTGAGTGCGGTTTGTCAGCCAGTTACGAATCCATCTGGTGGTGATGCTGTCTAACCCACATTCTTCTACTTTATCTAGTAGTAGGTTATGGTCTACCTTATCAAAAGCCTTACTGAAGTCCAAGTAAACTATATCGACGGCATTCCTCTGGTCCATTAATTTTGTCACATTATCAAAGAATGCAATAAGATTAGTCTGGCATGATCTGTTTTTGACAAATCCATGTTGGCTTTTGGCTATTACTTTGTTTGCTTCTAGGTGTTCGCAAATTCGTTGCTTGATTATTTTTTCCAGAATCTTTCCTGGTATTGAGGTCAGGCTGATAGGTCTGTAGCTTCCTGGATCTATTTTTCCCCTTTTTTGAAGATGGGAACCACATCAGGTCTTTTCCAGTCCTCTGGTAGTTCCCCAGTGGTCCAGGATCTCTGAAAGATATAATTCAGTGGTTCTGAGATCTCGTCTGCTAGTTCCTTCAGAACCCTGGGGTGTAATCCATCTGCTCCTGGTGATTTGAACTCGTCTAGGGTAGACAGGTGCTCACTTACCATTTTCTTCCCTATTTCAATTTGTGTTCCTAATCTGACTTTTGTGGTGCTGCTTTTGATAGGTTGGACTGTTTTATCCCTTTGTGTAAAGACAGATGCAAAACATAAGTTAAATAGTTCTGCTTTCTCCCTGTTGCTTGTCACCTTCTTGCCACTTTCTCCTAGCAATGGACCAATTGTTTCCTTAACTTTTTTCTTGTTTTTAACATGTTGGAAGAAGCTTTTTTTTTTGTTAATTTTTACTTTTGTGGCAAGCCTTTCTTCATTGTGAGCCTTAGCTTTCCTCACTTCATCTTTACAGGCTTGGGCTATTTGCTGATATTCTGCCTTCCACTTTTTATACTTACCTTTTTTGTCTTTCAGTTTGTCAGATAGTTCTTTATGCAGCCATGCTGGTTTCTTTTGGGAGCTGTTATTTTTCTTCTTCATTGGTATTGTGCTAGACTGGGCTTTTGTAATCTCATTTTTCAAGATTTCCCAAGCTTCTTGAGTTGTTTTCCCCTTGAGGATTCTCATCCATGGAATTTTTCCCAAGCTCTCTCTAAGTTTATTGAAATTAGCTTTCTTAAAGTCCAAGACTCTAGTTTGACTTTGTTCTACTACTTGTGTTTGCATAATGTTGAATTCCAATATTGCATGGTCACTTGCCCCCAGGATTCCTATGGCTTCAACACCTTCTATCATTTCCTCTCTGTTAGTGAGAATTAAGTCCAATATGGCTGATCCCCTTGTTCCCTTCTCTACTTTTTGTAAAACAAAGTTGTCTGCTAGGTTTGTTAGGAACATGTTGGATCTTCCACTTGGTGCAGAGTTTGTTTCCCAGTTGATGTCAGGGTAGTTAAAATCTCCCATTACTATTGTGGTGTGCTTCCTACATACCTTAGTTAGCTGACTAGCAAAAAGTTCATCTACCTCCTCTGCTTGGTTGGGTGGCCTGTAGTATAGACCTATGGCAATGTCATTTCCCCCACAACCTTTAATATTGACCCAAATGCATTTAAGATAGTTCTAATAATTGTTGTGCTCTATTTCTGTAGAGACGTAATTATTTCTTATATATAGTGCAACTCCACCTCCTTTTTTATTTGGTCTATTTCTTTTAAATAATTTAAATCCTTCTAGCTGTATGTTCCATTTGTTGGTTTCATCCCACCAAGTTTCTGTAATGACAATAATATCATATCTGCCCTCTTTTACTTGAATTTCTAATTCGCCCTGTTTATTCCTCATACTCTGTGCATTGGTGTATAGACATTTGAGTCCATTTTGATTGACCTTGTGTTTACTGTCTACATAACCTGTGTTATGCCTGACTGTCCCCATTTTCTTGCCCCTTGTGTGATTCATGCACATGGTATGGCAATCACTATTAAATGCTTGGTTTTACTTGACAGCAGGAGTGATAATCTTACCCACACACACATCTATGTTACATGCACTTATAACCCTATGAATTTTAGTTTGCTGGAGACAGAAATGTTCTGTATCTATTAATTCTCTGTCCCCGCTCTTCAGTTTAAATGTTTATCAAGAAAATCTGCGAATTTAATGCCAAGTAACTCAGTCCCTTTCTTGGATGGGTGCAACCCATCTCTTTTGTACAGTTTTTCATTGGACCAGCTACAGGCATCATGACTAATAAAACCAAAGCCTTCCCTTTTACACAACTCCTTTAGCCACACATTAAACTCTGCTACACGCTGGCCCTTCCCTTTTTGTTCCTTATATACTGGTAAAACCTCTGAAAAGATAAGCCTACAACCTATACTATTAAGTTCATACCCCAAGTTCTGGAAATCATTCTGCACAGAAAGTACATCTTTCTGGGATAGATCATTAGTGCCAAGATGTATAATAGCATCAACGTCACAGTCCTTACTTGCATTCTTGAGTATCTTAAGAATACGGCTCTTGTCTCTGCTGGCAGTAGCACCTGGCAGACACCTGACCTCTTTTAAAACCTCCATATCCTCCCCTAAATTTACATCCCTTATGATTGAATCACCAACCAGAAGGTGGCTTCTCTTTTTGTATACCTTGCCCTTCTTCTGCGACTGATGTGTGATACCTGGTTCCCCATTTCGTCTTTCCGAAGAAAGTTCTTCATTTTGGACCACGATCCCCTGCTTATTTGAGTCATCATTATCACAACTACCTTGACCTATCTCTTTAGTGTCCCCATTAAGGTCAGCAAGGGCACTATATCTGTTTTGCTGGGTCACAGCAAAAGCTTTGTGTTTATGGTTCACAGCTCTCAACCTGCCAGATCCCACAGTTGTCCAGAGTGCTCTTCTCCTGCAAGATCTTTGTGGCAGAGGGGGCTGATAGCATGGCATCGCCATAGAGTGGAATGGCTGAAGTAGACACCTAGTTTCTGCTTGGAGAGCACAGATTAGAGATTCTAGATAGGTAATCTGTCTATGTAGACTAGTAATTTGTTTACAAAGGGGACAGTATCTAAATTTGAAAAGAGTACTGCGAAAGACAGGTGTAAAACAGCTATTACATTGAACTAAGCCGGTCATTTTGAAATAAAATAAAATCACAATCTCAAGCACACTAATGTATTATTGCTATTTTGGTTTATAGATATATGATTGGGCTCCCACCTCAGTCTCTTTGTCTCTCTGACTCACCCCCCTTCTATCCAGCAGCTCCAATCCCAGCTTCAGGAAGGTTCAAATGATGTGGAGTTTAAGGGCCCCCACCTCAGTCTCTTTGTCTCTCTGCCTCACCCCCCTTCTATCCAGCAGCAGGTACTTTGCTTTCCTAGGTTTAACTTTCTTGCTTAATAACACACAGGCTCTCGATAATTGGGATGTGAGTGGAATGGTTAGAAAAGGGAAGTCAAGTCTCATGTTTATTACACATACGGGTACTTGACTTACAACAGTTCATTTAGTGACTGTTCAAAGTTGCGATGGTACTGAAAAAAGTGATTTATGATAGTTTTTCACACTTGCCACTATTGCAACATCCCCATGGTCGCATGTTCACAATTTAAGCACTTGGCAACTGGCTCATATTTATGATGGTTGCAGTATTCAGGGGTCATTCAGGTGATCATCTTTTGCAGCCTTCTGTCAAGCAAGGTCAATGGGGAAGCCAGATTCACTTAACCACCATCTTCCTAACTTAACAACTGCAGTGATTCACTTAACACTTCTGGCAGGAAAGGCAAGAAACGTGGCAAAACTCTTTTAACAACTACCGTATTTTTCAGAGTATAAGACACACTTTTTCCCCTGAAAATCTGGGTGTCTTTTATACATCGAATACAGCATTTTTTGCCTCCCGAAGCCCCGCCCCTTCACCAAAATGGCCGTGCATAGTCTTATGGAGGCTTCCAGAGAGCTGCTGGGGGTTGGGGAGGGCAGAAATGAGCAAAACATGGACTGTTTTTTGCCCTCCCCAGCCCCCAGCAGCACTCTATAAACCTCCGTAAGTCTATGCATGCAATTCTTTTGGCGAAAAACAGGCCCATTTTTGCAAAAAACAGGCTGGTTTTTTCTTGTTTTTGCCCTCCCCCCGAAGCACTCTGCAAGCCGCTCCCCCCAAGGCTATTCATGCTTTTGGGGAAAAAACAGGCCCGTTTTCATGAAAAACGGGCCTTTTGGGGGAGGTTTGCAGAGTGCAAAAACTTTGTTTCCCTTATGGAAAGCTCTTTAACTGATAGATGAGAATTACATTGATCAAGTGTTGTGCCAGCAGAAACACCTATCTACTGTATTTCTCTATTTCTCTCTACCTACTCTCTCTCCCTATCTACTGTATTTTCCCCTCTCTCTCTTTCTCTCTATCCTTCTACCTATCTACCTACACTCTCTCTCCCTACCTACCTACTGTATTTCTCTTTCTCTCTCTCTCTCCCTTTATCTACCTACCTACCTACTCTCTCCCTGTCTACTCTATTTCTCTCTCCATTTCTCTCTATCCATCTACCTACCAACTACTCTCTCCCTACTGTATTTCTCTCTATCCCTCTACCTACCAACCTTCCTACACTCTCTCTCTCCCTACCTACTGTATTTCTTTCTATCTCTTTCTATTTCTCTCTCTCTATCCCTTTATCTACCTACCTACCTAACTACTCTACCTACCTACCTACCTACTGTATTTCTCTCTCTCTCCCTATCTATCTATCTAGTACCTACCCACTTTTTAAAAAATTTGCCTCTTCAAAACCTTGGTGCGTCTTATACTCCGGTGCGTCTTATACTCCAAAAATATGGATATCTTATTTAGCAATGGAAATTATGGGCTCAATTGTGGCCGTAAATCAAAGACTATCTGTAAGGAGATGTTAGTGTTTCAGAAAAAAATGAGATGTTTGGAACTTCCAATGATTCTATTTGAAGATGAACAGAAAATAATGTACAGTACATTAAAACTCAGTTAAAAAGAAACTCATTTAAAATTTCCTGGTTCATCACCCCCACATTTATGCCTGCTTTTTATATTTTATTATTGACTAAAGTTCTATATGATTTCTAATTATGGTTTGGATCAATGCTTTTATCTCATCATATTCCATTAACTTTTATTTTAAAAGAATGTCCAAATTCAATCACATACAATACTTACATGTTTGGGCAATTTAGAAAAGGAAGACTGTATGCAAATCAACTCAGGAAATGATCTCTGATTCATTAGCTAGCAATTTAAAGAATGGCCTAATTTCTAGCAATGAGAAAGCAAATGAAAAAAAAAACGACCTAGAGACAAACCATAGAGGCAATATTTACATGGAAGGACAAACACCATGTTTTACTACCAGTATTTGGAACCTACTGTCCTTTTTTTCAATGAGTTTGGTAAGGATAATGCAGTACTTTGCTTCTGGCCACCAGCTGCTTGTATTTTTGTCAGGATTCCTTTGCTAAAAATAAAAACTGAAGACCAAAGACGCTTGACTGATATATTTTTCCTGGAAGTTCACAGCGTGACTTCTGCTAAAGATGACACCAGTTATATTTATAATATCCACTATCTTTCATTACATCATCAGTGCACAAATATTCTTTTCTATTGATACCATGATCGATGGACAGTTTATCGACTCCACTTTTTTCAGATGAATCTAAGATTGAAGAAAAGTCTGCAACCACATCTCTTGCTTGCTCCAGTATTTTTAAAATGCTAATGGCCATCATTGATTCTTTGTGTAAGAAAAAAACAGAAACTTAGGCAGAACTGGCTCTCTTAGTCTAGTCCCCTCCTTACTACTCTATTTGGAAACAGAACTTTATTCAGACACAAGGAGATCTCTTAAGGAAAAAGAAGATGATTCTGGTTTGCTAATTGCTCTAATGTATAAACACCATTTTTCTTTTAACAAAGTAATATGACATTCAATGGATCTTCCTATCCCTTTAAATAGTTTCAGTGCTGTGATACTGATCGTGGTCAAGTTTGATGCTTTTGTATAGCAAACTAGTAGGTAGTTCCTTTTTCTAATCCTCTGTTTCCAAACAAGAAACAGCCCTTTTCTTTGCCTGTCACAGTAGCTAAGATGAGGAGGAGCAAAGAGGCCCATGTCTCCACAGTCCAGTCACAATTCGAATCTCTGCTCCACCTCCTTGGCTATCATTTTTGCAATGGCAAGGGAGGAGGTAGCGGCAGGTGAAGGGGCATTCCTGACATGGAGGATTCGAGCAGCAATGTCTCCAGTTCCACTATCAAACACAAAGTCATCAATCAAGTTCCCACCACTGTCCAAGGCTTGAGCTCTGACCCCAGCAGGTCCTCTGCAAAAAGAAAAACATTAAGACATTCAATATTTCATTTCATATCTTCCTCCTCACCAAAGTGACTTAATATGAGGTAACTAAGACAATTACTGCACTATGGTTGGTTATAGAACAGAATAAAACTGAGTCATAGACCAATAAAAATATATTCTGTAAAACAAATGAAACAAAAGTATCCCCTGACATCAGTAACTGTGGCAATCATTTGTGGGCAAAACTTACACATAAAGTAGCATAACTCTGTTACTTTTAGAGATAAATTTATCCTGATTGCTTAACAGATAATATGGATAATTATATACACTTGATTTTGGCTAACAACTAAGAAGCTCATCAAGTTTGCTTCTTTAAATTCAATTGCGCAAGGGTTCAGGGTTTGCCCTTGGGATTTAAGTTGTAAACAAAGGGCCGTATTCCCAAAAAATATGTTGTCAAAAACAATATGGGACCAGGACAAAAACTGATTTTGATAACTTTGCATTATATTAAAAACATAAAGACCTTTTTGAGGGGGATGGGTTGTCTAGAAACAAGCTAGAGAAGACTCCTGTGAGTCTCTTGCAGAGACTACAAGGCAATCAAACTGGTCAATCCTAGAGATCATCAATCCTGACTGCTCTTTAGAAGGCCAGATCCTGAAGATGAAACTCAAATACTTTGGCCACCTAATGAGACGGAAGGAATCAATGGAGAAGAGCCTAATGCTGGGAAAGACTGAGGACAAAAGAAGGGGACAACAGAGAATGAGGTGGCTGGATGGAGTCACTGAAGCAGAAGGTGTGAGCTTAAATGGACTTGAGGATGGTAGAGAACAGGAAGGCCTGGAGGAACGTGGTCCATGGGGTCGTGATGGGTTGGACACGACTTTGCAACCAACAACAACAAAAATTAAATCTACAAATTTAATTGGTTATTACTAATAAATCAGGTTAATTCAAAGATTCAGTTCAAAGGATCAGTTTAAAATAATAAAATATACATGTGTGAGATTGGACTTTGTTCTCTTGTGATTTCCTAGAATCTAAATTGATTCCTCATTTGAGTGCAGAAGACCAGAGATTGGGGAGAGGGGGAGATATGTGGGAGGGAAATGAGTCATCCCTGTGGTCATATGGGCAGGTGGGCTGCCAAGCACTCAGATCACATGATTGCAGGGTGAGTGCAGCAGCCATTAACTTCAAGGAATAAGAACCAGTCATTCTGTGCCACCATAACTTCAAACAGTTGCTGAACAAACGTTTATAATTCATGAAGTACATCTATTTGACTAAGAAACAAGGGAAATGTGTATCATAATTTTGATTCTCATGGAAGTAGCAGAAAAGAGGAGAGACAGCTATGTTGAACTAGTTTTCATCAAATGCCTTTTTCTGGTGTGAACTCTTTTATCATGGAGCTGTTTCTTCAAAATCCTTAAACATATTCAACCAAGGGGGTGGGGGGAACCCACTCTTGATATCTCAGTAATTTTAAATTTGTTTTACCTCTGAATATCATTAATGGTAACTTCAGGGATGATTCTTTGCAGTTGCTTCAATTGGGCATTTAGAAAACATGCTCTGTACATTTCACCCATCCCATATGAAAAATTCTTCAACGCTAGTTTCCATAAACCACTGGGAGAAAAAAAAGCAGTTTATTAGGAACTGGCTGACTAAGAAGGTTAAATTCTCTCATCATCCATAATTCTATAAACTCTCAGACCTTAGAAAACATCAATATAGAAATATAGTAAATAAATGTGTATGTATCTCTGTGTGTTCAAATCAGATGCAAACAACTAAAAGTACAAACTAATAATTGCATCGCAATTACATTGAAGGATTAAATCAGTAGTAACCAAGTCATTTTAGTGCTGTAGCTAAGAAATACTGCACTGGGATTAATAGCTGTCATTTTGATTTAAGCCTTTAATTATTCTGCTGGTTTTCACTTTATATATCTGATTAAGTGGATTTATCTAAAATGTTTATGCCACAGTACATTTTTACATTCTTGAGATGCTGTAAAATTGGTTGTTTTGCTTTGAATAAAAATATGATTTTAGTTCATTTTTTTAATCTAGTAAAACATATTTTTGTTAAATAAATAAACAATCTTGTCATTTTTTTTATTTTTCACCTGCCACTTGTTTCTTCAGATGATAGAAATGATTCTATTGAACTATCGGTTTTTATAGGATCAATATTTGTATTTGCTTTTTCTCCCAACATTCCTAAACACAATACTACTTACAACCTGAACTGAACCACATTCTCAGTCCTCTCCTACAGCTCCCGCTGCAAGCAATTGGAGGCTTCTTGCAATGCTCCCAATTAATACTCAAGTAACAGAAAAACGAGGGAGGGCATACTATCTGGAAAAGATTACCTGTAAGCAGCTGCATCTATAAAATCTTGAATGCTGAAATCATAAAATTTGTAGCCCTCTCGTTTAAATGCAAGGACTGCATTCGGTCCAAGCCAGACACTACCATCCATCCGTGGGGTAAAATGAATGCCCAGAAAGGGGAAACGGGGATCAGGTACCTGTCATACCAAAACACATGTCCTAAATCAAAATTCATTTGAGGTAGGAAAGTACTGAATGTCTGTATCGCCCTATGTGCAAACTATAAAACAGTTAAACAAAAGAGTTCCCATTTAATTGTAGAGAGATATGGAGAATAAGGGGAGTCGATTTTCCAAGGAGAGAGTGGCTCTTTTTCATTGGATATGTTTAAGCAGAAGTGAGATGGCCACTTACCAGAAATGCTTTAATTTGGACTCCTGCATGAATCAAGGCCTAAATGGCCCATTTCAATGACACATAACAAAATTTTAAAAAAGGATTTTTTAAAAGAAAGGCAGAGTAAAGGAAAATATGTGGCAGTGATCTGGAAAGGGAATTGAGATACTTTCTATTAAGGCTATTAAAGTTTAAAGAACTTTTTGCAACACCAATAGTGCCTAACACCCCCCCCCCCCAGGTTTTACTTCCTTCCAACCAATAAGTGAAAGTACTGAGAAATGATATACCGGATAAATGTTTCCTCTAACTAAATAGCACTTCTCTGGCTTCAGCACCAAATAATCTCCACGGAAAGGCACAATGCGGGGCTCTGGGTCACAACCAGAGATTTGGGAGAGTCTGTCCGAGTAAAGTCCTGCGCAGGACACAAGATGTCGGCATCGGACCTCCTTCCCCTGTGACAAAAACAGCACAAATTTACCTCAGCTATAATATACCTTACACAATCTCAAAAGTAAATAATTCCCAAAGATATTTCCTCTATGTTCCATTTCCTCCAATGGTGCTCCTCATGTCTGAACTGACCTGTCCAGAGACCAGGACAGGAAGGGATTAGTTTCTGCTCTGAAATAGAAGCTCAAATCAAAAATAGGTCTTTTGGGAAGAGAGATAACTTTTGGAGAAAGCTAGTCTGGCCAAAGAAGTGATACCTTAGCCAATGGAAAAGCCAGATGTCCAGCAACTGCACATGACAGGATTACTCGCATATGAAGTCACAGCTTCTCAAGGAATGAGAAGCTTTAAGACAGGGGTGTCAAACTCGGCTTCATTGAGGGCCGCATCAGGGTTGTGTTTGACCTCGCGGGGGCCAGGTGGGTGTGGGCGTGGCCAGGGGCACCTGTGGTGGCTCAAGCGCTCTGCCAGCAAAAACGGGCTCCCAGGATCAGTTTCAGCTGCGTTGGCTTCCTGCAATCCTCTGCCAGCAAAAACTCAGCTGGCAGAGGCACTGTAGGTCACTCCTTCACTGTTTCCAGGGTGGCCCCGCGGGCCAGATCTAAGCACCCCGTGGGCCAGATCTGGCCCCCGGGGCCTTGAGTTTGACACCCCTGCTTTAAGCAATGAGTAAACAGGCACAGTTAGAACTTTATATTTTTGTAAAAATTACTAGAACCAAGGCTTTGTAATGCTTTGTAACATGGTTATTATCTTTATCAAATATTTTCAGATATTAAAAATTATGTTTGATTTTCTATGTCGAGGACTAAGGAAAGCCTGCATCAACTAATTTTAGTATATATTTATGCTTTAAGTAACCTGAAGATTACACTCTTCTTTTCCATCAACCTTGAATACTGTTTTGTATCTTAATTCAGTTCTCAGATTTCCTTAGAGATGAACTCAAAAGATGGATTGCATATGAAAGCACAGATGGCTGAAAAATAACATACACAGGTATAATAACCTTCATTTTTGATATCAAAGATATGTTTAAAGACTTTGGAAATTATTTCTTTTATTATAAAAAGCAGATGCTGATGGTGTTTATTAACAAATTATTAATAAATTATGTATATGCACTCTGAATATGTCATGTTTACCTTAATATTCTACACCTTCCTATTTTATTGCTGCAAAAACTCTTGTGAATTAAACGAATATACAAACCAGCATTCTAAACTGAGTGTAATATAAAAGTAACTAAAGTATTAACCTACTAAATCATCAATTAATGTAAAAAAATATGCTTAGTAAGTAAAAATACCAGAAGGTCAAATATATGTAGTTTAAAAATTGAACGGAATGTTATCTTACCTTTGAATTTCTAACAACAATTGGATATTTCATCCCTACAAATAATATGAAAAGAATTTAAATGGGTTATGAAGCAATTGTTTTATCCCTTGAGCAAAACTAAAACCCAAATGGTAGTTTCTGAAGAGAAAGTGGGCTAATCTGCAGCCATTTTCTTTTTCTTGTAGAAACATCTGAATTAAGATGCTAGCATAGGGGGAAAACCCTGACTTCTTTGTAATATATATACTTAAGTATGTTTTATGTTCATAAAAATGTGTTTCTTTTCTCGGCCTTTGTTTAGTTTGAATTCCATTCAAGCCCTCTCATAAAACATTGAGTGTATTTTGAAGTACACTAAACCATTTTAAACAGCATGCAATATGTTGAAAAAAAGATCTGACTAAAGAACTCCTAATAATCCAAAAATAGGAACTCTAGCAACGTAAAATAGCAACTCTCCTTTGAATCAAACTTGAATCCAGATGACTTATGGACACAATCCATGTAGTTTGCTTGTCACAATACCTTTTGAATTGCATTTTGCTATCCCCTTGTTCTATCTCCCTTTCTGCCTTTCTGTTTACTCAAATAATATCTATATGACTAGGCATCCTTTGGCAAAAGTGATCAGAAGATATTTTCTTCTGAATTCTGGGAATGATGAAACATAAAACAATTTTTTCTTTGTTATATATTTGTTATTTTTTATTAAATTGCAAGGAAAAATGTTGTTCAGTTGTCCTTTTTACTAGGTATAACCCCTCTGTCTTTTGGATATGAATGAGTTCTAAAGTAAAATTTAGTAACTATCAAATTTACAGCAATTTTTGAAGAAGTTCTGAAAAGGTATCCTATAACATAATCATCTAAACCATACCACTTATTCAAAGCAACTTAAGTGCTGAAGGCAATTTCAACCTGCACAATCTTTAAATGCATAGAAAATACCATCTGTGTGTATGGACTGGGCTAAGCCAGGAATATTTTAAACCTTGGTGTGTTGCACATGGTATATTAGGCTGGTTCACACACATTTAAGGTCAAATGAAATAAACTTTGTTGTAGCTTAAATTTGTGTCCGCCTAAAGGGCACTGTGGATTTTGCATGGAACATTAAAGATGTATTCTGAAAATGGAAGAGAGCAACTTTTGCTTTTTGAAAAGTTTTAGGAGATGAAAGGGCATTGCATCTTGGACCTTGGAGGTCTTCTAGTCCAACCTAGGGAGCCTAGGCAGGAAACCCTATACCGTTTCAGACAGATGGCTATCCAACATCTTCTTAAAGACTTCCAGTGTTGGGGCTTTCACAACTTTTGGAGGCAAGCTGTTCCACTGATTAATTGTTCTAACTGTCAGGAAATTTCTCCTCAGTTCTAAGTTGCTTTTCTCCTTGATTAGTTTCCACCCATTGCTTCTTGTTCTACACCGAGGTGCCCTGGAGAATAGTTTGACTCCCTCTTCTTTGTGGCAACCCCTGAGATGTTGAGTTCATGGCCTGCATATTACAGTGAATCCTGAGAGGAAAATTCCAAAGAACATTGGGGAAGAGTATAACTGTAGAGGTGTCAGAAACAAACGATTCACTGTAACTTACCTTCTTTACTTCCTTCAGCACTTTCCTTTGCCATATCCATCTGTTCCACCTCAAACTCTGTCAAGACAGTACCTCCAGCTGCCTGAAAATCTTCAGCATAGGCTAGGGCCACCTGCCTGTAGTTCACAATGCCGGTGTATGGGGAATCCAGAGCCATCAACCCCTGAAAAGGTGGACGCAGGGACAACACATCTGTTCACAGGGTCAATATTGAAAGAACAAAGAAGACACAAAGGGGCCATTTGAATCAATGCAACTTTCAGCAAGGCAGCCTACATGCTTATTAGGTCTACGTGCTTACTCAGATAGTGCTGCTTATCGGCAAGGAATGACAGGAGGACAATTTAAAGCACATGAAAGTGGCGCTAGATTAATATTTGCCAAAATGGTTTGTTCAAAAAAACTTTAGAACAGGACCATCTGACATTCCGAGTGCAATTATTGACACCATTCCTACCTTTGAAACCAACAATTGGTAAAGAGATTTGGTGAGGTAAAATACTGAAGAGTGACAGGCATGGATTGAAACTTATTTCTGGAAGTCAAGCATTGATTAATAGGCTTTTGCAGTCTGAGAGATCAAATTGGAGGATTTTGCTTGGAAAAAGGAGAAGATACAGACAAAGAAAGAAAGAAGATGGACTCTTTTATCTGAGCAACTGACTGGGTATGATCATGGAGACTTTGAAGAGCAGGCCTGCTTTTCTGTCTAAGGTAAAGGTTAAGGACATGCTGGGGCTTGATAAAAACTGCCATGAGCTACTGACTCCTGAACAGCCGCAGACTTGACTGGGAGGAGAATTTGGCCTCAGCTAGAGCTTTTTCAGAGAAAGAACATCTGGAAACATATAACCAAAATAAGTGAGCATGTTAGTTTTGCATGGGAAACTCCAAGCAACATGAACAGCGAAGAACGCTTTGTGGTGATCTGTAAGGTATGAAGGTTTGTCTTTCAATCAGAAAACTCCAACCGTGCCTGCTGGAAGTGGAAGCTTGTGTCATTAGAAGAGTACATGAAGGAATAAAGAATTTATATACTGTATCATCAGACATGAGGGAAGGTAAAAATTTGCTTGCTATGATGGGTAAAGCAACTCAGTAGGGGCAAAGAAATGATACGAATGCCAAAGAACACAAGAAGAAACAAAAGCTTGTGACCTAGAGAAGCAAGAGGATCAGAAGTTAAGTGCCACTAGTAGCTCAGCAACCTGCTCTAGAAGCCAATGCATGGCTTCCACCTTACCAACCTCAGCTTCATGGATCAGGATGGAAGACACTCAAGGCTCTGATAGGTCAAAAAACGCAGGATCCACTTTGAAGAAGAGATGCATTCTGGTAATGTGTAATTCCCAAATGTGAAAAACTAAGGACATGCAGATTGGATATGATGTCAGAGAATATGCATTATTTTCCAGGTCTGTTCAATGGGCTGCCAAAACTCTTCAAGTCTATAAATAACAGTTGTGCTATCTATTCAGGGGGAAATGAACAAAAAATGCCAGAAAAGACCTCAAAAGATTTCTCCAGAGTCAAAGAGGAGAATGACGTAGGAAAATGAAAAAGTGGAAAATCTAAGGTAGTGTACTTGTCAGCTCTTTCACAAAGAGAAAACAGCATCCTGGAAATCAGAAATCCTGTATTTAATTTTCTATGTCAACTTTAATTTAATGTACCACTATTGTTAAGCTGCATGGAGATATTGATTTCAGACTTTGCCGAGTACCATCCCAAAAGATTAGAAACTGCACAGCAAGACAGCAGCTTACCCGACAGTAGGGTTCCTTGGCTTGTATTTCTTTGGGAGAGATTAGTTGCAGGCCCCGGACATTATTCTGTGTCCCCCTTTCATAAAGTGCCTTGAGCCTTGGAATTTCTTCATGTTCAACTGCAACAATCAGCTGCCAAAGAAATAAGAAACTAGAGCAACCGCAGAATCAAAAAATACAGTGGAGGAACAACAGGAGACAACCACACTGCAAAGTGTGAAGAAACAGAATTAATATTGAATTAAATTAGACTCCAATTAAAATTGCAATATAAGTTAATTGTGCTTCATAACTTTATTTAGCTGGAGGGATCTTTCCTTGCTGATAGTCTTTCTTGATTAAAAAGCAAACAAACTACTCTAATTTCTTTGAATCAGAGAACCATAGAAGAAAACCAGAGTCTCTTGTTCTTTAAAGTAATTGTCAGTGAGAGCTGAACTGGCTAGAAGTATTATAAACCTGCTGCTTCTCTGGATGATATGTCAGAGGTCTTCAAACTTGGCAACTTTAAGACTTGTGGACTTTTCCTTTTTTTAAAAAAAATAGCTTTTATTAAACATTTTTACCTTTAAAAACAGAAAAAAACACACACAAAAAGAAAAAAAACAAGACAAACATAACAATATAAAATAGTTTTACAGACATGTGGACTTCCAGAATTCTCCAGCTATGTCCAACTAAAGTTGCCAAGTTTGGGAACTTCTGATGTAAGTATTAGACTGCTTTTTCTCTTATCAGGAAAGAAAAAGAGTTGCATTATACCAAGTGTTTTTTCAGCATCCACTCCAAACACTTAAGAGAAAACAGAATAGTTTTATCTTATCTTATTCACCATTAGGCCTCCACTAAATACCTTTGTTGACTCAGCAGGTGGCAACCACTATCTTGTCTAGGCTTCAAAGCTAAGCAAGGTGAGGCTTGGTTAGTATTTGGATCAGAGCTCACGAAATTTGAGGAATCTACCAGTTGCATGGCCAAGTTGAAACAGATCTAGTTCTCCTCCTGCCTTAGGCACAAAGCCAGCTGGGTCACCTTGGGCCCATCATTCCCTCAGCCCTGGGAAGAAGGCAGTGGTAAACCATTTATGAAAAAGAATCATGCCAAGAAAACTGCAAGGACCTGCCAAAAACTGACTAAAAGGTACAAAAAACATTCAATTTATTTTGGAGACAGTTGGAAGAATTTAGCTACTGTATAAGCCTAGTATATGAACAACCTGGTATGTTATGGCTGAATTTTTTTAAAGCCTAGATTCTTGTATTTGGCAGGCAGACATTTCTAGTCAGGCAATGACCTTAAGGTACAATCTTGAATGCCTTCCTGTGAATAAAATTATCTGTACCATCTTTCTGCCAATTGAAACAGCACCCAAATTGCTCCCCATAAGATTTAATTGTAAACTGCTGCAGCTTTAGGGAGATGTCATATTAGTCACCCTTCCCTGACATCGAAATCAACTGACATACAATTTGTTTTTTCAAAGGACACAATTATTCTAAGATAGATAAATAGATATGCTGATTTGTGTTCATATACTGCAATTGCAAATATAAAAATAACAATAAAGCAATGGCCCAAGGGAAGTGGAGCTAATGCAATCATACTCATGAGAAGAACACACACACAAGCATACATATATTGGTTTCTGATGTTACTGTATAACAATGATGGAAAAGGCTAATCAGTAACATTTCATTCTGTGTAACTCTTTAAGACTGCAGATTATATGATGATTGGAAAGTTGGTTCAGCGATTATAAAGCAGTAATGAAAAAAATCAGAATATCCAACAATCCCAGATTAAGTGTGTACCTATTGTATGATTCTTGGGCCAATTCTCCTGTTTGAATAATAACAATAATCATAAATGAAGTGCATTAGAGTTATAGTAGGATTAAGTCTGCTTCTCTTTAGAATCATTTAGAACATCCTGGTATCGTCACCCCAAGAAAATTAAGTAACTTAATGAACTGTATTTGGAGCTGTATAAGATTAACAGCAAAGATTTCAGCACTTACCCTACCTTGCCACATTGTTTATATGGGATTCGTTTTTGGTCACAGTATTCATAGCAGAGAACAGCTCCTTCTACACACAACTTGGCTTTTAGGGATCCAGGTGTATAATAGATTCCACTGTGAATAACACCACTGTTATGCCCACTTTGATGGAGAGCTAAATAGAAAGTTACATCTATCATTGTATTGATCTTCTAATACCTAGAAATATTTTGTTAGTCAAAATATTATTGAATTATTTTACATAATGTCAGTGTTAGTTTGGGAAAAGATAGCAAGGTAAAATAGAAATAAGCATAAAAAGGGCCACATAATTTGAAATTGTAAACATTTATGTTAAGCAGTAAGATTTAAGAACTCCCTAAAATATCAAGCAAATAGAAAATAGACATTTATTCTCATGATTTGTTCCTGATTTTTTTCTGAGACAGCTATGCAAAACCAAGATATACAGGAAACTATATAGATAAGATAGACTTTTATTTCTCAGAAAACTATAGAAATCATACTATTCTATGTAGGCAACAAAATCCATATCCTAGAAATCATCAATTTTCCATTGAATGGCCACAAAAATTTTTTAACAGAAGTTACTAGGAATTTTAATGTTGTCTTATGACAAATGAGATGTAAAATTGGCCCATCAAAAAGATTTTTAATGGATTGTATCTATCTGAACTAGAGGCAATCCACATTCAGCAACCACAATTGAGGCCAGCAACTTGGTTATTAAGCTACGGTAAGTGGTCACTAAATGAAACCATAACTGTGCTTATGTTTTCACTTCAGCTTTTCTTTGCTTTATACACCTGTGAAGATTGTAAATCCAAGGACTGGTCACGAGCTATCGTAATTGAGAACTGTGGTTAAACAAGGCAATCACTAAGTAAGGGCTACCTGTATAACATTTAATACTAAAGGAATACCGTACCTATAAGTTAAACATATGAGTGGAAATAATATAGAAGTCTGTCAACTGTTTTACCAATTTTAGATATCATACCTAATTCCTTTTCCTTTTCAAGTACTGCAAAAGCAAGAGACGGATGCCGCAGGCTAAGCTCTCTGGCGGATGCTAGACCCACAATTCCACCACCAATGACAACGACATCAAAGGTACTGTCAAAAACATTGAAAAGATCATTTGCAAGACACAAACTCGATTTTTTAAAAAAAAAATCAAGATTACAACTTTTTTTTTATGATGAACTATAATGACTTATAGTTATTAGGCAATGATTCATATTATATTAAGCCACATATTGAATTATCATGGTCTGCTGCATAATCACAACTGACTGGGTTCGTGCAAGCTAAACCTAAAACTGTGGCTTAAAATAGCAGAATCCATCCAACCTGCTGCACATTCAACCAGACAAAGCTCATTAGGGCTTAAGTGTCATCTGTAAAAGCAGCCAATTTCTGAATTTCTATTTAGCAGTAGCACTGCTGTGCAGTAGTTGTTCCTGGCATGGAAACGGAGAGGTGCTTAAGAGCTGGTGCAATTACATCTCAGAAACCAACAAACGGAAATACTTAAGCCCGGGGCATTAGTTTAAATTGCGCTGCTTCTCTTTCCCTTTTTAAGGACTTCCCCCGCAGAGGAAAACTCTCCCTGTTGAATGTCTACCTAGCAGCGGCTGCTAAAGTTACGCCGCTCGGTGCTGCAGGCTGCTGCCCCGGGGAAGCGGGGGAGAGAGGCGCAGATCGCGGGGCTGGTGGGCCAAGACCGACGCTACCAGCGGCTCACCTCCTCCGTCGGCCGTTGTCGGCACTGAGAGGCCGCGAGGGCATCGCCCGACCTCCGGCCCGACAAGGGCGCCAGGCCCCGCCGACGGCCCGAAGCCAAGCCGGGATCATTGCGAGCTCTGGCGGGCGGGAGGGCGAGCGAGCCAGTCTGCCCGACTCCTCCTCCTTCTCCGCCCGCTATAGGTCGGGCCTTGCGGGTGTGGGTGGGGGGAAAAGCAGAGCGGAGGCCGCGCAGGGCCCGCTACGACCGAAGGAATCCCGCGGAGGCGGAGGGAGACGTCAGAAGCACCCGCGCCATCGCGCCCGAGGTGCGTTTCCCCAGAGTGTGCCGCCATTCCGGCCCTTCGGAGAGGGAGGGAGGCAGGCCGAGCACCTCCGTGCAGGGAGGGAAGGTCGGGGCGGCCTTTTTGCCGCATCCCGATGATGGACGCGCTTGCAACAACACCCCTCGATCCCCTGCTCGCTTTTCCAAGGCGGAGCTAATCCCAGGGGCATCATCAGCCCTGGCAGCGGCTCTCAGGAGCTGGGCTGGTCAGGCTCTCCCAGTGGCGGATTAAGGCTCATTGGTGCCCTAACCACAGACACATCTTGGTGCCCTCCTCCTTTGTACATACTGTACAAATCTTCATTGTTTTTTTCTTTCTTCCTCAACTTTGTGGTGCCCCCTTTGAGCCTGGTGCCCTAAGCAGGTGCTTAGTCTGCTTAATGGTTAATACACCACTGGGCTCTCCCATGGGGGCGGGGGGGCTGAAGGTCTAAGTTGTGGGGCGAAGGAGAGATGCGGAAGGGGCTTTTGCCTTCTACAATACAGTAGCCCCAAACGTCTGAGCTCCCCCCCCCCAACCATTGTTCCTTTCCTTGCTTGCAGTACGGAGAGAACTGCCCTCTAATTCCCCACAATGTTGTAGTAGAGAGATGGGGCAGAGATCATGGCTAGAGTAATAGACTGCCCTGAGCCATAATGCACTTTTTTGGGGGGTGCAAATCCACCCCCATATGTGGCTCGTCATTCTGGGTCAGAAGTTACTGATGATGGTAATGTGACTGGTTTCTGGAAATCCACTGAGCTGTCATTACTATGCTCTCTTTCAGAAGTTACACGATGTTGACGGAAGTGCTGATCCACCAAACGAAATTGTTGAAGAGACAGCCGCCTGCTGGGCTGCGGAGGCATTTCTGGGGATGGTTAAACGCAGTGTTCAATCAGTAAGAACACAGGCAAGAAAAATGAAGTTGTTTGCATAAGTTTCTTGTACAATGCCGGCTGAAACTAGGGAAATTAGCTGCAGAAATGATTGCCTTCTGAACCAGCCTTGAGAATCGTAGCACTCTTACTAAGAGTGAGCTGGGGTTTGAATTTTCCTAGCTCGCTCATGAAAGTATGAATGATTCTCCAGGTTGACATGACCATTCGGTTAAAGAAGGCAGCTGCTGCCGTAAGAGGCACTTGCTAGGGAAAGTTGCGAACCCCGACACTTCTGAGCCCCTAAAATTGTGTTCCTGCCTTTTGGTTTCATGGAAGATTTGTGGAAGGGGAAGAGATGCTGTTTGTATGCCAGACAGCAAAATGTGAGTTGTAAGCTCATACCTACTTGGCAATCTTATCTCATATATAGTGGTCCAGTAATCTTTGATGTTTTTCATATATTGAAATTAATTGGGGTGTATGTACTTGTTATGATTCAATACAATACGTTAAACCTCATGCAAGTGCAATACCTCTCCGTTATAAAAGACATTTTTAAATTTAAATTTTAAATTAAATTTAAAATTTTGAAGCTGCAGAATCCTACTGATCAGCATGCTTAGGGAAAACAAATACGAGTAACTGCCCTTTAGGACTGCAGGAAAGATATTCAGTGCTTCCTGGGAAGTGGGAACAGGAATCCTAGCATAATTTTTGGTGTCCAAGGAACTTTTTGGTTGAGTGATTGCATGGCTAGTCTTTGATTTCTAACTTGAAATCTCTGAGGCTTTTTATCCTTGAATACACAGATTGTATGTGTACCGAATTTGAGATGGCAATCTTCTAATAGTGTTTAACATGTATGAGCTCTATGGGGATGAAATGTTTTGCTTCATTAATGTGAGCTGAGTTGAATAACGTTGGAGTAGCATATAAGGGGCTCTTAAGAAGATTTAGAAGAAGGGCCACAATGAAAGCCATTTTTAATTTTTGTTTTTCAGTTGCATTGATTATATTCTTGGTAGCTTTAACAACTCTGTATTTACACAGAAAGGTAGTGTAGAAATAAATATATTGTTTGATTGCAATAAAATTTAAAAAAAACTTTTTGGTTTAGGATACATTTGATGACTATTATAGTAGCTCCAGTAGTATATTTCCCTTGATGTTCTGAGAGGTTAAGAATAGTCATTCAATGTTTAACGGCTGGTGCTTTGTTTTGCAACAAGCCAAGTGAGGGGCAGGGGGGACTCCTAGACTAGAAGAGATGCATCTGAGAGCACAATGGCAGCCATAGGACCCACATTGCTTATCCTGAAATGCAGGAACTTCATCTTGACCTTGATTGCGGTTGTAATTTAAGATTAAACCAAAATGTTCACAACCAAAGTGAGGGCTCAGATGCTCAGTGGCTAAGCTGCTGAGCTTTTCGATCAGAAAGTCGGCAGTTCAGCGGTTCGAATCCCTAGCACTGCATAATGGAGTGAGTTCCCGTTACATGCCCCAGCTTCTGCCAACCTAGCAGTTCGAAAGCATGTAAAAATGCAAGTAGAAATATAGGAACCACCTTCGTTGGGAAAGTAACAGCGTTCCGTGATCCTTTGGCGTTTAGTCATGCTGTCCACATGACCACGGAGATGTCTTCAGACAGCACTGGCTCTTTGGCTTTGAAATGGAGATGAGCACCGCCCCCTAGAGTCGGGAATGACTAGCACATATGTGCGAGGGGAACCTTTACCTTTATTTTGTACCCATTGTGTTTTATGAACTAAGGTACTGTGATTTGCAAACTGTGTGCTTAAACTTATACAGTTGTGTTTATTTAATAAACAATAGGCAAATCATGGTTTAAGGTTTGCTTATACAATGTACGTATGTATATATTCATATTAAATGAATGATTAAATGTCTATTTTAAAATTGCTTCTATGCAATTTTATTCTATGTTTCTATAACAGATATATCTGTTCTATGTTATTCTTTATTGTTATTGAATATATTACCTTTTCACAAAGGACCTTCAAGACAGATAATTAAGATTGAGTTTATATGTTATGTAAATTATGATTTGTTTATAATTGGATTTAGCTACAATTAACATGGCTCTCATAACACAATCCAGAAATAGAAGTTTTTAAAGCACAAGGGATGGATTCATATAGCATATTAAGCCAAAAACCTAAAACAAATGTATTTTTATTGTGTGAATGAATCCCACACTTACTGGTGGAAATGATTTATAAGTTACATATAATCTGCAGTATTTTTCTCAACTTTCTTTGGGCCGGGGGAGGAGTCTATTAATAGGAAAACTTTAACCTTCTTCCCCCAAGGCTATTTTCCACTCTGACCTACACAATGATTTACTTAGTGAATAATGCACTACATTTATTTTTTAAGCAGGTTTCTTCCACAGAAGTGTACCAATGTAAGGCTGTGACCCTAACATTAGATAAACTAACCCTAATTTCTAAAATCATGCCAGGAAAAGCAGTTGGTTGGGAGGTCGGGAGGGCCGAAGCCTAAAGTTAGTTTTTAACGTATGGGCCAGCCGCCAGCCCTCTGGAACAGCCTCCTGTGGGAAGTTTGATTGGCCCAACTTGAGGGACCTTCCAGAAACTGCTGAAAATGGAGGGAAGTTGACAGCAGACGCTATTTTAAGTTATACGTTTTTGTATTTTATCATACTGTATTTCTGCTATCTCTTGTAAGCCACTAAATTTTGTTATGATTATGGTGGGATATTAGTGAAATACATAAGTAAATAAATATTCTAGTGAACTGGTCAAACTAGTTTAAAAACCTTAAAGAATTGCAATTTGCATTGAATTAATTGGGAGAAATCTTATTTAGGCCCAGTGGATTTCATCTGAATGCTAGTGTTAAGGAACAAAGGATATTAACAGATGTTAAATTGGGGAGATAGTTTCTTCAGGATCACATCAGGAAAAATAAATTCCTTGTCTGCCATGATCCCCATAATTATCAAATATCCCAGAACTTTTATTTCAAGCCTGTCCATTAAATATAGATGTATATTGTAGTCCTCAATTTACAACCACATTTAGGACAGGAATTGCTGTTGTTAGTGTGGTCATAAAGCAAGTCATAATCAGACCTGATTTGATAACCATTTTTATGCCAGCCATGTGGTTCTTAAGCAAATTCAGCTTCTCCAATTGATGTGTTTTGTTAGAAACTGGCTGGGTAGATCAAAATTGCATTAATATGACTGTAGGATGTTACGACCGGTTGTAAATGCAAACCGGTTGCTAGGAACCTGAACTGCAGTGTGACTATGGAGGGGTGTGTGTGTTGTTGTGTAATGGTCATAAGTGTGATGACAGGTCATAAATCACTTTTTCTGTCATAACTTTGAACCATCTTTAAATGAATGGTCCTAAATCGAGGAATATCTGTATTTAATGAACCTTTAATCCAGTGTTTCTCACACTTGGCAACTTTTAGATGCGTGGACCTCAATTCCTGGAATTCTCCAACCAGCATGTTCACACATCTTAAAACTGCCAATTTGAAAAACACTAGATTTAATCTGTGGTCCTTTACACAGTCTATGTTGATTTGAAGATACTGCATGTAGTGGAAAGAACTCATTGTGATGCCTTCTTGCCAGGGTTGACCATGAACGAATCCGCGCTGTTGGTCCAGATAGAGCAGCTTCAGAGTGGCTCCTTCGGTGTGGTGCATCAGTGCGCTACCATGGCTATGACAAATGGCAACAAGATTACAATGCACTCCCTATGGGGCCGCTGGAGAAATATAAGATCCAAGCAATCAATGCCACAGAATCTTGCATCATGAACAGAGGATTTGATTATTTTGGTATGTTACTGAGCCTAACATAACATAACTAATTTAATCTGTAGATATTCCCAGACAAATTATTTGATAAAGTTTGTTATTTGCCTGTTAGCCCCATTCCCCTTGGGGTGCTCTGATACAAGAAGCTTGCCTTTTTAAAGAATTATGCAAAGGACATCATAAAAACTATAGCCTATTTGGTGCATTGCTTTTATACATGGCGAATTCTGCCTAAGGGCAGTTCACTTCAATAATAGTGCATAGCAGTTATTTCATTTGCACCACTATTATCTTGATGGTATCTACTGAAATCAGGAAGACAATCCCCTCTCTCCCCAGAACACAATTTCCTTTACCTATTTCATGCCAGTCTTTCACAGAATTATCAAAAGTGTAATTTTGAGACAATAGGCAACTTTCCCTGATCTGCTACCTTCCAAATTATAAGTTTCAATTCTTATAATGCCCAGCCAGCACAAGCAACATATAATTGGTTCTTAGCCAGATTAGGGAGACTTGTGTTTAGGAATATATTTGCCTTACAAGTAATACAAAACAGAACGTGATTATAGGATACATGATATTCTTCACTAAGATTTAGAGTTCTGTGCAAACCATGAAACTAGACTTATACCAGGTCAAAATCTTGATTAGTTGTGGGGTTTGTCATAATATTGGTCCAACTAAATCAGTGGTAGTCAACCTGGTCCCTACCGCCCACTAGTGGGCGTTCCAGCTTTCATGGTGGGCGGTAGGGGTTTGCTGTAACTCTGCTTTATAAATTTTATAAAGTAAAGTTACTTCCCTACTTTATAAATCACCATTACTGTGGAACCGGTGGGTGGTTAGAAAATTTTACTACTAACAGAGATACAAAAGTGGGCGGTAGGTATAAAAAGGTTTGACTACCCCTGAACTAAATCAATGACTGGCAATAGCTTGTAAATCTATTGTATGTAGACAGATGCCCTGCCTAGAGATGTTAGAAATTGATCCAGGCCCTTTTCTCAGAGTTATAGTCCTTTTTTTTAAAGAGGAATATCACTTTCACCAGAGGTTCCTAAAAAAAAACTTTTAAAAATTTCTATAAGAAGTTAAAACTATTTTCTCCACCGTTGTGAAAATAGACTTTGCCTAATCAATTGCACCCCATTTAATATGTAAGGTACAAATTCATTATCGTAATTCTAAATTATATGTGATCTCGCTGGATTGCCTTTATCAAAATCAGAATGGTTTGATTTTATCTAATGTCAGTAGAAAGGCTCCACTTACTGTGCTTAATGAAGCTTTGCTATTGTTATTGCTGGGTGCACAAACTACGTAATAGTGACTAAGCATGTTCCATACGATGGAATAGTTTTACAGTAAGCTATAAACCATAGTTTTAAAATTCTTAATAGCCAAATTCATGCAACAAACGGAACTAAAACTAAGCAAACCAAATTGTAGCTTAAAATGATGTGAGTCCAGTCAGTACCGTATATGGATAAGAGCAGAAGCCCCCCACATAACCTTTTTGTAATAAGCTCTTCCCTTAACAAGACATTATGCTATTTCAGATGGTCTAAAGCATCTTGAAGAAATAAGGTTTTGCAAGTGCATATACATTGAGGATGCATGCTTACAACGGATTAGCGAGACTCCAAGCCTGCAGAAGAGCTTGCTGCGTTTATTTCTCATTTCTTGTGGCAATGTTTCAGACAAAGGCATCATTGCATTGCATAAGCTCAGGTATGTAACACAATTAACACACCTCTATATTTTATAAAGTAGTTATGTTGATTGTGTGGGCTGTTTCCCCTGCTGCAGCCTAGATAAATTAGAGACAGTTAAGTTCTTGGTGTTCTCTGAGCTTGATTATTTTCTTTCGTAGTCTTCAACTTGCAACCACGATTAGAATTGGAATTTCTGTCCTAAGTTATTGCAGTCTTAAGATCAGTTGGACCTGATATTACTACAATTTCATAGCAGTCATTAACTGAATCAGATGGTCATTAATTAAATCACATAGCTATTAAGCAAATCCAGCTTCCCTAATCGGCATTATTTGCAATGACCTGACTGTAGGATACCGCAACCAGTTGTAAACGCAAGCCGGTTCCAGATGCCCGAATTGTGATGATGTGACAACGGGGTGGTGTGATGGTTATAAGTGCAAGTACAGGTCACTAGTTGTTTTTTCGAAGGCTGTCATAACTTTGAACCATTAAAGAGTTGTAAGTTGAGGACTACCTATAGTAGAAAACTTATTACATATAAGCAATCAGCAGTCTTCACTCATCCATGCACTGATAACGATGCCTAGCCTACGTTTGCAGGAAAACAACCCACCTGAGATGTCTATGGAGATTCTCAGTCATCCAGATCATGGTTGTCCCAAAGGTGCTTTTCTTTCAAGAGTCAACTGGATTTTCTGTTTTTTCTTTGAAGACTTCTCATCCAAGAAGCTTCTTCCAGTCAACTGAAGAAGCTTCTTGGATGAGAAGTGAAACGTCTTGAAAGAAAAAACCAGAAAGTCCAGTTGTGTCTTGAAAAAGCACCTTTGGGACAATTCAGCTTAGAGAAAACTAAGACCCCCAGAGTGCAACCGTGAGCTACAGATGTTCTGTACTGTTGAAATTAAGAGACTGTTTACAATGTATGTACAGATCCATGTGTCTGTCTAGAATTCTGATTGGGCCACCATCTCTAGATGTTTTTGCCTTTGTGTATGCTGGAAAGCTTACAGTATGTTAATTGCTTCAGTTAATGTACAGGTAATCCTTGACTTACAACCATTTGTTTAGTAACTCTTCAAAGTAATAACAGCACTAAAAAGTGACTTGTAACTGTTTTTCATACTTATGACCGCTGCAGCACCCCCATGATCATGTGATCAAAATTTGGATGATTGGCAACTGGCCTATATTTATGACAGTTGCAGTGTCCCAAGGTCATGTGATCACCTTTTTTTCAACCATCTGATGAGCGGTCAGTGGGGAAGCCTGATTCACTTAACAACTGTGTTACTAACTTAGCGACTGCAGTGATTCAATTCACAATTGTGGCAAGAAAGGTCATAAAATGGGGCAAAACTCACTAACAACTGTCTTAGAAATAAAAATGTTGGATTCAATTGTGGGCGTAAGTCGAGAACTACACGTATCAGGGTTTTTTGCTGGGCATATTAAAAACATAAATATGAGCTTAATTGTATAAATGCTTGTAAAATTTTGGGGAGTGGGGAGTGACATAGCATTTATTCTATTGAAAATAAGATATTGATAACACTAGTATTGTTAAATGGGTACCTTTTGCTTTCTGTGTCTCTGAACAACTATTTTGCTAACTAATCTTTCTCTCTCCTTTTATTTAATTTCTAACAGCAACCTGGAATATTTGTTCCTGAGTGATCTGCCAGGGATACGAGAGAAAGAAAGAACTGTTCAGTCCCTTAAGACATCAATGCCGGCACTTGAGCTTGAATTAGACTTGGAATAAAATCCTGACCACTCTATGTGGCATCATTTGCCTTATTAAATCTGTGAAACGATCCTCTGAGCAGCCCATGATTATTGTGGAACTCCTTGGCCTAGTTAAGAGAAGGAGGCTGCAGACAGATGCATGCAAGGCACACAGTCTGCTCCTTAAGCTCTAGTACTCCCCTTTCATGAAATACAGAATCCCAGAATGTATGGAAAAGATGAGAAATAAGTCTCTGTTCTTAAGGGTCTTTTATGTTTTTATGGGGAAAGTTGAGATTATGGAATAGATATAGATATTGCTGGCCCATATAGTCATAATTAAAAGTGTTATGAATTAATTTTTGGAGGAAAATTTCTTTCCTATTTAAATAAAGGGGGAATTTGAGGATGCACAATAATAAATGATGCATAACTAATGATGATGTTTCTGAAGCTGAACACCAGAGGCTACATCTTGTCTCTGATTCTTGTTTTGATAGAAAGTGGTCTTTAAAATATGCTGGAGAACTTATTTAATAAATTAGAATAGAATAAAGAGTTGGAAGGGACCTTGAAGATCTTCTAGTCCAGCGGTCACCAACTAGTGGTTCTGTAGACCACTGGTGGTTCATGAGAAAATTCTGGTAGTCCACAGAAAAAATATTTGCAGTTTTTCATTGCACTAAATCAGGGGTCCTCAAACTACAGTCCCTGGGCCGGATACATGCAAGGAACGTTTGTGTTGCTGCAGAGAGTCTCCCCCTTTGGGGTCTTTTTGTGAGGGTCGGAGGGAGGCAGAAATTCCAACTTGGGATCTGCTTCAGCCTCCTGGTGCAGGGCTTTGGGCAAAGGCTGGACGGTAGTGCCACTGGTAGCAAAGAGCCGGAGGGCCTTGTTGCAGTGGGACTACATCATGGCCTGGAACTGACTGACTATCACAGCCCACTGAGCCTTCAGGGGCCAGTACTTGGCCTTGCACTCCTGCAGGCCTTGCCTCTGCTTGGAAAGCCAATTCTTATAATCTTCAGTGAGGTGCTTCTGCTGAGCCTCCTCAATCAGATCCAATTTGAACTGGGCTGTTTTGTCAACTCTTTCTATGGTGTCTGCTTAGCTCCATCAACTGCTTCCTGTTGGGGCCCTAAGGAGCCCAGGCAGGCAGGCGAGTGGCGAGTAGAGGCTGGCAAGGCGCCTCTCAATGTGAGTGACATTGAGTTGGCCACGCCCACCCAGTCACATGACCACCTTGCTATACCCACCCAGCCGGTCATTAGGCAGATCACCTTAGTGGTCCGCGGGATTTAAAATTATGAATTTAGTGGTCCCTGAGGTCCAAAAGGTTAGTGACCCCTGTTCTAGTCCAAACCCCCCCACCCCCGTTTTGGCAGGAAACCTATACCATTTCAGGCAATTAAATGAAACCTGTGAAAAAATATGCGTATTAAAATTTTATTTTATTTTTAGTTATCCTAGGTAAAAATAACATTGATTACAATTGAAACAAAATGTTTAATTAAAGATGATCTTTACATTTTGTTGCGAAAACAGGGACAAAGAAAAAGTTCGAATCCAGGCATTTCTGGTTCTCGTCTGTAACCTCCAAAGCCAAACCTCCACCCTGCTTGCACAAAGAGCCTGCAGGTTCATTCAGCCTGCCAAGGAAACTAGCTACATCTCTAGTATAAGGCCCAGGGTTCTCTCCTGCTTTGACACAAGGGGATTTTTGTGAATGAAATATATTTGGCATGTAAGGATCCCCTCCACCAGCAGAATTCCTGCCTCACAAAGTATAAATTACAAGTGCTTGATAATTAGAGATACAATTTTTCAAGAGGCCCAAATACCATTTTCCTGATGAACTCTGATAAATTATTTCAAACCTTTCGTTGACACATTTTGTGTGTGTGTGTGTGTCTTTTTGTGCGTTCAACAGCTATTTCCAAGGTTTGTCACTTTTCAGCCAGAACATTATGGTTTGCTTTAGCTGATGCCAGTGTAGATACTGTAATTGTCTTCCAAGGTTTTTTTTTCATAGTTAGGAACACAAGAAGACACAGAATGGACTAGCTGTGACATCTTTTTTTTTTTTTTTAGATGTTTGGGAAACGGTAGTTGAGTTTTCTTGTTCCACAGTAGTACTTCTTGTTATCCAAAGCAGGTAAAATGTTGCTGCTGGTTAATTGGGGCAGATACTGTAACTGAAAGATAAAGCACAAATTATAATTCACTGAAAGACATGCACATGCCCTTCGTTTTAGCCTATTTTAATGCAAGATTTTCAGGAAAAGTGTTTTTTTAAATTAAGGGCAACCTGGTCTATCCAAATATGGGACAGCATACTGCCATGATGGCGAACCTGTGGCAAGTGTGTCATAGGTGGCACGCATAGCCCTCTGGGCATGCGAACCGTCGCTCCAGCTTCACCACGCATGTGCGCATGGCCCCACCAGACATCTGATTTTTGGGGCTGGGCTGGTGGTGTCAAGCGCAGATATGCAGGGAGACGGGGGAGCATCACCCCGTGCCCCATTTTTGGTCTCAGGAGGCGCGTTCATGGGTGGGGGCTTGGGGCGCGCGAATTGCATTATGGGTATGGGCGCGGTCAAAAAGGTTAGCCATCACTGGCATACTTCTTCCGCTTTCGCCTTTCAGCCCCAATCCAGGAGCCTTCACAGGCAGTTGCTTTCACAACAAACTATGTGTTAAATTTTATATTTACCAACAAAGAAAAGTTCTCAGAAAAGTTCAACACTGGAATCCTGAGCTCCCTACTCCTCCAGTATTGTATTTAATAAAATGGCAAAAGCAGATGGCTTCTGAAAAGTTTTTACTAATGCTAATTATTCTAAACAGATTTTCATTTTGGTTTTTGATTTTTTAATGTCAAATTGTCTTGAACATGGGAGTAAATAGGTGAGGTAACAATCACAAACAAGGGGTGAGGGGCTACTTTGGTGTAGTTTGCATTGCCTAGTGTGTCTTACCCCAGGCACATGCCTTCGAGGTGGCCGGTTTGGTTTCCGTGTAATGGATCTTTCTCGTTCCCTCCCAAGTTCTACCTCCCGAATGCTATCAAAATAAGGATGCTGAAGGAGCTGTTCGCAGGTCAACCTTTCAGTGGGATCCATGTGGAGACAGCCCTGAGACAATACAAGCAGAAGGAAACTGAAACGCATACCGACTAACATGTAATTATGGATTCAAAAGAGCATTTAGGAAAACGAAATGCATTTCTCTCTGCAGAGAGTAAAACAATGATTACATTTCAGATGCAAGCATCAACAGAACCCATGTCATAAAGAATGCTATCAATAACAAACAATAAGTAGACAATTTATTTCCAAAGAGGAACACATTCCAACAAACATTATTCTCACATTTTTACCCATGTTTGAAAAAAAAATATTTTCAGGGTAATATGAGATTTTTATTCTCAAAGTCACACACACTAAGTTTGAAAATGGTTGCTAAGACGCTGAACTTGTCAGTCAGAAAGTTCGGCGGTTTGAATCCCTAGCACCGTGTAACGGAGTGAGCTCCCATTACTTGTCCCAGCTTCTGCCAACCTAACAGTTTGAAAACATGTAAAAATGCAAGTAGAAAAATAGGGACCACTTTGGTGGCAAGGTAACAGCATTCCATGCGCCTTCGGCATTTAGTCATGCCGGCCACATGACCATGGAGATATCTTCGGACAGCTCTGGCTCTTCGGGTTTGAAATGGAGATGAGCATCGCCCCCATAGATTTGGGAATGACTAGCAGGTATGTGTGAGGGGAACCTTTACCTCCTACCAACAGCTGACCACCCAGCTTTTTCCTAGGTGCTTCAGAAATGGGTGTTTGTTTAGATTTGACTTGCTTCTTCAAGTCTAATTGTACTTGTTGTTGAAGTACGACTGCCAAAACCCCATTCAACACAAACGAGTGAGTTGCATTTCAGCAATAATTTGAGGTCACACTCAGTTTCAGTGTTTTTCTCAGACCAAAAGTGTATCGCATCTAAATATTCCATTTGAAACCTTGGTTTTGATCAATGCACTTTTTCCCACCATCTTCCTTATTAACCATCTAACAGGGATTTTGGGAGGTAAATTGCAGTAAATTTGAATATCAACTCTGTAAAGGGTGATTGCAATAAATTTGAAGATAGCTCTGGCAGGGGTGGACTTCAAAAATTTTAGCAAGGGGTTCTCTGCCCAGTTGCTGGGTGGACGTGGCCATGGTGGATGTGGCCTACTCAGCCTGCACCATTGGGGGGGGGGTGTTTTCACCCTCCCTGGGCTCCGGAGGCTTTCCTTGAGCCTCTGGGAGGGTGAAAATGGCCTCCAGAGGCCCTCTGGAGGCTGGAAACAGTCTTCCGGTAGGCCTGATTTTTGCCCTCCCCGAGCCTCTGTGCGTGCCCTGCACTTACCTGCATCCAAAACGGGCCACATAGGGACTCCTGGGAGGGGAGTGGTAGGCGGAGCCAGCCAGGAGTGGGATTTGGGGGTTCCCCGAACTGCACAGAATCTTAGCTAGAGGTTTTCCCAAACCCCCAGCAGCCTACCTCTGCATACGAGATGGTACTGCATTTATGAGCCCCAATAAATGACTACAAACATCAAGATGTTTTCCTCACCTTCATTAGTGCCAGAGCAGCATAGGAAATAGTGGGGAATTTCATTTCTAGTGGCTCCTAGTTAAATTTAAAAAAGGAAAATAAATATCAGTGGAATCTTCTTCATAGTTATTAAGGATTTCCTAACCCCATTGTATTCCTATAACAAAAAAAGAAAAAGAAAACAAAACATGCATTTTTCTTTTAAGGGAAGGGTTCCCAGGACAGATGAGAGAAAATAAATTGGCTCTTCTGCTTTGCAGCTTTTTATTACAAGTCCTGCAGTCCGCAGCTTTCTTTTGTGTTTCCAATAGCAATCCTTCCCCCCTCCTAGAAACCAATTTGGGTGTTGACCTCCAGACTGCACCTAGTTTACATGTCTCTCTAGAGTCATATCCAAAAGTGACCCATTCTTTTTAGGCAACAGTTGGTAACCAAGCAATGTCCTGGGTCCCTAAATAGCTAATCTGTAAAAGCAGCATTTTCTGCTCCTTCAAAAACACTGCTCCTTGCACTGAAAAGAGGAGAAAACGCTTGCAAGCTAGCTCTGTTTTCTCAGGCTATTGTTGTCTAGGCTGCCAGCTACAGGGTTTTTTCCCCTCTCTCTCTGCTGGGCATCTGTTGGTTGTCCACATTTTTGCCACCCTGATAACCCAGGTCCAGTGGTGATACCGTGCTATGCTTGTGTAAGACCACTGAGGAGGGCAGCTCTCACCATGCTTTCTGGGTCGGGTATCCTCACCCCACTGAAGAACTGGTTTGTGCTGAAGACTTGCTGGTGCCTGGGAATGAGATCACCTTTGAACAAGAATCAAATAGTGCCGTCAGTTTAAACATTTGCATCACCAAGGCCTCATCTGGTGTGAGGTTTGCAATAGAAGCAGATGGGAGTGAAGAATGGCTTGACTCAGATGTCCGGGTGCCTAGGTAACCAGCCAAACACTCGTCCCTAGGACTGGCAAAAAAAAAGGCTTTTCTTCAAATTTGCTGACCCCCCCCCTCCACCCCTCACACTTTAAAATGGGCTGGATTTTGGCTTTAGTTTTCTTGCCTTTAAAGGCTTCAGGTTGCTAAAGGTTACTTAAATGTAAACAATCCTTGATTTTTGTGGTGGTGGGGGGAATAAGGAATTAGGAATATTAAGTAGAAATAAGTAGGAATCCTTAAGGAATAAGGATGCCTTCAATAGTCTCTCTTCTTCCCCCTCTCCAAAGTATCATGATGAAGAAAATTGATGAACATATACAAAAATTGACTTCAATTAACAAAATAGTTCCATGACTCAATGCAATACATGCAGGAGTGGGTTCTGGTTGCTGCTACTGCCAGTTCGCTCAGGGATGCACCCTCCCACATGCGCACTTGATGCGCACTGTGCACGCATGCACAGTGCAACAAAAATTGCACATGCGCAGAAGGTAAAAGAAGATGGTGGTGCCTATGGCGCCGCCGAGAGAAACAGTTTGGGGGCATGGCATGCCTGGGGCGCTGCCCATTCCAGCAACCCAGGCCACCAAGTTACTACCGGTTCGGCTGAACTGGTCTGAACCGGTAGGAACCCACCTCTGAATACATGTCATGCTTCTGCAGGGTGTTTACACAGGACACAGTCAAACTTCACATGGACACCCTAGAGATGGGGAGTGGGAGATGAAGAGGAGGTAAGAAAAAACAGACAACTTAGAGGTATCTCTGTTTTTCGGTAACCTTCGCTTACCTAATGTCCTCCTGATTAAGTAAAGTTGATCCACATCAGACTTTCCAGGCCAGAGAGGGATGCCAGAAAGAAGTTCAGCAAAGACACAGCCTATAGCCCAGACGTCTACAGGAGGGCCATATTGAGTGTCGCCTACAAGGAGCTCAGGAGAACGATACCACCTGGTAGCCACATAATCTGTATAGTAGTCACAGGGCCCAGCTGAAAGGATTCGAAGAGAGGATTGCAGAAACAGAGGAACCATTTAGAGTAGGGGACCAAAGACACACACTCTCTAGTCTAAATCTTCCTTTCAAGGGCAAAGGAAATAGCAATAGCACTTAGATTTACTGCTTCACAGTGTTTTACAGCCCTCTCTAAGTGGTTTACAGAGTCAGCCTATTGCCCCCAACAATTTGGGTCCTCATTTTATCCACCTCGAAAGGATGGAAGGCTCAGTCAACCTTGAGCCTGGTGGGATTTGAACTGCCAAATTGCAGGCAGCCGGCAGTCAACAGAAGTAACCTGCCGTACTGCACTCTAACCACTGCGACACCAAGGCTCATATAAATAAAAGGATATTTATAAATAATAAATGAATTACAAACACTATACAGTAAGGTTCACTCTCGACTGCTCACAAAAGAAGCAAACCTGCTCTTGTTTACTAACTCTGGTACCATTTTTAGAAAGAGTAAAAGTAACACTTCTTGTTTTGAACATCTTATTTTGTCTTTGCATGAATATTGGAGTACCAGTAATTCAGTTGTTGGATTGCTTTTTTTTGTTCACATGCACTTAGTTGCAGAAATATAATTTATATAAATGACTTCTGTAGAACTAGGAACAAACATCTGTATTGTCTCTGACATAGCTAACAAATCTGCATTTGATTTTGTATAGCTGTATGTTTTGGTGTTACATTTTTACCTTTTCTGAAATGAGTATGAAAGTAGATAAAGGATAAATAAAAGGGTAATTACTTTCAATTAATTAAGTGCTTTAATTTTTTTTAAAGTAACTGTGGTTTTTATCCTTTTATCCATTAAGGGAAACATTAGTAACAGGATTAAACAGGGGGAAAAATCATACATTCATGTATTGTTGCAGGGTCTCTGCCTAGTGAAAGAGAACTGAATTTCATATAATAAACTTACTTAATATGCGAGCAAATCCAAAATCACAGAGCTTAATGACAAAATGCTTCGTTATGAGAATGTTCTCTGGTTTTACATCTCTGTGTATGCACTAGACATAGAAAGAGAGACATAATGATGCGTTCGAGGAGAAAACACAATGCTTCCTTTTATTAATCCCAGGCACAGACACCTGGCAGTCTAGTCTTGAGATCTAACTCTTGAGACAATATGGTCCTCTCACTTTTTTTCTGAAGTATGATTGCTAAGAAATAAACATCTGCAACCCTGTTTCATTTGTGGAGAAAATAAAGACATAAGAAATACATGCCAGCCACATTTGTCTTCCTTTGAAGTTTTGGCATATAACAAAGTGTTTAGAAACGTATTGGTACATGAATTGCTATGCATGTTCCCCATAATCTGGAGTTTTAGATTCTGTTTTCCCAACCTGCAACTATAAAATTCTTAATCGGCATGGGCAGAAGTTGGGAATTCTGGAACAACAATCCAGAATTACTAAACTTGGAGAACATACTTTAGGGTAAGAGGAAGCAATATGGTAGCTATTACTTCCACAAAAGGTTCAATCCAATCAAAATTACTATAATACATGTTCAAAAATTAAAATAACCAAAATACTAGGAATCACCAAAACTTATGATCTTTTGCATTAATTTTTTTTAAAAAAATGCCAACCTGAAAAGTTGTCTTTTAAGGGATAGGAAATTTACCATGGAAGGAGGACACTTCTACCTCTTTTGGCAAAAGGTCAAAAATGGAGACAAATCAGCCATCCCCCATGAAAACATTTCTCTAAAAATGACTTAAATGTGGAAAACAGCTTTATATCTAGCTGATCCACTCTTGAGATAATTATAGCAATTATACATAAGAGGCAAAGATTTAGATCTTGTTCTGCAACAATGAGGTACAAGGAAATACAGCATACAGTACAAGATGGAAATACAAACATTTCTCTGATTTAGTAAGCTCAAAGTTTGTAGCACTGCAAAAACAAACTGGAACAGTGAGTGCGGAACAGAAAGAGGCAATGTTGGGATGGAATGACTTACATTGTGTTTGTGACAAAAATTCACTGCTTGGAGAATCTGCCAAGTTATACTTTTCACAAGATGTTCTGGGACCCTGGAGGGGGGAAAATGGAAAAGGCAACAAAAACTGTCTGTGTAGAATTCAACATCTTTCCTAGATGATTCCTACATGCACACAACACATGAAGCAGTATTTTCATTTTAAAATTAAGGATAAACTATTTAGAATATTCAATGTGGGTTTTTAAAATGAATTTATGGATTAAAATAAGAGCAAGTAAGAAGCAAGCTGGAGTGCAAATAAAAAATGGAGGAAAACAATTCCCAGATGCAGCTACTTAAATACTTTTATTCTGCTTCAAGTATTTAAAATAGTTCACAAATATTTAACACAAAAATTAATAAAACAGTAAAAATATTTACATAGCTGAAAATAAGGTTCAGGATTAGATGAAAGTGACTGTTGAAAGGCATGGACCAAAGATAAAGACCAAGGACCATTTCCCCCTATTGTTCCCTAAAGGATGGTATTTCAGATATACTACCTTTCATTCCAAAAGTAACATGTAGCTTATTCCTCTATGAATTTGTCCAGTGATTTTTCAAAACCATAACAATGAATTACATAATGAGATTTATGTATGCAATCGATTTTAAAGCCATGCCCTGTTATATACAATGAATCAGTACTTCCTTTTTAATATTCTGACTCTCCCTGCATATATTATCTATCTATTTATTCATTTATGTCCTGCCAACAAGGAGCTAAATATATTCAACAAACTCTCCTCCTCCTATTTTCCCCACAAAACAACCCTGTGAGGCAAGTTGGGCTGAGAGTGAGTGAGTGGCCCAAGGTCACCCTATTGGCTTTCATGGTTGGAGTGGGACTGGAACTCATATAGTCTCCTAGCCTGGAGCCTTAATCACTGGATCAAACTGGTTCTCATCTAGATTCAGTGGTTGACATCTAGCTCTCACACTATTGAACCAGAAATATATTAGGTTCCCATTTCTTATGTCATGCCTGATTTATACTTTTGTTATGTTGTCTTATCTACTTTCTGAGCCAAGCACTCCAAATACTATATAGCCGTGATGATGAACTTATGGCATGCATGCCATTGCCAACTGCTCTTCTGGTTTCTGGTATGCATGTCCGCCGTCCAGCTGATCTTCACGCATGCTGGAGCCCCAGAAACCCAAAGACCAGGTGGCCAGCAAACGCATGCCTACCAGCCATCTGATCTTTGAATTTCTGGGGCTCCTGCAAGAGCGTACATGTGTGCACATGTGGACACACATTCCGGTTTGGCACTCGGTGCTGAAAAGATTCGCCATCACTGCTGTATAGGTTTTCCGAGAGAGAGAGGAATCACCTTCATCCTCTAATTGTTTGATTGCCCTTTCTATTCTAGTGTAGACGCTATTGAAATCTTATAAACCTACAGCAAATGGTAAACATTTATTTGTTTGATTTATTTATTTTTATAGCTGCAAATGACTCTGGGTGGCTCACAATTATCTAAAAGAACAGCATTAATATGCCATTCCAGCATGGAGTAAAATTAAAACTATACAGTTACTGATTGGTATTTAAGAAATAGACTATTTACAAGAGCTAATGCACAGAGTAAATGCATTGTAACAATAAGCCTTGTGGTGCCTGGAGGCTATTCTCATATTGAGTCACTGTAGCTGTTATGAGCCTCTGGATCTCAGAATTTGTCAGAATTTTGCTTTGGATGGGATGGTGCTTCCCCATTTGAGACCAGTGTGCAACTTAGAGTTTCCCAAAGGTTCACAACTACTGGCTGAAAACCAGTGTATTAGTTGCCAGTTGGCTTCTGGGTACACACTTGTCAGTTATAAACTCCTTCATAGGTCCTGGTTATCTGTCTCCAATGGCTTTCACCCAGTGGTGGGTTTCAAATGTTTTTAGAACCTCTTCTGTAGGTGTGGCCTGCTTTGTGGGAGTGGCTTGCCAGCCATGTGATTGGGTGGGAGTGGCTTGCCGGCCATGTGATTGGGTGGGAGTGGCTTGCCAGCCATGTAACTGGGTGGGCGTGGCCAACTTGTAAAATGTGGAGAAACTCACTTAACAACGCTCTTGCTTAGCAACCAGAATGTTGGCTCAGAAACTCTGGCATTTGAAGCACGCAAGTCTTAAAGCTGTCAAGTTACAAGACCCTTGCACCCCTAACCCTTTAGAAAAAACCTCCCGGGGTGTTCAAACTTGACAGCTTTAAGATTTGTGGACTTCAACTCCCAGAATTCCTCCTCTCGCTCTTCATCTTGATGATGTGCAGACGGGCAGGGGGAGGGAGCTGGAACCGGTTCTAAACGGCACTGTAGATTTTTGGAACCTCTTCTATAGAAGAGGTTAGAACTGGCAGGAACCCACCCCTGCTTTCACCCAATCAATAAATTGAGCAACGTGAAAGTGCTCTAGTTCCCCTACAATAAACAGTGCCATCTAGTGGCAACCTGGAAGCTTGCTCTTATGAATAAGCTTGCAGTTAGGCTGTTTGTGAGTCCCTGGCAGGTTTTATGCAGTATTTTAGGTCCTGAGTGATTTTTATCTATCTTTTTTAATCTCACTTTTTAAAGTGTTTTTGTCTTCTCCTTTAATTATTTAAGCTAACCAAAGTAATTTTGGAATATTTTGGACTTCTACCATGTTTTCCCGAAAATAAGACACAGGTTAATTTTCTTTTGACCCCCAAAATATTGATTGGGTCTTATTAGGGGGGGGGCTTATTGTTTTGGGGTTGCCGGGTGGCTGATCTCTTGCGAGCGGGCGGCCAAAGAGCCAGGCACAGCCTTAGGGGCAAACAGCTGTGTTGCGCTGTCACAGCAGCGCAATACACCAGCCATGAGGTGACCACGGTCAGGAGTAGCCTAAAGAGGAGTTATTTCCCCTCTTTAGCATACATGATCCCATCTCAGTCACATTACCTCCTTTGCAAGAGTCCACAGCCAGCTCTCAAACCATTCTTTTGCAAGCATGCCTTAATCCATGGCAACTACACAGTGGCCTTTTTTTAACCTTCAGGATTGATGGTTGCAGATCTGTTACATCTAGCAAGAAAAGTCTGCGGAGAGTTATGGACATTATAACGGCTCTGTTTCTATGAATTTCATGAGTCGGCAACTTACCCACGTGGATTCTTGTCGAGCTCATGAAGGACTGTATGGTCACAATATTCAAAGACCAAGTGAAGCTTTCGTTTCCTCCGGAAGACCTCCAGAAGATTGACCAAATTGGGATGCTTCAGTTGCTAAAAAAGCATAACGTGACATTTGTGAAGCAAGTTCAGTTGAAGAAATAAAGATGTTGTATCAACATTATAAAATGTGGTCTAATTCTAAAACATAGTAACTATATTAAGTAAAAAGGTCTGAGAGTCATTGCTCAGAATTTCATTACTAATTCAGCTTTGCCTTATTACTGTGCCTCAAATTATCTCAAAAATACATACCGGTAGGTTCTCCTCAGTTAAACATTGTGTGTGTGTGTGTGTGTGTGTGTGTGTGTTTTATTTGATTATTTATTTATTTATCATCTATCTATCTATCTATCTATCTATCTATCTATCTATCTATCTATCTATCTATCTATCTATCATCTCTTTTGAGAGAGGGGCGGTCTAGAAATTGAATAAAGTTAAGTTAATCTATCTATCTATCTATCTATCTATCTATCTATCATCTATCTATCTATCTATTCATTTATTATTCATTCATTTATTTATTCATTTATTTATTTATTACTATTCTCTTCCTATAATCTTTTAGTATAACCATTGGGTTCTGCTTTCAATCCAAACAAAGATAAATCATATACCATAATTGCCATTAATACACAGCTGCAATTTTGTTGCCTTTTATCTCACCCATACAAAGATTCTCATTGTCTCTTTCCTATCTTCCCTAAACTTCGCAAAGCATGAAACTTCCTCTTAAAATATCATAAAAAACAAATGTCCTGATCAGGGGTGGGTTGCTGCCGGCATTACGTCCGGTTCAGTGCGCGCCCAATTCAGTGCTCCGTGTGCATGCGCAGTTGCCCATAAATGGGTCTGCCCATGCGCAGAACATTAAAAAATAAAAAAAACATGCCGCGCCAACCAGGGAACCAGTTTGGAGGCGTGGCAGGCCTTGGTTGCTGCTGGTTCTGGTAACCCAGGCCGGCAAACCACTACCAGTTTGGCCGAACCAGTCTGAGCTGGTAGGAGCCCACCTCTGGTCCTGATGGTTGACCATAAAAATCCTACATTTTGGTTGAATACTTGCATTTTAATTTTATTGACAATGCAACATCTGAATGACAAGATGAACCCTCTATCTTGTCTTTGTTTAAGTGAGCCTGGAACAGCTAAAATAGCCTCTGCTCATGTCTCATTTTTAAGTGAATCTTGAAGGATCTGCCTCTTCCCCCATGCCCTGGATTAGGGAATTATGGTAGGTTTTGTTGGGGTCAAACTTGAGGATTACAACTTTCCTGTTCTTTTCTTCTTAGACATTTATCTTTTTTTTTTTTTTGCTGGTTACAATTATTTTCAATTGCTTTTAGTATTGTATACCACATTATGAAGTTGGCCATCTTTAGAGATTTGGCCAATATGTTTAAAAAATGAGTTCATGGAAGCCGTATGAGATCATGGGCTGCTCACGTCTGCTTCAGAGGTCCTACTAACTCAACACAGAGTGATATAACAACAACACAGCAAAACAACAACAAAAATGTGATTTCAGATTTTTTAAAAACCAAGATATCACCCTGGAGTCTCGTGGCTTCGGTGTTCATAGGAGTTTATAAAACGTTGTGCTGGATTGGATGAAAGTCCTAAACAGGGAGCACTATGTTTCCCACAGAAGGAAACTCACAGGCAAGGCACGTCTCCCAGCAACTAGGATCCAGATGCACCCTGCCTCTGATGCAAAAGTTGATCTATAACCAAGTTTTTTTCCCCATTGATAGCCTTATATTCATATATTTCTAACCCAACACTTGTACCCTAAAGGCAGACAAGGTAAATGGCGCTGCTCATTTAATCTCTTAAATCTGAATGACTATAGCGTTGTTGAAGCCTTTGTTCTTTCTTTGTTTACACAACACAGAAAAATGATGGATTAAGAATCCTGTCTCCCCACACCCGCTGGATTAGATCTCAACCCACACTGTTCTCCAATTAGCAAACAAACAATCTGTTACTATTGACTGAGAAAGTGTTTTTCAGAACTGGCGGCAGAGCAGGCCTGCACTTGTTCAATCAACACAATTCAGCACACAGATCCATTGGCAAAGAATGGTGAAAATTGTTGAGATACTCTGCTTCCCCGGCTCTCTTTCTTGGTTCCTTCAACGGCCGTTTATCACCTGTTTTCCTGACATAAGCTGCTGCCCCCACTATTGAATTTCTTCCTGGGCTTTAGAAATTCCTATTAATCTTTCTACAATAGCTTATCAGACTTCTGGATCTCTTCAAATAGCTAGGGTAGATTTGAATGCTACTATGGATTTAAAGCAGTGGTTCCCAAAGTCCCTGGGGGGCGGTGGGATGACTTAGGGGGGCACTAAGAGGCAAGGGGGCAGCAGGGGGCACTAAGAGGCAAGGGAGGTGGCAGAGGAGTGCTGGAGGTGGCCCCCTCGCAAGGCGCAATTCTGCCTGGGGCTCTGTTGGCCGCCAGTCAGCTGAGCACTTCCGGCAGGGGTGAAATTCAGTCTAACGTCCCAAAGACTGGAAATATTTTTCGTTCGCTCGCTCGCTCATTCAGGAGGTATACAAGAATGTCAGACCGGGGGGGGGGCAAAGGGGGGCAGAGAAAGAAGAGAAGAGCCTTTTGCCTGCATTTCTCCTCTGATACGACTCTGTGTGTGCTATGCACGGAGAAGAGATACGGGACTGAAGAGGGCTGTCCTTGGGCCTGCATTTCAGGAATTGGGAATTGACCCTGCATTACGCAGCGAGTCCGATGTCACTGCACAAGAGCTCTCGCCTGTCTGCCTGCCTGCCTCTCACACTTTTATAAATGGCTTTACTTCTGACTTCCTTTCCGGGGCTGTGCTGCGAGCCGCCTCTGCGAGGATTATGCCGTGGCGCGCCTGTGCAACGGAGCCACCCCCCAATCCCTCCTGCACCCGCTCCACATGGATGCACCACTCTCGCGTATCTCTACCCCTCCCACCTTAGAAATGCAACACAGGTAAACATGCGGCAGGGTGGGGGGGGGAGAGAGGCTAGCCTCCTCTGCCTCCTCGCTCCATTAAGGCCATAGAGGTGGCCTTAAAAAGCGAGGAGCGGGAGGAAGGGCACTTGGGTTGGTTTCTCAAACTTTGAGTTGCAAAGTAATCTCATTGAAGGCTGAAATATAGGGGAGATTGTGGAAAAGGGATAATCATTTCCAACATATACTGTTTTTAAAAAAGTAAATAAAAAAGTGGTCTAATTACTGTCTAAAGTTGGATATTGTCACATACAGGAAAAAGCAAAGCAAAGCAAAACAAAATTATGATAGAACAACATCCCATATTAGAAGAAAATGCTGTCTAAATGTTCCCAGTATGCCAAACAAGATGTTTTATATAACCAAATGGAGTCAAAACACTGCAGTTTTTTAAAATAAAGTGCCCTTCCTATCTTGATATTTATGCACAGCGAGACCTTTTTCACAGATAAACCTGGATAATGGTATTACTCTTGTGTTCTAAGAGTATACATGAGCTGCAAGGCTTGTATTTTGCCATAGTATCATCTACAGCTCCATAAGTACTACTAGGGTTTTGACCAGCTCCTGGGCACCAATATATTGAGGAATACGGAAAGACTGATCACGTAGAGCAGTCTAATGAGCATTTCTGAAATGGCAGATACCACAGAACAAAGCCTTCTTCCTTCTCTACCCCCACCCCACCCTGTTATTTTGAAAAAAACAAAAGGCAGCAGTGTGTGTGTGACTGATCAGGCATGTACTGTATTACACAGAATTTATTGAACAGTGAATACTAAATTTTACTGAGTTTACTAAATTACTAGTTACTAAGGTTCTTGATAAATGATTATCAGACTTTGAAAACCTGGTATTACTGGATCATGTTCAACAATTTTGTTGAATTAACATTAACTGAAAATGTTTTTAAATTGGATTTTGAATAAATGTGCAATTAATTGTTACAGTTTTGAATTTTACTGTTACTATCTTCCTTCCGTCGTGCAAACTGCCCAGTCACATGACCCCCCCAGCCACGCCCACCAAGCCACGCCCACAGAACCGGTAGTAAAAAAATTGAATTCCACCACTGGGTGGGGGGCACTGAGGATCAGTTTGTAGCACCAAGGGGGCGGTGCACTGAAAAAGCTTGGGAACCACTGATTTAAAGCATGCACAAGGAGAAGTAAGCAACTTGATATCCTCATTGACTTTGTGGTGCAACATCCACTTGTGCCAGCAACATAGACAAAGTTTTGAAATTGAGGCATTGTAACGTAAAATGTCCACAGGACCCATGGTTACCTCCGCTGGGCCTAAAGGCTTAAGGCAATATCATCTGAATGGAGAGTTAGAACTGGGTGTTCTTCCTCAGAGTTGACTAGAAGACATTTTCTTCACACAAGGCTCATTTTATTTCAAGAGTGCACTGCTAATAAAATGGATGGATGGATATTTTTTAAAAAAATGAAATATACCCATGGGGGGAGGGGGACTATCAACAGGCCAAGTATTGATATTCAGACCACCCAACCTCATTTTTACATGAGCAAAGAGAGTTCCTTCACATATAGTGAGCAGGATTTGCTTGTCCTTTGCTTTTCCCAGTATGAAGGGCAAGAAGTGAGTGAAATCTCAAGAAACTTCACTTCAAATCATTAGAAATACCTTTTCCCAGTCAGGAAAGGTGAAAACTAAGGAAAATAGGGAGGATAAAGTCCAGTCAAGGACATCTATGCATTTCCAAATTACCTCTGTTTAAAGCAGGCTTGCAATCATCTGACTTTCTGCTGACCTCAAAACACAGAAAACACATAGAAATTGCCATTATTTACTTACGTGTTTATTATATTTACATTTTGCCTCTCCTGTTCAAAATCATTGGGTATATAACACACCTTTCTCCAATTTTATCTTCAAGGCAACTATGTCTATATACAAATTGCAAAATCATTCAGTGCAATTTCCTGGCTTAGGGAGAATAAACTGGGTTTCTAAATTTACTTGTTATTTAAATATATATGGCTGCCAACTCAACACACAACCCTGGGTGGCTAATATATAGTAGAATAACCAATAATAATGATTTAAAAAATTGAAAGCAATTGAATTTGCTCACTCTACATCCTGGTTTAAGGTTCGGGGTTGCAACCATCTTTTCAGCATTTAGTGAAATGCCGATAAACCCGTCCATTTGAGTTTCCTCAATATTAATCCAACAATACTTTCTCCAACTGATCCAACATCCAGCTGCTACCTCCTATTACCTTTCCATGTTGCTGTGTGCATTATGCAGGGGATAAACATTTGACTGATAAATACCATTTTCTATTCCTCTTGTTCCACCTGCAAGACAAATGGCCTGGTGTGGAACAAAAGCCAGGGCATCAATGCCACTCTAACTTTAAACTTGTAAACAATTTGATGTGGTTTATGAACTGCAATCAAATACTTTGGCCACCTAATGAGAAGGAAGGACTCACTGGAGAAGAGCCTAATGCTGGGAACGATTGAGGGCAAAAGAAGAAGGGGACGACAGAGAATGAGGTGGCTGGATGGAGTCACCAAAGCAGTAGGTGTGAGCTTGGGATAGAGGACAGGAAAGCTTGGAGGAACATTGTCCATGGAGTTATGATGGGTCAGACACGACTTCACAACTAGCAACAACAAATGAACTGCAAACTAATTTAATATTGACTGCAAAATTACTGAATTATGTCTCATCTGAATTTATTCAACGATTTTTAAAGATTATTTTGGCTTTTAACAAAAAAATAAATAAATAAGATACTGCCCTTTCTTTTCAGGAAGGCTTCCATACACCACATATAGCCCAGAAGCAAATAAATGAAAGTAATAGCAGACTACCACCAAATGGTTTTTTTGGGGAAGTACTATGTATCTTATCAAGGAAAGGAAGGGAAAAATACATAGATATGGACCTGATAATCAGATGTACAGAGTCAAGATAGATGCCATCTTGCTCAGCAGCCGTACTTGTGAAAAGGACCTAAGTGTCCTGATAGACCACAGATGAAGCATGTAGTTGTATACTATAGCTATTAAAAGAACCAATGCAATCTTGAGCTGCCTCAACAGAGATACATAAGGTTGAGATCTGGGGAAGTTATTATTAGATCTAACTATATCGCTCCTGACGGGTTTTTATTTGGGTATTTTAATTGTATTCAATTATTTAGGGGTTTTTTAAACATTGCATTTTAATTGTTTTTATTCATTAGCCGACCTCCTCCTTGTACATGTCTTGGTATATGTCTTCGTTATATGTATGTCTTGTCTATATATTTATTTCATATGTTTTATTGTACGCCGCCCTAAGTCCTTCGGGAGAGGGTGCGGCTAAGAAATAAATATTTATTTATTTATTATTTATTGCACTCAATATTCCATAAGTGGGATATAGCATGTGGAATGCTGTATTCAGGTTTTGGTCACTGCACTTCAAAAAGACATAATGGATCTCGAAGAGGACAACCAAAATAATCAAAGGGCCAGAGCAGCTTTTCTACAATGAAAGATTGCAACATTTGGGGTGTTTGTCTAGAAAAGAAGCAAATGAGGGGACGTAATTGAGGTATACAAAATTATACATGGTTAAGAAAACTGTGAATATTTAGCCTAAGGAAGAGAAGGCTGGGTCCGGGATGGGCATAATACTAGTCTTCCAATATATTGCAGGATAAGAGGGTATGGATTTATTCTCTATAGTACCTGTGGGGAGACAAGGACCATGGGAGAGAAGCTTTACAGAAAAATATCCAAACTGAAAATGACTGTAGGAGGAATTAGATGTACTATTCTCCAAAGCACCTGAGGGTAGAACAAGAAGCAATGGGTGGAAACTAATCAAGGAGAGAAGCAACTTAGAACTGAGGAGAAATTTCCTGACAGTTAGAACAATTAATCAGTGGAACAGCTTGCCTCCAGAAGTTGTGAATGCCCCAACACTGGAAGTCTTTAAGAAGATGTTGGATAACCATTTGTCTGATGTGGTGTAGGGTTTCCTGCCTAGGCAGGGGGTTGGACTAGAAGACCTCCAAGGTCCCTTCCAACTCTACTATTGTATTGTATTTCCTGACTGGGAGTTATAAAGCAGTAGAAGAACCAGCCTCCTGAACTTGTAGGTGCTCCAACACTGGAGGTTTCAAGCAATGTTCAGCCAGCTATTTGTCTGTGACAGTCTGAAGATTTTCGCTTTGGGTAGGGATTGAATTAGAAGACCTCCAAGCCCCCTTCCAATCCAATAATTCAATAATCCCAAATGGTCAAAGGTGATGGTAGTACAGTGTTAAAAGTTACTTTCTCCTAAATCAATATTTGTAATTGGTCTTTCCTACAACAGTATATTCTAAGGGTGTCTGAAATACGTTCTCAAAATTCTAAATACATGCACTGGCTTAAAAGATTGTGTAATTAGTTCTAGAGCAACCTTTGTCAAGCCAGAACTCTGCAGACTACAACTCCCACCATCCTCAACCAACGTAATCATGATATTCTTAATATACATATATCAAGTAACTTAGCCTGGCAAAGCTGATGTAAAATAATTTACATTGTGTAAAGTAATGCATGGATAATTCTTTTCAGCTAGGAAGGATGATTCATGCCCATTAATTCCTAGAAACTCTAACTTATTATTTTCTGCAAATGCTAACTAGACAAAAGATGCTTCATAAGTTCCTATAAGAATATCAGTTTCCATTTAAATTTTTCTTCCCCTTCCTTGTTCCAGAAATAGAGTTTAAATAATCAGGAAAATGGCTGGTGATATAGCACAATGCAGAGAAGACAGAGGTAACAAATAAAGATAACAACAAGCAATCCATAAGCCATCATTATCTTCTAAGCCCCTCTTTGCACCCATGAACTGCCCCACCAAAAGTCAGAGATAAATTGCTGGAGAACAGTGGAGAGATTGTCCACTATCTATTGGAGAAAACAAAAACATGCATCCAAATATTAGCAGGAAAACTACTGCAGAAATCGAGTCCCTACTATTTTTACAATGCCTTGTTCCTTGTATATGCTTTCTCTGCTAAAAATAATAATACAAGCTACAATGCCAATGATTATAGTAATTAATACTAATGGTGGACAGTTGAAGGTTTTCTTTTATATGTTTTTTTTTAAATTGTACATTTGTAATCATTTATATTTAATGCTTTCAGTTTTGTTAGTTGTCCAGAGTTGTAAAATGGGTGGCTATATAAACTGAAAAACCAACATATAAGAACAAATTATGTTAATATTAGGAACAGCAGGAGGATTGAACTGTGGCCCACTGGTGCTAAAGTTTGTCCACAAATGACATATAGGTTAACCAGAAGAATAAACCCAAGAAAACTAAGACCTCAATCAATTGTCCAGAATGATTTACATCAATTACAAAATGCAGTTTTTTTCCTCTTACACAATTGGGGTTATCTTGACATGCTGTTTTGCTTCATTTGGAATGGAATATATTTAGACCCAGTATCAGAATTACAATGTGTAAGAAGTTTTTCTAAAAAAAAATTCCCTGGCCCTCATACCATCAGAAAATCTTTCAAGGGAGACAAATGGACAAGTGTTTACATTCATCGAAAGCCTAATACTCTCTTCTTAAGAAAACTCTTAGGCTGGGAACCTCTCAGAGACAGATATGATAAAAATTCATTGTAAATTGATCGGAACCTATGAGAGAGTATATGTGGTAAAGAATTTACATAAATTGATTTAGGAGGCACGAATCTAGGTACCACAAGAAGCTTGAAAGGAATAAAACACCTTTCTACTATTCTAATAACAATTAATCATGTCTATATTAGAGACCTATCAGTCTTGTAGGATTAAAAGTCCTCAAACAGAATAGAATGCAACAATGAAAATCAATATTGTTAAAATATGTTCATTCTAAATCTATAATATATGCTATTTAAATTGAGGAAATAAATATTCTTATTTATATCCACTCTTTCCACTGCTTCTCGGTTTTTTTATCAGAGCTATATCATCAAATGCATAGTCCATGTACTTTATGTATAGTTAACGAGCCATGAAATACATTTTAAAAATAACTTTCCAAAAGCTGGATGACTCTTAGGCAGGCATCCAACAGTATATTTGCAATATAAAAGGCACAGTGATGTTCAGATAAAATGGGCCATTGGATTAGTTACAGGGGGAAAAAAACCAATAAATGTATAGAAAAACAACAGCCTTAATCAAATAAGTTTCCGATAAGCAGATTCCAGTTCATTACCTTTAACATCCGAATCTCTCGAAGTGCAATTTTTTTAATAACAGGATCATCCTCAGATTCCAGGAACTTTTTGATAGCAACAATTTGCCCCGTGTCTTTGTTCCGGCATTTGAAAACAACCCCATAGGAGCCTTCCCCAATCTTACTGATTTTTTCATATTTTTCCATTGCTAATAGAAAAGAATCTCCGAAGATGTTATCCACTGTCAGCGAGACCTGGTGAGTCTCCCTTGAGGATCTAAATAATTCAAAAGTTGCAAAAGATCACAATCATCTTAAACCTGTAAAGACAAATGTAAAAAATATGGTTGCAGCCGCACTTAGTAGCTATAGAATCCATGGAACATAACCACACCATACTGATTCTTTAATGGACCAAGCAAGCCGCCTATATTTACTTTGTTTCAAAGAATGCACTAGTCTTTAGTAACCCCCACCCCTGATAATCCAGCAGGTGGTTAGGAGAGTTTGGATTTTTTTAAAAAAAATAAGACTTTTTTTAAAGTGGCTTCATCGCTGTTGCTTGAAATACCTTGCTATTTAACCTACAGCACTGGGCAAGCTCCCAAAACCTCTTGCTAGAAAAAAAGTTAAATGGAACTTAATGAAGTTTTTCTCCACCAGTTCCACTGAAATGAACTGGAATGATTGAAATTACAGTGTGGTTTGTTCTGGAAAAATTTCTATTTAACATGGCAGTGCCCACATTTCATTGGACTTCTAAAACCAGCAAACATATTATGAATTAATGTGATGTATAAACTGACCCTTCACCTTTATTTTTCCACTCAGCTAATTAGTCATTGCCTTGATAGGACCTGTTCAAACTTGGATGACCTTGAAAAAAAAAACGAAGCAGAGTCAGGTCTGGATAGAAATCCTGCAGAAAAGCCCAGGAAAGCAAACTGCGCTGGGAAGCTAAAGAAACCACCCAGGAAAAGTCAGTGGCAAACTATTTCTGTAGTTGTTGCAGAGGACCTGGAGATATTAATGTAGATCTTATGGGCCAAGAATGAGTTCAGGAAGCCTTTAATTTTCTCTTAATTAGATTTATCTCTACAGTACTTGCAATCTCATACAGTATCTGATAAATTTATGTTTGGATGTTGGATAGCTATTTGTCTGAAACGGTATAGGGTTTCCTGCCTAGGCAGGAGGTTGGACTAGAAGACCTCCAAGGTCCCTTCCAACTCTACAAAAATTTGGGACCTGGATACCTTTGGGACCTGAATATCTCCTTTGGTAGTTGTCCATCAGATCTACAAAAGATGTCTCTTTGAAGTTGCTCAGTTGATAATATAATGACCTGAATGAAGGCATTTCCGGTAACTAAAACCTCCATTGCAGAATCTATTCCTGCTTAGTTAACAGTTGAAACTGAACTTCTTTTAAAGATGCTCATTTTCAGACTTTAAGTTTAATTGGAACCACAGTACTTTTCTGTACCATATTTAATAGTGATTAAAAGTTATTTACATTTATTTTTTTAAGATGATGTTAATTTAAATTTGTTTGTAATGACTTATAACCCATTTTGAGATTCTTTTTAATAACAAAAATGGTGATATAGAAATGTAAGGATAAATGTCAGGATAAAACTTTCTAGATCCGCCACAAAACATATCAAATACAGATAGTCCTCAACTTACAACCTTTCATTTAGTGACTGTTTGAAGTTACAATGGTGCTGAAAAAAAGTGACTTACAACAGTCCTTGCACTTACAACTGGTACATTTGGGCGCTTGGTAATCGGCATGTATTTATATTGGTTGCAGTGTCCCAGAGTCCCACATTCATCATTGGTGACTTTCCTAGTTGGCTTTCAAGAAGCAAAATCAATAGGGAAGCCAGATTCACTTAACAACTGTGTATTCACTTAACAACTGTGGTGATTCACTTAATGACCACAGCAACAAGGTTATAAAGTGAGGTTATAAACTGACTCACTTAACATCTGCCCCACTTAGCCCAAGAAATTTTAGTTGTGGTCACAAGTCAGGGACTAGTTGTGGTCATAAGTCAAGGAGTAGCCGTAGCCTTGGGACTATCCTTGGGACATGACTAGCTGTAGTCATGACTATCTTTCTTAACACCATACATTTCTGTTTGTAATTCCTGCAACCTTTGTCTTTCACACTGTCCTCAACACCTGGAACTTCTGCTCAGCCCTTTTCTTTCCCCTTAAGTCACATTTCACCTCAAAAGCCAGGGGTTTTAAACCTTTTTTTTTAAAATCTATTGCTTAACCTTTTGGATTTCTGCTACAGCAACTACATTAAGGCTATCTGATTGTATTTATGCATACTCTCCCATATTTTCTCCTTCCCTGTGTTCTCTTTACCTCCACTCCTCTATTCAGATCTGATCATCTCTACATTCAGTCGAATTTAGACGTTAAGCTCCTTAGAACAAAAAAAAGTTATTTCCAAGTTTATGTTATTCTTTAAGGCTTCTGGGTCTCCAACGTGCCCCTGGATGCCTGCCAAGCTCCCTGCCCTACCAAACAATTTTTATTATAAAGTCTTTTAACTCAAATGGAGAGGTGAGCATGCTGCAAAGCAAAGCACAAGTCTAGTGTTTTCTTCCTTTACCAATATATCTCTGGGCCCCACATAGATATTCTTAGAAAATGAGAATGGTTGGGGGCTGCAGGCTAGTATTTGGAGTAGTGCATGCTGATGTGGGATTATTCTGAAGGGTAAGAGGGGGTGAGAGGGACCAAGCTCCTCAGCTTCCTCCATGGCAAATGGACGTTTTGTGATGATTCCAACACCACTGTGATATTGCAAGCATGCAAGCCTCCTAACAACAAATTGTATGAATGCCCTATACTGAAAGGGCCCCCTTGTCTAAAAAAAAGGAGCACAATCTGCACAGTGTAAAATCTAGCACAGTGGTAGCATTAGTCCGTGAAGAGGGGGAAAAAAGAGGGCGAGAATTGCAAGGCGCTCTCCGCACCAAAGTGATGGATACTAGCGCCTCTTGTGCAATCTGAAACCGGATTGCTGGAAGGCTCCAGTGGCCTCTGCGTCTTCAGACCACTTTCCCCGTGCAAAAGGCCCATCTGTAAATTAAATTTTAATTCAGCACCTTTAGGCAAAGGCAGGTTGCCAGGGAGGTGCAGCCAGCTGGGCAAGCCCATCAAGCAGCAAAACACACACCTGCCTCTCGGCTGAAGGAAGGAAGGAAGGGACAGGAGGGAAGGCAAGGGACAAGGCCCAGCTTTGGCTTCCCCCTTCCTCATCTCGCCTGCCTGCAAAAGAAAACTCCCCGAGGACAATGGTGCCAGCAGGTGGGTGAGAAGGGCACAGTGGGGATAATGGTCCCAGATAGGGTCCTAACGATGACTTGGGGGTGTGCCCTCCACCCTCACCAGCCCAATAGCCTCTTGGTAGAGTTTCCCTCAGGCCTGCAAGCATCCCGTTTGGGATAAAAGGAGAAATGAGAGGCTCCAGCATGCACTGACAGGCAGGTGGGGGTGGGGGGGAACTGCACAGGTGCCGTCTCAGAGGCAATTCAGACGTTTTTCTTTTCACAGGAGGAAAAAGCCTGCTTGAGGGACCAAGTATGTCCCCCCCTCCCCCCCCTCCCCAATTAAAGTGCCCTCTGCACACCCTCAGAAGTACCCTCCCTTCCATTAGCCCTACAAGCGTGCAGGGACTTATCTAATTCTCCAGAGAAAAGCGCGCGCTCCTCTCAACTCGCAGACGAGAAGGAACTCCTGCGCCGCGCAAAATCCTTGCTCGAGGAAGGCGCCCTTTGCCTGTGCTCAAGGGACCGCTGCCCTGCGCCGGGAGCGATAGGATTCCCACCAGCAGTTCTCACCCTCGGTGCGAGACTTCGCTTTCATGCCGACCGGGCGACCGGCGATGGCTTCCCAGCAGCTGCTGCCCGCTTCTCTCGCCTGCTGCGCGCTGGGGCAAATGTGGCTTCGCAGACGCGGCTCCTTCACGCGCCACTCCCGCAGACGCTGAAGTGGCTGCCAGTCAGGGCGGCCCCCGGGCGAGAGCGAGGGGGGGGGAGGCGACGGTCTCTCGCCACTGCCCGCCTCCTGGAGGTGGACCGTGGGCAGGAGGAGGCCGGAGACCTGCGTTTTCGGCGACCGAAGGTGACAGCCCAGCCATCCGAACAACAAGCTGGACGGTCTGTCGTGGCTCCGTCTTGTCAGAGGAGAGGACAACGCAGAAGGGCGGCATTGCTTCGTGGAGGCGCTTAGAGGTCCACGCAGGAACAGGGATTTGCTCCCATTTTGAAGCCTGTAGCGTTCGATACATTTTGTTGCGGAGTGACGCATTTCCCCCCTTTTCTACTAAAACGCGCCGAGCTTTTTCTCTTCGTTATCCAGAGAAGGCCAAAATACTGTGTGATTAAAAACAAACACGCATTTCTTTGCGTTCCTTCCATTGCAAACTAAAAAGATAATCTCAAACTTAAAAATTAAAATTAAAACTCAATTTCTTAAAATCTCAAATTTAAAAGATAATCTACTGCCCAAACCCGATCGCACGTATAAAAGCAACGGGAGAAGTCTGCGTTCGTAAGCCTCCCAGTGTATTTTCTGTCTCCACTTTCGCACACATCCATCAACTAACCACAGGGATAAAATCATACAATATAGTTGACTAAACTAGGAACAAGTAGTTTGTGGTTTCAAGTCTCTTGAAAATCGAATGGAAAGCAAAATGAGATTAGGATTTTGGATTGATAGCTTCAAACCTATTAATAAAGAGCTTTGCTATGGAAGGCATGAGACAGTAGTGAATTGACTTTTACCGTCCATTTATCAAGAAACAAGCCAATCATGGCTTAACGTAGATTCCATTGTGAACCCAGCCCATGTAGTTTATCAGCCAGTGTCACATGAACCCAGAAAATTAGGTTGAGTAAACCATGAAACTATTAAGTCTTGCTTGCACTGTGTTAAATAATAGCATGCATGAATGTCTGAATCCCTGCTAACCACAAGTCTGGAACTTCCAGCAAATTTCCTAACTGAATAAGGACTTTGAACACCAGTGGCTGGGTTTAATCATTTTAATCCTGTTTAAAACAGGAATAGGTAATTTGTAGTTCATTTTACTGAATCATCAGGCTACTATAGTCAGCCATAATGGAATGTGTTTTATTTGGCACACTTATGTTTCTTAACATTTTCAGGCTTTTAAAAAAATATGTAGGCTTTATTATTTTATAAATAATTCAAAGCAGCAAATATACCTAATACTCCTTTCTTTTGTTTCCCATCACAATCACCACCTGAGAAAGTGATTGACTTCTGTGAACCCAGCAAATGTCAGCAATCCAAATTCTTTATGGAGAGGATGCTTCATTTTTACTGTCCCTTTAAAGCCCTCATCCTGCAGCCTAGAATCTTCTTGTTTCAAGTATATCTCCAAAACCAAGTTTTAATATTCCAATTTTCCAGGTTGCCCAATTCCACAGTGATACTGGGCAGCTGAGACAAATCAGAGGCTAATTTATGAAAATATTACTGCATCCATGAAAAGAAAGCCATGATGAAATCACATAACATTCTTGTGCAAATGGTGTCATCTCTGTTACTTGTGTGGCGATGTCCTACCCCCTCCAGCCCCTTTATGCCCATGAAAGCAATTCATTTTTGCATGCAAGTATCTGGAGCAATGCAGATACTTCTGGGAAATTAGCTGAACTACTGATCAACATGGCAACCATTGATCTGTCTAGTCTTGCAGTCTTGGTAAAAACAGCCCCAATTTCAGTTCTGTTGAGTACCTTAACCAAATATTAATTGAAAGTAGATTCCCCCTTTTACTTTCCCTCCCTTTACAACCTACTTTCTCTCCAGAGATCACTTGTTACCTCTCAAAGTGGCAGCTTATAAACCTGCCTAACTCTTGCTGCAAACCCTATTTATATGAGGGGTCCTTGGTGCTCTCTGAGCGTGGTTGTTTTCTTGCAGGTTCATTACCCAAAGTAGGTAACAGAGTCAGTGCTAGTAAGGAGTGGGGTTTACTCAGTTTATATTCTAGTCTTAGGGGATGGTCTTAGAAGTTCTTTAGGCTGTTTACTGCTTGTTTGGCAGTTCATTTGCTTGATTGTTGGTCCGATATTAATCTTGGAGTTAATCTATGCTCATCTGGGTGCCAATTGCTGGTGGGGAGTGTTGTTTTTGTTCCCTTTTTAGTTTGTAGATTGTCTCTTTTGCATCATATGTAGATATTGTTTATGTCTATGTGTCTATTGATGGCTAATATGTTGGAGTGCCAGGCTTGTAGAAATTTTGTAGCGTTTTTGGACTTGGCTTGGTCTAAGATGGTCAGTTTCCCAATTGAAACTATGGTTAAGCCTGTCCATATGTTGTGAAATGATGTCTTCCAACCACTAGTTGGTGCTCAAGATGCACTCTGCCAGTCTTCTGTCTGTATGTCCTACATAATGGCTGTTAATGGCAATCACTAATGAATACCCTCATCCATGATGCCTTCATTCACCCATTACACTTACTTTCCAGAGTGTACAATTAGTTACAAAGTAGAATAGAAATCTCTCTTGCCAAAATCTCTCTTGCCAAACACTGGAAGTCTTTAAGAAGATGTTGGATAGCCATTTGTCTGAAACGGTATAGGGTTTCCTGCCTAGGCAGGGGGTTGGACTAGAAGACCTCCAAGGTCCCTTCCAACTCTACTATTGTATTATTATTAATTTCAATATGATAGTTATTGAACAACCCATCTGAATCCTGTTCTCCCTCCTAATGGTTCAGAAAGCATGTATGATTTTATGCTTACTTACCTAAAGAATATTAAAGATTGAAAGAGCTTGGCCTGAGATTAGATTCCTGAGATTCTCAACAAAGCAGAGATTCAAATATAAGCCGATACATGCAACTCATCCTATTACAGATTGGATCTCCCGGGCTCTTCCTGAAATGGGAATTCAGAGCATGTTGTATCCAAAATTGAGAATTTTATCTATGTGGAAAGACATGAACACACACGCACCCCTTAATAAGAGCAGAGATGCTTCTGAGTGAAATTAAGTATAATTGTCTGCTACCCTTCAAATAGAAAATGTGTAGGGCCGAGATACGTTGTACCCACAAGATGGATACTATTTCAAACTGTGAGGGCTCTGCTAGTTGGGAAACAAAATGCATTTCAATCTGTTTTGTGATATAAACAAAAGGAGTTTTTTCTTAGGAGGAAAAATGGGCAACTTATTAAATTAGCTGTCCTTCAAACTCTTTCACACGCACAAAAGCATGTTTGTCCCTTTAATAAAAACAGACATAGTTTAATGGGGATAGTTTAATTGGGAAAACAAAAAAGGAAACAACATGGATGACAGCCTTGAACAAAAGATAATAGAGAAAATAAGATTTCCCAAGGTTTATTAGACAATACTGCTTCTTATATATATATTTATACCACACCACCAAGAAATAAACCTACCACTCAAATGTGCCCAAGTTGAAAGAAATATTTCATTTTTCCTAGGCACTGCATTTTATTCAACTTCATTCTGGCATAGTATAAATAAAATAAGTGTCCATGAACAAATTAAAGCATTTAAAAACTCCTTGAAACATGCAGGGGTATTATGTTTAGAAAGGTTTATCCAGTCCAGGGCATTCTGAATCTCTAGTTTGACATTGGGGCACATTAAGAGGGTTGCTGTGGGAAAAGCTCTTATATATTTCCAATAAGACACACTTTGGGGGCACCCCTCGCAAATGGCTAGTCAACACCTAGAGGGACCCCAGTCTCTCTCAGCCATTGGTGACCAATGCAGGACAAACCTGTGTCACATTTTGACAGCTGAGTCAGGAGCGTGAATGCTTGTAGATCCGGATAAACCTCTGTTCCTCCAACACGCTTATGAGAACTGACATATGGAATGTGGCTTTCCTCCTCAAACGCACAATCACACACACATACACACAGGTACTGCATAACTCGCCCTATATCTATTTTATACTTTTTGCCAATTTTCCAAACTCTTATTGATCCTATCTAAAACTTACCTTGCGTTTCATACATAATTTCAATCGATACCAAATGATCTTTAATGATCAATTCCACAAGCCAAACCCATATGAAAGATTCTTGTACAAAACTGCTTTTATATAGCGAAAAAGGCTTTAAATTTTTTTTTAAATCCTCTCTGTATAAACACCTCCCTTCAACAATGTCCTATATCTAAGAAAAGGTCAAGAAGAACGCTGCTGTTGTTTTTTTACAATTGTTAAAAAAAAAAACACCCCCAAAAACAAACCACCCACCCACCCACAACCAAAAGCTGCGCTGCAACCTTTGTGTGCTGGAAGTTAAAATGCATCACATCACCACCCTAGCAGCAGATTAATAAATAAAAGATTAAATAGTGTTTCTTTACAAATCCATAGAGAACGGCTGCGTTAAAAAATAAAGACACAAACACAACTTCCTGGGAAACTCTGCTGAGGATTTCCCTGACGGGGGGGATGTTTTGGTGGCATATGAGAGAAAACCCACAAAGGCCTCACAGAGGAGAAATTCATTCCCACTGGGTCCTGCCCCACAGGCATCCCCCCTTTCCTTATTTTGCTGTTGACTTCAGCTCCCAGTATCCAAAAGTAGGCATTGTCATAAGATGAAGAAATCAGCAGCCCAAGCCATGAACCTGAGCATGAAGAAATCCTGTCCCAAATCATTTTGACTGTGTTTTGAGATTTTCCAACATTCATGCTTCTGTAGGCCTAACAAATAGAAGGGACTGATGATCTCACAGCTTTTATTAAGCCAACAACATAACCAACCACACAGTGGCAAGGGAGAGAACAGCTGCTTCCCAGCTGCAAGACGCGTGCGACGCTTGGCTCTTGATCCTAAAAACAGGGTCCGTTCAGACACCAATCGGAGAATGTGAAGGCAGAGGAAGAAGAGGGGGGAAAAGGGTGCCACATAATACGTCTTGAACAGGAGATCCATGAAGAGCGGCTTCCTTAGGCAACATATTGCTGGCTCACAGTTCAAGTCAATTCACGGTTGCTTAGTAACTGTTCTCGTGGCCTGCCAAAATGTAGAGATTGCTGTGTGCTGTTGGATTATCTGTCGGCCTGCTTTCCAGCACCACCACCCTATGGAGCAAGCACAAAATGGGTAAGTCAGCAGTTGCTGCAGACATCCTGGATGCTGCTCCTTGAGCATTTCCTATTGGGCTACTTCTAACCCACCAATTGCTTCTCCATGCATCTTGGCACCAGGGTTTCCTTACACAATCATGCATGCACAGTAGATGTACAGATATGATGCAGAAACGTTCCTTTAAGATAGAGCTGGGCATTTTACAGCCCGTAGGCCATATCCGGCCCTTTGGTGGTCCCTGTATGGCTTGTGAGAGGTTAACTGGAAATTAAATAGGGCTTTACTACCAGAAGTACCAATGAGGGGGAAGTTAATTGCCTTGGTGAACCCAGCAGGCTGGCCCATTCTCCCTCTTTGGAAGGCAAGTAGCCTTCCTCAGGCTGTCAGAGACGTGATAAGTGCGTCCCTCCTAAGACCACTGGAGGTAGAATAGGTCGGTTCCTCCTAAGCCACGCAGACCAAACAACTGTATTGCTTTCATTTTGAAGGCAACCGCCATTTTAAATATATGTATGTATGTATGTATGTATGTATGTATGTATGTATGTATGTATGTATGTATGTGTGTTACAACCCCTGGTATGCCTAAATATGGGAGGAAGGTCACTACTCCCTCTTTCTGTCCTTCGGCTCATCACAGAAGACCATGCAGGCAGAAAACCATATTTTTATTTTTAATGTTGCCTTTTTATATTTGTGTTGTATTTGTACTGATAAACACAAATACATACCTATTTTCCTGGCTCAACTGATAAGGAGGCGAGCCTGTGGCTTAGTGGCTAAGACTCCTGCCTAAGATATAATACAGCCCAGGTTCAAATCCCAGTAAGGGTATGGCTAGCTGATGAGAGCTAATTAGCTCGAAATAGATCTATACTAGTCTCCCTTGATTTATTTATCAGTATAAATACCACACACACACACACACACACACACACACCACACACTTTTTTTCTGAGGTTTTCGCGGGTGTTTGTATGTACGTCTTTGGTTGTTCGGGTTTTCTCCCGCGTAGCCGGAAGCACCAGCCTGAAGATGATGAATGAGACTTCATCGAAACGTCGTGAAGATACTTCCAATTCTACGCGGGAGAAAACCCGAACAACCAAAGACGTACATACATACATACATACATACATACATACATACATACATACATACATACATATATATATTTGCGTGCCTATGAGCCTTCACAGCCCTATTGATTCAGACCTCCACAACAGTCCCAGTTTTCCATGTGTCTCCTTGGGAAAATTAATTGCCCACCTCTGCTTTAGAAATGTGGGTGGCAGCCCCTGAAACTACAAGACTTTTAACTTGTGCCTTTTCTCAATATTATAACCCTCCAAGTACTCTCAGAACAGGGTAGATGGAATTGAAGCCCACAGGATCCTCTCAGAATCTAGGATTCTTTAAACAAGAAGCCAACATTACAGTCCCCGAGAGTATCAAGAAGTCTGATACTCAAGAAAATTTGAACACCATACTCCTACATAGTGTTTGGAGATCCTATATTTTCCATATCTATACATTTATTTGGGTGAATGGATGTGGTTTGAGCATCTCTATGCAAATGTAAAATGTACAGGAAACAAAAAGGAAAAATTAAAAACCTTACTGCAGGAAGGTAAGTATAATTTAACAGACAGTGAAATCTGTTCGGATGAAATTTGGAAGGGTTCAAATGGAAATGGACAGACCAAAGGTGAGGAGAACAACATTATATGTGAAGGAAAATCATGTATTAATGGAGAACCAGGATTGAGGGTGCTGAGTAAGAATACAAGGTAGGGGGGGGAAAGCAAAGATATTGTTGTGAGGTTATGCTATAGAGAAGCCAAGGAGAAGATATGGATCATGCCTTCCTGGACCAAATGACAAAACTTTCATGTAAGAGAGGCACAGTAATGAGAGACTTCAACCTTAGGGTCCTTGGTTCTCTCTGACCCTGGTTGTTTTCTTGTAGGTATTTCAAACTAGGTTACATCATCAGTGCTGCGGTAATGAAACATCTGCAAGAAAATCAAGCTCAAGAGAGTACCAAAGATCCTATAGTTCAATTCTGAACTGCAGATATTCTCTTCTATCAGGCTTTAACTGTGGAAAACCATCTTAGCCAAAATTGCAAGGTCCCCAAATTTCCTTTCAGTCTTTGTGACCGCTTTACCTTTCAGGACCCTAAGTAACAAGGAAGAACTTAATTGAAAAAGTAAATATACTGGAGACCTTGTGAAAGTGATCACACTACCTTAGGTTTCAAGATATTTCTGACATGATGATAGTAGCATAGTGTACCTTTGAATTCAGGGGCACCAAATTAAGTGAATTTGGGGGGGGGGAAACCTTAAATAGAAATAATCAGATTGAATAGCAAAAAATATTATACAATCTGAAGAGCGCTTTATGGAAGATAGCCTCTAGTTTTCAAACTACTTCTACAGTGGGTGTATCTTCTCTCCCTTCTAGCTTCATCATCTTGGAATCTTGGTGTTGGCCTTGAAACTGCAGAGTTTGCTGTGTTTATCAGAGCTTTACTTGAAAGTTGCAAGGGCTGAGATTATGTGAAAGGTTTGCGTATCAATCAAAGCAGGGGTGGGTTGCTGCCGGTTTTATTACTGGTTCGCAACCCGCTCGCTTCGCTTGTGCTGTTCAATGTAAATTGTTCTTCACGCATTGCAGAAAAATTTACAGTGAACTGCGCACTCACAGTCACTAAAAACCAAAATGACGGCAGCCCAGCGACAGCAATGGAACAGGTTCAGGGGCGTGGCAGGTCTGGGTCGCTGGTGGTTCTGTGGCCCAGGCCTGAATTCCATGCCTTGGACCTGCAATTGCTTGGTGACCACACATTGGTATAAAAGTGGGGGAAGGCAGTGGAAAAAGAACCCCCTTAAGAAGAACACAGGAAGACAATGATTATTTCTCTAAATGTAGCATTTTCTTTTTAAAGGAGAAAGGACTGCAGGCTGCTCTTCTCAGCTCACCTGTCAGAGCCCAGTAAACGGAACACCCTTGTTTCATCAGAGATCTCCTGGGTAACCTGCACAATACCAAAAAAAAAAAAGAACACAATGTGAGTAACTGGCAGAAGAGCATCTTTGCCCACTTGGAAAAGAACAAACCTAATTCAGATGGCAAGTGATAATTGTTTCAAACGGACCATCAACTTTTAATAATATATGCACCAAGTCATTTTTACATTATGTATTAAAAACCCTAGTAATGCAATTCTTCCTCAGCTCAGAAAAGTCACATTTGTTTATACAGCAGGGGAGATTTTTATATATAGCGTTGCGGATATGGGGCACAACTGTGTTCAGCAGAGGATCAACCTTTTGAGAGTTTCCATTCAATTTAGGAAACTGTCATTCAACTAGATGGACCTCTAGCTAACTTAGCTAGACCAATTTTCAGCCAGAGAAGGATCTCTCCTCTCGTTTAATGTTTTTTCAAATGGAAATTGACAGGGATTAAATCTAGGTCCCCTGAGAAGAAATAGGACATCCTACTATGGTCTTATTCAAAACTGATCCAAGGAAATATACCTATGTTTTTAATCCAATAACAGGTTCTCCCCAAGTTCAACCAGTCTGGGACACAATACAAACATTTGACACTTTAATAGCATTATACCAAATATCTATATAATAAAAATATTATAAGATAGATCAATAGCATTTCCATGCCACAAATTGGGAGAAATTGTCAAATGAGTACCAGTTGGTTAATAACAAAATGGCTGAGCTATGGTATGAATGGAGAATTCCTAGTCAGTTCAACAGACTATTAAGTGCAAAGCAAGCTGTATTAAATCAGGTCCATGAAATGTTGGGTATTCCCATGAGCAAGAGGAAACAATGCCTACTTATCACTACCTAGTAAACTATTCTTTCTCTCTCTCTTTTGTTTTGCATCACAACAGAACACACTCTGTCTAAGGTCGGTCTTTGAGCCAATACAATTATTCAGGTACAGATTAGAAGCAACAAGGGGGATTATGTTGTTCAGGGTTCCTTTTTCTGTGACTGGCACCTTTGCTAACCGAAGGGTAAGGAGGATAGCAAAACAATGTTCAACAACACTCTTGCCCAAACTTACTTCATCAGACTTAAAACTTTTGCCTTGCATCCCATGTTTCCAGAAGGCCAACACACTGTCCTGGAGGCACACTGCAAGAAGAAACACAATGTAAGACTGACTGATTAGGAATGTTTGGAGATGAGCTTTCTGAGCAAAGGGAAGCAAATCCAAGGGATACCATTTCATTAGCCAGACTGCATTGTGTCCCTACCATATGTGAGAGATCCAAATGAAAGGTAGACCTATGGAAACAGATCTGTGGAATGAGTGAATCTTGGGTAACACTTCCAAAGCCGGGAAGATCAAACTGTGTTAAATTTCCACTGGCTGATGATTAATCAACATAGAACAAACACCCCATTTTCCCTGTTGAGACTCATTTTTCATTTGTCCCTGCTAAAGGACAATTCTCAAGGACAGTAAAAAATGGAGCACAGGAAGTGATGTGTATATATTATCATATATCTGCCTTCAATCAATGAGAATTTATGATTCCAAATGAGAATTTATGATTCCAAATTCCACACCTTGAAATATCAGAGGGATCTTAAAGGTTAGTCAGAGGGAATATTCCCACTGTAAAAATTGCAGCATTAAAGACTGACCCTTGGTTAAAAGGCCCAAGTGTTTGAGGATATAGAGGGCTTCCTTAATGCTTTCTTTGCTTGTTTGAATCTTATAACTGTTTATCATCTATCAGTAAAGTTGTCCCAACTGACATTCTATCTGCAAAACCTCTAAATAACATCTACAGACTGCCCCGCATTAAATAACTTTCATTATTTAAAAATTTAGGGAAATGCTTGCTAAATCTTACATAATTTTAGAATTCTGGACTGAGATCTTATGAGATTTCAATTAGGAATGCTGAAATCTGACAAAGTTTGCATAACAATTGGAAATCTTGTGATATTTTAGCCTTTAAAAATGTTTTCAGGGCAACCCACTCGCATATGATATAGTCACGTCAGACACAATAGATGACAGGAAAAGCATTTGCTCACCTACAGATTCAATGCAGAAATCAAAACTTAGTTCTGATGCCAACTTCTTGCTTGATTTCAGCTTACCATGCAAATTCACGATCTTCACAAATCCTTGATTGAAAAAAAGCAAGCAATATAATAGTAATAAAAGAATCTCAGTGCCATATAGGCTCAAAGCCTGCCTTCAAAAGCAAAGGAGAAGAACCTAGAATTTTATTTTACTTTCTGTACTAGGGTTCAGTCAGCCTCACTCAGTTTAAGGTCAAATCAACTGGACAGATTTTTCAAGAGACATGGTTTGAATTTTGCTGATATTAAAAAAATATTTAAATCCACCGTTTTAAGACTGTTGAATTCAATGGAGATTATTTATAGAAACTCTTTAGACTTTTTCCAACTAAATTCAAATGTTATTTTCCCCTCCAATGTTTTCCATAGAGAGAAGCTCATCTATCCCCAGATCAATACACTTATCTATCTTCTCTCTTTCCTCACCAGTAATTTTTCATTCACTTATGAAAATGTTTAATCTTTCTTGAACCAAGGGTCACCATGGGCGCATGAGGGCCAGCATAGGAATTCAAGTAAGCTAGAGGCTGAAGCAAGGCCAGGAAAAAACATAAATCTGATTTTGTAATTAAAAGTAAATTGCACAGATGAAACAGAGATAATAAAATTAATTGCCATGTGCCATATTAAAAAAAACTTTGGAAGCTTCTTGGTAGGTAGTGGGTTGTATAGCTCTGTTTAATTTTGACATAATGATGCTAAAGACACAACTAAGAATGATGGAGACATTGGTGATTAAGACATCTTCAGATTAATAATTTCAGAACAGGTGCAGTTCACTGTATCACAATCTCTTTGTTCTCCTTTCTGTACTTGCTTTCTATTCTTTAAAAATTATAACAGCTACAATACTGTATTAATTTCTGTTGGGGGTCAGAAAAGATTGATCAAATCTTGGGAAATGTAAACTTTTGCTGTAACAATGATTTAGGAGTCACTCCTGTTTCTCACCACTTGGGGGCTTTTGCTGAAGAAATATTCACAACAAAAGTGTCAAGCAATACATTTGGCTTTACACATGTCTATGACTTTTTTACATTGAATAGCAAATGTGGGCACTGGGCCTAGTTAGTATCCAGTCTGCAGGACATCAAATGATGAAAGGTACATTGTGTACCCAATGTAGTACGATAGAGACAATAGAGACTGTCAAAAAGCTTAGTGGTTTGTGCTGTCATTCCAAGATGTCACAAACACTGCCTCAAATTTCTGAGGCTGGAAGGAGGGGTACTGAGGCTAAAAGCAGAGAATTGCACAAATCTATTTCAGCAATTTGAAAATTTGGCCAGAGTGAACAGACTGGGATATTCTATAAAAGCTATAACATAAATAAATCCACATAAATAAATTCAGAAGCCTCGTGAGAAATCTATGTAAGTATCTAATCTATCTAAGTTTCTATCTACTTCCTTGAGCTTGAAGCTATCCTTTTATTAGTCTAATTTACACAGAATGGCTTCTAATGCTAGAAGCAGTGGAGAAGGGAAGATTTCAGTTTTTCTTGAGAGTGAACCTTCCCTATCTGAAGACGGTTTTCAATTAGAAGCATTGGAAAGAGATTTTCTCTGGAGGCCTCCATTTCTAGGATCAGACAAAGCACTAAAAGAAAGGCCTTTTCAATGACAACACCAAAATGCCACATGTCTGATGTCTACTGTGATATTTTTCTGCATCAGATAAAACTGAATGCATTCTTAATAATATCTTCTCTTCCTTTGAGGTACTTATTCCTTCTGTCATATATTATGCCCCATTTCCCATTTTCTTTTAGACAGGGTATGAATCCCATCCACTTACTGTCCAAGCACACAAGAACTGTATCTCTTTCCAGCTGAGTCACGTGGATGGCATCAAGTTGTTGACAACCTTTGGGGGAAATGAGCGATTAGTCTGTATACAAAACCTCAATGCACCAAAAACTTAATACATATTTAACTTTAAGAAGATGTTGGATAGCCATTTGTCTGAAACGGTATAGGGTTTCCTGCCTAGGCAGGGGGTTGGACTAGAAGACCTCCAAGGTCCCTTCCAACTCTACTATTGTGTTGTATTGTGTTGTATATTCAGCTTACTACATTAGAAGCCATTAAAGTTGCTTTGCAATAAAAAAAAGCAGTAAGAAAAAAATAAAGAGATTCAATTTCAGGGAATCTTCAGCTCAGATTATTTTTAGAGCACTATTTTAATCACACACACAGACACACACACACCCGGTCTTCTTACCGATGCTTAGGACTGGGGTAAGGAATTATAAATTGTCTAAAAGTTGTTGGACTAGAAGACCTCCAAGGTCCCTTCCAACTCTACTATTGTATTGTATTGTATTGTATTGTAATCTATATACAAATAGCAATAACACTTAAGACATATATACTGATTCAGTGCTTTACAGCCCTCTCTAAGCAGTTTATAGAGTCAGCATATGGCTCCCAACAATCTGGGTCCTTGTTTTACCGACCTCGGAAGGATGGAAGTTTGGGTCAAGCTTGAGCTGGTAAAACCCAAACTGCCAAATTACAGGCAGTTGGCAGAGGTAGCCTGCAGCACTGCATTCTAACCACTTCACCACCACGGCTCCCATGTATCTGCTCTTCTAAATGTACAGTCCTCCTGCTGATTGATTACCAATATAGGATTATTGTTTATTGAATTGTGGGTTGTACTGTTTTCAGGTTTTATCCTATCTTTATTCCATTTTTGCCTTAGACAAATTGGATTTTAGCAAAAAGAAAGCCGGGTAAACTAGGTATGCACAAAATGTTGCACTGTATCTCTCAGAAAATGCAAAGTTTTGAAGCATTCTAGAATGTTCTAGTTTTCTTCTGCAGAATGCTGACCTAGCCATTCTGAGAGCTGTTCAGCAGTTTTCTAGGTGAAAAATCTTCTGGGACAGGAAGTGTTTTGCGGTAGTCTGGCTCCAAAACAAATATAAAATGTTTCCGAAAACATTCCACATCCGAAAACAGAATATTTTGCAAATACTGAATACAGGCAGTACACAAAATTAAATTAAACATGGTCAGAGACTCACCTGTACCAATTTCTGTAAACCACGAAGAAGCGGAGTTCAAGTTGATTGTCTCAAACTGTACAACCTGATTTGGTTCAGCCCCTTTGCTGATTGCAACACATACCATGGGGTATTCCTGTTCAGGGATCACCAGCATTTCAAATACTTTCAGTGGTGTTGGCAGAGGGAAATCAAAGTGCTGGAGGATGAAGATATTTTTAAAAAATCAAGAATAACTTGTATATTTTAAGATATGCATACTTAGAATGTTATCTATTCATTCCAGCATTACTTGACTTATATCTAAAAAGTAACCTACATACAGTATTAAATTTAAATCCATATACAATATTACAACAAATATATAGAAGCATACAAACTCCATGCACTTTTAAAACATTTCCCTGAACATGTTCTCGAATGAACTTTTATGGACCAGCTTCCCAAAGATTTTTATTTGATAAGCCCTTCTCCTGTTCCGTTTTGATCCCCCAAAAACAAATTGCCAATTTATCCTTGATGTTTTTCAAATTTAAACATAGACCAACAGTTTAAACTGAGCTCAAATACTGCCTTAGATCCAAACTCATTTGAAATCTCAAATTACTTCAAAATTCTAACAGTGCCACTCTACTTTTGGCAGATTCCTTTTAAAAGGTTGCCAAAATACAAGAGAGAGGTGGGGGGCAAGCTTACCTTTATTAACATGAATTTCTGCATTGGTTCATACCATTGAAGCAAAACAATTCCCAACTGCAAAGCTCCACAGAGATATTTATGGCCTGTATATGGGTTTCTTACTAATGAAGGAAAAAGAAAAGAATTGTGAAGTAATCATAATAGATTATTATAATTTGCCCTCTGCTTGAATTCATGTTACGATTTATCACAAACGAATCATTTATCACTATTCTCCTAGGCTTGCAGCACCATCCTAGAAGAGTCATGTGGTGTTGCATTTCCACAGAGATATACTTTTGGTTAACATTATTGATTCAATCAAGATCCCCCGGTCAACATCTACTGCAGTCCCTATGCACTTCAAAGTTTTCAGAACCACCACGCTCAACATAGCCAATTGTGAAGGATTGGGATGGGTACTGTAGTTCAGACATGCGGGAAATGTCTCCTTCTTGCCTCACTGAAAAATAAACCTAAGCATATACAGCTGACTTGGCTGACCCCTTTTTCATTCAATCTTGTTAATGCCACGTACACCGATGGTGAAATATATACTAAAAGTAGGGGTGCTCCCTGAGCTTGGTTGTTTTCTTGCAGACATTTCATTACCCAAACTAGGTAACATCATCAGTGCTAGTCTGCACTAGCATTCATGCTGTTACCTAGTTAGGGTAACCAACCAAGCTTAGAGAGCACCAAGGACTCCTCATTTCAACCATGAACTACAAATATTCTCCTTCATTGGTACACTGAAAGTAAATATGATTCGGCCACCTCATGCTGAAGAATTGTTCAGCATTCATATTTTTCTGGGAAAACAGGAAAGACATTGTGATGTTTTATTGCTGGTCTGCCTGCAGGACAAGAGGGGAAGTGAGGAAGAGTGAGGAAAATCCTCAGGGACGACTCACACCTTGGCCGGCACTTCTTTACCCTCCTACCATCGGGAAGGAGATATAGAAGTACAGCCACCCACACAAACAGGCTAAAGAACAGTTTCTATCCGTGGGCTGTCAGACTCCTGAATGCGAAATAACATCATAACTGCGTAGTACGATGGTCTTGCAGCGTAATGTGTAACATGTCCACACTGGTGCAATAGGACTGGGTGTTTGTTAATATGATTTATTGGGTTAGGGATTTTCTGTCTTCACTGTGAGTTGTATTGTGTTGGGGTGTGTGTGTGTGCACTGAGGGAGCTCAACCAATCTCATTGTACATAAGTTATGCACTGACAAATTATTATTATTATTAAGAAAAATCAGAACAGCTGGCTACAAACTGGCATTCTGAATTGTGTCAGAATTATAATTCCCATTGTCACCACAACTGGTGCATTAAATCATGGAAATCAAAACTTTATGTATATGTTGGACTGCAATGGAAAAGCAACAACTGTGTTTTTAAGAAGTAATACTAAATCTGAAATATATGAACGTCTAGTTATATATAGCCTGAGAAACTTCCCTCTACTATGCGTTAATCTGAGAGATTAAGCCTGAGCAATTTATACTTGCATGGAATCTCAACCTGTTGATTCTAATATTTCTGGTCAGAGCAGTCACACAGGATGGAATTAAGACAATTATAGTCCAACATATGTGAAAGCTATCACTCTCAGAAGGGCATTGTAAGTTGTAGGGTGGTAGAGCTGGAAGATTCCTTGTAAACTGAACTGAGGATATCAACTCAAGGTGAAGACTCACCTATGCAACATTTGTGGCATCCTTTTGTATCTGGGATCTTTGTTGTTAAGGCAAATTTTCTGGGGGGAAAAAAACAGAGCCAACTGTTAAGAACAGGTCAGAGGCCTCATGAAAAAATAATTTTCAACAGATTTTTCTTTAAGCTTTTGATTTAAACCCACAGAATATTAAAACACTGACAGGAATGGACTAACTGTTCTTGATGGCAACTGCATATATTTACAAAATAGAAAAAATATGGAGAAGGACACCGTTATGTCCTAATAACAGCTTTTGTTTTTTTTTGTAGCATTTTAGTGGACTTTCTTAAAATAGAAAGTCTATTCTAAATTCTAAAGAACAGTCTTTTTTCTGTAGGATTTTCTTCCTATGTACACTCCTTTCTTCTATTAACAGAAAAGGAGCTTCAATTTTAATATATAATACTTTGCTTATAGTAATAAAATCTTATGCAAACTAAATTATACAAAGAAGAGAATAGAGATGAGTAAAAAGTGCAAGGAAAAAGAAAAAAAGAGAGAAAAGTAAAAATAAAAAACGTATGTATACATAAAGGATTGACTTCCAAACTTCATCACAAGTAAAAACAAATCTAGTAACTCTTCACACCCTTTAAAGTTACAAACGTTTATCCCGCTCATCTCATATCCTATCTCTTATCTATAAATATATCATAAAGAATAGTATTTTCAGTTTTAGTATTATCAGAAAGTCAATAAAGGCAGTCAAAATAACACATCATAGTTTAACCATGTTTTAAACTTGTTCGGAAGGTCTCTAGTAGCTCAGAAGTAGCAAATGAGTAGTTTTTGAAGGTGATTAGAAAGTGAGTTTTATGAACTTAGTATCCTTTAAGAGGCTCTGTCACGGTTGTAAGCAAGATGGCTGATCCCATTGTCTCCTGGTGCTCAAATGTGTGGAAAACCACTGCCCTGCAGTCTCCTTGCCAGAAGCAACTGTCTGGAATACATGTGGGTACTCTTTCATCCTATCCTTATCCAGAGAGGTTCCAAGGAACCAATCTATTCATCAGTTCCTTGGTCTTTGTCCCAGCTATTTGTTCCACTTTTGCAGAGTTGTTTTCAGTTTAACATTGCCCCCAGAAATTTTAGGAACAATTTTTCCTGAACTCTAATGACTACTAGAAATTCAACACTATATGTATAAAATACACAACAGCAAATCATGGTACAGGAAAACTATATATACTGTTTTAATAGTTAACATTTTCCAGAAATATTAAATTCTAAAGAAATAAACTGCCCACATTTGGCATTTCAGAATATCATTCTTTTTCCTTTCTCAAATATATCTTTAGTCTTCTTTGCTTTCTCAACTTGTCTTTTTCTGAAGTTCCAGATACACAGGGAAAATTTCTCTAAGTGGGTATAATTTCAGTCATAATAAATAATTCCATCTGTTTTGTATCCATTCAATTGGTCACTATTATATTCTTCTTACTGACTTTCACCTAGTGGCAATTCAATTCTAGCAGTCATCAAGAACATAAAACCAATTTCCTTTTCCTTTACCTTAACAATATCCTTTGTGTAACCCAACAAAGATATTAATAGTTTTAATCACATTCTGTAATACCCTTTAACTGTTTTAATCGCTCTTTGCCATAATATTTAACTTTCAACAATGCTTTATCATCTGTGAATATCATCTACTCTGTTATCTTCTGCAGCATCAACACAGTAGAGTCCTTTACTTTATTTAAAGAACTGTATAATTATTTTCTTAAAGTAATTTGACAACAGAGACCCAATGTGGCCTAGCAGTTAAGTTGCTGGTCCAGATTCTGACTCTGGGCCAATGACTTTCCCTCAGCCCAACCTACCTTAAATGATTGCTGTTGTGGGGAACATGCCTCTTTCTACAAGATGCCCTGAGCTCTTGGAAAAATCTTAATTTTTTTTGTATGAGACCTTTGTACTTACTTTGCCAACAATTACATTATTTTATTTTATCAAGTATTGTATACTTTATATACTTAAGAAGATATCATGCCATAGTGCAATGAATCATATAGGTAACTTGATAGAAAAAGTTTCTATTCTATAACCGACAAAGTATAAAAAGAAAAAAATGAGAAGAATAGAAAAAAGCTGAGGAATAAAAAAAAAAAGTTCAATAATGCATACTAGACAATTGTGGTTATTGTTGGGAATGAAAATAAAATATATATTAAGTTATTTTAAAGAGATTCTTTAATTTCTAGTGCTCTGCCTAGCCTCCATCCCAAGATACCAGAAAGCCTCTCAATTCTGATTTAGGATAAAATGAATGAACTGAAAAAAAGAATATGTGAAGGTGTGTGTGTGTGTGTGTGTGTGTGTGTGTGTGTGTGTGTGTGTGAGAGAGAGAGAGAGAGAGAGAGAGAGAGAGAGAGAGAGAGAGAGAGAGAGAGAGAGAGAGAGAGAGAGGTCAAGCTCTATAGAGAAATGCCCCAATGTAAGTGAGACCTATACGAGCAACTTCTATTTTGAAATTAATCCTAAACTTTCCACAATTGTGGACAATTGTCACAAATAAATGTCAATAAAATCTCTAAAAAGGGAAAGCTAAAGCAACAGAATAAACCACTTTACAAGCACATGAGCGGAGGGGGAGGGGAATCTAGCTGATGAAACAGGAGTTACAGAATGCAACTCAGTTAAGGTTTGTTATTCAAATAAAAAGAACTCCCTGAAGGCCTGAAAGGAACCAGTGAGGGCAAGAGGCAACCTTTGGAAGGGTTCAATTGGTGCTACTATCATGACAGTCTGCCTCTTCGACTTGCTTGCCTTGCTTTCAAAAGGAGGAGAAAATTCTTGAAATAAAATCTTAGCAATCCATCAGCTTTTCATGAATTATAGAGTCTTTGGGTCCCACACCATAACATTTATCTTTATAAAAGATCAATATAAAAACATCTTTATGTTTCATTTTCCTGAAATCAATTATTTATTTGTATCCCACTTTTATTATTTTCACATACATCCCAAGGCAGTGAACATATCAAACCCATCTTCCTCCTCCTATTTTCCCACAAACTCTATGAGGTGGGTTGAGCTGAGAGAGAGTGACTGGCCCAAAGACACCCAGATGGCTTTCGTGGCTAAGGCAGAACCTGAACTCACAGCCTCCTGCTTTCTAGCCTAATGTCTTAACCACTAGACCAAACTGGCTCTCTCTATTATAATATTATAGAACGTTACAGATACCCTTCTGTATCTGCAAACCTAGAAGCAGCAAAAACAATTTACTATGAACTTTCACAAGAGGCAACAGCTTATGGAAAATATTGTCACGGTCAGCAATAGCAAGCAAGCCAGATAAATGCCTGGGGCAAAATAGCAAAAACTTGTACCTCAAGATTACCGTACCTTGGTAGTATTTTATCAGGAAATCGGTGGGTCTGAATATGAGCAGCTATTCCTGTTTTTTTGGCTTGTTCAAACAAAGCTATTAGGTTATGGGAGTAGAGCTGGAATGTTTTCCCTATAACACAAGATGATATTTGATCTGTGTCAGACTTACATATCAAACTGATATTGCAAAAATAAATAAACAAACAAATAAAAGGAGAAGGAAAATTATAGAGCAGAAAAGATTACCTTCTAAAAGGATAGCCCCCAAGTATCCATAGGTCCAAGCAAATTGCAGAATGAAAGGAAAAAAATTAAAGAGAGATGATTTTCATAGATTTACCAAAAGTTTAATTCAGTACACTGAAATTTTCCACCCCATCTTTTGAACTTTTTGAGACATTTCTTCAGCAATATACATACCTGAGAGTGACATTAAAGTGTTGTTGATAACATACAGCCATGTGCACCGCCGTGGGAACAACTAAGAAAAAGGAGTAGAAAAAGCTTCAATGGTGAAATTGGGGGAAAAGGCAATTTGATTCTAGAGTTCTTTGAATTCCAGGAAATACAATTCTTAGGCAAACAAAATTATCCTTTAAGGTTACCCAGAATGCAAACACACAAGGAGACCTTCAACTCTCTTCAACCTGATCTAATATCAATACCACTAAGTGGATAATTTGGAGCAGTATTATTTGGAGGTAATCCCTTTATATTCAATGACATTTATTGCTAGATAAATAAAAGCATTTATCAAATATTTGCTCTGTCAATACCATTATCAAGCTTTTCAAAATTCCATGCCACTCACATTTCAATACTTTTCATCTATATGTTTATCTCTATCTACCTCCCTCCAGAAGTTTTAAGATAACTCATAATTCATATTGCAAAATTGAATACCAGGAGCCCCCAAATCAGAGTCTGAAAAAGCAGGAATAAAGGAAAATTGTGGTAGATTAAAAATATTAGGAACAATTGGTAAAGCAATCAAGAGTACTTTCCAATCACACTGCAGGCTACACTGAGTGATACCACTTAGAGAAGAGATGATGCATTTTCCTTAGGAAAACAGATTTAGTTCAATCATATGCAAATCTTTTTCAGGTCTAGAATATTATGGATCTTAAGTGAGGCCACATTCTAAAAAGTGGAGGGATCCAAAAAAAATATGTAACTTTTTGTTTAATTTAATTAGAACTAAATATCAAATTCCATCAAATGCAGTATGACATTGTATAATTACTGCCTATGCATTTCATATATTTTTCCTTTGGTCACAACTAACATCTTTGATCTAATTCAGCAGCAGCCACAAGGAGGGGTGAAATAAGTCAAAATGTCTGCTTGTCCAAACAAAGCCCCATATCTTTTTTATTATTATTGTTGTTATTGTTTGTTTAAATTCATTGGCTACCTTACTCCAGTAGACTCAGGGTGGCATACAAAACCAGGGAAAACATAGAAACAGCTAAAAATATTGAATCACAAGCAGCCCAGACTAAAATAAGTAATACCAAAACAGCAAAACAAAACAGGGGCCACTGAACAAATAAACATCAACCCTGGGCCTGGGACCAGAGCCACATAGGAGCAATCTGAGCCAGGCCACATGCCTATGCAGCCAAGGCCTCTGCCAAAGTGCCTGGCGGATCCTCTGGAAAAATTCCAAGCCCCTACAGGGTCCACCAGTCACCTGGGACAAGCCAGCTGAATTCTATGTGTTGGGTGTGTGTATGAGACACATATAAATATGGGGCGGAGCTTCCATCATGTGCTCTCCTGACCTTTGGGGTTCTCCCTTCGTAGACATGCTAGAAACAATGGCAATTTCTGAATTATCTTTGCTTATGTCACACTTTTTGATTCAGATGACTGCAAAGCTGAAAAAGTATCCCTGACCCTTTGCTGAATAAACAACAGTCTAGAGCAAGGATGTCAAGCTCAAGGCCCAGGGGCAGGATCCGTCCCACAGGATGCTTAGATCTGGTATGTGGGGGCAGCCTGGAAACACAAAGGACCAACCCGTGGTGCCTCTGCCAGCGGAAATGGAACGTACAGCCCTCCCAAGCTCTGTTTTTGCTAGCAGAAGGTTGCAGGAGGTCATCATAGCCAAAAATGGAGCTTGGGAGCCTGTTTTCACTGGCAGAGCGCTAGGGCTACCACAGGCGCCATCGACACAAGTGATGTCAAGCTGGCCATGTCCACCTTGGCCACCCCCCACCCCCCAAGGTCAAATACAATCCTGATGCAGCCCTCAATGAAATTGACTTTGACACCCGTGGTCTAGAGGATAGGAAAAAAAATTTCTTCAATCCAAAACAAATCCCAAACTACCACAGAGAAGTGATACAAAATACCACCCAGCCTTCTTGCCCACATCCATGACATTCTTAATTTCCCACCTGAGAAACAAGCATCACTTTTTACCCGAGTCTCTCCCTCCATCTCACTTACCTGCTCCATGGTTGCTTCATGCAGCTCATTGAGATTCAGCGTGTAAATGCCCTCTTCAGTCCCAAAGATAATATACTGATCTGTAATACAGTGAAAAGACAAACTGACTTAGCCTCACAAGTTGGGAAAAAAATGAAAGTAACAAAGGATCTCAAAATTGCACATATAAATCAACTTTTTACCTTTGGTGTCCGGGTGTATCCATGATGTGGCACAATTGATCTTCAAAGGGCAGCCATCAAATACTTTTGAAAAGCACGCTCCCATCTAGAATAGAATTAGTAAACAAAATGCATCCCAATTTAACAACATGAGAAGTTCCTATTCCTTCCATTTGTCTAGATTGGTATAGGTTTTCCTGCCTGAGCAGGCGGTTGGACTAGAAGACCTCCAAGGTCCCTTCCAACTCTGTTATTCTGTTGTTCTGACCATTATTACTACCTTCAACTGGTATAAACAATGGCCAGTGAATCTTTGAAGTGAGAGAAATAAAAAAAATGGAATGAATCCTGAACTACTGTGTGGAACTTCAAGATCATTTTATATCTAACAATTCCTTTGTAATGGGAGGATGTCTGTTTCTATCTAACACCCCCCCCCAAAAAAAATCCTCTGCAATTTGGAAAGGCACGGAACAATGATGAGGGTTAGTTAGCTGCTATTTTTAAATACTTGTTTCAGTGGCCCCATAAAAGACACGAAAGCTTTATCTATATTAGTTCTAGTTTAAGGAATGGATCGGTTCCATTAACCAGTAAGATCTCACAGTGAGGCCAAAGCAGGGGTGAAATTCATTTTTTTTTTACTACTGGTTCTGTGGGTGTGGCTTGGTGGGTGTGCCTTGGTGGGCATGGCAGGGAAAGGATACTGCAAAAACTCCATTCCCACCCCACTTCAGCGGAAGGATACTGCAAAATCTCCATTCCCACCCCACTCTGGGGCCAGCCAGAGGTGGCATTTGCCAGTTCTCTGAACTACTCAAAATTTCCATTACCAGTTCTCCAGAACCTGCCAGAACCTGCTAGATTTCACCCCTGGGCCAAAGTCTCACAACCTTCACTCTTATGCATGATTCCCAATCACAAAAATGAGCAGAGCAGAGGTGGTAATCAGCAGGTTCTGACCAGTTATGAAGAACCGGTAGCAGAAACTTTGAGTAGTTCGGAGAACCGGTAAATACCACCTCTGACTGGCCCCCACCATCGATTCTCTGCCTCCCGAGCCCCAGCTGATCCGGAGGGAATGGAGATTTTACAGTATCCTTCCCCTGCCACGCCCACCAAACCACGCCCACAGAACCGGTAGTAAAATTTTTTGAATCCCATCACTGGAGCACAAGTGAGGGCATACCCCTTTTTGAAAGATTCCATACACGTTAAAGAGAAGGATGGAGGCTAGGAGCCAAAGGAGGGGAAGAAAACAATTTGTACTGGGTGGGGAAGGGTGTACATAAAACGAAGTTAAAAATTTAACAGCAGAACAATATCAACACACCTTCAATTTAACTGAAAGAACTTACCAGCACTTTTGGCGTTGGTGGAAGTCCATTGATTGCTGGCTTCTGTCAAGAATAATAGCAAAAGGCCAAATTTGAATTCAATCTGAAATATTTCTAACATGCCTTAATAGGCGGAAAAAAATACTGTCAAGAATGAATCAGAGTGTTCTGTCCTTTTATTTATGAGATTGCTTAATAGTTAAATTTGCATGTGTATTAGGATATTCTGCCAAGATAGGCACTCTTAAGGTGCTTTTATGTTTGGTATGTCAACAATGAAAGTGTTTTCTTGGCAGAATTCCTCCTTACAGAGAGATTCTCGTGCTAGGCAAATTGCTTTTATCCTCCGGAAAAGTATCATCTGTGCATGTTTTTGAAGTGTTTAATTTGAGCCTTAGTGAACTGCTGCTTGCTAGAGCATGCTAAATGGAATATTCTTTTAAGCATTTATTTAAAACATTTTCACTAAAGTAAAATATTTGTTAGTAAATGGATTTTTTTTTTTAAAAAATGGCTTCCAGGATTTTTGGAATGTTGAGTTGCAACAATTGGAGAAAGAGAGACGAAGGTGCTATGTAAGCAGAGGAGGGTTCAAGTCGCCCTTAATGCCAAAGCCTCAGTGGGTGGCTTTGTGTCAGCCAATCTCAGCCCCACTTACTTTACAGAGCTGTCGCTGTGGGGATAAAATGAAGGCGAGCCCTATATAAGCTGCCTTCAGTGTTTGGAGAAAAGATAGGTTGAGGAAAGGTAAGAGTTACTATTAAAGCCTGGAATGAGTGGGATGCATTAGTGGAGGAGGAGGAGTTCCACTGCTTCCTTTCCAGGCCTTCAGATTTGTAGCTAGTGCTAAATACCTGGGAAAGAAGAGGCTCACTCGTTGACTTGGACCATCTTCTCAACCCAGAACTTTGCAGCTGAGTTAGAATGACAATTCTCAGAATTCCCATCAGCACAGCCAATAATCTTAACACAAACAATTTCAGGCTGGGAAAGGTTTCTCAAATCTTGTACTATTCTGGAACAGGTGTGTGTGTGTGTGTGTGTGTGTGTGTGTGTGTGTGTACATGCACAGAAGGGAGAGTGCCACAGCAAACAGAGAGTTTTCAAGGATGGAAAAAATAATTCTTCCCTTGCTTGCATTTCAGCCACCTCTTCCCCCATCTGAGTGTGCCCCCCCCCCTTTAGATATTTATCTCCTCACCTTTTATTATTTTTATATATAAGTCACTTGGTGAACATATTTAGTACTCCTACCTCCTCCTATTTTCCTCACAACAACCACCCTAGGTGGAGAATCGGGCTAAGAGAGAGGGACTGGCCTAAAGTCACCCAGTCGACTTTCATGCTTTAACTTGGGCCTAGAACTCACAGTTTCCCAATTTCTAGCCTGATGCCTTAACCAAGCCAAACTGTCTCCTTTTGCTTGCCTGTCCCCCTGTAAGCACTGATGAGCAGGAAAAGCACAGATTGAACCAGTGATCAAGAGTGCTTTTTCACGGTATCAAACAGCAATTAAGTGTCCACACCGCAGAGTAGAAGATATAAATGCCCACCAGGAATTCCCGCTTCTCCTTTTTCCGTGGCAGCTGCGGTATATGTGCCAATCCCTCCGCGTTTTCCTCAGGATGCTTCGTCACAGTGTCCCCATTGCCTAAACAGCAGAATTGTAAATAGGAGTAAGCCCCACATGATGAAAAAATAATCTGAATCGAGGAATGGGCAGAGGACAATGATACCTTTCCCTCTGTCCCAGGACTGGAGAGCTAGGGTGAAACATCCACCAGTATTCCAGGGGATAAAGCACCACTGGGAATCTGCATCCCATCACCCAGGAAGATTTTCATGTCAATCGGGAGATTAACTGAATTCTAGTCATGGGCCCCAGAAGTGGCAGCTATTGCTCTGCAAAGCTACATTTTCCCTCCTTGATAGTCTGCTGGGGCCAAGAGATACAAGGCAATGATACAAAGAGGGAAGGACCAGGCTTTTCCTTTTCCTTCGGACCTTCCTCCATTTTTCACACATTATTCCTATTTTATGGCTTATGCTGTAGTTTTCGCGAGTCTCCTGTTTCTCAATGGGAAGTAATCATGCTGCCAATCGTTTCTATCATGAATGAAAAGAATTCTAGGGGCACCGAAGAGGGGTTTGGAGGCTTCCGCCTGCAGGAAAAGTAGTTTTTTTTTTTGATATTCTACTGTTCTCAGAAAATGAATAAGGGATTTTCAAGGGTTTATTTTTTATGCCATATAGTGAAATTTGGGGTGGGTGACAGAAATCGTAGAAGACAAAATTTCCACCCAGCTCTTCTCCTAAAGCCTGCAAATTAGCTACAAATACGTGATTATGGTTGAATCAAGTGTTTTTATATTTATCAATACTGTGACCTGACTGTCACATTTTAAAAGACCTCTGACTTAAAATTTAAGCCCTTCTGCATTCCGATGCAAACTCTTTGGGGCATTGCAATTTAAAGAAGGCGTACTATATGGCGAAGTGAAAATGGCGAATAATGAATTGAGATATCCACCCAAAAGTACCACAGAGAACTATATAGTACCACCTTTCCTCTCCTTTCATTCTGAATATTTTCAGGGTAGTTGTAACCTGTATCTGAGCATGCAGGGGTTGAATTTGCAAACTTTTTGCAAAGATCTCCTTTAGTATTTGTTTCCTCTTACATATTTCGGGAGGTCCTGATGAAAATGAATGAACCATGAAGCTAAGAGAACTTTGCATACACTGTTGAGCTTGGCAGAAGTAACCCTCATTCAAGGAACAATGTTAATTACCCAAATCAGTGTATCTGGCTGTGAGTAGACCAGGGCTGCTGACACTGCTGCTGATGCCAAATAGAGAGGGTTCTATCTGAGGTCCACAAACAGGTATGCTTTGTCTCCGGTGACCTGGTGCGGCTTGATTTTGGAAATCGGGACAATACTTGATCGTCTGGGACTTCTCATTATCCATGAAAATTTCTTCTAAGCGAGGCTAAAGCAGAAACATAAAGCATGAATGTTGCTGTTTCCTTGGACACTATCTATTCCTGAAGACATGATCAGACCTAACCTGCTCCCTCTTTCCCATGCCTGTGCTCCCCTTTGGGCCTGATGTTTCTCCAAAATGACCTCTCCGGCATATGAACAGAACCTCTACACCATACCTTTAAGTGTCTCTTCAACACCACAACGTTTAGCATTTTACCCAGAAAAAGAACACGTAATATTAAACAGCATGAAAACTATGTGTCTAGGTAGAGAACAAAAACTAGAGAAACAATCCTTGGAAATGTGTGACCAATTGCAATAAAGTGAACAAGTAATTGCAATAAAGTAATGAATCTTACTACTTTTTAGAAAATCTTGTTCCTAAAAAACTTCCTTGGTGTGCAACTGTTGATTCGTGCTTAGGGATATGCAATTACCTTTGGAGGCAGAGGAGGGGGTCCGGCTCTTTTCAATGTTGACCTAAAACAAGTCCAACGAAAGTGTTTATTCCCATCTAATAAGGTAGCAGCATTACTATCAAGAAATCATTATTGCTTGCAATGTCAAAAAAAACTGGTTAGTTGCCCAGCATGGATAATTTTGCAATTATAGCTTCTATCTTTCAAATGGAATTATTTGTAAGTAAGCAAGCCAACAGTACTGATGATTAGCAAAGTAAAAATACATAAAGATTACCCCTCTGAGATTTCTTTCCCCTTTGTAAATGGGGCTATATCATATACCTGTCAATACTTCAATTCTACCTCCTCCTGCACAAGGTCCCCAAACAAGAAAAGTTATCTCAAATTCCTCTGATGTTCCTCAAGCCTACATCCTACTATACATGTCTTGTTCTACTTTTAAAAGTCATCTAGGTCAATATCTGTGAGTGCAACCTATAGCTACAACATCCCTGAGAAGTGGCTTCAACTTAAGTAACTCCAAAGGAGGACTTCCAAGGTCAGGCCATCATGTCCAATATGACCTGGTCCCAAATAGATTTATCATAGGACTATATGGAAAAATGAAAGAAATGGTTGTACACTACTGTAATCCTTACATCAATACCTGCCTAGGCTGAACTAAGATTAATTTGGTCAACTGCTTCATTTATTTTAAAAAAACTCCTCTAGTAATAGCTCTGAATTTGTCATTTATTTTTTCCCAGCAATTAGGAATTAAACACTAAGAGCCACTTGAAGCTCACACAAGATTTGGCATGTTTTGTTTGCATCTTGATAGACAGTGCAAGGTAATGTTGCAAAATGATAGAGATCACTGTGGGAGGAAAAAAACCTGTGCATGCTTTCTCAAACATGTCTATGGAGATTCTCAGTTAACTAGGTTATGGTTGCCAATGGACTTTCTTTGTCAGTCCTTTCTTCCTCATCCAAGAAGCAAACAGGAGTGAAGAAGTTTCTTGGATGAGAAGCAAAATATCTTCAAGGAAAAACAAAGAAAGCCCCATTGCCTGTGGAAAAAGCACCTTTGGGTTTCTCAAATAGGATGGCTAAGCAATCTGAGAAGTTGTGGTCTTAGAGAACAGCTAATTCCTTAATTGTCATTGCACTGCCGTGCAAGTGGACCCCCCTTCTACAATCATCTGTTCTCCTAAGAATCTTTATGTTATAAGACCTTGGTGCAAGAAGAACAAGATTGAGTTTCCCGCATCCAACGTGATTTCCAATTATGTAGCTTTCTCAGCGTGGAACAAACATAAGCCTTTTTTGGGTCAACGGTTACAGTATCAGGCAGTAAAGATAAAAAGGTCAGTCAGAAAGCACTTACTCCTCAGCATCTTCATGGCCATCACCAAATTTGGTAAGATGTCCCCTAAAAGAAATGTTTACAAAATTAAAAAGGAAGAAAAACATTGTAAATCAAAGTTCAGTTTGAGCGAATGCAGCTGAAAGGCATCTATTCCTGTGACAGCTGAGAAGGTCAAGTGGCCAAGCTGGCAGAAATTTCCTCTATAGAAAAAGATAACCCATAAAGAAAACCTGGAAGGGGTATAGATTCTCTGTGTCAATCCAGGATCCACATAACAATCTGAAAGGAAGTTTTGCTCAGAATTTATCTTCCAAGCTTCAAAAGTTGAGAAACAATGGTCTATGACAACCTTCCCCGGGACTGACTCTCGCTGTGTGGGGTAGAAACTGCAGAAATTGCATTTGGAGTGTTATCTGGCTGTAGCAAGCTAGTTTTCAAAACACTGAATTCTCTCAATTTAACACTTGTAATTAAGCTTCCTCCACCAATCTTCCCAAGGAGCTCTTACAAGTTTATGATTTCCTTGGCCATCATAAGCTTGGCTCAATTAATAGCTGACTCTACACCTCCAGCAAGAAGAATTATTGACCAAAGTTTTGCTCAGAATATCTGCGGACAGAAGAATTTAGGGGGGAAATGTTAATAAGAGTTTGCTATGGTTCTGACGATCCCTCCTCAGAGATGGTTTAACTAATTCAGAAGAGAAGCAACATGTTTGCTGGAAATTGTATTCACTGAAATTCAGATTTAAAATAAACTCTGTTTACATCAGAATTCTAGCTAGTGAAATGACCCTTTCACAAAAAGCCAAAGCCTAATATAGTCATAAATCAAAGCTGCATGTTTTCTAGTGAAGTCCAAGAGTGCAAAAAGCTGCTCTGAAGCCAAAACTAAAAAGGCTCATTTTTTTATTGCGTGGTGGTGACAATATCCAGAATTTCAGGCTTCCAAAACCCCAAGCATTTCCTGTTTATGCTGCTGGGCAGAACATGATCTCCAAGGGAGTGGAAGTTATATTTGCCAAACTGGACATTTGGGGCATTCATATTCTACTTTATCACTGCAGCTGATGAATGCGTTAACACCTGGCCTTTCAGTTTCTTTGAAGAATTCATTCCACCCGAAACAGCAATGAATGCTAGATATAAGCCCAGAAGCTTCTGTTTCCCGCAAGTGCTTTCTTTATCAGTTGCCTGATCCTGGAAGTCACTGCAGGACATGCCAGCCCAAAGCAACTGAAAAGACAAAAATGCTCCAATGCAATCAGAGAAAGCCATCAGGCGCCACAAAAATATCATGAATATTTACAAACCAAAAGGGAAATTCAAAACCACTAGCATTACAAAGCCCCTTTCCTTTAGTGGGGGGAAAAAAGCTACACTATAAAGGAATGCATTTATTCACATGTATTCCTGCTTACCCCAGTTTTCCCTGCATTTTCTTTGGTATAAACCCCGTGTCAAAAGTGGTAAATTCCAAAGGCATTCCTCTTCACCCCTTTCTAAAATCAACTGTGATTTTATAATTAGCAAATAATAATTTACTAGTATTTTTTATTATATTGAAAATTTACTAAAAAAATTATAAATTATTACAAAAACATAATTATGGAAAAAAATAGTAAAACTGTAATGTAATGGGCTGGCCGAAAGAGGAATGTACTTAAGGAAAGAATGACCCCATAAATAGAGGTTATGCTGCAAGGCCCAATTCAAGGCAAAATTATTTTACTATGATGAGCTGCTTCTGCCATAGAACTAGTACTTTTCTATTTGCATGGTGACAAAAGGAACCTAATGGTCCTCAAAGTTCTCCCTTTAACCTGTGAGATCTCAGATGATCTGACTAGGATCTATTCTGTAATACAATATACAATACAATACAATAGCAGAGTTGGAAGGGACCTTGGAGGTCTTCTAGTCCAACCCCCTGCCTAGGCAGGAAACCCTATACCGTTTCAGACAAATGGCTATCCAACATCTTCTTAAAGACTTCCAGTGTTGGGGCATTCACAACTTCTGGAGGCAACTTCTGTTCCACTGATTAATTGTTCTCACTGTCAGGAAGTTTCTCCTCAGTTCTAAGTTGCTTCTCTCCTTGATTAGTTTCCACCCATTGCTTCTTGTTCTGTCCACAGGTGCCTTGGAGAATAGTTTGACTCCCTCTTCATTGTGGCAACCCCTGAGATATTGGAACACTGCTATCATGTCTCCCCTAGTCCTTCTTTCTCTTAAGCTAGACATACCCAGTTCCTGCAACCGTTCTTCATATGTTTTAGTCTGTTTTAGAAAGTTGTTCTAAAGAACAACTTTCCTAGACAAGACCTTCTGGCTACAGGAAAATACAGATGTGCAATAATACTGATACAGTATCAGCCTCCCCCAATTTGGTGTGATCTAGAAGTGTTGGACTTACTTTCATAAATCCCACTAGGCTGGGCTGGGCTACCCAGGAGAATGGCAGCAAGTACCTAAAACATCTCTTATGAATTGCTCAGAATGTTATGAGGAATTCAAAATTATTTCTCATTCACTCAGGGCTAAGTGTAAAGACAACTGCTGTCTCATAAAAGAAGATGCCCAAAGGGCTAATATACCTTAGCTTTGATCTAAAGAGACAGCAGCAGCTGTATTAAATATACTTGAGGTTGAAAATGCAACCCGGTTTGAGAAACAATTTATATACTCTCCCAATAGATTATGTTTTTAAACTATTCATACTTCTGAAGTTCTTATCCTTTAGAACCTCCGATTGGGCAAACTGCATCAACAGCCTTAGTAAACAAAGTGCTTCCTGGCCAATTTTCATAACCTCAGAGCAGAGAAATACAAGCTGAGGCAAACTTCTGACAAATTGGCCATACTGAAAGCAAGGATACGAGCATCCTGTTGCTTAAATGACTGGATCACAGAGCAACCTGTAGGATGATGGACCACAACTAAGCCTCCCACCCTTGTGAAGGACACAGAACAGACAGGTTTTTATCCTCCTCTCTCCCTCTCTTTCTCTCCCCCTCCCCCCCTCACTCTTATCCATCCATCCATCAATCCACCCACCCGCCCATCTATCTACGACACAGAAAATTAATTGGCTTATTCCTTTCTTTTAATTTTGGTGCCACCAGATTCCGAACACCGAATGGCACCAAAACTAGTTAAATAAATGATGCTGAAGATGGGGACAGAAAAGCTTCTGAATGGCAAACTATTCCCATATTCAGGGGGGTTAATAGTAAAGGAGGGACACATCCCTTAAAAAGCTGCCCTTCTTATTACAGAAGGGCAGCTTTTTGAGCTTGCCAGTCCTCTCGAACTCATACCGAGCAATGTCTCCTACAGTCTCCAATATCTGCTCCTCCCACTTTGCTCTCAATAGCCAGATTAGCATGAAAATCCTCGTTATTTATTCAGGACAAAGCCATGCAAAACTTACTTGGCACAACCTGCACCATCAGTGAAAGGGCTCCAATGTGAAGCAAAGGGTGCTCCGGCTGGTATTCTCTGCCAATGCATAAAACCACAGATGAATGACTTCCCAAAAGGACCCAATCCTCCAAAAACAAAGATCAGCACTGCTGCAACTGAAATGGAAGCTTTGTAGATACAGTTACAGCCGAGGCAAAGCAATTCCCACGTTAGACACAGGACTGGTTTAGTTCTGGTCTGGAAAATTCAACAAGGCAAGTATAGGTTGTATCAGGAGGACAAGCCAGGCATCGACCTCACCTAGCCAAAAATAACTGCCATAATGGTAGAGATTAATAGTTTTAGTCCTCACTTTACATTGATTCTTTCAGCAGCCGTTTGAAGTTACGACGGCACTGAACAATGGAACTTATGATAAAGTTGCAGCTGCTGCAACACTCCAGTCATCACAAAATTCAGTCCCACCAGGGAAAGACCTGCATTTACGACCGCTTTTTGGCCAACCCTCTACTCATGACCATCAGCTGCCTCCACTGCCTGACGTTGCCATACCTGCTGCACCACACACCACTATTGCAATGGCTGGGGCCTTCTTTTGTAACAACTTATTTTGTGTTGGGATAGTCAGGGCTTTTCCTGCGCTCTGCCCAGGGTTTTCTTTTATGAAAGAAGAATGGTGCATGAAAGAAGGTCCCAGCTGTGTCAAAAGAAGCCTTCTAGCCGGGGCCCCTTTTCAGGTGCCAAGCTTTAAATAGATGCCCTGGGTACGGTGCTAGAGAAGTCCTAGCTGCACCAGCACAAAAGAAAGGGAGGCATAGGGGAGTTGAGAGCTCAAAGGCAGGCAGAGGACACAATCCCTTACTTTAACAAATTTCAGTACAGGAATAAACTAGGAATGGCTTGGGGTGGGTCCTTGCCTAATGACCAGTGGGATTCAGGTAAAAACAGCAATGGGGACTGATGGGATGGCTGTTGCTAAATAGTATAGGGTCTCCTGCTTAAGCAGGGGGTTGGACTAGAAGACTTCCGAGGACCCTTCCAGCTCTATTCTGAATGAGATTCAGGGGGAGGGGGAAGGAACTGATAACCCCATTAATGCTTTCAAATTCTGGATGCCTTAGAAGAGTAGCATTGAGATACACAATTGGGAGTCCAGCCACAATTATGGAATATATCAGCCTTTCTTATCCTCAGCATCTTTAAAATATTTGGTTCAACTCCTAGAATTTCCCAGCCAGGATTATTGTGAAATAAATAAAATAACCAAAATAAAAAAGAATATTAATTGTGTATCTTTAATCTGATAAATCCTACTAACTCTTCTTTATTTCCTGATTAGATGTAATAGGATACACTACTTGTTAGAATCAAGAATATACAAAATGAGTTACTGCAAATTAAACTTACAGAGAGAGTAGAGGGAGGAAAAATTAGTCAATTCATACCATTTCATCCCGGGCTTCTGTCTCTTTCCTTAAGGGTGGTTCAAACTGCAACTTGTCAACTATAAAACATGGATATTTGCAATGTTAAACATAACATTCTCCCGCTGTAGTTTTTAAAAAGGTCAAACGCTTGTGTGCACACATACACAAACACACAAACACAGAGTTATAAAAGAACCCAATATATCAAAAGCTCAAGTATGTCAGCTTTGTTAATTGAAACTCCTTTAAAATAATAATTAAAATACGAGGTACATCTTCTTATAATACTCAGGAAATTAGAATGTACTGTTCCACATTAAAATATAAATCATTTTATATTAATTGATTTGTTGGCTTCCCCCAGGATATTTTTCCTTCCTTCCTTTTTTTTTTAAAAATATGGAACAGTATGTTGCAGAATAGTAAACCAGTTTGGTGGATTGTGAATTCCAGCCCTCTCTTAGGCATGAAGCTACCAGATGATTTGAGGCTGGTCAGATTCTTTCAGTCCTAGAAAGCAGCAATGGCAAAACACTACTGGAAATATTGCAAAGCAAATATTGCGGAGCAAATGGCATGGCCACAGACATCAAGACTTAAAAACGCATCTCTGTGCACCCCCCCCCCCCACAAAGAATACTTATGTACATGTAGATGGTTAAATGATGAGGATTTTAATAATAGGTGGGGTTAGGTTTTTTTTTTTTTTTTTTTGCAAATGTCAAAATACCAATTTTCTGAGCTAATAGTGATACTATGATAATTATTTGGTCAAAACTCAGAGCAAGGGGCTGTTCCTATTGCATGAAGCCTTTTCAGTGGGCCTGCTTCCTCTTTCTGCTATGACAAATCAAGCATAAAGGAATTTACCGTGCACAAATCTTGCTCGGCCTATTATTCCAAGATTTTGCTCAATGGAAAGCCAGAATGATTAACGAAGTTCAACACCAGTTGGGGGACAGAATTTTTTCCCATTTTTTTCTTGGAGATCCTAGACCAGGGGGTCTCCAACCTTAGCAACTTTACTCTTGGGGGACTTCAACGCCCAGAATTCCCCAGCCAGCAAGGCTTAAAGTTGCCAAGGTTGGAGACGCCTGTCCTAGACAACAACCCAAGGAGATACCCTCAATTCAGTGTATAAGTTCAGAATATTTTATTCCATTCCTCAGAACACCCTTCTCCAAGGATACTGAGAGTTGTAGATCACCCAACCTAGTAGGAAAGGCTACTTCAAAGATAAACATTTCTATTTGATTTAGTACATGACAAGGGTGACGACTTTCAAAACGTATTGGAAACTCACAATTTATTTCAGATGCTGTCCTTTCGGCTCTGACATTTCTGTTGGTGGAGCGAATCGTGTGGCGAATAATAGGGTGTGGCTAGAGGATTCAGAAAAGCAGACATTCAAAGCACCTCCTGAACTTAAAAAGAATTCCCCCCACAATTGCAACACTCACATGTTTTTGCAGCTGGATTTTTTTTTTCTACCTGTGGTTTGTGCCACGTTTCCAAGAGTTCATTCAAGTTCCTGGCTTTATGATGCTTTACATAATAATGTTATTTATTTTTAATTTTAAAAACCCTAAATAAATATTTTTAAAAGAAAGACTTTTAAAAATACTTTCTATTTAAGACATTTCACTGTCTGTAATAGTCTGATTCTCATTTATGTAAAGGGATGTAAAGCAACATTTATATTTTTAAATGTTAATCTGCCAACTACACAAATTGGCAGATTGACCAGGGATTAAAAAACAGGAAAGGGGACAAGACAAAAATAAGATTTTTTTTAAAAAATAAGCCAAAGAGACCTTAGAATTGGGTAATTTCATATCAGATTTTTGATAAGTCCCTAATCTGATATTAATTAATAATATGACATGGTAGAACATTGAAGAATCTATCACTGATGCACTCTTCTAAGTAACTAAAGGTAGCCTTTGATTTACTACCATTTGAAATTAAAACAGGGCTGAAGGGACTACGACCTGTGCCTGAGGTTACAACTGCAGCAATCCTCTGGACACATGATGAAAACTGGGGCGCTTGGCAGCCTGTCCATACTTATAACCACAGGGTGCTGCAACTCATGATGTTTCACTTAATGATCACTTCATTCAACCCCCAAGATTTCAGTTCCAATTGTGGTTGTAAATTGAATACCTATAAACAGTAGCTTTCTATGCCAGTTCAAGTCTTCAAATCATCTTCAGGGACAGACCCCAAATGAGCACATCCTAGTAGCCAAGACAGCATGGGTGTCCATTGTCTGGGTGTCCCCCATCCACCTCTGAGAATGAAACTGCCTCGCTCAAGGGTCCCCAACCTGTGAGCTTTGGGCCGTTACTGGGCTGTGGCCTGTTGGCCAGTAGGCTGTGTGAGTGGCTGGCAAGTGCGCACACACATGTGTGTGCACCCCTCCACTCACACTATCTTCATTGCAAGTGTCGTGCAGACGCTAGCATTGCCATGAGTGTTACAGTTGATACACAGCTTTACCATTTCATCCAAAATAAAACAAGGACATTGCTAGGAAGAAGAACTCACCTCAAAATCATCGTCATCTGTCTCAGTGTAGTGGGGATGGTTATCAGGATTGTTCACTTTGTCCAAGAGCTCAACAGCCAGAGAACGAGAAAGTCCAGGCTGCCCAACAAAGCTATGCTAAAAAAAATATTAGCATAAGAGAACAGATCTAAAATATTGTTAATGCAAGTTAAAGCAAGATTTTTTTAAAAAAAGCCTCTTTTCTTAAAAAGAATTAGTGGCAACTAAGACTCCTGGAGAGAACATCCCATGTTCAATGCACCAAGAAACCATTCAACCAACAACCAACAAACCAGAAACCCACCAGCAATCAATTGTATGTTTTTCCTTTAAGTAAGTGTGTGTGTGTGTGTGTGTTGCTACACACATTCCGTAATTGTCCTAAAGTTGCTTTTTTCAAAAGGCAACTGGACTTTGAAATGTCTCCTTGAATACATTTCACTTCTCAACCAAGTTTCTTCAGTTCTGACTGAATGGTGGAGGATGGAAGGATTTATATTCCTTGCAGTCATGTGAAAATGTGTTTGCACTATTTCTGAAAGTTGTTCAGGCCACTTGGAGGTTTATCTGTGCTCTCAAGGTCACCTGAATAGTGCAAATAGGTGTGGAACCTTTTTGGAACTGCTGAAAGGATTGTGTTGTAAACAGGAGATAGGTTGTGTCATACCCCCCCCCCTTTTGAAAGAGGACTGTTCAATCTTAATATAGACAGTCTCTTTGACCCATCTTTCAAACCAACAGTCCTTTCTGTCCAAAATGTGGACTTTACTGTCTTCAAAAGAGTGACCTTCACACAATTCCAATTTATATAATGCCTCTATTAATATAAGAAGTTTGCTTCTTTCTGTGATTTCCAGGCAATTTTCTTTGTTACAAAAGAAATCTAATTTCATCAACATTTCATGTAAAAAGCACAATTTAAGTAGCAGGCTTGACATATAACCCAGTCTTAACTCAAAAGTATTTATTATAAACTCAAAAGCATTTATTATAAAAACAAGAGACTTCTGCATGCCTGACATTTTTTAATAGTTACATTTTACAACCTTTTCAAAAACAGAGGGCCTCTTGATCTTCTGAAAGCTTGAATGTTTACTCCATTAGTTGTGATGAGACTTTCATGTTAACCCACACTAAAGGAAAAAAAACATACTTACTGTCAGAAGTCTGTCAGCAGTTGGCCTCTTCTTTGGATTTTTTGTAAGTGCTACTTTGACAAAATTATGGAATGTTGATGACCTGTAAAGCAAATGAAAGGTGTAATTTTTTATAAAATTGGTAGTTAACACAGAACAAATGTATAACGGACTAAATAATAGTTTCAAGCAGACATAAACGGAAGTAGCAACTATGGTCTTCCCCAGCTGGTTAACAATTTTCAGCATTCCATTTCATATTCTTGCTCCAGTTATGTCTCATTCCTCAGAATAAAAGATTTTTCTTTGGTATTTTAACCTAAAATTTTCTGGTAGCCCACTCAAAAAAAAAAAAAAAAAAAAAAGGAAAACCACTCAAGACTCACCATTTTGTTTTTTCTTTTAGCTTTGGAGGTTGAAAGTTACTTTTGGACATTAAAAAGAGAGCCCTGAAAACAAGAAGTAGGCACGTTTAGAAAATACATTTTTCCTGGTACGGTAATCATTTCCCCCTGCTTTAACTCTTGCCCAGTTACAATGGGGAGGGCTGTCCTGTCTTAACTACAGACCTCATGGGATGAAGGTCAAACATAGGTGGTTGCAACTCTCCAAGCTCAATTGATGTTATGCCCACAGCCCAGATGTCACAGAGTTGGTTGTAGCCACCGTTCTTTTCTACAGCTGCCACTTCTGGAGCCATCCTTAACAAGAGAAATAATACTACATATTAGAGAGTAAGAACAGGTCAATCCTTCTCTAACAACCTAGATTGGGGTGTCAAACTTGATTTCATTGAAGGCCACATCAGGGTTACAGGGTGGGTGTGGCCAGCTCGATGTCACTCGTGTCGGGGGCGCCTGTGGTGGCCTGAGCACTCTGCCAGTGAAAACGGGCTCCCGAAATCCGTTTTCGGCTGTCACGGCCTCCTGCAACCCTCTGCCAGCAAAAACGGAGCTCGGAAGGGCCACTTTCTCTGGCAGAAGCACTGTGGGTCGGTTCTTCACTGTTTCCAGGGCGGCCCCAAGGGTCAGATCTAAGTACCCCATGGGCCAGAGGCGGCTCCCAGGACTTGGGTTTGAGACCCCTGACCTAGATTCACTGGGCAGGACATTATGCGTATATGCAATCTGATACGTATGAAACAGTCTACCTTTTTTATAACTCATCAAAGCCAAATGAACCTGCCCTGCATCTTGGCTTGCCATTGTTATGTCACTGGTTCCCTAAATCCAGCCAGTTAAAAGCAGGTTTCTCAAGTTCTGAGTGAGCTGATGTGAGACATTTTTTACTTCATGGGTCACAAGCTGTGCAGGCCTGAACTTAATGCTGTTTATATTGATTCAACACTCATGGAACTTGAGGAATGCACTTAAAGTTTTGACAGACATCATTTTGGAGACAGTCTCAAGTTTCCAGAAAAGACAATCTGGCCCTTTCAAAAGCACACGAGATAAGCTTTTCCATAAATAAAGACTTTCTGCAAGCAAATTCAAACCTACTTCTGTTATCATGAAGACTAGGAGATTTGTTGTTTATATACTGTATGTGTACTTGTTTATAGTAAGGTACAATTCTCACATTTCACAAGTCAGCATTACACCTTGTTTGCCAGATTGACTATAAACTATACATCAATGTCTGTATTCCCAAACTCATTTTGAGCAGGCGCTGCCCTGTTAGCTGGCCAAAGCGCATGGGCGTGCTGACCAGCTGAGTTCACCCATTTTTAAAGCCATTATTCGCCCTCCCCAGGCTCCAGTGGCTTTATAGGAGCCTGGGGAGGGAGAAAAGAGCCTCCCCCCCCCCCGAGGCCCTCCGGAGGCTTCATGAGCTTCCCTGAAGCCTCCAGAGCGCAAAAAAACCGGCCCTATGGGCAAACCGGAAGTTTGGGAATGGACTTCCGGTTTGCTCAGAGGGTCGTTTTAAGTGCTCCGGAGGCTTCAGGGAAGCCTCCTGAAGGTCCCTGAAGCCTCAGGAGCACTTAAAACGACCCTCCGAGCAAACCGGAAGTCCCTGAAGCCTCCGGAGCGCTCAAAACAACCTTCCGAGCAAACTGGAAGTCACTTCTGGTTTGCTCGGAGGGTCGTTTTAAGTGCTCCTGAGGCTTCAGAGAAGCCTCCTGAAAGTCTCTGAAGCCTCCGGAGCGCTCAAAACGACCCCCCGAGCAAACCGGAAGTCACTTCCGGTTTGCTCATAGGGTCTTTTTTTGTCCTCCGGAGGGGAGGCGGGGAGGCTTTTCTCCAATAAAGCCCTGGAGGGTGGGTGGGTGGGTGAAAAAAGGATGCAAAAAATGGGGGCTCGCGCCTGTAATGCACGCATGCGCACTAGGGGGTGGTGGTAGCGCATTGCATTATGGGTGCGGCATGCCCACGCACGACCCCCCTGCGCTCCCCCCCCCCCACTTATGGCACACGAGCCAAAAAAGGTTCATCATCACTGCACTAGACCAAAACGTATTTCCTGGATTGTGAACATTATTGCACTTAAAGTCTATGTGTTCCTGTTTCCATTTTACCCTCCTTGCTTGACCAGAAGTTTTTGGTGGGCCCAAAGCTGTGTTTAGCAAAGTTATCCAACATAGAGTCTGTCTATCCAACAAGGCTGTAGAAGGATATAATAGTCTACAAACTGCTGCTTTCAACATAATGTAACCTTAGCTGAACAATTCTATTTCAGATTCTTTATAGTACAGTCAGGAAACCCTGGTTCAAGGTCAGTGGCCCTAGTTTAAATAATCCCAAGGAATTTATTACCAGTAAGGGGTGCCAATAAATGACTTCCTCTTTGCAATTGTGGCTGTTATTTTTGCTGCTACGCCAAAGTCAGCTGTAGAAGGAAAAAAATTGAAGACATTTTTAGAAGTTGCCTTCCTTTTGAAGCATATACCCAAGAAAATATTTAGAGCTTTGTTCTCATCAGGGGTATATGAATGCCAGATGCTTCAGGTAAGTAGATAATATTTATGGGTTCATCTAGAGCAGGGGTGTCCAAACTTGGGAACTTTAAGACTTGTGGACTTCAACTCCCAGAATTCCCAGTCCACAAGTCTTAAAGTTCTCAAGTTTGGACACCCCTGATCTAGAGCTAGTGCCATGAATAAGAACTTTACTTTACTGATTCTGCTACAAAAATCAATCTTGGTAAGTAAATGAATGGAAATAGAGTTACAGACATTTAGCACTATAGGACATAGGAAATGAAGCAAGTTCTGCTAAGACAGCACAGTACCTTCTGGTTATTATGGCCCATACAAGAAACCTGCCACATTTTGCCACAACTTGGAGCATTGCCTAGTGAACAAGTATTAACCATATTTGCTGCATCAGGGACAGATTGTGAGCTCAAAGGAAAATAACACTCAGTCCCAATACCTTAAATTTCTTAAGCCTTAGCTATACATGGAATATAGCTAAATTTCTCTCATCTTTTTTCTTGCTTCCAGAACAGCAGAACATCTCACATTCAGTTTTCCATTCTCACTACAAGCATTTTAGAGCTTGAATTCAGATTGTTGTGAGAGAAAGCCTTGGCATGGAAAAAAGATCATGTGGCTACTGAGAGTCAATATTATTTAATTATGTTAATGGAACATAATCATCAATCAAAGCCTTACCCACCACACAATTTCGTTGGCAAGAGCCCTAATTATAAATCAGTATGGCAGATCTTGACTTAAATTTATCCTCCATCAAGGTTTCTAGATGGCTAAAACTACCCTGTTATTTTGTATTTTTTATAAAAATAAAAAATAAAATAAAAATAAAAATAAAAAAAATAGTTTTTGCACTCTGCAAACCTTGAGAAAACGGGCTCTTCCCCCCCCCCCCCCAAAAGGCATGAATAGCCTTTAGGGGATTTGCAGAGTGCTCATAGGGGAGTGAGGGGGCAATAACGAGCAAAAAAGGTGCATTTTTCACGAAAACGGACTCGTTTTTCGTTTTAAAAAGAAGAGCATGGATAGCCTTTAGGAAACTTATAGAGTGCTCCTGGGGGCTGGGTGGGGTAAAATTGAGCAAAAAACAGGCCACTGTGTGCTCATTTCTGCCCTCCCCAGCCCCAGGAGCTCTCTAAAAGCTTCCTAGAGGCTATGCACGCCCATTTTGGTGAAGGGGCGGGGTTTCGGGAGGCAAAAAAATGATGTATTCAGTGTATAAGATGCACCCAGATTTTCAGCCTCTTTTTTGAGGGGAAAAAGTGCGTCTTATACTCCGAAAAATATGGTGTATTCAAATATATACATATTCTTTTACTACTAAATAACAAGAACCCTACTCCTATGCATCTGTGACCAGGAGATGTAAACATCAGGCAGTTCAGCTAATACATGAAATGGAGATCTGCCACCTTCCTTTTTAAGGAAATAAACATTCTTAAGATTAAGGACTATAATGAAACCATAGTTTCCCAAAATTCAGCCGGAATACAAATTCTACAGACTTACAAATAGAAATCAGATTTTCTTTAAAACTTTATAAACCCCGTTATCTCATACATAAGAGAGTTCTAAAATGCATTTTTCATTAAAGTAAAGAAGAAAACTATTAAACCAATGATTAAAAGCAGTCAAGAGTTTTTACTCTCCTCTATATTTGGCTAGATTTAACCATTATTGCCTTTTATGAGGTTTTTATCTTCCTACTATTGTATTTGAAGTTGTATTTATTATGCCCTGAAGACTTCAATTTGTTATATTTCATTGTTTTTATTGCTATCATCAACTTGTTTACTAAATTTTGTTTTTAAGGACTGCATATTTTGTATTTTTATACTGTAAGTAATTTTTGTTGATTAAAGATTATTTTTCCCCTCTAGATTATGATTATAATATTTCAAGAGAAACTCTAGAAGCATAAGCTTTTCCTGTTTGCAAAACAGTCATACTCTATCATAAAAGGATCAGATTGTTCAGCAGCCTTGTTTCTTCTCCGTATCTTGGGTAAGAGAGACTTACACAACTCACCTTCCTCCTTTTCTCTAATTAACTAAGTTCTTACAATACAATACAATACAATAGTAGAGTTGGAAGGGACCTTGGAGGTCTTCTAGTCCAACCCCCTGCCTAGGCAGGAAACCCTATACCGTTTCAGACAAATAGCTATCCAACATCTTCTTAAAGACTTCCAGTGTTGGGGCATTCACAACTTCTGGAGGCAAGCTGTTCCACTGATTAATTGTTCTCACTGTCAGGAAATTCCTCCTCAGTTCTAAATTGCTTCTCTCCTTGATTAGTTTCCACCCATTGCTTCTTGTTCTACCCTCAGGTGCTTTGGAGAATAGTTTGACTCCCTCTTCTTTGTGGCAACCTCTGAGATATTGGAATAATGCTATCATGTCTCCCCTAGTCCTTCTTTCTCTTCAAACAAATGAAATCTTTAATAAGATTGTGTGACTGCCATTTTAAGGCTAGAGAAGGGTTGTTTGAAGATGGCATAGGCTAGTGATGGTGAACCTTTTTTGGCTCGCGTGCCATAAGTGGGGGAGCGCAGGGGGTCGTGTGCAGGCGTGCCGCACCCATAATGCAATGCGCGACCCCCCAGTGCGCATGCGCGCACTACAGGCACGACCCCCCCATTTTTGCATGCTTTTTTCGCCCTCCCCAGGCTTCAGAGGCTTTATAGGAGCATGGGGAGGGCGAAAACAGCCTCCTCCGCCCCCTCAGGAAGCCCTCCGGAGGCTTCATGGACCTTCAGGAGGCTTCCCTGAAGCCTCCGAAGCAGTCAAAATGACCCTCCGAGAAAACCGGAAGTCACTTCCCGTTGGCTCAGAGGGTCGTTTTAAGCGCTCTGAAGGCTTTCGGGGACCTTCAGGCGGCTTCCCTGAAGGCTTCGGAGTGCTCAAAACGACCCTCCGTGCAAACAGGAAGTCTGTTCCCGAACTTCCGGTTTGCCCATAGGGCCGTTTTTTTGCGCTCTGGAGGCTTCAGGGAAGCTCATGAAGCCCCCGGAGGGCCTCCGGGGAGGGGGGGCTGTGGAGGCTCTTTTCACCCTCCCCAGGCTCCTATACAGCCTCCAGAGCCTGGGGAAGGCAAAAAATGGCTTTAAAAAAGGGTGAAATCAGCTGGCCAGTGCGCACATGCGCGCTGTCCAGCTGACAGGGCAGCACCTCGCGTGCCCTGACAAATGGCTCCGCATGGCACCTGTGGCACGCGTGCCATAGGTTCACCATCACTGGCATAGGCATTAGCCAAATTGGTGTCCTCCAAATACTTGAACTATCTCTTATAAGTCAATGGTCTGATGTGGCCAATGGCCAGGAGTTTTAAGAGACATAGTAAAAAATATAGAGTTACAATTCAAGTCTATATGTAATATATGATAAAAGATTATGAAGCCATTATGAAATTATATTATGCATTATTATGTATATATTATATATGCTTATATATGATATATTTCATGAACTATGAATAATAATTATGATGTTATGGAAAGCTATATGGGAGCCACTTTGGTGGAGTGTTTAAGGCATCAGTTCCAAGAGTTCTACTCCCACCTTAGCCACAAAACCAGCAAAGTGACTTTAAGCCAGTCTCTTTCTTCCAGTTCTAGGAAGGAGGCAATGGGAAACCACTTCTGAAAAACCTTGTCAAGAAAACTATAGGAACTTGTACAGGCAGTCTCTAAGAATCAAACATGATTGAATGGAAGGAAAAAAAGAAAGAAAAGCTAAGTCACCCACCTAGCTTGATGTCTCCGTGGTCAGTCAATAGAATATTTGCACCCTAAAATATAAAAAGTTTTCAAAAGTGTAGGTTATTTACTATCTTGAAGAAACCATTTTGGAGTAAATATAGAGAAATACTGGCTATCTAGGTGTTGATAAAATACAACTCCTAACAATCTACAGGACCAATGATAAAGGATATTGGGCACATTCTCCAACATTTGAATCATAGATCTCTCACTACTGGGCCACAAGCTAAAGATCTTTCTTAGAGTCACATACCTTAATGTCCCGATGCATTTTGCCTTTCATGTGCAAATAAGCAAGTCCCTGAAAAATATTAGAAAAAGAAACAGTATAAGGATATAATTTCTTTAAGTTTAAAAAAAATGTCTAAACTATCTGTACAATAAGGCAGGATGATGATTTAAATATGTGTACTGCCAAATCTCCTGGCAAATTAGAACAAAATCTAAAGTATGAATTCTAAGTATCTAACAATTTTAGGGATAAATTGTAATTTCATGCCTTAAGATAATGGTGGTCTTATATTTGCTATAATCCCCAGGAATATAGTCATTGTCCCTATTGGTTGGATGTGCTGAAACTCTTTTTCAACATATGTAAAAGGCAGCAGGTTTACAGAATTACAGAGTTGGAACGGACTTTGGAGGTCATCTAGTCCAATCCCCTGCTCAAGTAAAAGACCCTACACCCGTGATGGCGAACCTATGGCATGCGGAGCCATGTTGCTTGGCACTTGTGCCGTCGCCCGTTCCTCTTCCGGGTTTCTGGCACGCTTACGCTCATGGCAATCAGCTGGCTTTCATGCATGCGGCAGTGCCGGAAACTGGAAGACCTAGTCTTTTGTTTTCTGGCACAAGCATGTGCGCCGGCCAGCTGATCGTTGTGCATGCATGCATGCCAGAAACCAGAAGGCTAGCTGGCTGGCCTGCATGCGCATGCCAGAAACCAGAAGTTCGTTTTCCAGTGCATGCATGCCCCCTGGGCAGCTCCTCTTCCGGGTTGCGGCTCAGACAAGCATGCGTGGTGCCAAAAAGATTCACCATCACTGTCCTATACCATTCCAGACAAATGGCTATCCACTCTTTTTAAAAGCTTCCAGTGATGGAGCACCCACAACATCTGAAGACAAATCATTCCACATATTAATTGGTTTGATAAAGGGAAAAGACAAATTAAATAACTATAAAGGTTAGTGGAAAAGGCTATTCAAGAATCTCAAGGAAAGGGGTTACTCCTAATTTGGTATTAATAAAATATGCAAAGCTTTTGATAACAAAGAAAGGAATCTGATGTTGAGAACAATGGCACTGGCCCCAAAATGAAAATAATTGAAACTCATTTGCTTAGCAAATGGCTGTAGAAAAATGTGGCATAGTATGATTATTTGGAAATTAGCCATTACACATTCTTGGGTAGGAAGAAATTGTTCAATCCAAGTGTTTATGACTAAGTGGTTGCTATCCATTAGTTACTAGCATAGGAAATGTCTACATGGTAGCATAAAAGCTCCAGCTGTACGTTTGTTGCAGATAACTTGTTACAATAAGTTCTGAATATTGTTACACTAAGTGCCAAAACTTCATGTTAAATATAGTCCTAATACAATTGATGTACAGGTAGTCCTTTGTCTAACCATTACAATTGGGACCGGAATCTCAGTTGTTGAGTGAAGCAATTACTAAGCAAGACATCATGTGACTGTTTCATTTAACGACCACAATCTCAGCACTCCCAGTTGTGGTTTTTAAGCAATCTTGCAGACTGTTAAATGGACAGAGTCACAGGTAAGAACTATAAGGTGCTCATGGGGGAGGGAGGACCATGAGAGGCCTGGCACAGGCCATGTGTGTTTCTCCACCCGGGAGCTGAAAATTCTCCCTGCCAAAATCCAAGCAGGATTTTCAGCCCCCGGGGAAGGAAAATGCTTCTGCCCGGCCTGCACTGAGCTTCCCAGGGGCTTCCCTTACCCCAAGGCACCTCCTAGTTCTTAATGCACCTGTTCTGACTCTTATCTATGTAACAATCTTATTGAACAGTTTAATGGCAAAATAGAATAAGTTACCATAAATACTTTTTTTCCCAATGTCTCTAAATGTCTTTTAAACCATAAAATTTTCTCATTCTTTTCAGGTGAACATCTTTTGAACTGGAATTTCTAGAAACTGAAACTACACCAATACTGTTTAGCTAACTAGGCAGAAACACAGAAATATTAAGCTTTATCCTCGTTGTTATGACCTTATCCCTGTGGTTGTTCCCTCATTTCACTGTTTCATGTGGACATTAAGAAGCAGTGGTTACGGGATTTAAGGTGTCACTTTAAAAGCTACTATTTGCTTTGAGATGTGTAAGAGATACTTCAAAAGACATATGCAAAATACCTGTTTTGCTTTCAATAAACACGGAGCAATCCGCTGACGGAGTATGAACTGTACTCCCCCACCCCAGTGTAAATCACAGCTCAGGCCAAGGAAGTGACTTGGTGACCTGAGACAATTCATTACCTGCAACGTCTCTCTGCAAACATACGCAATCTGTAACTCTGACAGAGGGCCCGTTACTGAAAGGAAAAGCAAATTTACAAATGCTGAAATATGCAGCAGCGAATTCCTGATTAAATTAAATCTAACTAAACAAGCCAAAGAACAACCCCACATTACTTGTAATGGACGTGGTGCACAAAGAAATAAAAAAATACAAAAGATTAGGCCACAAATTCATCCAAGCATGGCACTCAAATTTTCAGAGTGGCTTGCCCCATGAATATGGATGCATATTCAGCTGTGATAACATCCCCTTTGCTTATTTGTGGTATCAAACACATTTAAATGGCCTGCTTTCATGATGAAGAACTGCTTTCTCTGACCCGATCTATACCCTGAGATCTTCCCACAGGCATGTTCATGTGCCAAGAAGACAACTGCTTTGGGTAGACTATCAGTGGTGGGTTGCTGGCGGTACGCCCCAGTACATACCGGAGCAAGCCCGGAGCACCGGATACTGTGCTACCCACCCACCCGCCCGCCTGCGCCCCTTACCTGTGTTTTAAAGCTTCTGCGCTGCCGTGCATGTGCATGGCACGTACAGCGCCTGCGCGACACTCCGCAGAGCAGCTGGAGCATCGCGGAGGCCATGAGGCCGCTGCCAGCCCCGTTCCGACTGTACCAGTTGGAATGGAATTAGAAACCCACCACTGGGCTATATATAACTATCACTTAGGGTGACATGTAAGTATCAGCTGGAAGAATTTTCAAACAATTGAGAGGCTTGCTGTTAAGACTGATGCAAATTGTGATTAATGTTAATGTTTTTAATACACTTATTTAACATTAAGTGTATTGAAAAACATTAATGCATTATCTATGATTCAGTTCCGGTTAACACAAATGTCAATTTGGCCATGAGAAAGTGTGGTTAACTGAAAATAAAAACAGATTCCTCCATCCTCTGCCTTGTGATATTACCAGAGGATATAATGTAATTATTACAAGACTTTAACTCTAAAACATCTGGAAGTAAAAATTTAGAGAAAACTGAATTATGGTTTTGTTTAGAACAAAATTTCTGTGCCTTGTTTTCTTTGTCATAGCACAGATTGGCAGCCTGTGCCATATGGCTCAAGAGCACCAAGTATTCTATAGTACCAGCCTGTTGTAATCTAGTTTATGTTAATTCCAGTCATCTGATTAAAAAAAATCCAAATTACATCCCATCAAAGCTTGCTTTTCCAATTGGATAACTATTTGTCACTTCTGCAAGGATTTCACCTAAATGCTTGTTTGCTTTTTTTTGACCAATTCTTGAATCAATCTTTGAGGATGCCTACATCATTACTGCTCTGGAACTTGACTGCTGCTTGTCTTATTCTCTGGCCACAGATTTCTCAGTCTTAACTGTCTGAACACCAATCTATTGCAGGCCTGGGATCATATTATTAATTTGTTCAAAAGAGAACCAAATAAAAGCAATTTCTCTCAATTCAGAAAGGTTCTTGCCTGTTTGTCTAGACCAGTGTTTACTGAACCTTGGCAAATTTAATGACATGGGGACTTCAACTTCTATTCTATGCTGGCTGGGGAATTCTGGGAGTTGAAGTTCCCGTGTCTTAATCTTGTCAAGATTGAGAAGCACTGGTCTAGCAAAGCTCTTGCTCACCTCAGGAGCTTCATAATAGGCAACCACTTTCATGATCAATAGGAAATAACGTGTGTGTGTGTGTGTGTGTGTATACACACACACACACACATAGTATCTCAGTAAAATTGTCATGAATACAAAATGGAGATAAATAGGGAAGAAGAAGGACACAATAAAAGTAACACAATATATAAAATCCTCAGATACCATGGTAAATGTCTTGAAGGGACCCTCCTCCACAGTATTCCATACAAATCCATAGCTTCTCATGGCTAAAAAATAAAGCAGAAATGATCAGAATCAATATTCTAAAACAATCCAAACTGAACAACATGCAGCTACCATTCAATTTATTGTTTCGGACTGTGGGTCACAAGAATTTCAATTTACAAAACAACAGCAATTGAACAGCTTTTATATGTGGCGTGCTGTTATTTCTCACCTACCCCTAAAGCTAAGGGCTTTTCGATTATCCGATGCCCTAAAAATGTATGCGTGAAATGAGATCAACTCTAGTGAAGGATGAAAGTCAATGAAATGCCGCATTTCGGTGAACTGGAAAACAGATCACTTTTAACTTCAGTGGAAAAGTTCATTGTCATGTCATCATAGACAAAGAAATGCTTCCACACCTAGCAATAAAGCTTTAGTAAACTGCATTTTGCAATAGAGAGCTAACTCTCAAACCACAGCTTCCAGGGATGTTTGCAGATGAATTTGGTTACCTCCAGGAAGTTGGCATGGAAAATAATTCAGGCAGAGATAAAAAGCAAGGGGGTCTTACCTGAGATAGCTTCCGAAGTATGCTACTATGTTACAGTGTTTGCATTCTTTAACCATATAGATTTCTTGCTGTATTAATGAGAAATCATCTCCTGGAAAAAAAAAAGATTGTGCAGATTATTACGATGGGTTTTACGATTTGGAAAGGGATCTTAGTTCATTACTTCAATGTGGTGATTAACTGAACCTGCATCAATTGCATGTAACAATAGATTGGGGAGTAAAAGGAAAGATTTCAGCTGTCCAGTCATTTCTAACTGTAGGGGGCAGTGGCTCATCTCAGTTTCCTAGCCAAGGGAGCCAGCATTGTCCAAAGATATTTATGTGGCCATATGGTCAGCATGAGACTATATCCCAAGCCACATGGAACATTGTTACTTTCCCACCAAAGCAGCACCTATTTATCTACTCTCATTTGCATGCTTTTGAACTGCAGGGAGAGCAGGAGTTTTGGGGATACCGACACATTCTTTGCTTTTAGCTGTGGATATAATTTGTATTATATTTATTAATTTATAAAGGGATGCAGTGTCTCAGTGGCTAAGATGCTGAGGTTGTCGATCTGAATGGTCAGCAGTTTGAATCCCTAGTGCCACGTAACAGAATGAGCTCCTGTTACTTGTCCCAGCTTCTGCCAACCTAGCAGTTCGAAAACATGCAAGTAGAAAAATAGGGGCCACTTTGGTAGGAAGGTAACAGCATTCTGTGCGCCTTCGGCGTTTAGTCATGCCGGCCACATGACCACTGAGATGTCTTTGGACAGCACTGGTTCTTCAGTTTTGAAGCAGAGATGAGCACCCCCCTCTAGAGTCGGGAACAACTAGCACATATGTGCGAGGGGAACCTTTACCTTATAATTTGTAGTAGCAACTGGAAGATGCATTCTTTCTTTTCATTGACAACAATTGAAACCTTAAAACAGTTTATATCTAATTGTCTTAAAATTGGCAGGATTTGCTAGTGATATGTCTACTATGTTTGCAAATTCCATTCAATCCTGCCTCCTCCACCCCCACGCTACTCCCAAATCCCATTTCAGACAGTTGAGGAAACATTCAAGAGTTAGGAAAAGGAAACAGGGGCTTTGAATCTGAAGAGAAACTTCAATCAGTCTCAAGATAAACATTTCGAGAGGAATATTTTTTTTGACCACAACACTAATGCAAAGTCTTTTTGACTGTACAGTACTGTAAAACTGGTAAATGGCTTTAATATCAAATTAAATCTGAGAGGAAATAAAAGATATTGCTGACAAGTTCCAGGACAGGCCTAAAAGGTGAAGAAATTGCTCAATTTGTAAACACTACAATGGATGAAGTATCACAGTTTAATTAAGTTGATTAAAAACAGAAGAAAATTTTTACAGTACCACATCAAAACAAAAAAAAACAACAAATTTTAAAAAATTCCCACATCCAACCACCAATTTACTTTGTCTGAGTTTCTACTCTATAACGGACAGAAATATTTTGAATTGGGTGACCTATGAATGTGTGCAATCAATTACTCAATAAATCAGTATCAATCTACAATCTGTTACCTGGCATTTGTCACCATGATGCCACATTATAGTATTTATGCCAGAGTTACATCCATATTTTAACATGTACATTTAGTAATTAAATTGAATGATAGCTTATACAGTACAAAGGTTCCTTACCATGTTTCATTATCTCCATTATTTAAGCCTCATAAAAGAGGAAGGAAAAATTTTATTTGAAAAAAAAGCTATAGTAAATCCCTCCAAAGATGAAGAAGCAACATTTTAATAAATTTAATAGTCTCAACAATTTATTGGAACAATAACTGTGCCACAAATTCAATCATCTGACCTTAAGAAACTTTTAAAGAAATATTAAAAAACATATTTATTCATTAGAACAAATCATTAGAAGCTATCAAATCAAGCTACCCTGTTTCCCCGAAAATAAGACCTCCCCAGATAATAAGCCCAATCGGGCTTTGGAGCGCATGTGCTAAATTAAGTCCTCCCTGAAAATATTGCAACATAGCAGCAGCCATGAGGTGACCACGATTGCTGCCTCTTGCACGTCAAAAATAATAAGACCTCCACGAAAATAAGGCCAAGTACTTATTTCGGGGGTCGAAAGAACCCCGAAGAGGGAAAACTGAGAATTACTGAGTATAAATATCAAGTTTTATTGAATTACACTCATTATACACATTGTCATGATGGTCCTGAACTGCATAAACACTATGTTGTCACTCTAAAACCAATAGTTTCCCCATTTTTCTGCCCCTTTACTTCTTCATTGCAACATAATGAGATTACATAAAATGTACCCATGAATGACTAAGTTCCAGCCTAGCAGAAACAAAATGCAGTAAAAGACTAGATCAGTATCCTTGATTGTTTACAGAACACTATTGTTGTACGAATTAGCTTAGAATATTTACAGGTGCAAAAACCTTCCCAGCAATTCTATGAAGCCAGAGCATTTACAAGCTCCAGAAGGGATTTCTGCCCATCTGGCAGTACAGCTCAGCTAGATGAGCTTCAGTAGCACATTGAAGGTGTGTAGAGGAAAGTGTACTCTGGGACCATGTGTTGCCTGGGGAGGAGGAATACTGCTATCCTGTCCCAGCAAGATAAATAGATCAGCTGGTGGGAAACAACCTACACAACAACATACATGAGCAAGAATATTAGAAGAACTAGAATCTATAAGCAAACAGAGATTGAAGCAGAGGGGCACCCCAGAACAATGACACTTGTCCATGGTTATTGGGGGAAAGGTGAGGGGTTCAAAATGATCCCCGTGCAGGTATGTGAAAAGGAAACTGGCTCATGTAAAAAGAGGAGAAAGAAACAGCGCAAAACGTTAATATTGTAGAATTAATACGTGGAATATTTTATGTTAAAGATTGCAGAATCAATATTAATTTAATGAAGGATGTTGTAATTTTGATGAAGATATTTGTATCCAGACAACACACTGTTCAATTGAAGATGGAATGTTTATATTAAAAATAAAAAAAATATTACTGTAAAAAAGAAACAGCACAAAACAAGAATATGAAAAAGCAACCAAGCACACATGTAAGATCCTTAACCAAAAATTCCCAATGCACATTACCTAATCAATGTGAATTGTACTCCATTTTACATCAAAATATAATGCACTCAGTGCATCATTTTACTGCTTTTCCAATCTTCGTCATGACTGCTTTCTCTCTAGCCGAGAGCAAAAAGGGCCAGTAACCCTGCATGCCTCAGTGACTGGAAAAATGCACACAAGCCCCAAAGGACTGGAAACATCCTATGAAGCCTGTTGGTTGCAATTCCTATGCTCTTTTATGATAAAATATAGCCTGGATATGCAGAACCATCCCAATTTTCAAACTGGTTGCATCCAGTGAACTTCCTCAGGGAAAGATGAAACGAGACTAGGAGGACTGGTGGTGGGCAGAGATCTTTGATGATTTGCCCTGCTGTGAAAGAGATCACTTCTAGCTTCCTTTAGATTCCGTGATTCCTCTGGCGTTCCAAGAAGACTCAAGAAAAGGCTTCAGTCTCACCCAGTTTTGAATAAGGTTGAAGTACTGTCCCACAGGATAAGCTCTTGTGGCACAGCAGCAGAGTATATGCCTTGCACAAAGAAAGTCTTAGGTTCAAATCCAGGCATTTTCAACTGAAAGGAATGGCACCATAATAAACATATTAGTACATAATGAGTCACTAGTACAGTTGGGTTTGAAAGGGAATTAGAAAATTAACAGAGAATACAATTGTCATTGGCTGCTAATCATGATGCCTTGTATTTTTTTTAAAAGCAAAATTTAAGAGAGGGCTATTATTGTTCTGTTTGCTGGCCTCTTGTCTGACTAGCTACTGAAGAAGCAAGAGGCTGGACTAAACACGCCCTTGGTCTAACTTAGCGTTAGTTCCTCTCATATTCTTAGGATGAGGTAATGGGACAATACGACTTTTGCCTAAGTTTGTGGCAGGCTGCTTTTAAGGATACATCAAAAGATTATATAGTATAGCTATATATGCCAACCTCTTATTTTAAGGCTTTTCAAACCAAGATGAATTTGAACAGTTGCCATAGGCAATTTTTTTCCAAGATAATCTTTACAAAAAGAAGATGCTTGGTTGGAGAGAAGGGTTTGTCCAAATGAAATCTTGCAAAGAATGCTGAAATTTCACAACATTTTTGGATTCTCACTCAAGATCTGAGTATCCCCTTCATTTTGCTTATTGGTTGTTCTGCAATGTACTGGACTACACGCATCTCATTACCCATTTAGATTAGGCAAGGTCATTGTACAGAGTGGTGCACCAAACAATTTATGCAGTGTTGCAAGACACAGCTTCCCACCATTCCTGGTTGCCTTAATTCAAAAAAGAAGCAGATCCCTCTATCCAGCTGGCTGGCTGCCCCCATTAAGCTAGCAGTCATGGGAAGCTGTCCCGACTTCTGTTTTTCACCCATTATAAATGCCTTCTTTAGCCAAATAGTTGGACAAATCAAGAGCTCCAGACAGCAAGTTTTGAAAACAGCTTCTAAGTCTATGCTAAGTGAGAACAGCGAATTATATGATTGGCTATCAATGCGGCTATCACCCCACAAGTTCATCAGTGGTCATGATAGGGTCTTACAATACAATAATACAATACAATACAATACAATACAGTACAATACAATACAATACAATACAATACAATAGTAGAGTTGGAAGGGACCTTGAAGGTCTTCTAGTCCAACCCCCTGCCTAGGCAGGAAACCCTATACTGTTTCTTGCCCAGGACCACCAAAACAGCATCCGTGCACATTTGCCAGGAAGAAATAAATAACAAATTCCAATCAGCATACACATCACTTTTTTTTGAAGATAGATTTCAAAAGTCTAGAGCTCTCAAATGCAAAATAGACAGATGACCCTTGAAAATTGGATTGTTTGCTACTTCTGATTATTCCAATTTATCTACTCTTTTCCCCCTGTTAAACAAAGTAAAGTGTACAGTAATAAGCAAAGATCCTTAATTTTTCATATACGCTGATAGGATCTGAAACATCTACAATTAACCAGGGAAAAAATCTTGGGGTTAATGTAGACCAATGTTTTTTTCAAACTTGGCAACTTTAACATGTGTGGACTTGAACTTCCATGCTGGCTGGGGAATTCTAGGAGAGGGAAGCCCACATATCATAAATTTGCCAAATTTAAAAAACAACGATGTAGACTCAACGTACAGCAGCTGGGAGAAAAGCAAATTCTGTGCCAACATTACAAAAAGGGATTAAAAGTGAAACTGCCAACACAGCCACCCTTATACATATTTGTGGTACAGTATGTCTGCATGGAGAATACTGTATAAAGTTGTACTCTAACTGAAAAATGATATAACACCACAGAAGAGCAAACAGGAGAGAGAGCAATTAAAATAATCAGGGAGCTTAATCACTTTTCCTCATCAGAAAAAACTAGAATGTTCGAATATACGTATCACGGTAGCCTGCAAAAAAAAAAATTGGGGGTGGGTGGGTCAATTGTGGTCATAAGTCTAGGACTACCTGAATTTGGAAACAAGATAATGAGGAATAACATTGAGGGCTTCAAAATCATGCATTTCAAGAAGAAAGTCGACAGATAAGTACTTCTCTCTTTTTCAGCCCAAAGGTATGAGAAATGGGAGCTCTGCTATTTAAACTACGACTTCTTCTCTCACCTTTCAACAGTTTGCAATCTAATCTTGTAAGTGAAACTCTGTAAAATTCTGCATACCTTCACAATACCCTATAAATAACCTAGGGGGGAAACAATACCACCATGTCAGCTTTGCTATTATGCAGACTTTCTTTTTAAGTATGAGGTGCTGTGGGAGGGTAGGAGGCCCAGGTCTGACTGGAAGCCACAAACCCTGAAGTGGAAGTTGTAAATCCCACATCTGTGCAAGAGAACAAGCTGTTGCTGATGGTTAAGGCAGATAAGATGGCCCAACCACATGCAGAGGCTCTCACCGCATTTCCCTAGACTTGTATCTGAGGAACCTGCCTTTTAGCTCAGCCCCAGCCAACAAATAAACAGGCTGAGAATCCGCTCTGGAAACCCATAAATGGCAGACACAGATCTAAAGCCAAACACAAAGCCCAACTATCATATAGCAGGCTCCTCAAATGACGGACAGCTATTAAAATGGGTTGTAAGAGGGAAGACAGGACAATATGCCAATCTCCAGGGCTTACTTTGATTTCACTCTTATCATTGGGAAAAATTAAACCACATTCTTGCTGTGAAACCAGGCTTATTCTCTAAGAGATGCAGTTAAGATCTTGGGAATATCTAAACAAAAAAAATGGGAAGATGCAAAGCTGTTCTTTTTTATGGTGGGGAAACTGCTCATCAGAGGTGGGTTCGAGCCAGTAGTAACTTGGCGGCCTGGGTCGCTGGAACCGGCAGCGACCTAGGTCTGCCACATCCCTCAACCGGCGGCGCCATCTTGATTTTTGGTTTTGCGCATGCGCAGAATGCAGATTTTTGGTTCTGTGCATGCGCAGAACAATTTTCACTGCAGAAATGTAATTTTCCCCCTTTTCTAATGTTTTGCGCATGCATACTTTTTTAGTTGGAAATGCGCACGTGCGCGGAGCAAAAAGTTTTGTGCAATGCCGGCAGCAACCCACCTCTGCTGCTCATCACAATGTCTAGAGGACAGGAGAGCAGGGCTTGCTTGAGCAGGACGGCACTCAAAAGGAGCTACCTTACTCAAATGTGTTTAGTAGTGGCCGGTCTGTCCTCACATTTCTTGAGAAGAATCAATTATTCTTGGTTTTTTTCTCCCTGTAGCATACATTATAAAAGGTTCTGATAATGAATGTTATGATTGCTACTGACCAGTAGAAGGCACCATGTGATTGGTCAGTGCCTCCTGTTGGTCAGTAATGATGACAGCAACTTACAGAAGCTATAGATATACCTTCTGTTTTGCTATATGCTCTCAAACTAGAGAAATTTTTGTGATATAGTACAAATAAACAATAGTAAAAAGGAAGGCGTATTTATATAGCTTCCTGCAGGAAGACCTCCCTTCCTACAAGCTACTGACAAGAGAGGCCAAAACAACTCTATGCACTCTACAGGAATCAAGTGTGAGTTCAAATCCCACTAAAGGATCAAACATAGTATCTAATATGGAAGATATCGATCCTTGGAGACACCCAATAAGGATGACAACAGTTGTGTGAACTGATCAATAGCTACTATAACAATATCTGTTAAACTATATAAAAGCTGCTTTAAGGGAGGAAGTCTTGGGGCTTCCAGTATGAGGTCTGGACAGCATCAGGCCCAGCAGCTTTATAGTCTGAGGGTGCATTATGAAGAAGAAAAATAACCACTGTTATTGTGCATGATATTAGTAGAAATAGAGTAGAACAGATTCTTGTACAATTCTTTCTGGAGCAATTAATCAAATGCAAGCTAAGAAGAAGGCAGCCAAATCCAATCCACTAGAGTTTGGGGATTAAGCAGCAAGACTGGAGACACTTTCCTGCTTCTTTAGCAAAGGGAAGGAGGAAAGCAAAACTCCCTACCTCTCCATGCAGCCAGACCATTCATAGAAACGTTATTTTCATTATGATTGTAGCAGGGGGAAAGAGTGATACTCCCTATTGCTGCAATCCCGTTTCAAATTGATTCTTCAATTATCACTCTTTATGATACTGGTAGACCTTGACTTATGACTTTAATGAATCCCGCCCATTACTGTCATAGGTCATGAGGGTCATAAAGCAGGTCACCATATGACTGGCCCTATTTTATAAACTTTTTTGCAATGGTTGTTAACTGAGCGAAGCAGTTGTACAGCGAATCCATTTTTTTTGCCATAGGCCAGGGGTGTCCAAACTTGGGAACTTTAAGACTTTTGGACTTCAACTTGAGTTGAAGTCCACAGGTCTTAAAGTTCCCAAGTTTGGACACCCCTGCCATAGGCCATTAGGCCGAAAACCAGAAGTAAATGCCGGTTTTAGGCAAAATCATTGTAAAACATGATAACGTGAACCACAGGATGCTGCAAACAGCGGAAATGCAATGGTGACAATCCACTGTATATTTGCTGGTCACTAAGTGACTAGTTGTAAGTTGAGGACTATATGTAGTTAAGAACATGCACTTCCTTGGTACAATTAGATGCAGAGGGTCTTTCTTTACCCCGCTCCATGACAGCCCTGAGATCTGAAACAAATACTGCTGAAATGAGCACTCAGTGATAGACAAAGAATTAGAGGCCATAGGCAGTCAAGAGATGAAAACAATCTTTTTTTTATAGGCAATAAAAAGCACAATCAGCAACAAACTTCACAGTAACATTGTTATGCATAAGTCATGCTCATCTCTGACAGCTGTGGATGATATACGCATGTCTTTCCTGAGCTGTGTAATCAAAATCTCAATCTGCATAATGCAAAAATTGAAAAAGAACTGGCTGACGGGTTTTTCAAAATAGGTCTCACGCATGGAATTTTGGCAATCTGATAGACACGAAGTTGAAGCCTGAAGCTTTTGGAACTGAAAAGGGGGCTCCACTGTACATATGTGTTGTGGGTATGTGCACATTTAGGCACACACAGATATGCTGATAAAGAAGGAAAAAATGTTTGTCTGACAAAATTGTAAGAATGTATAGAATGTCTAAACAGGAAATAAAATGAAAGGGGATATAGCAGAATTACCTTACTGATGAACACAAAAGATAACCTTCTGTACTAAATTCAGCTTCAATTTACTCAGTTTCTCATTCTTCCATCCTGATGTATCTCTCAACTCTCATCCGTTTCTAATATTTTCTCTCTGCTTCGTGTATTTCTTAGATTTATACCCCAGCTTTCCTCCAAAAGCACAAAGCTCACAAACAATACATAACACTATCTTGTTCAATCAATCTCTCTCACTCCCAACCACTTTCCTGAAATGTTGATTGGCTTAAAACCATCCAGTGAACCTCTGTTGCTGATGGAGGATTTGAACTTGGGTCTCTCTGTTCCTTAGATATTATGCCAGTGGAAAACCACAGGTGGAAGAAACTACTTGGTAATGGTTACCAAAACGTATTTTCAGTCCATATTTTAAGAAAACATTAGACAAACTCAAACCGGCTCTGCCTCAACTTCCTGGAGTATAAGAAGGGAAAGGAAAACACAGTTAAGCTTTCCAGATTCCGCTGCTACTTCAATGAAATAGATCTCCAATCATTCTTGAGGAATCTGTTTCCTGAACTGGATTGCTTCAAAGGTCTCACAACACCAGATTTTTTAATAAGCACTTTTTATAAAATATGCCCATTTTTAAATATGTGTTTCCTCAATATAGAGAGGTCTTTTTATCAGTTTTCTTCAATATGTTATACATTTGCACACCTTTACCCAACACAGATTTTTTTAAGGCACACGTTTCTCTCATATCCAAAAAGACATTTCAATTTCCTATTTTTGAGTTACAAACCACATCAGTAATGTTTTTTAAAAAAAACTTGCTGTCATACAGCTTTGAGGAGCTGAAATTATGTCAGATTAAAATGCAAGCTAAAAAGATCTGATTTTTCTAAAGTTAAACCAGTGGTTTGTCAGCACAATTCTATGTTGACATAACAATTAAACCACATTATGGTTGCTTTGGCTGTCTCCACTGAATCCAAATTGTGACTCAGAACGTAGCTCTGAAGGAGTCCTTTGGCTGCATTCTGTAATCAAAGCTTGTTATAGGCTAGTTTCTCTATCCACAGTCTGATGTAGCCTCCTAATACAGTGATTAATATTCTACCTAACTGTTAAGCACTTGTTATTACTCCAGAAACACAACGTGGGGTAAAGCAGAGCCTATAAAACATAATTCTTCATAATTAAACAATAGGTTCTGCTTATTATTTGCGGATAATAATAAACAGGAAGTCTCTAGCAATACAATGATTGGCGGGCTATTTGGCTTTGACAGCAGAGGGAGCTGTTGCTAAGGTGATTAACTTGATCTTTTACCAGACTTTCATCAGCTTTGTTTCCCAGCTAGGTTCAATACTAAGATAGTGTGTCGTACAAAAACTGTCAGCGTCAACTCAGACAGAACCTTTTCCATTCCCACTTTAGGGCATTTCAGGCAAATGCCTAAGGGTTTCATCTAGTCCAGTGTTTCTCAAACTTGGCGACTTTAAGTCCTGTGGACTTCAACTCCCAGAATCCCCCAGCCAGCATAGCTGGCTGGGGAATTCTGGGAGTTGAAGTCCACAGGACTTAAAGTCGCCAAGTTTGAGAAACACTGATCTAGTCCATCTATATATAATAGCGGGGCCAATCTTCTAAACATTGCCCCCCCCTAAATCTTTTGCTCAGGCAAAATCAATTTTAATCAGCTGCAACTACTTAAAATAAGTTTTTATTCCAGTCAGCAGATGGCAATTGATTGTGCATGCAGCCTGGCAACTACCCAACCCTTGAAGAATAGAAGCTGCTAGCAGAAGGACAAATCAGCAGGCCTGTTTGACAGCCCAGGAGTGGGTGGTATTTGGATCTAAAGCATCTTTGCTCCAGATCTGAATACTGAGCACTTCCACGAGAAACTGTTTGACTCGTAAAATGCCCTCATCAGTCTCTGCTCAGTTTAGAAATACTAATTCAAGCATCACAGACAGACTGGATCCTAAACCTCTGACTTAATCAGGGTTGTTTCATTCTCAAATTATTCTTATCATTAGGAAGTTTTTTCCTAACATCTAATCATGATGTGCCTAAGCTTCTCCCTGAGACAGTTCCATTCCATCAGGGCACTGAAAGAACCATGTATACCTTCCTCATTTCTTCTCCTTTAATACTGTGGCTTTGGGACAGTAAGATCTTTCTTCCAGTTATTCTTTTTTGTTTTTACACAAGCAAGCTGTTTCTGTTAGCCCCTTTGGCTGAATAATGAAGTAAAATTTTAGAGACTAAATATATAACAAATAACATTTTGCAGACTAAATACATAACTACCGTAAGAATAATGAAGTATTTATCTCCCATTCAATCAGAATGATGATCCAAAATACTTTCTGAATGAACTGAAGGAGTCTGTCCTCCCACTCAATCTGTACAGCTGCACAATATGGTTAACTGATTGACACTGCAGCAAAGCCAAAACCCCAGCTAGTCTGCAACCTTAGGAAATATTTCCCCCCATGCACCTCTACATCAGGTGGCACCCTTCCCTATGCTCCCCCGCCCACTGCAAAACACTGTTTGCCTACCACACTCCTAGTCTCCCAGTTCAAGTTTCACACTCAGTCAGCAGGCTGCAGAACTAAAATGCTTGCAATCAACAGTTAGTAAGGACAAGTCAAAGGAAAGTAGCCAGGATTTATAGAACATTGAGAACCGTTTGTAAATTAAACAGATTATGACCATGATTGTGAACCTATGGCATGTGTGCCAGAGGTGGCACGCAGAGTCCTCTCTGCTGCTCTTCAGGGTTCCGGTGCGCACATGCACAGGGCAGCTGCTCTCTTCTGGGTTCCGGCATGCCAGCTGGTCTTCATGTGAAGACCAGCTCGCCAGCGCACAATAGAACCTGGAAGAGAGCAGCTGGGTGGTGCGCATGCACAGACTACCAGCTGGCCGTTGTGCATGTGCACGACAGAAACTGGGAGAGCATCTGGCCATTGCACCCATGCGCACTGCCCAGATGCTCTCTTTCCGGGTTGTGGGGCTCCGGCGCCCGTGCTCCAGTTTCAGCACTCAGTGCCCAAAAGGTTAACTATCACTGGATTATGATGTCACAAGGCTCCATATAATATCAGTAAGTCTATATGAATATGTCCAGCATTTGCCCTTAAGCCCATGTCACTCTGGAAGTCTATAGTCTTGGAAACAGTGAACTGTGCAATGTTCTTACTAAGTGATTTTACGCAAGCAATCTAAAAGAAAAAGTGTGAATAAGAAATGTAATGAATGTCTAAAAATAGGATTTCAATGCACTCAAAGTTGACTCATCCATTCATTAAAAACAATTTTACTAGAAAGTTTGTGCTTAGATATTCATTGTGGCATGAGGTATGTAATTAAAATAATAAATTTTGGGCTCATGTTTTTGATATAAATTTTGGTTTTAAAAGATCTTTAAAATGGGAAGAGATGGAATGACATACATAAATGCAACCGCGGTAAAATTGTTATTCATCAAAAAAAGTGAACGCTAATCTTCTTAAAAGCAAAGATGGAGAGACTGTTGTTTGATTGGGTGGTCACTGCAATTTCTGATTGTTTATTTAGTGGTCCATGCTTCTTGAAAAATGGGAAACATTAATCCAGGGTCTTAACTCATATTAAGATTCAGATGTTGTGCCCCCAAAAAGGAAACAAGCTGAAATTGTTAAGTGTTCTGTATTACACTGGAAAGACATCTTGATTTCTTGAATTTTTTAAAATGTGAATGTAATGGACTGCAATTAGTAAGCCATGTTTTTTTTAAAAATCAGTCCAATCCAGCCATAACAAGTATACAAAGTACTGTTTCTATGAAATAAGACAGGGTCTTACTTTCTTTTGACCCCCAAAATAAGCACTTGGCCTTATTTTCGGGGAGGTCTTATTGTTTTTGAGGTGCAGGAGGCTGCAAGCGTGGTCACCTCATGGCTGCTGCTGTGTTGCAATATTTTCAGGGAGGGCTTATTTTCGAGAGAGGGCGTATTTTAAGGACATGTGCTCAAAATCCTAATTGGACCTATTATCTGGGGAGGTCTTATTTTCAGGGAAACTGGGTAGAAGATAGTATTAAACAGAAATAAGAGGAACATGGGGTTTGCTCTCTGTTTAGCAAGTATTCCAGACTAATACTTCACAGAGTATCTCACGCTAGAACTGAAGAGGGGAGGGGCATATTTAATTCCTGTTGAAGTATCCTTGAAGTTTTGGTATCTGACCTTCGTTCAAAGACTGGCTCTTATCCCAGGGTTACTGTTAAAAGAGATAAACTAAAGAAAAGAGAGAACGGCTCACGAATAAGAATTTGGAATTAGAATTTGATGAACAGTGTGATTAAGAAAAACAATTCAGTACCATTAGAAAAGAAAAAAGAAAAGCTTACCTTGTTCTAGTTTGATAATTTTAACTGCAGCCAACTCGCCATTGTGCACAATTCTGGCCTAGAGAAACAAATATGAGAATGAGATGTAAACCAACTACAGGCATAGATTTTTCTAGTGCAAGCCATATTACATAGAAAGCAAACATAATTCTTTCCTATTGATGCAGATGAGCTGAAATATTTGACAGTTAATTTATAGTTACCCATAACAGTTTGCTATAATATTGGTCTGGATTATATATAACCTGACTCATTGCTGTATAAATCTACTCACTGTGTGGTTTAATGTTATGGCTGAACCAGGCCATTATGGCTTGATCAATAAACCATAATTTAAAAATCCTAGCTTAGTATTATCAGAAGCAAATCTGTGTTTTCCATATTTGATACTTTTTGTGGTATATTAGGTTTTTACCACATGGACATTTTGTAAATCATACCGATCTGCACATCTGTTTACTCATTTATAAGCTTTATAAATCACTCCACAAGTGTCAATGTTTTTATCATAAGATGATGTAGAAAATGAAAAGTTAACCACAGAAAGAAAATGCTAGTTTTTTCTCTGATCATCTCCAATATTTTTTAAAAAATACTGCTTTTAACAGAATAACAGAGTTGGAAAGGATTTTGGAAATATTCTAGTCCAGTGATCTAACCTTTTCTGGACCGAGTGCCAAAGGATGTGTGCGTGCGAATGCGCACATGCCCGAACCCCCAAAATGCAATGTGCATGCAGCCCCTCGGTGGGGGATGCGTGCCCCATGCATGTGCGAGCATCCCCCCCCCGCATGCATGGCAGAGGCCCGAAGACCAGCTCGCTGGCAGGAGGTGCACGAGCATGCACGGGAGAGCTGAACTGGGGCGACGGCTCGCATGCCCAGAGAGGGCGCTGTATGCCACCTCTGGCAAGCGTGCCATAGGTTTGCCATCACGGTTCTAGTCCAACCCCCTGCTTAAGCAGGAGACCTTACCATTGCAAACAAATGGCTATCCAATCTCTTCTTGAATACCTCCAGTGATGAAGCACACACAACCTCTGAAGGCAAGTTGTTACACTGGTTAATTGTTCTCACTATAAGAAAATTTCTCCTTAGTTTTAGGTTAGATCTCTCTTTGATAAGTTTCCGTCTGTTACTTCTTGTCTTGGTCCTCAAGATTATTTGGAGAATAGGGTTGTCTCCCTCTTTTTTGTTACCACCCTTCAAATATTGGAAGATTGCTATCATGTCATCAACATATTTTTGACCAGAATTGGACACAGTATTCCAAGTGTGATCATACCAAAGGAATATGTGGGATACTAATATTAATTTTAATGATTTTAACATTAAATGATATTAGTTTTCCATCAGTATCCAAACCTATTGTTTAGTTTTGCTAAACAAGACTTGGTGATAAGTATCTCTTTTGTTCCTAGATTTTTAATTCACTTTGTCATTATTTGTCGTTAGTTTGTTTGCTGCTCCAACATTTCTATTTTTAACAGGATCATTATTCTTTATTACTCATGTTATTTCTTTAAACAGATGTTAGCTGCTGTTGAATTGTTTTTGCAAATAAATAAGACAAGGTTGAAAGACTACAGGATTCTTTTTTCTGTAGGTTTGCAGTTATTTGTTCTGGCAAATATTAATAAAACAACTGTTAAAAAGCTACCTGTTTACAAAGTGTGCAGCAATTCATATTGTGTTTATATCATGACCAATGCTGCAAAGGTGGACTTAAAGCCATCTTTTAATTGTGGTTGCAAAATGGAGGGTGAAGCATAAGTTGATGCACTCCCTTTTCTCAGACTCTTGGGAATTCCCCCTTCACTAAAAGTTAAGTATTGCATTAGTGACTATAATTAAGGCTAAGAACAATTTCATATATAGAAACATGGAAAATGGATGGTAGAAAAAAAACCTAGTGGACTATCAAATCTGCCCTTTGAGTTTTTGTTTTGTTGTCTTTTTAATTTCTGGATTTTTTATTTGTTTTAGTTTTACAATTTTTGTCGATGATGTTTTAATCCCAAGCATGTTTAAACTCATATCTCACTAAAATGTGCGAGTCTTTGGCTTTTACAGTACATGTGAACTAAAGTATTTTTGCTTACAAAGTGTTATATCTTAATGAGTTGAGCAAATCCAGTCAGTTGAAGCAGTCCTTTTAAAAAGCATGGTTAGCCAGGTTTTTCTTACAGCCAAACCATGGTTGGTTAAGGTAAATAGTCTGTAGTATTGAAATTTAGTGAAACCAGAGAAGATACAAGAAGAGAGTTTCTGTCACTAATATGTGTTTTATGTGCATGACTATTACTACCTCTTTCATGGGTAAGACCATTATCTGAGTCTCTTGCTGGTCACATCTACCCGACCCATCAGAGCGGGGAGGCAGGGAATGCTGCGTGTCCCATCCCCGAGGGAGATACACCTGGTGAGACCCAGAAGAACAGCCTTCTCTGTGGTGGCTCCCTCTCTCTGGAACATCATTCCCCCAAAGATTAGAATGGCCCCTATTTTAATACTCTTCCAGAAGGCGCTGAAGACCTGGTTCTGCCAGCGGGCCTGGGGAACCCAGAGTGGGATGGAGCCCATTAAATGGCTAGTGTGACCTGCTGTTGCCGGGCTGGGGGTGATTTTATTATGATTTTATTATATTATACTATATTAATTTATTTGATTCTTTTTATTAGTTTTATTCTTTTAAATGTGGTTTTATATTCTGTAAGCAGCCTTGAGTTGCCCTGGGCGAAGAGGTGGCAACAAACAAACGAACAAATAAATATTTATATGCCTGCCCATAAAAAATGGAAATAATTTTCAACGTTTCAATTTAGTCCATCGCTGAATCCCTACATTCTAAATGAATTTACATTTAAAGTAACCCACAGTTTGCTTTAACATGGTTTACTCAAAAATACCAAGGAGCAGATTCAACTACAGCCGTGATGGCGAACCTATGGCACGCGTGCCACAAGTGGCACGCGGAGCCATTTGTCAGGGCACACGAGGCGCTGCCCTGTCAGCTGGCCAGCGCGCATGCGCACGCTGGCCAGCTGAGTTCACCTTTTTAAAAGCTATTTTTTGCCTTCGCCAGACTCCAGAGGCTTTATAGGAGCCTGGGGAGGGCGAAAAGAGCCTCCTCCGCCCCCCCAGAGGCTTCAGGGAACGTCCGGAGGCTTCCCTGACACCTTCGGAGCGCTTAAAACCACCCTCCGAGCAAACCGGAAGTGACTTCCGGGTTGCTCGGAGGGTTGTTTTAAGCGTTCCGAAGGCTTCAGGGACCGTCCGGACGGCGGAGGGAGGGGGGACTCTATAGCCTTCCTGCCATGCATCCTGAACAGGAATCCGTCCCCTCGGGGCTTTGCGTGGGCGTCGCAAGGGTTAAGCCGAAAGGGAGGGGAAGGGGGAGGGGGAAAGCGAAGGGGGCTTTGTTGTCCTCCTTCTCCTCCTCCTTTCCCGATCCGGCTCGAAAGCGGCGCCGGGGCCCGGCAGGCAGCGAACGAGTCGGAACCTGCCGACCGGAGGAAGAGGGCGAGAGGCGGGTTCTGTGAACGGCGGCAGCAGCGGCAGCGGCAATAGTTGCAACTCGGCGGCGGGCCGCCCCGGCTGGGAGACAAAGGAGGGGAAAGGCGGCAGGCAGCCGAGCTCCGAGGCTGGGCGGAGCGGCGCAAGGACGCCGGGCCCGAGGCGCCGCGCGGCGGAGGCGATCCAGGCCCGGGCGATGGAGACGCACGTCTCGTGCCTGTTCCGGGACCGTCCCGAGGCTTCCCTGAAGCCTTCGGAGCGCTTAAAACCACCCTCCGAGCAACCCGGAGTCCGGGTTGCTCGGAGGGTGGTTTTAAGCGTTCCGAAGGCTTCAGGGAAGCCTCGGGACGTTCCCTGAAGCCTCCGGAGGGCCTCCGGGGGGGGCGGGGGAGGCTCTTTTCGCCCTCCCCAGGCTCCTATAAAGCCTCTGGAGCGTGGGGAGGGCGAAAAAAGCATGTAAAAATGGGGGGGGGCGTGCGCGCATGCGCACTGGGGGGCACGCATTGCATTATGGGTGCGGCACGCCCACACACGACCCCCCCGCGCTGCCCCCACTTGTGGCACGCGAGCCAAAAAAAGTTCGCCATCGCTGAACTACAGCATAATATAAACCAAACCAAAGTGGTTAGGTAACATGGTAAGACTAAACTTTATTTGTTAGAGTAATGCCCTGCCTTTCTTCTGGGAAAATACAGGTAGTCCTTGATTTACGACCACGATTTAAGTCCAAAGTTTCTGTTGCTAAGCAAGACAGTTTTAAAATGAATTTTGCCCCATTTTATGACCTATCCTGTCAACAGTTGTTAAGCAAATCACTGCAGTTGCCAAGTTAATAACATGGCTGTTAAGTGACTCTGGCTTCCCCATTGACTTTACTTGTCAGAAGGTCATCAAAAGGGATCATATGACACTGCAACCATCAGAAATATGTCAATTGCCAAGTGTCTGAATTTTGATCACGTGATCACTGGGATGCTGGAGTGGTTGGAAGTATGAAAAACAGTCATAAGTCACATTTTTCAGTGCTGTTTTAACTTCAAACGGCCACTAAATGTTGTTAAGTCGAGGACTGCCTATAAAGAAGCATAGAGAGGATCTCCCTTTGATTTTTTTCTTCCCACAGCCGCCCAGAAGAAGAGGCTGGGATGGGAAACTGGCCTTCTGCCACCTAATGAGTTTTCCCACCTAGGATAAACCTGGGCCCGACTCTCTCTAGCCCAGCGTCTTCACAACACAAACAAATCTCATCATGGTTTAGCCATAAGGCAACACGTGAACAGGCCCTAAAATAACATGCATCTATCTCTGCAGACATAGTTTGGTTTGGTTTGGTTTATTTGGATTTATATGCCGCCCTTCTCCAAAAGGACTCAGGGCGGCGTACAACATTAAAAAACACACAACCCAAAAGTTAAAAAAGATTAAATCCATATCTAAAAAAACAAACCGAATTTTAAAAAAAACCAATACATTTAAAATAAGTTAAAATTAAAATTAACAGGCCAGGCCGGCTTGCTGGAAAAGCCAACTTTTTAGGGCGCGTCGGAAAGACCGGAGGTCAGGGATTATGCGAAGCTCCGGGGGGAACTCATTCCAGAGGGAAGGCGCTCTCACAGAGAAGGCTCTCCCCCCCCTGGGGGTCACCAGCCGACACTGCCTGGCCGACGGCACCCTGAAGAGGCCAACTCTGTGGGATCGTTCTGGACGGTGGGAGGCTACTGGTGGCAGTAGGTGGTCTCGCAGGTACCCTGGGCCTAAGCCATGGAGTGCTTTAAAGGTCATAATTAATACCTTGAATCGCACCCAAGGCTTGACCCTTGGAACAATAACATAGCCAAGAAAATATATCCAGGTGAACTCTCTTTAATTGTGCAAATTTTAGAAAAGCTGGTGCAGATGTCTTCATAGGGTGTTCAGAAACATTCAGATCTCTATGTTTAAGGGAATTCCCACAATCCACGTTGTACTGTAAATTTTCCCAATAAATGCTTACAGCCTTAGGATTCTCAATGCTACCAATGAAAGGATGAAGGTGCTTTTCTCACCTTCCTGCACTTGTCTTTCTTCTGTTTTATCCTAATCTTCTGGGTCACACAAGTCCCCGTTCTGCTCTTCCTCCCTGACAGCATAATGGGGTAAAAGGACTAGGAGGGTCACCCTAAATCCAGGAAGACAGCTGCTTCCTTCTTTGGCTGCAGGAAGACATCTGTGCCAAAGCAGGGTACATTCAGTCCTCTCTGCATGTGATAAAGCAGAATTTTGAAAAATAAAAATGTGATTCCAAAAAAAAAAAAAAAACCACAACCCTCTCACCAGCCCTTATTAAAGGATTGTGAGGAAGGTGTTCCACAGCTAATGGATATTTGGAGGCTTTGAGTGGTAGCTTAATGTTCTAACTTTCAAATATCCAATTTCCTCCTGGTGTCATTTCTCCACAGATTTGCAGAAACCCATAGAGCCGTGATGGCGAACGTATGGCACATGGAGCCATTTCTGAGGCCACGCAAGGCGTTGCCCTTTCAGCTCCAACGCACATGCGCATGCTGGCCAGCTGATTTTCAACCTTGATTTTTGGCCATTTTTCGCCCTCCGGAGGCTTCCTGTACATGCTTTTGGCACCCGAGGCGAAAAAGGTTTGCCATCAATGCCACAGAGCTTCCAGAAGCGCACATGGAAGATTTTGAGGAAATTGAAGTAGTAGCTCCAAGCAGGCAGAAGACAATCCATAGATGTCTTAGAAAATACAGGTTACTCTTGTTGCCTTGTTACTCATAGTTTATGACAGTACCAGCAGAGTTAAGACTCATAAGATTATACATGAACTGGACTGGGCTGTTTATTCTATCTCTGGTAATAGCAGCAACTCCAGGAAAACCTCCCTCTCCTTTCTTTCATGTAACCTACAAACCAGGAAACTGAATGCATCAGGTAGCTATTGTGGCCCTGCAAGTGCTCAGTCCCTTCCTTCTCCTTCTGGGTAAGGCAGGAAGGTGAAACAGGTTGGTCAAGGCCCTTAGCAAACTGTTACGGCTGCTGGTCTTAATAAGCTAAACGTTTATGCAGGAGAACTGTGGGGAAACTACAGTAACCATATCAAGCAGGAAATTAACCATTCAATCTACCGCTCTCCTCCATTACTAGCAAGCAGTTCCATGCAGATACAAACATATAACCATCAGACAACGGATTAAATTAAACACAACTGGGACCAAGAATAATAATTTTGCTACTGGCAAGGGGTATTGAAGAAAGCACTGAATCTTGCTTTGCTTGATCTTATTCTGTGGGTTTTTTTTTAGTTTTTATGTTTCCAGAATTCAACTTAATACCCATATCTTTTTTTAAAAATAGAAATGCATATTTAAAACGAATAATTAGCCTGAATTATATCCAATAGCCTTCTATAACCAAATGTTCTCCAAAACAATTGAACTATAATTCCAAACCGGCAAACCCAAGGACTAATCACAACTCTTGCTGCTGGTTTGGGAAATATAATATTTACTTATTGCATGCATGTGCTGAAGATAATGTCTCCTTTGAATTCAGCTTGACACCTGGTGAAATATCCATGCAGTTATCATAATAACAGTAGGAAAATGGCTTGTATCCCCCTTTTCTTTGACATTTTCAACTTCTTAGTCTTGCCTGCAACCCTGGTATTCCCTGGGAGTCTCTTATACTAACCAAGCCTGAACCTGATTAACCTCTGAGACAAGAAGAGGTTAGCCAAGTGCTATCACATGCCTTGGCACTTGTCTGTTGCCCAATAACAATTAAAGCATTACTCTCCGAGACTAAAATATCTAAATAAGAAATTAAAATGTGACTGTGAAATTACACATCAGCATAAATACAAAACTAAGTCTCAGTGAGTCCAGAATTAAAATACAGATTCTGAAAAAATGGTAAGATTTACTTAAAAGCTGAACTGGAAGTTTATAGGGATGTAAACAAATCAACTTCTTTGATTGAAACAGTCTTCTTGAACTTAATTTGCTCTTATGTGTTGATTAAAACTCTCCCACTCTAACCAGGTAGTATTAAACTATGCTGAAAAGAATAGCAATAATATAATATAATATAATATAATATAATAATACAATACAATACAATACAATACAATACAATACAATACAAACAATAGAATATAATCTAACCAGTGTCTTAGACTTAAAGCTGATTTTAACAAACTCAGAGACAGCCTAAGAAAAATTCCATGGATAAAATCCTAAAAGGAAAAGCAACTCAAGCAGCATGGCAAATTGAAAAATGTGATCATAAAAGTCCAGTCCAACACAATACCCCAGAAAAAGAAAAAAGAAAACCTATCAAAAACATAACTGTAAAAGACAGACTAGACATAAAAATTAAAATAAGCAAGAAAATGGCAAGATAACACCTGTCTGATCTTGATGAATATAAATCACCAGGACTTGATGGATTACATCCCAGAGTTTTGAAGGAGTTGGCAGATGTTATCTCAGAACCATTATACTTCTCTTTAAAAAAAATCCTGGCATACTGGAGTATTACCAGAGAATTGGAAAATAACTGATATGGTCCCCATCTTCAAAAAAAAAAAAAAAAGGGGGGGGGCGGGGGACAGCATCACTACCAGATGGATTTCTAACTGGCTGACAAACCATATGCAACATTAGTCCTTAATGGTACTATATCTACACGGAGGAAAGAAAGCAGTGGGTACCACAAGATTTCCTCTTAGCCTAGTACTCTTCAATATCTTCATAAATGACTTAGATGAGTGAGTAGAAGAGGAACTCATTAAATTTGCAGATGATACTAAGCTGGCAGGAATAGCCAACACCCCAGAAGACAAGCTCAGGATACAAAAAGATCTTAACAGACTTGAACAATGGGACCTATCCAACAACATGAAAGTGGAGGAAAGTAAGGTTTTACACCGAGGCAGATTAAGGGAAATCTGGCTCAAAAATAGTAACTGTGAGAGACAGTGGTGGGTTGCAGCGGTACGCCCCAGTATGGGTATACCAGTGCCTGCCTGGAGCACCAGATACCGTTCTGGTAAGATGTTCCGGAGGGCCCACCCGCCCGCCCAAGCTCCTTACCTGTATTTGAGCTCTTCGGCACTTCTGCGCACTTCCGAACAACTGGAGTGTCGCGGAGGCATCATAAGAGGTAAGGATGCATGCGTACGCTGTGCGCATTCATGTGGTGGACGCCGGGTCCTGTTGCAACCGTACCGGAACCCACCACTGGTGAGAGAGATATTGGACTCCTAGTGGATGATCACTTACCGCATTTTTTGGAGTATAAGATGCACCAAGATTTTGAAGAGGCAAATTAAAAAAAAGTGTTTGCACTCTGCAGACCTCCCAAAAATGGCCCGTTTTTCGCGAAAACAGGCACATTTTTTGTAAAAAAAAAAAAAAGGGGGGCATGAATAGTTTTTAGGAGACTTGTAGAGTGCTCCTGGGGCGGTGGGGGGGACCAAAGATGAGCAAAAAATGGCCCATTTTTTGCAAAAACGGGCCCGTTTTTTGTCAAAAAAAAAAGAGAGAATGCATAGCCTTTAGGAGGCTTATAGAGTGCTCCTGGGGGCTGCAGGGGGCAAAACTGAGCAAAAAAACAGCCCATGTTTCGCTCATTTCTGCCTTCCCCAGCCCCCAGGAGCACTATAAGCCTCCTAAAGGCTCTGCACAGCCATTTTGGTGAAGAGGACAGGGTTTCGGGAGGCATAAAATACTGTATTGAGTGTATAAGATGCACCCAAATTTTCAGCCTCCTTTTTGAGGGGAAAAGGTGCGTCTTATACTCCGAAAAATACAGTAAATATGAGGCAACGGTGTGCAGCAGCAGCAAAAAAAGCTAACACAATCCTTGGTCATATAAACAGAGGCATAGAATCAAAATTATGTGAAGTATTAGTACTACTTTATAAATCCTTAGTAAGACCACACCTGAAATACTGCATCCAGTTGTGGTCACCGCGTTACAAAAAATATGTTGAGACATTGAAAGAGTGCAAAGAAGAGGAACTAAGATGATTAAGGGCCTGGAGACACAAACATATAAAGAACGGTTGTAGGAATTGGGTATGGACAGTCTAGAGCAGTGATGGAGAACCCTTTTCTTACAGCGTGCTATTGCATGCGCACATGTGCCCACTCAATCTCCTTGCCCATCTGTGCAGGAGGCCTGGGCAAAAACAGCCTCCCCCGACCCCCCAGAGGGCTTCCAGAAGCCGGAAACAGATCGTTTCTGAACTTTTGGTTGGCCCATTGGGGCCGTTTTTCACCCTCCCCAGCCTCCAGAGGCTTTCCTGAAGTCTTGGGAGAACGAAAATGGCCTTCCCTGGCCCCCTGGAAGGGTGAAAAATCAGCTGGCTGGCACGCGCTTGCCGGACCTGACAGCTGGCATGCTGCCAAATATGGCTCCACGTGCTGCCTGTGGCATAGGTTCACCATCACGGGTCTAGAGAAAAGAAGGATTAGAGATGACATGATAGCAGTATTCCAATATTTGAGGAGCTGCCACAAAGAGGGGGGGTCAACTTATTTTCCAAAGCACCAGAAGGCAAGACAAGAAACAATGGATGGAAACTAATCAAGGAGAGAAGCAACCTGGAATTAAGGAGAAACTTCCTAACAGTGAGGACAATTAACCAGTAGAACAGCTTGCCTTCAGAAGTTATAGGGCCGTGATGGCAAACCTATGGCACATGTGCCACAGGTGGCACGCGGAGCCATTTCTGAGGGCATGCAAGGCATTGCCCTGTCAGCTCCAGTGCGCATGCGCATGCTGGCCAGCTGATTTTCGAACGTTTTTCACCCTTCCCTGAAGCCTCTGGAGGCAAAAAACCCACCCAATGCGCAAACCGTAAGTTCGGGAATGGACTTCCGCTTTTGCACGTTGGGCTATTTTTTGCCCTCCGGGGGCTTGAGGGAATCTCCGGAGGGAAAAAGACGCCCAAATACCAGGTGGCAACCCAGAAGTCCATTCCCAAAAAAGCCGTGCGAACATGCACGGGGCAACGGGGGGAAGGGGGGAGGCTGTCACATGCGCATGTGCTATGGCGCAGGCATTAAATTATGGGGGAGCACGCGCGTACTTTGGGCATCCGAGGCAAAAAAGGCTCGCCATTACTGTTATAGGGCTTCATCACTGGAGGAAAGGGTTGCCCTGTTAGACTGAGGCAATGGCTGTCTAAACCTGGCCCAGAGAGTAGCTTTTTTGTGTCTGGCCAGTCTCAATCCAGGCATTACCGCCTGTCAACCACGTATTCTTCCGGTCTGCTAATTTTCTTATCTGCACATTTGTAGCTTCCGACATTGTTGTTTTTTTCTATCACTCTATAAGGCTGCCTTTGAAGAAACCCAGAAGAGGCAACTGGTGCAGAGTATGGACAGCTAACCAGGGAACCATGCTTCTGCCAAATTACTCCTATCTTGGGGTGGCATCTGGGCTGAATTCAAAGCACTGGTAATTACCTATTAAGCCCTATATGAAGATGCACAAACATCAGAGGAACATACTTCCTGGCTAGTCCTTGGCTTATTCTCTTTCAGGAAGGCCTCTAAAACCATTTAAAAGCCTCAGTGGACTTCAGGATCTCAAGCTATTCAGGAGTTGGTGAGCTGTTACTCTTATTATTATGGTTTGTCCCCGTCAAGATTTTTAGACTGGATTTGGCATTTTTAGCCCCCTATGAAGTCCCCCTTCCCACACAGGGACCTGGGATAGGCAGATAGATGTTGCTGTTTAATAATATTAAAGGCACTATCACGGGATGTGAGCTGTTCCAAGTAAAGCTGCCTTTTGCAACTCACTGGTGGTGGGTTTGTTAAATGCTGGTGGTGTTCAAACGTTTTGGGACTGCAGCCAAGGTGCCTAACGCTATTGGGTGCTCTCTTTACTTACTTTTGCCACAGTCGTTATGGTAATCACTGTCCCTATTACCACTATCTTTATCATCTCAATTTTACTGTACTCTAAATTGATGGAGGGAATTCTGCTGCATCAGCCAGACTGACACCCTGACACCCCACCCCACCCCCAGCTAGCAGGAACACCACTTACTTGAGTATACACACCATACCCTGGTCACAGCCACCTTCCAAACAATGCGCAAGATAAAACTATCTGGTATCCCTGGTATTTATTGCGGGTCCATCAGCAACAAGCTATTAAGCAAACAGGAAGCCGGTTTGAGCGGCTGGAGGGAGGGGGAAAAAAAGGGAACCCAGCAGCCTTTTGTACCGTTCACAGCCTTTTCATTTTCCACGCTGCTCGCAGCAATTATGGATTCTGTAGAGTTACCCAGCTGGAGCCAAGAGAGAGAAAGCGGTGACAGGCTCCATTCTCGGAAAGGGTGTTTGGGAAAACATTGCCTAAACAGAGACTTCACAGACTTCAGCAGTTAAAACAGATCTGCCTCTCAGAACTTGGCCTTGGCCCTCCTTTTCAAGACAAGACAAAACAAACTCCTCAAAGGGAAGGGGGTGGGGGAGAGAAATAAAGAAAAAAACAAGATACACGTAATACATTAACCAGAAATTATCTTTCAATGTTACTGGAAGCCTAAAGACACAAACATATACAAGGTTCTTGATTAAAAGAAGAGAGGTGGAGTCGATAGAGCTATAAATGGGACTTTGACTGGAACGGAAAGATGAATGCTTGTTGCTGGCCTAGCATCCAAGACTCACGTAGCTCCCGAATATCTTCAAATCTAAGAATGACACAATGCATCCTAAGTTGATTTATGGGGTCTCTCTGATTACCAACAGAGCATGTTCTGGTCATACATGATTACTCAAAGAATTTCAGTCGGAAGTGAAGAATTATTTGTACTTTTATCATGAGACCACGAGAGCTACCTGGAGGAATGACTAATGCTCATAATGTGACCCAAGGAAGGATTACAGTTCATCCCTCTGAGAACCGTGGTCCAGACTATAATGTGGGGTAAAGGTAAAAGATTGAGCCAAGGGGCTAACCCCTATGGCTATGGTAGGAGAATCCCATATACCAGGGGTGTCCAAACTTGGGAACTTTAAGACTTGTGGACTTCAACTCCCAGAATTCCCCAGCCAGCATGGCTGGGGAATTCTGGGAGTTGAAGTCCACAAGTCTTAAAGTTCCCAAGTTTGGACACCCCTGCCATATAAAAAGGGATACTATAATTCTTATAGTATGACCATGAATTAGAAGAGGACATTGATGCTTAGCTGACTCCTAGAAAGTTTTGACAGATGCAGCTGTTGGAAAACCTTTAAGTGCAAAGCTCCAACCCCTCGGATGGACCCACCTAAGCCAAAAACAAACACTGCAGATAGTCCTCAACTCACGACCACAATTGAGCCCAGAATTTACGTTCCTAATTGAGAAATTTGTTAACTGAGCTTTGTCCCATCGTACGACTTTGCTTGCCACATTTGTTAAGTGAATCACCGAAGTTGTTAAATTAGTAACACAGAGTCAAGTGGTTTCCCCACTGACTCTGCTCGTCAGAAGGTCACAAAAGACGATCACATAACTCCAGGACACTGCAACACTCATAAATATGATCCAGTTGTCAAGCATCCAAATGTAAATCACATAACTATGGGGATGCTACAAGGTTGTAAGTGTGGAAAATGGTCGTAAGTCACTTTTTTCAGTGCCGTTGTAACTTCAAACGGTCACTAAATGAACTATTATAGGTCGAAGGCTATCTGTAATCTCTTTGAAATGACACAATTTGACAGATATAGAAAGTGCGTGGGTGGAGCAACTTGTGTCAGCATCTAATGGTTGGGAAAGTAGTTAATACATTGTCTTGAAAATTGAAACATAGAAATGGATTTGCGGGGGAAAAGGAAATGGATGAAAAACCTACCATATTTTTCAGAGTATAAGATGCACCTTTTTCCCGCAAAAAAGAGGGTGAAAATCTGGGTGCGTCTTATACACTGAATACAGCATTTTTGGCCTCCTGAAAGCCTGCGCCCTTCACAAAAATGGACATGCAGAGGGTTTGGGAGGCCTGCAAAGTGCTCCTGGGGACTGGAAAGGGCAAAAACAAGTGAAAAACGGGAAACTCTACAAGCCTCCTAAAGGCTATGCATGCCCTTTTTTGGGTGAAAAATGGGCCGCTTTTTGCTCGTTTCTGCCATCCCCCATCACCTAGGAGCACTTTGCAGGCCTCTCACACTCTCTGCATGCCCCGTTTTTCACAAAAAAATGAGGCATGAAGACGGTTTGAGAGGTCTGCAGAGTGCAAACACTTTTAAAATTTATTTTACCTCTTCAAAATTCTTGGTGTGTCTTATACTCCGGTGCGTTTTATACTCCGAAAAATACAGTATTTCTCTTTAAAAAAAAGACAGAGAAAAAAAGGGTTCTAACATAATGCATGTAGGTCCATGGATATTGAGCCAAAGTTACCACTAATAAGAATGCCATCTTTCACAAAAGGATGAATGGGAATGGAAGCTGTTGATTCAACAGAGGTCAACATCAGCATGGAGAGAATTGGGGAATGGCTCCAATTGTGGGTTGGTGAGAATATTCATAAGTAACAGTGACTCACATCCTCCATTAAATGATTTATGAGATTAGAAAAAAGGGGCATATGTATTCACTTGAAAAAATACTAATGAGGGGGAAAAAGGCCTATCACTTGCTATCTTCTGGAAGCATCCTATCAAGAAACTGGCTTGTTTCAGATTTTACATTATACAATACACATGAGACATAACAACATATGCTTAAATATACTCTAGGTATCTCTCCCTTTAAATGAAATTATGTAACGTGTGTGTGTGTGTGTGTGTGTGTGTGATATCACACCACAGAAATAAACTGGACACACAACACATACAACCAGATCAGTTAAAAATCTAGTAGTCACATTAGCACAATGCAGGAAGCTGGTTTAGTTTTAGCATGGTTTTATGCTTTAGCATGTTACGTTAATCTATCGGAAATATTTTTAAGGTTCAGTATATCAATTTAACACAAGAAATGGGGTATCTCGGGAGCCACGTTAAATGTATTGTGTAAGGATAGCAAGCTATATGAAGGGCTCTGGACTGACAATCACCATCTCAAAAAAAAATATATATCACACCAAATATTTTTTTGGTGGCATATTATCTTTGGTACAGGATTAAATATCATTTATGACAATAGAGATTACTATCCAGTGTTTATAGCAGTAGAAGGAAACAGGAATCAAATTCTTAAACTTCTGCAAGTTTCCAAAACTCCCCAAACAGGTTTGTCTGCTTGAGCAAAGCAGAAGAAATAACAACAATAAAAAGTATAAAAGTTTCAGGGTGGTGCAAATACCACCAGAAGATTTTTTTTTAGAGCCCTGTATCTGTTTTTCTGCCTGCCTAAGAATCTGTCTGAAAATGGCTTCAGTAAAGAAGAGCCACAAAATACCAGTGAATACCAATCATCAAATTAAACTGTAATCAAATCATAACACTTGAATAAAATTAATTGAAAATGTATTAAGCAGAAACCAGACTATAGAAAATTTAGCTTTGAAGCTTGGCAAAAGTAAATTGAATCAGCCTTGTGGGAAGAGGTTTAAGAACAGAACATGATCTGCTTCTGAGACTGATCAACAATCTATCTGGCAGCTGTAGGAATACAGATCTGTGGAACAGAAGTTTCAACCTGTCTAGACAAAATAAATTGTTCCTTTCAAATTATTTCTATACCATGACATTTTCCCCACCTTCAGCTACTATGTCTTCCATATTTATAGAAGGCACAGAAAGTCTTTAAGGAAGGAAGGCCTTCTATAACCTTCCAAAGCTCTTTCCATATCTAATCTAGCTACTGCTACAATGGGTGCAATATTGTTTGACATAGGAACAGGTGATATGGTGCTACCGGCCTTCATTTGTGTATGGACATTTCCATTCATGCCCGACAGATTGCAGGCTACTCAGCACTGCTCTACTTGACCTTCTAAAATGTAAAGGTGCATGCAGTGTACAGAAATGTGATTTGCCAACCTGCAGAATGTGGGCCTCCAAGTTGCAGATCTTTGTGCTCTCCTATGCAATTTCAACTTTTGCAAGACCAGCCCAGGCTGTGCTGTAAAACTGAGGGAGAGAAAGTGCCACACCTCCTAGACTGAACAGGGAATAAGATCAGGAAGGAAAAGGAAAGCTGCACAAATATCAACTGGCTTCAGGCATCATGTTTCATGGTGACAGGAAGTCTGTTGTACCCAACCAAATAGGGCAGCTGTGACAAAGGAGAGAACTTGAACTCTTAACGTCTGAATCCTAGAAAATCCACCTCATTAATCTACCCGAAACTAAGGGCTGGGACGTATGCAATCTGGTCCTTGAAACCAGATTCCACCAGTCATGTCCTGTTTAGTTTCCTATTAACATTTGAATCAGCAAGCTATAGTTTGTCCATGACCTTCAGACTGGGATTGCAAACCATGATTGGCTTTGGTTATGAAAATCCAACAGCCATTCACTCTAAAGAGGAAGCAGCTCCCTGGACCTGAATACAAAAAACTTCAGCTGGTCCAGAATGCTGCAGCATAGGTAGCAATGGGGTATGGTCACATTAACACCTCTGCTGCTGCACTGATTGTAGGTTTTGCTTCCAGGTGTAATTCAAGGTTCTTATTGCTTCCTATAAAGCCCTACATGGCACAGGGCATGGTTACATAAGAGTCCACTTGTCTCCCACAGTATCTGCCCAGCAGTGGTGGGATTCAATTTTTTTTACTACTGGTTCTGTGGCTTGGTGGGTGTGGCTTGGTGGGCATGGCAGGGGAAGGATACTGTAAAATCCCCACTCCCTCCCCACTCCAGGGAAAGGTTAGTGCAAAATCCCCATTTCCTCCCAATCAGCTGGGATTTGGGAGGCAGAGGATAGACGGGGGTGGGGCCAGTCAGAGGTGGTATTTACCGGTTCTCCGAACTACTCAAAATTTCCGCTACCGGTTCATGAGAACTGATCAGAATCTGCTGAATACCACCTCTGCTGCCCAGCCAGTTTGATTTGGTAAGGTTAGTGCATTCTGGGTTTCATTGATTAAATGATGCCCCCTACCGGAAGCATGCACTGCCTGCCCTCTGGAATGAGGCTTCCCCCCCCCCTTGAGATTTGAACAGCCCCCACCCCACCGGTATTTCAAAGGGCCATGAAGATGTGACAATTTGCCTACCGCAGTCCTTTGGCAAGGACGTTTGATGCGCCTCTTCCTTTACTTTGTTCTCATCTAAGTTTGTTTTCTCTGTCATCTCTTTTCATTCTTTGTGTTGTTTTTATATGTTTCCTTGTTTTTAAATGCTTTTAACAATTTGTAAACTGTATCATCTATTCTTCCTGTTGTAGACACTCTAGACCTGTATATAGGTCAGACCTGCAATACTGTTCAGGGTCATTGCAGAATCTATATGAGTCTTCTGTATACCCTAAAGCAGAATGGACATACTAAAAGGTGCTGCTTGACGCAAGAGCAGAAAATGATTTTTAAAAAAGTCAAGATGGAAGCTGTAGTAGTACAATTGAAGCTTGATGTACATTAAAAAAAACCAGTTGGGAGCAGTGGCCAACTTGAATTTTTTTGATCATATCCTATGGACACCTTCAGTCTGGGATAAGCAGAATTATCTCAAATTGCTATTAGTGTTTTAAATCTGGAACGTTCAAGAACAGAAAACCTTAATGTGCAAATTTGAGGTGTTTCAAAGAGCAGGTGGAGGTTCATATACTGAGCATACCACACAACAGGTAGTCCTCAACGTATGGCCGTAATTGAGCCCAAAATTTAAGTTGTTGAGACATTTGTTAAGTGGGTTTTGCCCCATTTTATGACCTTTCTTGCCACATTTAAGTGAATCACTGCAGTTGTTAAGTTAGTAACATAGTTGTAAAGTGAACCAGGCTTCCCCATTGATGTTGCTTGCCAGAGGGTTGCAAAAGGTGATGATAATAATAATAATAATAATAATAATAATAATAATAATAATAATAATAATAATAATAATATATTTATTTCTTAGCCGCACCCTCTCCCGAAGGAAGATCACATGACCCCGGGATGCTGCTACCTTCATAAATATGCCATGTATCTGAATTTTGATCACATGGCCATGGGGATGTTGAACTGGTCGTAAGTGTGGAAAAACCATGATCAGTCACCTTTTTCAGCGCCTTTGTAACGGTCACTAAACAAACTGTTGTAGGTCTATCTTCTATCCAAATGTACATGAATTCTTCCATGAAGAAACCAAATTTATCAAAACTGTCATAAAATCAACTTATAACTCATGTGACTCAACTTATAACCAACCGCAATGACTTACGATGGAAATTCTGCTCCCAATTGTGGTCGTAACTTGACAACTATCTATAGGTTTGGGTTTGTTTATCTATATAGTCAGAAAGCTGCATGCGACTTTTTAAAAAATATTATTTTATTCAGTTTAATTTCTACCACCATCATCAAATAATGTATATGCTGCATTAACTCTCAATGACTCTGGACAGTTTACAAGTTGTTAAAAAACATTTAAAACACAGAACAATACAAAAAGCACAAAAGCAATGCAAAACAAAGGAACACTGATGTCAGAGGGGAAAAAACTGGTTAGGAACAAAGAAAAGGAAGAAAAAGCATCAATCATCCTTGCCAAAGGTCTAGGCCTTTGTGCAATTCAAGACAGCATATGTTGATGCTCTTACTTCAATTTTCACCTATGAGGTAAGGCTGAGCTAAAAGAAAGTAACTGGCCCCAAATCACCTAGCCAGATTAACTCCCCTAAAACAAGCCAAATAAGGGGGAAATGGAGATATTCAGCTTTATTCACTTGAGTGTACTCTGTCACTTCAGGAGAGACTAAGGGGTGGATCACATTTTTTCACCCTTTGCATGGGACTGCCTGGAATACAACTTTAGGTCTTGCAGCAGGAAGAGCTAACTTTGTCACTGAGCACAACCCTATTAAACTGTCCTGTTGCAGCCAAGTACCTCATTAAACGGTAGTTATATGGGAAAATAAAAAGAGGAAGCACTCTGTGCATCACCTCGGGCCTCCAGACTGACAAGCAGCATATAATAATAACCTAAACTAAACTAAACTATGAGTGAGGTCTGCAGATTCTAAAGAATAAGCGAAAAAATTAAGATGGCTCTATTAATAGGCAAAAAGCAACAAGGATGATTAGGGAACTGGAGGATAAAACAAATGAAGAATGGTTGCAAGAACTGGGCATGCCTAGTCTAAGGAAGAGAAGGACCAGGGGTGACATGATAGCAGTGTTCCAATATTTGAGGGGCTGTCACAGAGATGAAGTGGACAACCTATTTTCCAAAGTACCGGAAGGCCAGACAAGGAACAATGGATGGAAACTGATCAAGGAGAGATTAAACCTAGAAATAAGGGGGAAAAATTCTGACAGTGAGAACAATCAACCAACGGAACAGAAGTTGCCTTCAGAAGTGGTGGGAGCTCCTGCTTGAGCAGTTTGGATTAAATGATTTACAAGATCCCTTCCAACTCTGTTATTTTATTTATAAAGAAAATCTAGATGCCACAAATATTTTTTTTCCTAAGACCAGCACATTTCAGAACAAACTTTCCTTAGAGACCTTACTAAATATAAAGAAATGGTCTGAATAAGTCAGTGACTGTAAAATAAAAGAACTGAACTAAAATGGGTGTATACTATTAAATACAATCATATCTTTTTTCTTTTGATGAATAGTCAGTTATCAAAATTTAACCATTCATTTTCATTTTCATTCATTACAGAATGAAAACTGTTTTGATTTTAACAGCTGGAATTTGTATTTCCAAAATAGGGGTGGAGAATAACTTACAAACATTTGCTTGTTTTCCTCCCACCAAGCTTTGGGAGAGCATCTAATGCAATCTTACAATACTCCAATCCAAATTACTCTGATTAACATGGTTATGGTTCCCTGTAATTTCTTTGAGGGGGGAAAACCCATTAAAACCCAGAGGAAAAAAGAAAATAAGTGCATAAGCTTGTTTTCTGGTAACTACATGAACAAATCATTTGCTTGGGTTTTCTGATTTTCCAAACTAACCTGGTGTCTTGAGATTTACTAGTGGTTTTAATCCAAATATAACTAGATCCACTACTGCTTAGTTAAAAAAAAAAGATCTAAGGATATCTAGCTGCTGCCACCAGTTTTGGGGTTATAAGAATAAAAATACCCACTTATAAGCAGCTTTTTAAAAAATGCACCCCCTCATCAATTAAAATATTATCCAGAACATCTTAGCTGGGCATAGGAAATATTTGGACACTGGCACATCTGCAAATCATTGATTGAAAGAGTGTCTAAATTTCTGATTCGGACATATTCAGTTTTTTCTTATTTTGAATCTTCCCATGACTTCAAGAAACACTGAATATGTAGGAGTGGATAACATTAAGAAATTCTAGAATATTGACTATAAAAGGACATGACTTGCTGTTGGGATGGCATGCTTTTTTATGGTATAAGGGAACTAAAACACAGGGTTTTAGAAGACACGATATATGAGAGGCTTTGTTACTAAATAGGGAGAAGATCAAAAGGCAATATTACCTAAAAATTCCAGTCTGGCTATCAACTATTGAAGCTTTTTCATATCCAATAATATATAAAAAGGAACAAACAGTTAGATATGGTGAAATATTGAATGCAGAGGGTGAACTTAAATCTATGCAAGAGTTGAAACAGGAAGGAATAGAAATGAATTGGTCTTCATATGTGCAAATACAATCTAGATATGATAAAGACCGTAAAATGGAAGGTTTCTATGATGAAATGACTGAATTAGATAAAAGTTTGACAGGCACTGATGAAAAAGTAATTAAAAAATTATATGGACATCTACTAGAGGTTAAGCTAAAGGAAGAACAAGTCAAAGAAACCATGATAGCTTGGGGGGGGGGGATTTTGGACATAGGATTGAATTAGAGAAATGGCAGAAATTGTGGTCTCAAAATTATAAAATGACAATGTCAACAGCATATAAGGAAAATTTGTATAAGATGTTTTACAGGTGGCACCTACCCCCAACGAGAATAGCAAGAATGTTCAAGAACAAGTCGGAAAAGTGTTGGAAATGTCATGAGACATCGGGCTCGTATTATCATGTGTGGTGAACTTGCATAGAAGCTAAAAGATACTGGTCTAAAATCCACACGTGGTTGGAGAAAATGATACAAAAACACATAGACCTTAAACCAGAGATTTTTTATTGGGAATTATACCAGAAACATATAACAAAGATTTGAAATATTTGATTGTAAATGTTTTAACAGCAGCTAGGGAGGAAGGCATACAACAGGCCCGGAGGCCATCTGCTCCGGAGAGCGTCCGTCCCTTCTGCGGCCCAGGCTGGAAAACAGGTGAAGAATCTCGGGAGCTGGGCATTCGACGGGGTCGCGATAGATGAACTGTGCCCTTTACGGAATCTATCACCGCCCCCAGATGTAAGATCTTTGTTGTGGGTAAGAGGTGGCTTTTGGGAAAGATGATGGAAAACCCCAGGGTCTGCAGGGTTCGGTTGGTTAGCTTTAGGTCTAGAACAGCCCGAGCGTAATAGGGGGCTTGCACGAGCACGTCGTCGAGGTAACATTGTAGTCTCACTGGAACCGAGTGCAGGTGAGCCACCAATGCCGCCAGGACCTTTGTGAACATGCGTGAGGCCAAGGACAACCCGAAGGGGAGGGCCCTGTATTGGAAGTGGAGCCCGTTGTGGGAGAAGCGAAGGAACCTGCGATGAGCAGGAAGGATAGGGATGTGGAGATAGGCTTCTGTCAGGTCCACTGACGCTAGGAAGTCCCCCCCGCCTGATGCCCTGCAGAATGGACCTGAGGGAGGACAACTTGAAGCGCCTGTACACCAGAAAACGGTAGAGATGCTCGGGGTCCAGTATCGCTCTCCAGCCCCCCGAGCTCTTTGGAACAAGAAAAAGGTTGGAATAGTGACACCCCCCCTCCCCGTGTTCCACTACTGGGACCAGTTCCACTGCCCAGATGTCCAGATGTTGGATGGCTAGGGACATCTAATGACGACGTTCCAGATCCCGGGGTGGCGGAACTGTTCTGAAGGTCGGGGGCATGGAAAGGAACTCCAGGTGGAGTCCGTACCGAATAGTGGACCGAAACCAGGCGTCTGAAGTCATGCGATCCCACAGATCTGCAAACAGTTCCAGGCGGCCTCCTATGGGAATGCTCGGATTGGAGTCATTTCCCTTTGTGGAAGGGGTGGCCGCCCCCTCCTCGAAAAGGCCATCTGGACTGGCCCTGGAACCTGCCTTTGTCCTGGTAATAGGGCCTCTGGAAAAACCTATCTGATCTACAAGGGACATACCTCTGATGTTGATTCTCCAGTTCAGGGGCCCTGAAAGACTGCCTGCGGTACGAGGACGGATGATTGTCCATCTTCTTGGCGTTGGTTGGCAAGACCTTCTTCTTGTCCCTATTCTCTATGAGAAGGGGATCCAAACATTCACCAAAAAGATTGGGTTCAGAGTAGGGCGCAGCGGCCAGGCCCCACTTGGACTTATTGTCCATCTGCCAATTGCGCAACCATAACAGCCGCCTAGAAGTCACCGAGGTGGCTAGGACTCGGGATGAATACTTTACAGTGTCTAGGGTGGCATCCGCAGAGAACTGTGTGACAGCAATGATCTTTGTAATAGCCTGATGAAGTCTGTCATCCTGGATCGGAATGTGATCCTGCAAGTGACGAAGCCACATGACGGCTGATCAGTTGAAATAGGAGGCAGTTGCAGCGGACTTTATTACCCATGCGGAGGCATTGAAATTTTTATGAAGTGTAAGTTCCGCCCGCTTGTCCTCTGGTTTCAACTTATCAGCCACATCCCCTGTGACTACTGAGGAAGCATTAGCGAGGGAGGCTATAGGAGGGTCGACGTTGGGCAACTGGAGAGCCTGAGAAAAGGCCTTCTCCATATTGTAGAAGCGGCGGTCCTTGTTCCCGGGATTGGGAAAGGTAGGAGGGCGAGCCCACTGATTCTTTACCACCTCTAGAAAAAGGGGAGGAGCAGGGACCTCCTCCTTATTGGCCGCTGTATTAAAGAACATGACCAAGTTAGGGTCTCTGGGAGGGGGAATGGCAGGATCCCCTGTACCACCTAAGTGGTCTTCTTTGCTTTGTGCAATAAAGGTTTAAACATGGGGCGAGCAAAGAGATTGGGGAAGGCCGGAAGATCCGGGAGAACAGTGTCCTCATCCTCCGAGAACCCCATGTCCTGGCACGGATCCTCCCCTAGCACTGAACCCTCACTAACTACTGAGGGAGAAGGAGGCCTCGCATACTGGAGTCTAAGATCAGAGGAGCTTCTGGCCTGAGGAGGCCCCTGGGGCCTAGGCTCCCTATAGGATTGCTGGTCCCTCAAGGAAACTGCAGAGGCAACCCCTTTTGAAATGGCAGAGGAAATAAGCCTCTTAATGCTCTCAGGGAGCAATTCCATATCCTCAAACCCATCCTCAGAGTGTCCTGGATTGGGGCCCTGTGGAGCTAGGATGCAGGGAGGAAGGAATCCCCTAGATAACTCTCCAATGGATCCTCAACCATCTCCCTCGAGCCATGAGGTGAGACAGGAGGGGAGGGAGAAATTTCCAGGCCTGATTGCCTGCGTGCCCCAACAGGAGAGATAGAAGGGGAAGAAGGACTGAACGCCCTGGGGGGAGAAGCTGAATGAGCAGATACCGGCCTTAACAGAGACCTAGATCTGGAAGGAGAAGAAGTCTTGTTGGCTTGGGCCTGGTGTTCTGCCCTAGCAATTACTTTTTTCCAGAGCCTTTTGGTGCCTGGTCTCATCCCTCTGGGTTGCTCTGGAGGGTCGCTGGGTCGCTGTAGGTTTGACCGCTGCTGCCCTGGTTCTGGGCCCTTCCCTCTCCTCGGGCACATCCTGGGCACTCCCTGGGCCATTGAAGTGGTCTGCCTGCTCTCCGCCATTGGAGCCACTCACGTGTCCTGGGGGTGCTGCTGCCCAAAGTCACCAGCCTTGCAGGAGGAAGGATTGGGCTGCTGAGGCTAAACTTGCCGGCCCGACACTGGCTGCGATGCAAGTGGTAATTTTTAGGGCTTACAAATGGCCTCCTCCACATGCGTGCCTCCAAAATAGCTGCCCCCACGTGCGCACCGCCAAAATGGCCGACGGAGGACTCTGTGCGCTGCAAACAGCTTTTTCCCTTCAGCCGCGGCTTGAAAAGGCTTGCCGCGGCTCGTTGTGACCAGATGCGGCTTGCAAAGCTGAAATTAATAGCCCGCAGCCTGATTATAGCCTCTGGCCAGCAGCCCTTCCCACGGAGCTGCGAAAGGAGAGCCTGACACCCCGCAGTTCCAAGGATCGGTCAGAGCTGCCGAGACAACAGGAGGAGAGCGGAGCCAATTTGCTCTCCCCCTGGCTTGCTGCAAGACAGAGGATCCTGTCCCTACAAGTGGCAGCTCAGGAATTTAGAATAGCCAATATATATCTAATTAATATAAATTTTTACTCACTCATACAGTGCGTGGACCAAAGACTGAGAGGAACTGGGAACCACAGGGAAAGAAGGAGGTTAAAAGAAATTTCCCTCAGTCTTCTGGACCAATCAGGCTGTGAGAATATCCCAGGAGTCGCTCCTCCCTCGAGTCTACCGGAAAATCTGTGATTCTATATACAACTGAAAGTAGTGATGCAAAATATAAAATGTTGGAGAATTCTTACATATTGCAAAAATAATATAATGAGATAGGTGATTCTATAAAGACATATTATTATTAAATAGACAGGTAAGGATGTAATGGAATATTGGTATATATGTGAATCTAGTTTCTAGAATATTCGTTTAAAATGAAAGAATATCAATTATAACTGAACAATATGACGTACAATGATAATAATGTATCTATGTATGATTGATGGATAATCTGTGACCTTATACACAATTGAAAGTGGTGATGCACAAATGCTTGTAATCTGACATGCTATATGTAATTGATGTTTTATGTTTCATGTTTGTCTTTGTTTAAAAATAAAAAACTTTTTTCAAAAAAAAAGAAACACCGAATATGTATTCAAATTTGCAGAAAGATGTGTTTAAGTTTGTACTACACAAAAGTTGTATCAGCCTCTATGTACACAGGAATTCACAAAAACCCACATCTGACTAGAGTGCCTAAACTGCATAAATAACAGTACATCCCTTTTGTGTAGTTCATTAATGCATAGAAAAATTACCTGACATGGTCAACTACACACATGTGGGTATACCAAATATACTAAAATCCATTTCAATGTGCTATATCCCAAGTGATACAAAATTCACGGTATTTGACTGAATTAGCTCTTTTTCACTCACACAGGAAGATAAAAAACAGGTTTAAGACTTTGTTTGAATAATGCTTTTGCATCCCCATCTATGTATTTTAAGAGGATGCAACTTACACAGATATGTATCTTCAGGAAAGTGCAATTTAATTTAGACTTTTCGTTTTCTGCCCCAAAGATCACAGTCTAATGCTATTCTTTATCTTGAATAAAAATCTCTTTCCCAAATCCTTTTGAACATATGCTATGATTGCTATGGAATGACTTTTTAAAGTAGAAAACGATATATGATATATTCCTCTTACAAGTATGCTCATTAACATACATGCTAGCTTAAAAAGGTTACTCCAATCTAGAATTAAATCTAATGATTCAATTCATCTAATATGCCACCCCAAAGTCCAACAAAACACATGAAATCATAGTATGCTGTGTGAACCATTGTAGTGTGTATATTTCTTAGCAATGGATGAACCTAGCCAATTGTGATTCATTTAACAAAATGTAGATAAGCAAACCACAGCTTAGTGCAAAGGAAGTGAAGCAGTTCTTCATGGCAGAAACTTGAAGTGGTATATGTGATAAATGTGGTTGTTTCCATAGCAGTATCATAGCTACTACAACAAGCAACTTTCTTATTTGCTTATGAATATAATACTACTTATGCTCAATACACACTTGGGCAGCACTACAATGCACTCAGTCAGTTGCTTGGTTAACTATTCGGCAGCATGAAAAATGTTATAAGGAATTAAGGTTTCTCTTTAAAATCCTAAGATCTAGAAACAGACACTAACTTAGTACATCATGATAGTTCCATCTAGTTAGAGGTCAGTTTCCTCTAGCCATGCCCAGGGGCAGAGATGAAAAGGGAAGGGAGTGGGGAGAAGCATAAATAAAACTTGTTGGCCAGTTCCATGATCACAAGACTAAGACGAAAGCAATGCTGTTTCCAACCCACAAAACACAAAAACCTACCAGGAGAAAAGTTGACAGCTTTATTATTATTAGCTTACACAACAGAAGGAATATTGTGCAATGGACAACACATTCAATTTTTTGGCGTTTATTATATAGATGACTAATTGAGTTTCTGAGAAATTCATACCATCTAGCAAGGCAAGGGTAACTGCTCAACTCCAAATGATGACGTTCTAAATCTCTATATTGAATGAAGATCTATCGCTTTACATTGAACAAAATTTGGTACTATGCTCCAAGAAGAGCTAAAAACTATTACTAAAGTTCTTCAGAAGTATATACCTGGCAGCACATCTCATACTCCATTATCTGAGTGCAGAAAAGGTGACTAATGCATCTCAATATCTAAACCAAGTACAAAAAACTATTTTTATTTTATAGTTAGATTGTGGGTGCTATTTTGAACTTTAAAAGAAGAGCTGGATATTAAAACAGCAATGCTCTTCAACTTCATTAAAGTGCCATACACTGCAGCAAAATGTTCTAATTTCACATAGAAAATTGATGAGCTTTGCACTGACAATGATCAGGCAAGAGATCCTGGGGCTATAATTTAATTGATGTGTCAACCCTTCCTGCACCAACTTTGAAAAACAAAAATTCTGCCATGGAGATGATTAGGAAACAGGGGGAAAGTCAATTATTAAAATATTTTACTTATTTATATCCCTCCACACATGTTTGTGTATACATACATACACACAGAGAGACACAAACACACACTGCAATTACAGATGGAGAATGATTTGGAACTTTGGCCAGCTTGAAGAGGATGCCACAGAGCTAGAAACAGACAATCAAATCTAAGAGAGAAAAAAGGAGGGAAGGAAGAAGGGAGGGAGAGAGGGGGGGGAGGGATGTAATAACAAATATAAATGGGTAAGCAATGCACAGTTCAGGTATGCATGCACACAAGATTCTTTGCCAGGAATCATATGGATGGCCCTTCCATATAAGGATTCTGCAGAAACCTGAAAACAGCTCTGAAGCTTTGTATTCCTAGTGGTAATAAAGACTGAATTATTTCTGGCTCAGTATACAGTACAACTCAAACTGCTACAGAGCTAGGGAGGGTTTTTTTTTTTTAAGTGAGAAGAGTGATGTTAAAACTCTGTGGCTGTGGTTCCCTACTGAAGGGAACTTTTGTTCCATTATTCCTACCAACTCCTAAGCTTCAGGTTGTCTCAGGAAAAAGCAGCCGAATGCTTTGCAGTTCTTCCCCCTTAACCGAGCCAAAAGGGCAGAGATGAAAGTGACAATTATTTTGTCACTTTCCTCTGGAGTTGAATGCAGGCTATGGTTTGCTTTTGTGTAGAATTGTGGTAAGGGAACATTGATTCTTGCTCCCAGTAGCGAAGCAGAAATAAATGCATCAGGTATGCATTTCACACTACTCAGCATGTGTCAAACTTGATCGTGGCACGTGGCGTATTTTGCGTTTGCGGAGCTGGGGTGCGCTTGGCCTGCACGTGACACATCTGCTTCACAGACCACCAGTTTGACACACCTGATCTAGAAAATGAGAAGGGGGACAGTGTGGAAATGCTAATAGATAAATAGTGACAGATTAAGGACAAAAACAATTCAGAAAAATCCACAAAGGCTATCAATGACTATTAATTATGACAACAGCTTGCCTCAGTACATATAGTTGCTACAGTGCAGGAGTGGAATTGTATTCATGTCCTGCTTGTGGACTCCCAAAAATGTGTAGCTTATTAGTGTGTGGTAACAGAATGGTAACATATTGTATGAAGATCTTTGCTTTGATAAAGCACAACTCTTTTCCTTTTATGTAATACTTTTCTGAAAATTACTTGATGTTGGTTTAATTCCTCAACTTACCACCATTCATTTCGCAATTGTTCGAAGTTACAATGGCACTGAAAATAGTGGCAACCGGTATTTGCACTAATGATTGTCAGAGCATTCCCCTGGCCATGGGATCAAAATTTAGGCGCTTGGCACCTGGCGTGTTTTTATGAGTTGCAACATCCTGGGGTCATGTGATTGCCCATTTCTGACCTTTCCAACTGACAAGCAAAGTCAATGGGGAAGCCTGGTTTGCTTAATGACCACATGATTCACATAACAACTGCAATATTTTGTTTAACAGAGGCAAAATCAGGCACAACTCAACTTGCCTTGCTTAGCAATCGTTGTCCTGGTTCCAATTGTCATAAGTCAAGGATTTTACCTGTAGTATTCAGAATCAATTTGGATGGGACATCAACCATCCAATGCTTTTCTCAGCTCAGAAGCAACATAAGTGCCACTTACTTTGGAGATCAGTCCAGCATCTTTAAAGAGGAAGTACCGTATTTTTCGCCTTATAAGACGCACTTTTTTACTCCAAAAAAGAGGGTAAAAATCTGAGTGCGTCTTGTAAGCCGAATGTAGCCACTGGGTCATCTGAAAATGGGGCAGGCAAAGAGGGGGCTGCAGAGATCGTGATGGCTGGAAAGGAGAGAGGTTTCGCTTTCAGAGCTCCCGCTCGGCTGGGCTCCCGAGAGGGCTTAGGCTGTGGTGGCGGTGGCAGCGGCTCCTCACATTGCTGGGGCGCTGCCTTAAGCTGCCCTCCTCCTGCAAACGAAAGGTGCCTCAAGGCTTTGGCTCCTGAGATCGGTGCGCTGCCATCCAAAATGCTGGTACCACGATTGCTGCAGCGCCCGCTTTACCTGCCGCTTCTTGGGCGGTTCCAGGTGGCAGAGATCGTAGTAATAGCATTTTGGATGGCAGCACACCGATCTCAGGAGCCAAAGCCTTTGAATCAAGTTTGATTGTGTCCCATCTAGCGTTCTCCACCCCCAACCCCAAATCTCTCCGGATCTGCTTATTGCTATTGCTGCTATTGCAGCAAAGAATGGGACACAATCAAACTTGGTTCTAGGTTTTTAACTTCCCAATCTAGCGTTCTCCACCCACCCACCCCCAATCCGCCCGGATCTGTCATGCAGCAAAGAGATACAGTAGCTGGGCGCAATAGCAGCAATAGCAATAAGCAGATCCGGAGAGATTTGGAGTTGGGGGTGGAGAACGCTAGATGGGACACAATCAAACTTGATTCAAAGGCTTTGGCTCCTGAGATCGGTGCGCTGCCATCCAAAATGCTATTACTACGATCCCTGCCGCCTGGAACTGCCCGAGAAGTGGCAGGTAAAGCAGCGAAGAAGAGGAATTCTTGGGGTTCGAATAAAAACATTACAGCCTTATTTTTGTTACTTTCACTGTTTACTGACTTTACTGACTGTTAATGAGAGTAAAGATAGTTCTTAATATGTTACATGGTTGACATAAAATTGTTCTTAAACTGCTGTTAACTTTATACAGTTGATATAAAATATTTTACTACAGTATTTGGTTCAGAATCTTTTTTTTTCTAGATTTTCCTCCTTTAAAATTGGGTGCGTCTTATATTCCGGAGCGTCTTATAGGGCGAAAAATACGGTAAAAGTAGAATCTGGTTGATTTTAGTATTTTTTGAAAGGGAGAAATTTATTTGGAGATTCCCTTGAGGTAATTAGTTTACTTCCCACTTCATCCTCCTATGTACAGGAAATAATCAAGATGGAACATGTGACATTTTTCTAGACCATCTCACTAATAGCAGAGAAAGGGTGGCAGGCGCATAGAAGGAAATCTAATTTATACTGTCTGCTTCACCATTTTTGTGGAAAATTATTCTTTCCTCTTTGAATACCAAATAATGAAAAAAAGACATGCAGTTTTTCTTTAGTTAAGGCCTCAGAATAGAACTGGGAGACCATGACGTCTAGTCCTGCCTTGGGTACAAAGCCAACTGGGTAAGCTTGGGCCAGACACTCTTTCTCAGCCCTCGGAAAGGGGCAATGGCAAACCACTTCTGAAAAAACCTTGCTAAGAAAACTCATGGATTTGTACAGGCAGTCTCAAAGAATCGGAGACAACTGAATGTAAAAATTTTTTTAAATATACTTTTGTACTAGATCAGCAGTTCTCAACCTGTGGGTCGCGACCCCTTTGAGGGTCGAACGACCTTTTCACAGGGGTCGTTAAGACCATTGGAACTCTAAACTTTAGACTCCCCCTCGTGTTCCTCGAAATCCCCCGCAGATGGGCTCCAGAGTCATCACCGGCCGCGCAGTGTCGCCACAGCTCCATGCCATGGAAAACATAGGTGCGCGCGCACACCCCATACAATTAGAGCCTCGGAGACTTTGTAATGGCAGGAACTTGTTCTCACTCGCCCAGGCTTCTGCAGAAGCTGCCCTACGAAGCTCTCCAAAGCCCTCCGAGGGTACTGCCAGGTACTTTTAAGAGTGAGTGATTAAGTGAGTGAGAGAGACAGACCAGGGGTGGGTTGCTCCCTCTTCTCTGGTTTGAATGCGAGCAGGCGGTTTAGCGGCCCGCCTTCTTTGCTAGTTCGGGAGGGTGGAGAAAGGAGGCATGCAATAGTCGAGGGCAAAGGTGCTCCCCTTCGCCCTCGGTGGCAGGGGTTTTATCACAAGCCTCCTTTCTTTCTTGAAGGAGGTGCTGGCCCCAAACCGCCTGCTCACCCGCATTCAAACCAGCCCACCCCCCCTGTCTTTCAGCAGGGGCTCTCTGGAGGAGGAGGTAGGTTCTTTCCAAATACTGGCTTCTTTCCTTCCCTCCTGCGGCTGGAAAACAGACATTTTCACAGCGGCGGCAAAAACACAATCCCGGGCAGTCAGTTCCGACTCTCACTTCCCCAAGCACATCCCGTTGCTGTTGGAATCGCTTTTGCTGAATCCGACGCAGCAGCAATGTCAAGAAGCAGCTGCCAGTGAAGCTCTCAGCAATGGCAAGAGTCCTGCCGACGCACCGGATTCAGCAAAAGCGGCTTCAGCAACAACGGGACCAATAGGGGGTGGGAAATCCATGCAGAGGGAGGAAAACGCATGCATTCCCCGCCCCCTCCATTGGAAACAAGCAAACTGTCAAGAGAGAAGAGAGCAGCACACGCCACATGGGCTTGTGCAGCAGCCGAAGAACAGGAGGCAAGGTGACCACAGTGTGTGTGTGTGTGTGTGTGTGTGAGAGAGAGAGAGAGAGAGACAGACAGACAGACAGACAGACAAAGCCACAGAGAGAGAGGAAGGGAGGGGAGAGACTGACAAACACAGAGAGATAGAGATGGGAGAGGGAGGAGAGAGAGACAGAGATACAGAGAGAAAATTACAGACAGAGAGAGAGGAAGGGAGGGGAGAGACAGAGACACACACAGGGAGATAGAGAGAGAGAAAGGGAGGGGAGAGACAAACAGAGAGGCAGAGATGGGGAGGGAGGAGAGAGAGACAGAGATACAGAGAGAGAATTACAGAGAGACAGAGAGAGAGGAAGGGAGGGGAGAGACAGAGACACACACAGGGAGATAGAGAGAAAGGGAGGGGAGAGACAAACAGAGAGACAGACAGACAAAGGCACAGAGAGAGAGGAAGGGAGGGGAGAGACTGACACAAACAGAGAGACAGAGATGGGGAGGGAGGAGAGAGAGACAGAGATACAGAGAGAGAATTACAGAGAGACAGAGAGAGAGGAAGGGAGGGGAGAGACAAGAGACAGACACAGAGACAGAGAGGTAGGGAGGGAGGAGAGAGACAAAGAGCCACACACACATAGAGAGACAGACAGAAACAGAGCGAGAGAGAGACAGAGAGACAGAGAAAGAGAAAGAAAGGAAGAATTGGTGGCTGTTTTTTTTTTCTTTTTAAAAGAAAGGCACTCTTTCCACTTAGAGCAGGGAGCCTGATCTTAAACTTCTCAGACAAGATTTCATTTACTTGCAATTATAAATAAATATTTCACAATATATAATTACACATTGTTTTTGTGATTAATCACTATGCTTTAATTATGTTCAATTTATAACAATAAAAATACATCCTGCATCTCAGATATTTACATTACGATTCATAACAGTAGCAAAATTACAGTTATAGAGTCGCAACGAAAATAATTTTAGGGTTGGGGGTCACCACAACATGAGGAACTGTAATAAAGGGCCGCAGCATTAGGAAGGTTGAGAACCACTGTACTAGATAATTCTATTGTTCTAACATAGCAAGGATCACCACGTATGCAGTATAAAAAAAAGTGACACCAGAAAATCGACAATGCTAGAAGTGGAATGTTGCATAGAATAGCAACTGCCCACTTACTCTCTCACCCACCACATTCCTTCTTCCCCTCAACTCTGCAACGGCTTCAGTGACCCTCTGCCTTTTACTCAAGCTCTGGGGATATCCCAGGAACATAGCCAGAAATGAAAGCAGATATAGGATATTAACGCAGACTTTAGGCAACATTCATCCCATTCATGTGAGAAGTACTGTAAAAGTATGAAGCTGGGAACAGGACAACCTTGCCCTTTCTGAGACGCTAATCCACATTTCTATGTTGAGAGAGAGATTCGGAAGAGAGTGTCTACTTCTAAGAGAAACTAGAGAGTCTTTCCCATGGACAACTTTGTGCCCTTCACATTTTTACCCTTTGCCTCAACAGGCTGGGTGCTCTGAATTGCTCAACCTCCATTTTAAAAAAACACGAGTACATTAAATTAATATAGCAAAAGTGTTGCAAAACCTCTACATTCCTGCATGAGCTCTCACAAAACCTCATAGGCAACATCATTGACATCTTGATAGGTTTGATAAATGTGCAAGATTTAGACAACTAAAAATGAATATGTTTCTCCCCACCACCACCCCTACAGTGCTTGAATAGGAGCCAGTCCCTAAATTAGACCCAGGTCACCTTTCATTCCTTCCAATTCAATACTCAATGGATTAAAAAGAATGCTGGGACAACTCCTCCAAAATATGCATGTGGTTAAATCTATTCATAAAAGGCATCTGGAAGGCTTTCTCATTAACAGAGACTGTAGTTGCTTTCAAACTTTCACACAAGGAGACAGCATGACAAACCAATTTACATTAATTTTCAAAACCTTAGCCTGATTCTTTAGAAACAACAGTACATGAATGGGCTATTATGACTTCTGCATGGAGGAAGGAATTCAGATCTCTTTAGCCCATAATCATACCACTCCTCAAATAGTATCTACATATGATGCAAGGTCTTTGATGAACAGGTCTCTCGGATAAATATAAATTCTGTATGTAATGGTGACTTTTGAATATTTTCAGTCAAGGTTATATTGGCATTATAAAGCAAATCACAGCTTTACAGGTAGTCCTCATTCAATGACCACTGGTTTAACAACTGTCCAAATTTATGGTAACACCAAATAATGAGATGTGACCAGTCTATGTAGTGCAGCTGTCATAGGGTCCCCCATGTTCATATGATCACAATTTGGGCGCTTGGCAACCAGTTGACAATTACAATAATTGCAGTATCCTGCGGTCATGTGATCTCTATTTGCAACCTTCATTGCCAGCTTCTGCAAAATCAATTGGGAAGCCAGCAGGAGGTCAGCAATCATGTGACATCACACAGGATTCTAAGTTAACAATAGCAGCAGCAGCAACTGTCACAACTGCCATGATAAATCGGTAGGGTGTCACTTAGCATGGAATTGTTGGTTCCAATTATCATCACAAAGTAAGGATTACTTGTATATCCATATTGCAGATATAGCAAGAGAAACACTGCAACACATCAGCAGCAATGGGTTTCAAGGGTACCAGATGAATTCAGAGTGAAGAGGAGATTCAAGCAGAGGCTTTGTGGCCTTCAGCTATTCCCCTATTCTCATTAGTTGAGGGCAGCAATAACAACAACAAAAAACAGACAGCCTTATCTGCATTTGTTTATTTTAGCTTTTTAAAATTCCACTCTTCAAAAGACTTCCTGGATTGTTTTGCAATGTACATGAGAACCCAACCAAGGGCCTCAGTATCTTGACTCAGTCTAAGACAGGGTTTTTCATTTGTATTATGAGCTGAATGGAGTCTTTGCAATATTATTACAATTGCATGGGATTAATTAGAACCCGGGTTATCCATACGAATAGTCTAAGACAGAAAATCAGAAGAAGCAACTAATATACTGAATTATGAACATTCAAATATGTCACAAATTCTACATCTGTCTTTATCTGATTTTGCTTCCTGAAAGCAATTAATTTAGGGATAATGTACTTTTTAATCAGGCCATATAAATGCTATGTACCCTATAAACCCTCATCCACTTGAAGAGGCATATAGATAGATAGATAGATGATAGATAGATAGATAGATAGATAGATAGATAGATAGATGATAGATAGATAGATAGATAGATAGATAGATAGATAGATAGATAGATAGGTAGATGATAGATAAATAGATAAATAGATAAATATGTTGTATTTGTGCTGATAAATAAATAAAGTAACAAAGGCAACATTAAGATATAGTTTTCTGCCTGGATGGTCTCTTGGAATGAGCCAAAAGACAGAAAAGGGAAGCAGTGTGTTTCCTCCCATACAGGGGTTGTGACACAATACATATACAAACATACATACATACATACATACATACATACATACATATTAGAAATTCTGATTTATACTCAAACCACCTCTACAACAACTCAGACTTATTATTCTAAAAAGCAGAAATCTTTAGTACAAAATTTTAAAAAATCCATTCACTTGAAACAAATATTTGCAGTTGGTATCTGTTTTTTATTATTTTTTATTTTTAGACAGACAAACAAGGCATAAAACATGAAACCATCTTCCACTACATACAGTGTGTCGATGGTTACAAGGTTTTTGTGCATCCCTTCCATAGTCATCACTTGCAATTTATATAAATCTCATAATATCAAATTGAATATGTTTATACATTATTATCATTATACCTCATTTGTTTGACTATCACTATTATTTCTTCATTTTAAACAAGATATACTAAATATTGGGTTCATTTATATAACAATTCATTACATCATCTTCAATCTATCCAATAATAATATATCTTTATGTTATATTCAGTATCATTCTATTATTCTTGTGTTGATAACATTCGTTAGCATCTTTCATTTCCATGTTTTTTTATCTAACCATTGATAAAATAAATCCCGTGTCTTATAAAATTGTTTATTTTCTTGTTCTCTAATTTCAAATGTCAATTTACTCATTTCAGCACATTCCATTATTTTATGAATACGTTCCTCCTGGCATTTCATTTCAACATCCTAAAACCATCCAGTAATATTACATCTTTATATTATATTCTATGTTTATCTTTGGTTACAAAACGTTTGCGCATCCTCTCCATAGTCCTCACTTACAATTTATATAAAATTTCATATTATCAATCTAGTACATATATATGCATTATTATCATTGTTAATCATTTATTTGACTATAACTATTATTACTTCATTTTATGCATAAAATTCTAAATTTAACTAAATTTAAATTAGTTTTTATTATAGCATTTCATTACATCATCCTGTAGTGCAATTTCTTGCCATTTGTAGTATTTGTGTTCTAATTGCTTTCTTGGTAGATCTTATATAGACTTCTCTTGGCAACTTGTTTTTCATTGCATATCTTAACCCTCCATCTGTTCCTTCCATCAACTTCCCTTTGGTTATCACCGATGCTTCTGCCAAAATCTCTCTCATTACTTCTGCCAAATTTTCTCCCTTTTCTTCTATGTTTTGGAGTCTGAGGTAAAGTTCCAATCTGTCAATCTCCCATTTCAATATTTCACTCCTGTCTTTTCCAACCACACTCAATCTGCTGTCAACATCACCAATTTTCTTGTCTCTTTGTTCATCTTTTTCTTCAATTTTTTGAACTCTATCCTCAAATTTCATCATTTAGTAAATATTCTCAATTTTTTCATCAATTTTTTTCTGTTCTTTGTTCAATATTTCCATTCTCTTTTCAATGCTCTCTGTTCTTACTTGTATTTTTTGAATTTCCTGCATAATCATTTGTAATGTTACTTCCTTTTCTTTTTATTTTGCGCCATTCCTCCAGAGAGTAAACACTGCCATTATATAATCCAAAGCTTTTTTATTAAATTCCAAACATGTTCACTGTATTCTTTCAAGTCAAGGCTTTCTTTCCACTCCAATCCAGCTACTGATAGTATCCCAGAGGAGCACCTGTATAAACAGTCCATGCTTTTCCCGCTATCATTTTCAATAAACAAGCTCAGAAACCTTGAAATGTAAATCAAATGTTCAAAGAAAACAAGAAAAACAATCTTTCCAAGCCTCTAAGTGGCAGTGTTACTTCTTTTCCTCTGCTTTTACTCCCCTCTTTATATTCCAAACTTAAGGAGAAAAGTTCTTAGGGGAAAAAAATCAATAGAGCGTTGAAAAGAGAAAAAGAGAGGAAGTCTTAATCAACAAGTATTAGAAAAAGAAAAATAGAAGAAGAAAATAAAAACTGGTCCAGTTTAAAAAGTAAAAAGCATTTGTAAAAGTTCCATCAAAAAAAAATTAAAGAAAGATAACATACTAAGTTTGACTCAGGCTTAATCCTGCTGCTTAACCTCTTCAGTCTTCGATTTTAACTTTACTTTTGATCTTTTGGGGTGTTCTCTTCTCTAATAACATTTATCTCACCAATTCGACACACTTTCTCTCCCGCTTTTCTTCCGTTCTGGAGCTGTCCCAACTTTCAGCAGCTTCAATGGCTGCTTCTCTGTGGCCGGAAAAAAGAGCTTCTCCTGGATCTACCAGGGACTTTGCGATGTCCCTGGGATCAGCAGGATGTGCCCTTCTCTACGGGATGGTATAGGTCCAAAGGGACCGTCCAGTGGCAGAGATATCGATGGCAATCTTGGAGCTCCAAGATCGCAAGTCGTATCATTGCAACGGCAGCTCCGCCCCCTCCAGTATCAAATCTTCTTGAGTTATTCTGCTTGCCATACATTTCTGTCTATGTTTCTTCTTCCTTTTTCCTTTTCGTTAAAAAAATCAGCATATTGTACTTGTATTTGCAGTTCTGACTAATTGGTATATGTTTGTACAACATCAAATAAATAAAAAATCCTAATAAAACAATAACAGCAAATATCACAGCTTAAAAAGTGCCCAGGGCAAATGTGAAATAGTAAAGGCACAGCTGTTTGCCACAAAAATTACAATTACACACTAATTGTCTAAATAAAATAAAAATATTGCGATACTCTGACCTACTGACCCATTATGAAGCAGATTACATCAAACACAAGTCTCATTCCCACATTACCGTTTATATGTAATACAGCATATTGTAGATCTGTGAGTTCTTTCACTTCCAATGCTAATGCAATACATGGTACAACGTATATTCAGAAATGGCTTCCACACCAAGTAAGTTGTAAGATTCAGCCAAAGATCCTGCTCATTCTTCCACTGAGGAAGTTCTGAATTGTCATTTTACTAGCCATACCCTCATTTCTCCAATTCTTGTTTCTAAAGTGTTTTAAAAAATGTTCTCCTATTTTATGAAGTACTGACATCCAAATTAAGCTCTGAAATGTGGTACTTAGGGCATCCTTTGAAGACTGAGCACTGGCAAGGGCAAGCTGTTCAGAAATTTAATTAATATGTTACACCATTATTTTCAATTCCAGTGCAAAGTGCTGTTTCCTAATTAAAAGTTTAAACTGTTGGGGCCAGGTTATTTCACCTGCATCGATCTACCTATTTTATGTCCAGATCCTACTTTCTTTTCCTCACCTGAGGAGACTTATACCATAGAATGCATCACCTCCTGGATTCACCAGGGATGAATGACTTACACCAGGGGTGTCAAACTCAAGGCCTGGGAGCCGGAGCCGGCAGAGTGCTTAGATCTTGTCCCTGGGGCCACCCTGGAAACAGCAAAGAACCGGCCCTCGGTGCTTCTGATAGCAAAAATGGAGCTTGCGAGGATACACATGCTCCCCTGAGTTCCGTTTTTGCTGGCAGAGGGTTGCAGGAGGCCATCCCAGCTGAAAATGGAGCTCGTGAAGGCTGTGTGTGTGTGGGTCCCCTCCCCGAACTCTGTTTTTACTGGCAGAGGGTTGCAGGAGACCGTCCCAGATGAAAATGGAGCTTGGGAACCTGTTTACGCTGGCAGAGTGCTCGGGCCACCACAGGCGCCCCCCAACACAAGTGATGTCATGCTGGCCATGCCCACCCTGACCTTGCTCACCCTGGCTCCCTGAGGTCAAACACAAGCCTGATGTGACCCTCAATGAAATCAAGTTTGACACCCCTGCCTTACACCATGGATATCAGCTTTGAATAAAACCCAAAAGTGCAAATCCATGTATTCTTTAAATATTTCTTCAGAATATCCTAAACAAGTTCTATGTATGTGACCATTAAGATTCAGCACCAACTTCAATGTCTGTCAGAGTTCCAAGAGGAATTATGATTTTTAATATTGAAGGCAGTTTTAACTTTTTTTAGTGTTTAATATTTTTAATATTTAAGTTTTATTTTTAAATAAATTTTATTTTAAACCACATATTGAGAAAAATGCCTTTAAAAGCAGATTAGAAGGATTTCAAATAAACATTGTTATGTACTGTTAGTACAGCAATCTGCTTCATGCTTTCAGAACTGAAAGGTGAATTAATTATAAACAGGCGTTAATGACAAGAAAATTTAAAAGTGGTGGTACGCTGAGCCATTTGTCAGGGCATGCGAGGCGTTGTGCTGTCAGCTGGCCAGCGCTCATATGCGTGCTGGCCAGCTGACTTTGGCCTTCTTTTGAGGCCATTTTTCACCCTTCCTTGAAGCTTCCAGAGTGCAAAAAAACGGCCCTACAGGCAAACCAGAAGTTTGGGAATGTACTTCCGGTTTGCTCATAGGTCCAGTTTTAGCCCTTCAGAGCGTTCAGGACCCTTCAGGAGGCTTCTCTGAAGGCTCCTGGGGGCAAAAAACGACCCTATCTGGTTTGCTCATAGTGTTAAAACCGGCCCTACGAGCAACCCGGAAGTCCATTCCTGAACTTCCGGTTTGCTTGTAGGGTCAGTTTTTTGTGCTCCAGAGGGCCTCCAGAGAGGTGGGAGAGGCTGTTTTCATCCTCCCCAGGCTCCTATAAAGCCTCTGGAGCCTGGGGAGGGTGAAAAAAGCACACCAAAAATGGGGAGGGGCAGCGCGTATGCATGTGCCTACGCACGCTGGGGTCATGCGCATAGCATTATGGCTGTGGCACACCCGCGCACGACCCCCCCAGTGCTCCCCCCACTTTTGGCACGCGAGTCAAAAAAGATTCGCCTTCACTGAACTAGAATATAGTATTGTGGGATATTCCAGTTTGTAACTGAAAGCTACTGTGAGTTTTACACAAGGATTGCACTCAATTTCACAGTTCAGCTGGATATCAACACACGCAATGTACAAGCAAACTAATAAGATTACTAATTAAAAGAATCTTGAGTATTAATCAATTCTCAATTTATGTACTAATATATGTACTAATATAAACATGGACACAATCAAGGTTGACTCAGCCTTCTATCCTTCCGAGGTTGGTAAAATGAGGACCCAGATTGTTGGGGGCAATAGGCTGACTGTAAAACGCTTAGCGAGGGCAGTAAAGCACTGTGAAGCGGTATATAAGTCTAAGTGCTATTGGTAAGTGCTATTGGTAAGTACATATATTCTTCAAGAGGGGTTTCTTCTGCTGCTTCTGAAATACCCTTTACCAACCATAAATTCTCTGAAGTTTTCTAAAGTCATATCTAGTGCTAGCAAAACTGCATTTATCATGGACAATCGAAGAGTTCAGACAATCTAGTATTTTTTGATTTCCTGGATAATATACACACAGTGTATATTTATTTATGCCAGTCCAGCTAAATATATGTGCAATACAACTTAAAGAGGCTAATAATTAGGCCAAATGAAAAATCAAAATGGATTTTTTTCACTAATCTGCATGGAGCAAAATCCAGCATGAACTACCCCAATATAAATCTCAATGACAGAAACTACTTGTTTCATATATGATTCCTATTATCTTTTCTCCCCCACTGCCACTTCTTTCTGATACTCAAAATTCCATTTTACCTCAGGTCATGAAATAATTGTTTTTAAATACTTTAAATGCATTTAATATAGAGCAATGCAGTATCATATATAATCAAATCAAAAGTCCAAATGAATTCACAAAGGATGGAGGCTAGAAACAGAAGGCAAATATAAAGTCAGTCAATTATGTTGCTATGATGAAAGATAATTTGCTTTTTAATGAGAAGAAGTATACTGTGTGCATTCTTCCACGTTCGGGGATACTGCAAGTATTGTAGATGAACGTGCATATGTTTGGCTTCCATACAACAATAGCTAGTTCACACACTACACTATACTAAATCAAAAGGACTAGAAAACCTTCAAGGTCCCTTCCAGCTCTATTCTGATTTGTTTGATTTGAAAATGATCCAATTAAGGCTAGATGCAATCCATGCAAATTCATCTAATAACCAATGGTGTATCATCTTGCAAGTTCCATGAAGCAGTTCAAGCTATTTTCAGAAAAGAAAGGGGCAGGAATTCAAATTTGCTCTTAGTTGGCAAGTATTTGCTGGCCTTACCTTATAGACATCTCCATAGGTGCCACTCCCCACTCTCTGGATGACCTCATAATCTTGCTGTGGATTCCGCCGCATAATATCTCCACTTGGGCGGGTTAGAGGATCCATAATCTGCTAATACACTCTCCCCTTCCCCACAGGGGGGGAACAGGAATGATGCACAGTTGCCTCTGCCTCAAGCACTGAAGCCGGGTAAACGGTGTCCTTAAAATCTTAGTGGAACTGTCTGCTGGCAGGAACACATGGCTTTGATCCACTTTTGTTGGGCCTAATAAAAAAAAGAAAGAAATAGGATGAGGTTTTTATTTCAAACAGAAGCAGAGACAGCTAAAGACACTTTGGGACCAAAAGAAGGCAAATGGAATTTTTCTTCTGGTTAATGAATAGAAAGCGGCATGGTTGCTCAGCGGTTAAGATGCTGGGCTTGTCAGCTGGAAAGCTGGCAGCCCATGTTTGAGATCCAAGTGCCATGTGACAGGGTGAGTTCCCGTCCTCACCCCAGCTCCTGCCAACCTAGCAATTCGAAAGCATGTAAATGCGAGTACATAAATAGGTACCACTTTGGTAGAATGGTAACAGCTTTCTGTGACGTCATGCTGGCCACATTACTGTAGAAGTGCTGGCTCAATGGCCTTGAAATAGAGATGAGCATCAGCCCCTATAGTCAGCGGACTATGACTAGCGGAGTAAAATCCACAAGGATTCCTTTAGCTTTTTTACTTTAATGAATAGGGGATACAAATGTGATGCTGTTGTCCAATGCCCATTCAGTTCAATAAGTCTAAGCTGGGAAATAGCCTGCCATCTTCAAGCCTGATGCACCTATGGAGAATTCAACCTAGAAATAAGAAGAAATTTCTGAAAGAGAGAACAATTAATCGATGGAATAGTTTGCCTCCTGGAGTTGTGGGGCTCCATTATTGGGGGGTTTTCAGAAATAGATTGGGCAACCATTTGACCAAGATGGTATAAGGTTTCCTGCCTTGAGCAGGGGGTTGGACTAGAAAACCTCTGAAGGTCCCTTCCCGCCCTATGATTCTATGTTCATCACATCATAGTTGTATTTCCACCATGCCACAAAAACAACCTCGACAATCCAGCTTTATCAGCCAAATATTAATATTTACCTTTTCAACTCTATACTTCTGGCATTATTGCCCCAAACTGTAGATATCAGGGCTGATACTGAGAGAAAAACTAAGATTAACTTCTGAGTTTGTTGAACTCCCATTTTATTCTTAGTGAAACTCATAGGAATAAGCAAGTTTAGCAGGTCTCTTTCTTCCTAGGCTTCCAAAATGCACTGAAAACGTGGCTTTTCTCCCAAGAAAAGGATGAGGTGACTTCATGTTGGAAGCTTAACTTGGTGGCAGGGTGTTGTCGTTTTTTGCTTTGAATGTTTATGGTTTTTATAGTTTTAATATGGTATTTATGTCATTTTATTAATGTTGTTTTAATTCTTGATTGGGAATTTGGCCAGAATTTGACATAAGATAGGCAGCTATAGCAATTTTTAAAATAAATAAATAAAAATAAAATAAACTCAGTATTACAATTCCAAATATATGTTTCCATCCCAACATTTGCCAGGATAAAAGACATGGAATAGACAGAAGGGATCTATGAAGGGACAATTTGGTGATAAGAGGAATATAATCCTGGCTTGCTGATTTCTCTTTCCAAAACCCATCAGCAATATTGGTCCCAGCTGTGCCAATGTCATTCTGGAGCCCTAACATGCTATTTTCATCAGAATGCAGCAATGGATGCATTTTTGAAACCTCATTTTTAGTATCATTTGATGGGCAATCAACTGCATATGCCACTTAAATATGGATTGGGAAATATGTATTTCTTTAAAGATTCAGAAGAAAATATAGACTTCAGAGTGTCAACAAGAAAAAACAGCCTCCAGGCATTTGTAAGGGAGAAATATAATATAAAACTGCCCAAGAACAACAAATAATATGAATTCCTGCTGAATTCCTTACAAATGTATCTCTCAATCTCTATATTAATAGCATAGGAAAAAAGCTAATAATGGAACGCCATTAATTCCGGTCTATTTTTTGTGGCTCCAAAGAAAAAAACATGTGCCATAAAGATAATCAGTGTCTGCGCCACATAATCCAAATTCTACACTTTATCAAAGTTGAAACAGGATCCTTTGTCATTTGTGACTTAGGCACAATATTATACTATTTTTAATACTTCCAAGAAAAGAAAAAAGATTTTTTTGTGGGGGGGAAACAATTCAACTCTCAATCACTGTATATCAAATGATGTCCCCAACTAACTATACTTGATAATCTACCATGTATATAGCTCAGGGTAAGAAAATGCAAGTATTTGGCTAACACTTACCCACAATATAAAAATAAACCTTAACTACAAGGCAGGGGGCTTCCATAGTGTTTTAAGACTCTCTATTTCTTGTATCCATTCATATTGATTTTAACATTTGCAAGCTACAGCATCATAGCATTTTCTATTAGAATATTTTCAAAAGATGTAAAATCCTCAGCCTGATGGATATTATCTTCATTACCAATATCTGCCGGTAACGTAAATGGAAAGAGTGAATTTAAACATTCCAATCTAAAAATCACTTCTCAATATGCCTTCTAGATCAAAACAGTAACAGTTGCATAAACAAACTCTTAAGGAAAGCCCACCTGCACACCATCCATATTCCACTCCTCAAAAGCCACATTAATAGTGCACTTCTTTGCATATGCTGCAAGGCTGTTTTTTCTCACCAATTCTCTGCAGCTATCTTCCATTTAATTTTTTTTTTGTAGAACTGGATATCATCATTACCATTTCCATATTTAAATCACACACTTAAATAACTATCTATTCAAACAATACTAAACATGAGTTTTCAAAATCTATTGCTCAGTAGGGAAGGATTTCAATTGTAGCATGCAAATATAAATTACAATCCTACTTGGATATCTGGGCATAAATATTTTTGATCCTGCCAGGGAACCTGAACACAGGGAGGAATTATGCAAAAAGGTAACAGTAGTCAAGCTATCTATAATTTCAACATACAAACAGAAGGATAAGAAGCAAAGCTTACAAAGACAGATGTCTAAGACTGATACCCACAGTCCCAACAGCCAACAGTTTTCAGAAACAAAAGAATTGGCAAGAGGACAATGCACCAAACAATCTCCTAAAAACCATCCCCCATAATATGCACCATTAAATTTTAGGTTTTTTTCCTCTCCGTTAAGTATTTGCCACATTGCTGAGGCAAGTGAAATTGCAGTTCAGGAATCTATCAAATAAAACTTGCACAGTATCCCGAGCTGAATTGGGCACAATAAGCTAATGTAAGCAACCTAGTTTGCTTAGCGCATTTATGTATACTGCAGCATCCAGCTTTTCATGGAATGGCACGGGATTCCCAGTATGTTTGTTTATAACAGGATCTGCTATCCAGCCTCTGCTAACAAGCCTGCAACAAACACTTCCTTGTCATTCCAGAGTTAATTGATTTAGCATGAATCCCTTTAAAAGGTTACTGTATTTTGTTAGTTATATGAAAGAGAGGCCAAAGATAAAATTGTAAAACAGCGGGCTTTTGACTCAGGAAATTTGCATAACAAGAGTTAGATCTTTTCAAAGCAAGCTTAAAGCTAGAGATGTTGTGAATGACTAGATGATATAGCAGCATCAGAACCAGTTTGAAGATCGTTCCTATGCACAAACCTATCCTGGCAACATTTTTTTCTGTACCATTACTATGATACTACCTTCATATCCTTCCCATCTCATGAGTGCAACAGTCTTAAGTGATCCTTACTTGCACTAGTTTAAAACAGTATCCCTACCCACCCCCAATCCCAGCACTGCCTAAGTAAATATGTAAAATCTGTCAGGCTTTGTCAGACATTGTCTTGGAGAGAAGTCAGATAACGGCAAACAGAAGCAACATAAGGACTGGAATTGAGGACAGCAAATTTCATATATGGTCCTACAGCATCCAAGGTGTGGAAATACCACTTCTGCTGGGGAAAGGCTTCCTGTCAGAAGCTGATGAACGTCTGGTTATTTTTCATTCTTTAAAGTTAGCAATGGGTGCCGAAGGAAGCCACTGGCCTCCTCCACTGTTTCCCTTAGACTTAGAGCAAGGGAGCTTTTCTGGTCACCAAGCCAAGCTGACAAATGAAACGGCTCAAGCCTGATGTCAGGCTTCCTTCAGCCCTCGCAGAAGTCACGAACAAGTCTGATAAAGAGGTGTGCATTTGTCCCAGGTCTGCAGCTCTGCTACCCATGCGTGTATCTAGAGTCATGCAACATGCAAAACTAGAATGCAGTTGACTAGTTTCTGTTCCTGTCTATTGCACCAACCTAGTCAGCCAATATAGTTACTTTACTGAACACTTCTTCTCTGCAAAGTTGGGTAAACACTACGGCTCACTTAACCATGGTTTGCCTTGTGCAAGTACAGCCTGCATCTTACGCAGTAGAGAGATTTATTCAGTCTCTGCACAGGGAACTTGGGAGACACTTCCCCGGATTGCCTATCCCCCGACCCTGCAGCCTTCGGCTTCCCCAAGACCCAGGCATTCAATGGCTTCTTCGCCCAAAGGTCCATCACGGGGAGGCCCCTCTCACTCGAGACGGGACACCTCCCTTCTCCTTCAGCCGCGGCCGAAGCGATCGAGGAGGCTCCGCTTAGCCAGCCCGTAACCTCGTGTGCAGGCCCCGATCCCGCGGGGCGTCTCACCGCTTCCAAGCAGAGTCGGGCAGCTCCCTCGGTCGGAGTCGCAGAGTCGGTGGAGGAGGCCCCGCTTTGTCCCACCTCGCTCGGCCGGGCGGAGATCAGCGGAGGCCCGCCGAATTGCTCCGCGGCCGGGCCGCCGCGCCAAGTACGGCCTGGTCGGCTTGGGAAAGAGTTGCTCGGCCTCACCCGCTTCCTAGCGCTCCGCTCGAACCCGCGCCGAGCCGGGCCGCACCAGACAGATGAGCCGCCGCCGTCGTGGCCACCTCCTCCCCGGAGTCCCGCCCTCTCGGTCCCGCCTTCGCGGCGGCAGCGGCAGCAGCAGCGCCACAGAAGGGCCGGGGCCGGGTTAAGCAGAGCGACAGCGCCCCGGCGTGGGTCTTCCGAATGGGTCTGTTTTCCCGACAAACGACCGTCCCAGCCTCAGAGGCCTCGCTTCCAGCACCGCCGCCCGCCTGCCTTTCTTTTCCCTTCGGAAGAAACAGTGACTCACCGGCTCCCTGACGAAATTTCGGCCGAGCTGCTTGAGGTCTGGATGAATGGAGGGAGGTCCTCGCGCTCAGGCTTTAATCCATGTTTATTCTCGGCCTCCACAAACCCCACAAAGAAACGCGTCGTTTACATTTTTCTAGATCAAATCATGCAGAGGAACAGTTGATCTCTCTCTCTCTTCGTGCACGCCCGTTTTCGAGTACGCTGCCCGATCTGCCCGTGGCGATAAAGACAGGCACAAAGGGGTTTCACTGCCATCGAGGTTTTTTTTTTTAATAAATGTATGCATATGTTCGTAATTTTAAAAGATGGGATTCATCAAGCAGCAATACATGCTCAGTAACACACACACCCTCAGCCAGTCACCAATAGGTCCTGCTCTATGTAACAAATATAAGGAAATGTGTCTGTGTAATATACAGAGGGGGGGGGGAGGAAGGAGAGGTTAGATCGAATAATTCAGGGGTGTCCAAACTTGGGAACTTTAAGACTTGTGGACTTCAACTCCCAGAATTCCCTAGCCAGCTATGCTGGCTGGGGAATTCTGGGAGTTGAAGTCCACAAGTCTTAAAAGTTCTCAAGTTTGGACACCCCTGGAATAATTCAAACCATTTTTTAAATGGCAACACTTCATAAATGATCTCAAAAAGGTTTGAGATCTTATTTCAAAAGTATCCTTAAATACAAGCTTAAAAGAGTTACAATTTATAAAAATCCATTGATTGACCTAGAATAATAATAATAATAATAATAATAATAATAATAATAATAATAATAATAATAATAATAATAATAATAATAATAATAATAATAATAATAATAATAATAATAATATATTTATTTATTTCTTAGCCGCACCCTCTCCCGAAGGACTCGGGGCGGCGTACAACGAAACATACGAAATAAATATGTAAACAAAACAAACATATAGCAAAGACATACACTGAAACATACACAAGGAGGAGGTCGATTGATAAAAACAATTAAAATACAGTATATAAAACCCCTAGAAATTAAATATAATTAAAATACCCAGTTAAAAACCCGTCAGGACTATTTCATGGATCCATCCATTTACATTTTTGTGGCAACAATATGGGCTGGGTTTGTATTTGCCCCTTCCTTGTTTTTTAATCCCATTTTTTCAGGCCGCCCTATGGTAGTGAGATTTCTGGTTTAGGTCAGGGCTCTACAACCTTAAAACACTCAAAGAGCCATTTGGACCCATTTCCCACAGAAAAGAAAACACCGGGAGCCACAAAACCTGGATGGGTGTGGCCAACTAAACGTCACTCACTCCCACTCAGTCACATGACACACCCTAGCCACACCTACCCAGCCAGTCATTAGGGCAGAAAACCTGTTGTTAAAAAACATGGGGAGCCACAAAACCCTTTTGACATCTCCTCCCCCCAATCTCTTTCTGTATCTCTCTCTGTGTATCTCCCTCTCTCCCTCTCTCTCTCCCCCTCTGTCTGTTTCTCTCTGTCTCTCTGTCTCTCTCTCCCATCTTTCTAATCTCTTTACTTTTACTTTACTTTTATTTGCGCTTATAGACCGCCCCCTCTCCCAAAAGGGACTCGGGGCGGTGTACAGTCCATACAAGAAATACATCATATAAATAATTAAATAATTGAACCTCTCTCTATGTTTCTCTCTCTCCCCTCTGTATCTTGTTAGATCGGGTAATGGATAGGCACACACAGGCTTAACTGTAACAACAGCTCTTTATTAAGTACAGCAAGTGAGAACAATCCAGAGAAGGTTGAGTCTGACAGCAGCCCTTTTATAGGGAGCTGTCATACCCTTCGACCAATAGGATTAAACCTCTGTTCCCGCCAGAACAGAGGACCTTGGTGGAAATCACTGTAGTTAGAACAAGTATCTAACACAAACACACCCTCTTGGATGGAACAATCCTACTTGTTACGTAGTCACGCAGGTAGGCGGACTTTTGGGTAGCTCTGCCTGACCTGCGCAGTTCAGTAGGAGGGGTTTCCTTGGACAGGTCGGATGGACCTGTTTGCTCTGCAGCTCCACTTGGTAGAAGCTCCTGGAACCTTTCACAGGCTGCGGCCGGAGCTTCTAGAGCCGGTTCACTCGGAGCTCACTGCGGGCCTGCAACATAACCAGATAAGTTTCCCAGTATCCTCGGGCTTGAGCTGGCCGTGGAAGGAGTGAGTGTTTGCTCCGTTTGGGTAGGGCTTTGGCTAACTCGTGCAGGAGTTACCTCTGGTTGTCTAAGAGTGGAGTTGGAGAGGTGGCCACGGAGTTGGTCAATATGTCTTCTCCAATTCCTACCGCCCTCGAGCTCTAGGAGGTAAGAGCGAGGGCCGGTGATGCCTATCACTGTGGCAGGAATCCACAGAGTTCCCCTGGCGTAGTTGTGGACGTATACCGAATCCCCTACACTAAATGTCCGAAACTTGCTTGTGGAGTCTGGGCGATGAGGCAGAATAATTGGGGTGTAGCCAGTCTAAGTGGGACATTAGCCGGTGACCCATGAGAAGCTCGGAGGGGCTTCTCCCTGTAGTGGCATTGGGTGTGATGTGCTGAATTAGCAAATAGTGGTCAACCTGTGTTTGCCAATCTCCCTGGCCCATCCTAGAGTGGGCTTCTTTTGCAGATCTTAACACAGGCTTAACGGTAACAACAGCTCTTTATTAAGTACAACAAGTGAGAACAATCCAGCGAAGGTTGAGTCTGACAGCAGCCTTTTTATAGGGAGCTGTCAGACCCTTCGACCAATAGGATTAAACCTCTGTTCCCGCTGGAATAGAGGACCTTGGTGGAAACCACTGTAGTTAGAGCAAGTATCTAACATATCTCTCCCTCTCTATTTCTTTCTATGTCTCTCTCTCCCTCTCCCCTCTCTGTGAATCCCTCTCTCTGTATCTCTCTATGTCTTTCCCGTCTTTCCCCCTCCCCCCTCTCTGTATGTCTCTGTGTGTCTCTCTATGTCTCTCTCACTATCTCCTCCCTCTTTCTGCATCACTCCCTCTCTATGTGTGTCTCTCTATGTCTCTCTGTCTCTCCTTCTCTCTGATTCTGATATGAGGTGTTGAGCAGGCCATGAGGCACTCTTGCAGTGCATTGTGCAGCACAGTGAACTTTAGTATGCTTCATAATGGGGGAGATGGGATTCCTTCCTCTTGGAGCCCATTACAACACAGAACCACAATGCATCCCTGCCCACTCGCCCCTAGCAACAGAACACAGGTTACAACTCTGAGCCCAAAGCTGCGGGAGGCGAGGGCTGCCAAGTGCAAATGTGGCGCAAAGGCAAGTACTGGGCCATTTCGCTCCTGCACTAAGGCTCCAGCCATCACCTTGCCATATCCTGTCCCCCTCACAGCTCTTCAGCTGAGCGCGGAGGGCTCAAGCTCCAGCCCAATGTGGCAGGAGGCAAAGGCTGCCTTGAGCAAAAATGTGGCATGAAGGCAAGTACAGGGCCGCTTTGCTCCTGCACTAAGGCTCTGGCGACCCTCCTCCGCCCCTCCTCCTCTTGTGATCCCCTGGCTGGCCGTGGTGGAGCCAGGATAGTGTGCATGAGCAGGAAGATCCTCCTCAAGCAAGCGCCTGGGCTCGGCCAAACCTCAGCAAAGGCGCGCAGGGTGGGCAGATTGATCAGCTGTTGAGTGTCTTTGGTAAGGGAACTCCAGCTTTCTCCGAGCCTGACCCCCAGGGTCAGCATGAGAGGTTCAGGGGGCCCAGCCCCCTTTTCCTGCTGCCCCGTGCTTCCTAAAGCTGCGGCTGGGTGCTGCGGCCCATCCCCCTTTCTGTCGTCCCATCCTCCCAGATCCTATTCCCACCCCATCAGTCCTCGTGTTAGTGAGGCCAGCATTGGTCGCAGCTGGGTTGGCACAGTGTCTCGAGGTGGAGAGCAAGTTGCACATCTCTCCAAGCAACCAAGGCACGCTCAGCACCAAGGGCCAGAAGAAACTCTAGCAAGAGATGAGGCACCAGAGATTCAGCCCTGGCCGCTTTGCACCCCTCGCCGTCACAGGTGAGATGTGACTGGGAGGGGAGGGCGAGGGGTGGGGCCAGTCAGTGGTGGGTTCAGTTGACAAGGAGACACAACAGAGGGCCCAAAGAGCCGCATGCGGCTCGGGAGCCGCAGGTTGCCAACACCCAGTTTAGATGAAAAGATGCCTCTTCAATTAAACAATGTAGTGTAGGAATATCCTCAAATACAGGGAGAAAAGCCATCCTATTATGAACTATAACCAAGCAGGCCTAGCCAGAAAGTTGCAAGATTTTTGCCATCTGAATATTACAATATGACTTTCTTAGATTACCTTAGTATACCATTGTATGAAAAGGCTTATGCTTTTGAAGCTCAGCTCTCTTCATCAGCTACACAGAGTAACATAGGGTTAAGGTGATGAGGAAAAGAATATAGGTTGATTATGCAGATACAGGCTACCAATCAGACCAAATACCTTTTCACTTAACGTTTTTTCTTGGCTAGAAAGCCTTTGTTTGTGAGCTCTTTAGAGATTGCATGTAATCTTGTGATGTATGTGAATTCAACTATTTTTTAAAAATAAATGATCTATTAAGAGTTCTGCTTTTCGCTCTCACAGAGAGGGGCTTCTCCTGGTGCCGTCTGCCAGGCAATGCCAGCGGGCGACGCCAAGGAGTAGGGCCTTCTCTGTGATGGGCCCAACCCTCTGGAATGACCTCCCCCCCGACATTAGAACCACCACCGACTTCCGCTCCTTCTGGCAGAAACTAAAGACTCACCTGTTTCGACTGGCTGGCCTGGCATAATTTCAACACCTATCTCCTGGCATTTATATTTTACTGGTTTTTAAGGGTATTATTCTACAGTCTTAATTTTATTGGGTATTGGGATCTTAATGTCTGTTTATTTTAATTATTTATTAGCAATACAGTCCTGCACATCTTTTATCCTCCTCTTATCCATCCATGCATTTTATATTTGTATATATATATTCCCCATGTAGTAATTTTAACTGTTTTAATTGTGTTCTTTGACATGGACTGTACACCGCCCCGAGTCCCTTTTGGGAGAGGGGGCGGTCTATAAGCGCTAATAAATTGAAATTGAAATTGAATTGAATTTTCCAAAACAGTCACTTTGAGGTCTGCATCAATCTAGCCACTGCATGCAGCTGATGAAGTGGGCAGCATCTGTTAGATACCTGTAATCAGTGGTGAAACTTACATTATCTTGCCACCAGTTCTGTGAGCATGGCCTGGTGGTAGGGGGGTCATGTGACTGGGTGGGTGTGACCAACTCCCCCCCCCCACACTTTTAAAAGCATTTTTTCTACCTATTTGCCAGAGCAGGCAGGGAAAAAATGCTTTAAAAAGTGGGGGGTGGGGAAAGGTTCCAACGATCACACAGATCAGCTTTGAGCCGCACATCATTGAAATCTTTTTTTAAAAACTTTTTAAAGCATTTTTTCTACCTCTTTGCCCAAACCAGCAGGAAAAAAATGCTTTAAAAAAAAAAGGGGGTGGGAGGTTCCAATGATCATGCAGCTCACAGCTGATCCACACAATTGTGGGAACCTTCCCCCCCCTTTTATAGTTCTGGCAAATAGATGGATAAAATAGACAAAAATAGATTTTTAAAGCTTTTTTTTACTACCAGTTTGGGTGAACCTTAGCATTTTTTGCTACCAGTTCTAGCAAACTGGTCAAAACCAGTAGCATTTCACCCCTGCCTGTAATGGTATGTGGGAATAGCCTTGGGAGGCAAAGAGCTGCAGATTATATAAGTAAGAGGCTCTGAGTCTGTAGAAGGAATGGGGGCATAGCAAAATGGATGGACCCCCACTCAGTTTCATGGAATGCACAGGTGGGGGGAGGGGGAGATGTATTTTCAGTTTTGCAAGATTCTATCAATGTAACCTTAGAGCTAGTATTTGAGGGAGTGCTTCTTCTCTGGACTATCTCATAAGGTTGACAATAATTTTGCAAGTCTGTAAGTACATCTCTTCCCTCCTCCTTTGCAATCCAAGAAATTAGGGAGGGTCCCTTCTGCTACATACCCATTCAGCTGCCATGGTCTAAACTTTGGTTCTTCCTCTGGTCTTCCAACATTGTTCTCACATATCATTAGACATTATAATATCCACCTCCTGTATTTTTGCCTCCATAGATTAACAAAGCTGTGCTGGCTGGGGAATTCTGGAAGTTGAAGTCTATTCACCTTCAAGCTTCCAAGGTTGAGAAACACTGTTCTATTACATATCTTCATCCCATGCGGTTTAGGGATATATGTTTCAACAATTAAGCCTTAAACCTTCTTAAAAGTTAATTAGAAACCAATGCAATTTTTACAAACTACCATAAGTGTTGAAGGAATTAATTAGAGCTTAAAGAAAACTAATTACTGCAGGACTCCCATCTCTGCCTTTTTAGAAATTTTCCACAAAAGAATTTGATCCCCTATCATTGAAGGCTATGATGCCTTCAAAACTAATTTGTTTTATTATAAATTATTATTGACCTTAGTCGGTGTTTGTATGTGAACATAAATAGAGGCCATTTTCATCTAAGCCCTTTTTTAGGTTGTCATTTACATTAGCACTAGAACTCCTTGGCAATGTAGTATTGCTCTTTGAACATGAGAAAGTGTTGTCTTTCAAAAGATCAAAGAGTCAAGAACTAAACACTTCACTCCTAAAGAATCCAGAAAAAAATAACAAGTCTTCCTGTTGAAGCCACCAGAGAGTAGGATGAGTGGATCTTAACATTCTTCTTCCCACACTTTGGATATGGTCATGTGATCTATTGAGCTTAAGCCATTATAGATTGTTTAGTAGTGAATGACTTATAAGGTTTGTTTGTTTAATGGTTAGGCAGAAAGGTAGGATAAAATGAGCAAAGAAATAAAGCTCATTCTGACTTGCTAATAAACAAACAAACAAACAAATAATAGTAGTTGCCTGAAATTGACTTGACCAAAGAAATAAGAGATTGTAACCCTTTGAAAGAAACTTATGGCCCAACTCCTCTTAAAAAGTATTTTGTGAGACTTCTTACATTTTCCATTAACTCCCACTGTATTATGACCAGGTTTATATATTATGCTAAGCCATTGCTCACTCAACCACAGTTAACTGAATATATCACAAGTGACTGGGTTTACACAGTATGCAAAGCCATTAATTATAATTTGCAAAATGCAATGGTTGGATTCCTACAAGCCAACAAGTCAAAGTGAAACAAACCACTGTCCACCTTGACATGTTATGTGAAACCAACATTGGCAACCTTCCCTTTAAAATAAATGAAACTATACACCTGTAGATTTTCTTGAATTATAAACATTATTAGAATTTTTCCACATCTGGATTCAAAGACTTGGGATGGAAAATAGCATTGATTGCCCTGGTTGATTACTTATGTCACAGAATTGCCTGGGGAAATTATTTCAATTGGTTATCCCCAATGATAATTTCTAGTATAGATCATAGTATCCTTTTGGAACATATGATTAGCATTTGGGGAATTTGTCAGTGCTTTTGAATTTCGTTAACCCAAAAATCTTAAATAGGTGCTTCAGGGGAATTGCTTGGTCATTGGCTTGTGAGTTTTCTCAGAGATCCATAAGGTTTCTGAACATACTATCATCTTCACCGGTGTTTTTCAGTTAGAAACTTTAAGATGTGCAGATTTAACTCCCAAAATTCCCCAGCCAGCATGCTGGGGAGAGGAATTCTGGGAGTTGAAGTGTACACATCTTAAAAGTTGCCAAGGTTTAAAAACACGGAACTACATGCATTGATGATTGGTGTTCTTCCAACAATATAGATCACCTTGCACTAAAATGTGGGAGCGGGAGATGGAAAGAACTTCCCTTAAAAAGTTGTGCTTTTGTTCATGGTCTTACTGCTATATTATACAGTCTCTGATCTGAAAGCCCTTTGTGAAAGTAAAAGATCATGAAACTCCCTGCAACATTATCAATGAATTGGATCCTGCTTAACAGACAGGCATCAACTGTAATCTTCAAGAATAAAAAATATTTGTATGGTCTTCCACCAAGAGCCTTATCCATGGCACTGGTGAACTATTATTATAATGGTAAGTGTGTGTGTGTGTGTGTGTGTGTGTGTGTGTGTAATTATTTCTGCTGACAGGCAGGAGGGAATCAAAGCATTCCAAGCTATTTCTTTTAAATTACTTAGTTATTAATCCCTTGATAAAGACTCCTGTCTTGTTTTCCTAATTTTCTTTGCTCAATTTAGTGATTATTTTTTTATTTCATCATCTAAATTAATGTAATTAAAATAATGTATATTCCTCTCTTCCTCCCTCAGGGTGTTATGATTTTGTGTGCGTGCGTGTGAGTGCATGTGCCTTTGAATCAGTGTTGGGTCTGTCCTGGCAACCGCCTGGATGAGTCTCTGCAATTCAGAAGTGGTTTCCCATTGCCTCCTTCCTAGGGCTGGGAAAGTGGTTGGCCCAAAGTCACCCAGCTGACTTGTGCCTAGCACAGAACTAAGCTCACGTCTCTTCTCGCCTGATGCCTTAACCACTCCACCAAACTGGCTCTCCCATTATACCAGTACATATTCAAAATCACAACCAACAATAAACAATAAAATTATTTAGCCAAGGTTGCGCAGTGGTTAGAGTGCAGTACTGCAGGGTACTTCATCTCACTGTTAACTGCAGTTCGGCAGTTCAAATCTCACCGGCTCAAGGTTCACTCAGCCTTCCATCCTTCCGGGGTGGGTAAAAAGAGGACCCAGATTGTTGGGGGAAATACACTGACTTTGTAAACAACTTACAGAGGGATGTAAAGCATTGTGAAGTGGTATATAGGTCTAAGTACTATTGCTATTGCTAAAATACAGGTAGTCCTCAACTTACAAACAGAATTGAGCCAAACATTTCTGTTGCAAAAGGTGATCATATGACCTTGGGACACAGCAATGGCTATAAGTATCAACCAATGGCCAAGAATCTAAATTTCGATCACATGTTCATGGGGATGCTACAAAAATCGTGTGAAAAATGATCATAAGTCACTTTTTTCAGTGCCATTGTAACTTTGAACGGTCACTCCATGAACTGTTGTGGGCTGAGGACTACCTGTACATGGTGCACAGAATATCTGGGCAGGTTCACAAGCTTCATTAAAAAGAAATGTTTCAATCGCTTCCCTAAATACAAGCAGTGAAGGAACTGTGCATCTTTCAGGAGAAGAAAGGGCCTTCCTGTGCATTGTAACTGCAAGGTAATCTGAAGAGACAGCAAGAATGGTATTGATAGAAAATCTTAATTGTCATAGTGATTCAGACAAGTTTTAGGGTATATTAGTTCTGCCCAATCACACCTTAAGTAAGTTAGGATCAAAATCTTGCTGGATTGAACCAGCATTCAAATTGTGCCTCCCTCTCTTCAAAAAATAGTGGCGGCCAGAGCCATTTGTATAAGAGAGAGACTAACATAAATTCTGTCTTTTCATCTTCACAAAGTATTTGTCTTATTATAGCATTTACAAACAAGTTTCTGAATTTGAAGCACAGCCCTAGTTAGAAAACATGGAAAGAATCAATGAGAGGGAACTACAGGCACCTCTAAACCAGTGGTGCGATTCCAAATCTTTTCCTCAAAATTTGAGGAACTCAAATCAAAGGCCTCGGTGTCAGCGTTGGTGAGCGCTAGTGAGCTGTTTTTTTTACCTCAGATGAGGCGCGGCAATCTGCTCTGCCATGCGAATCAGCTGAGCTAAAAAACAAGGGAATATAGGACAGGAAACGATGGGCGGGCAGGCTGGGCCAGCCAGAGTTAGTATTTGCTGGTTCTCCAAATTACTCAAAATTTCCACTTCGCCCGAACCGGTCCGAACTGGCTGAATACCAGGGATGTGCGGTCAGGGGAGGCAGGGGAGGCAGAGCCTCACTGCTCTCATCATGAAAAAAAAAAGGGAAAAGGGGAAAGGCACACGTGGTCCGATTCCCTGCCTTCCTGAGTCAACATGAAGGGGACCGCGGAGCACACTCTGCCGGCTCGCGCTCCGCGGTCCCCTTCATGTTGACTCAGGAAGGCGGAGAATGGGACCAGGTGTGCAGGAGGCTGAGGCTGCCTCAGCCTCCTGCACACGTGGTCCCATTCCCCGCCTTCCTGATGATGTCACCAGCCTCACCAGTCACAAACCTCACTGCACGTCACTGCTGAATACGTCCTCTGCTCTAAACCAATGGTATGCACTTTGGGATTGGCTGTGGATGAGGTTGATTTTAGAAATATAATTTGTCACTGGAAGCTGTATTGACTAGTTACTGATTTTTCTCCATCTTATTGGAATACAAAGAAAAGCTGGTATTTCCCCTTGTGACTACAGATCTTCTAGGCAGAAACTCTTGTCCAGTTCCTGAGCTAAAAAAGCTACCGTAGTTCTTTCTTATCCCATCGTTTCCTGTTCCTGGAGTTCAACTGCTTCAATGTACGTTGTTTAGACCTCATCTTCTCAATTCCCCCAATCCAAAAGCTGCCAGTTGCAAAATTGCTGACAGGCCAGCATTTAACCTTTGCAAATTCAAAGGGATTTTTCAATAGAATAAAGGAATGGTGACAATGGGAAGCATTTGGGGAAAAAATCAGTGCTTTTGTTTATTTGTTTATTTTGATCTTAGTCAAAGTTTGCATTGCCTCAGTGATTCTGAGGAATTCACAAGAAGGCACAAGAACTATTAAGCAATAAAGCCATACAGCAATAAAGGAAGACCAATAATGGCAAAATCAAGCCACAGCAAACACACACCTCTTCCTTGAAAGGGGCTACACCCATTCCTAGCCAAAGAGCAAGGACTTTGAGGCCTTTCAGAAATGCTAGTAGTGTGGGATCCACTAAGATCTCAGGTGGGAGCAACCTCATTCCAGAAGGTAGCTGCTATGACAGAGGAGGTACATTGCAGGGACCCAATAGATGGTATGGTCAAACGAATCCAGAGCACACCAACTCTACCAGATCAAAGCAGCCAAGCAGGTAGAGATAGGCAGGGCTTAAGCCATGTAAGACTTTATAGCTAGCAACCAAGCACATGAGTTGCATCTGGAAGGAAACTGCCCAGCCCTTGCAATCTGGACCAGTTAAAGCTTCTGGGTGATCTTCAAGGGAAGCTCCATGGAGAATGCATTGCAAGTCAAGTTTGAGGTGACCAGGGCATGAGTGACTATCTGAAGGGCCTTCTGATCGAGGAAGAGGGGCATCTAGGAAACTGGTACACCAGATAAAATAGTACAAAGCTAGAGAACCTCTAGCTAAGATTCTGTGCAGTTCGGAGAACCCCCAAATCCCACTCCTGGCTGGCCCCCCTCACCCCTCCCCTCCCCTTCCAGGAGTTCCCATGTGGCCTGTTTTGGATGCAGGTAGGTGCAGGGCATATGCAGAGGCTTGGGGAGGGTGAAAAATGGGCCTACTGGAAGTTCATGAAGGCCAGAAACCAGGGAGGGCAAAAATGCCTTCCCCCGCCGTGATGCAGGAGGCCTACTAGGCCATGCCTACCATGGCCAAGCCCACACAGCAACCGGGCAGAGAACCCCTTGCTAAAAATTTTGAAGTCCACCCTGGTACAAACCATGGATACTAACACTACCGTTATTTAATTTAAAGTAACAGACTCTTGCAAGTCTGAAAACACATCGCTTCCTCATTGTCTTAACCGTTCAAAAGAAAGAAAAACCTAGAAGGGGATTCCTTCTGGGATGTTTGCCTTGCCCCTATTACTTATGTAGGTTAAGCTGCCTCATATTTGACATTGTCTTGTCTGTAGCTTCTCCTCCTGTGTCTTTGGGATATTCCCAGATCCATCAGATACAGTATATTGGACAAAAATGAGCAATGTTCAATCTTTAAGAAAGTTCTTGAGATTCACTCCAATAAGTCTTATTTTCAATTGCCAAGAGCAATTTTGAAAACAAGGCTTATTATAGAATACATGTAGTCCTCAACTTACAACGGTTCACTTAGTGACCATTCAAAGTTACAACAGCACTGAAAAAGTGATCGATGACTGTTTTTCATACTTATGACCATTGCAGTATCCACATAGTCATGTGATCAAAAATCGGATGCTTAGCAACTTTCGTACTTGTGACGGTTGCAGTGTCCCAGGATCATGTGTTCACTTTTTGTGACCAAAGTCAATTGGGAAGCCAGATTCACTTAACAACCATGCTACTAACTTAACAACTGCAATGATTCACTTAACAACCATGACACAAAAGGTTGTAAAATGGGGTAAAATTAACAAATGTTTTACTTAGCAACAAAAAATTTGGGCTCAATTGTGGTCGTAAGTTGAAGGCTGCCTGTACATTGCCATACCCAAGCAATATAGAGTACACCTCCCACTATTGACTAGTATATACTACCAAATGGAACAGCATAAAACCTTTCATTTCTTTACTGATTCTAATGGCAGAAGCATAGTGTTAGGGAGATGGAAATAACAAAACTCCTTTGATACGTGTGTCATTACATCATATGAACATGGTAGAACATGTGTCACAAGAGATTCATGTTGCTTTTGTGTTTGGTGAAAATTTTAGATCCTGCAGATACCTCTGACTCCTAGGACTTTTTGGAGAAAATGAATTGTGATGTTTGTATTCTCCAAAAAGTGTTTTTAAAAGATCAGTACATATACAATACAATACAATAGCAGAGTTGGAAGGGTCCTTGGAGGTCTTCTAGTCCAACCCACTGCCAAAGTAGGAGACCCTACACCAGGGGTGTCAAATTGTCAGCCCACTGGCCAGATGTGTCATGCCCAGGCCATGCCTACCCCAGCTCTGGGATGGGAAAAAAATTGTGAAACATCATGTGATGGCAATGTGACGCCACGAGTTTTGACACCCGTGCCCTACATCATTTCTGACAAATGGCAGTCCAGTCTCTTCTTGAAACTTTCTAGTAATGAAGCTCCCACAACTTCTGGAGGCAAGCTGTTCCACTGGTTGATTGTTCTTACTGTCAGAAAATTTCTCCCTATTTCTAGGTTGAATCTCTCCTTGATTAGTTTTCACCCATTATTCCTTGTCTGGCCTTCAGGTACCTTGGAAAATAGTTTGAGCCCTTCCTCTCTGTGGAAGCCCCTCAAATACTAGAACACTGCTATTATGTCTCCCCTGGTCCTTCTCTTCACTAGACTAGCTATGCCTAGTTCCTGCAACCGTTCCTCATATGTTTTAGCCTCCAGTCCCCTTATCATCTTGATTGTTCTTCTCTGCACTGTTTCTAGAGTCTCAACATCTTTTTTATAATGTGGTGACCAAAACTGGATGCAATACTCTAGGTGTGGTTTTACTAAGATTTTATAGAGTATTATTAGTACCTCAAGTGATCTTGATTGAATCCCTCTGGCTTTTTTGGCTGCCACTGCATTGTTAGCTCATATTTAATTGGTTGACCACTAAGACTCCAAGATTCCTCTTATAGTCACTGCTATTAAACCTGGTTTCTCTCCATCCATATGTGTACTTTTGTTTTTTCTTGCCTAAGTGTAAGACTTTACTTTTCGCTACATTGAATTTCATTTTGTTAGTTAGGGCTCAGTGTTCAAGTCTGTCAAGATCCATTTGGATCTTCAGCCTATCTTCTAAGGTTTTGGTTCTTCCTGCCAGCTTAGTATCATCTTCAAATTTGGTAAGTTCCCCTTCTATTCCCTCATCTATGAAATTAGACTTTATGCAGATATTGAAGAGCACTGGGACTAAGATGGAACCTTGTGGTGCCCCACTGATTACTTCCCTCCATGTAGACTTAGTCCAGGGTTCAACAACCTGCGACTCTGGAGCCGCATATGGCTCTTTCATCCCTCTGCTGCAGCTCCGTTACCTGTTGCCTCCACAATTGATAGGGCATTCAGTTAGGATAGGTAGAGGAAAAAGGATGCCATGCTAGAAGGAGACACTATGATGGGGGAACCAGACTTCCGGTCAGCTCCAGAATTTAAAGGTGTGGCGGCTTCCATTTAGGACCTTTGTGGCTAAGGTTTGTGGCTAAGGCTAAGGCCCCTGACTTAGATCCATTAAGGACTACTCAGTGATTCCTTTATTTGGAGCTTTTCTTTCAATGGGGACCCTTGCGGTCTTAGTCTGAACTCTGAAGGAACCTTCCTTGACACTCCAGGATTTGGAACATGGGTGCATCCTAGTTGTAATTCTTTTCTCATCTCTGCCTGTACATATAATGTCTCTGCCTATAATTTATATCTGCAAAGCCAGGAATACTGTCCTGGGAGCAAAGCTTCTTCGGGACAATCCAGTCACTGAAATAAACGGGCAACATTCTCAGCTGCTGACAGTCAGGCTTATTCTTCTGTTTTCGCCAGCTCTGCCTGCCCTCTTCGCTGCTTTGTATCCTAATAGTTGTAAACTATTAGGGCGGGGACCTGCGCCTTGGTAATCTCTCGAGGGCTGTCTTCGCACACGGATGGTGCTAGGCACGAAAAAACAATGCAGCCTCCCTCCGTACCCTAGTCCAAAATACAAAATACGAGTGATCGGCCGGGCGGAACAAGCACGTGAGTTTCGCACGTGGCTCCAGACTCTTCCCTCTGCCAGTCCTTAGAGCCCCGGGTCCAAAATAACAGGCGACGCGTCTCGGGCGACGCTTCCCATCTCAGGGTGTGCCCAAATTCCGCCGCACCGGTGGGCAGGCGCATACTGGTGCCGCGCCCCGCGATGCGCGCGTCCTCGTCCGCAGGTGCTCCGCAGCGCTATCAAGTCGTGCGGATGGTGCGCGCCGGGCTGGTTAAGAAGGGAGTGCGGTGTTTTCCGAGCCCCGTCCGGACACGTGTGCGTGGGGAAGCAAGCTCCGGCACGCCGTCGTAGGCTCTCTCTCTCTCTCTTTCTCTCCCTGCGGATCCGCGTTTGCGCCGGACGCGTCTCGGATACTCCCTGCACCCTCCCGCAGGAGATGCTCAGCTGAGAGACGCCTTTCTTAGCCAGGCAGCGGCGGCGGCGGCGGGTGGCGGCGCTTTCCTTCTTCATCTTAGCAACAGCGGCAGCCACCACCGCCGCCGCCTGGAGCCCGGCGGATCCGAGAGGCAGCAGGTAGCCGCCCGGGTGGAGGAACCATGGCCAAGAACCGCAAGGAGAGGAACAGCTGGGGTAGGTGATCAGGACCAGCCCCGGGAGTGGGAGGGCTGGCCTGGCCTGGCTCGGCATCTGGGCTACTTCCATCCGTAACTGATCGAGGGCCTGGGAGCTGCTGGGCGCAGGGCAGAGTCGGCCTTCCCCGCCTCCGCCCGTTGCATGCTCCGCCACGCCTTATCGCCGCGCCGGGACCCTGCCCGGGCTAGGCGAGAGGTGGCGAAGGGTCTCAGACGGCCCCGGCCATCGCTCCTCCCCGGCCACGGGCTGGACTGGGCTGGGACAGAGGAGATTGCTGTGTCTCCGGACCTAACGGATTTCGCTCCTGGCTTTATTTTGCTCCTTGATTACCCTCCGTTTTTTCCTTTGCTCCTTGGGCTTGCCCCTCTCCGGGGGTGGGGGTGGGTGGGCGAAGAGAAGCGGAAGGGAGACAATGGGGCGAATGGTGAAGTGCAGCTCCCGCTCCGTTTCATTGCCACGATCGTCGTCCGCCCTCTTTCCAAACCGCTAGAAGGGGGCGGATAGGGTGGGGTTTGCCTCGCTCTGGTTTTGATGGGTCTGTTCCACCATGGGAGGGTCTCTGAGCCTACGTTCAAAGCTGCTTAGTGGAAAAATAATGTCCCATTCAAGCAGCCCTCCTCCGTAGGGAGACAGCAACCTCTTTTGGGGATCATGGGAAGGGTAGTCCTAGCACATCTGGAGGCACCGGTTTGGGAAAGGGTCATCTAGCCTTCTTGTTTACAAATGGGCACAAAATAATGCAAGTATGGCTGTTATTTATATTATGCCAGTTGCCTTACTGGATTCAGAACCCTTCCTCAAAACAGGAAATTGGAGAGCAAAACCTTACACTTAATTCGGATCAGGAAGCCAGTTTTCCACATCAGGAAGAATTTTTCTTTAGACTGCAGTTTTATATGCTGTGGGGAGAAAGAAGAAAACGAGTAGTTTAATTTATTGGAAGTCGGCAAGGTGTGGCGTGCACACACGTTAAATAGATGTGAGTGAAAACCTAAGCATTTTAGTTAATTTGAATCCTGCCTCTCTTTGGAATTGTTAAAATGGCTAACAAGATACAGGTAATTTTTAAAAGCTCATGTTTTTTTAAAAAATATGTAGGTGATATCCAATGGATAAAGGATAATTCAGAAGATAGGGATGAAAGAGGATAGAAACATAGACTTTAGAGTTTGGATGGATGAAAAAGAAAAGGATTCTTAATGTCAGGAAAATGCACATAAATAGATGGGCAACAGTAGAATATGTAAAAATATTACTAGTGAATTGAGATTGTAATTACTTCCTAAGTGAGTCAGCAATGTGGCATGGTGGCAAAAAAGACTAACATAATTTTGAGTTCCATTATTAGAATTTCCCAGTCATACCAAGTCAAGGTTTCTTTTTTTTATTAGTGAACTGTGGCTGGTTCTGACACCCAATTTTATAGGTTAATAAAAATTCCTAGTGAATTTTTATGGGGAAATGTTAAAGGAGCTGACAGTGTATAACATGAAGAAGAAGCCAGGGATATGAGAGACTCAGCCACTCCCTACCCAGAAGATGCTGGAGTGTTTTTCATTTTTAATATGACTTACTACCATATATTTTATAATGATTGCTTTTATAATTGTTTTATTGATTGTTGCACACTGCCCAGAGTTGCTACATTGTGAGATGGGCGGCCATATAAATGTGATTAATAAGTAAAATAAATGAAGACATGCTCATTCTCTTCAAATATGTGGAAGGCTACCCAGACAGCAGAAACTTTTACATTTAAGTTACATACATACATACATACATACATACATACATACATACATACATACATATATATCTGTTGCACATTAAGGGTGTGTTTGCAAGATACAATAAATCACACAGTACTTAACTGTTCTAACCTATTGTTTTGTGCAAATCTAACCCATATGTTTAGTTGAGGGTTCCATGTTTTGTAGAAATCTGAAAAATTCTGTTATGTCATGGGCTGTCATGGGCTAAGCTCACGTAAATCCAGCCTAAAAGAAATATGTTTCTCTTTAAATTGTTTATAACATTGATTATCAAAGTCTTTCACTGGTATACAGTAAAATGATAAAACCAAAATTAATACCAGAGATATAAAATGAGCAACAGTTTTAACATATGTTTGTTTCATTTGGCTTAGCAGCAGAAAAAGCTAGTACCCTCACTCTGGAAAACCAAAAAGAATTCTGGATCCCTTACAGGTGTTATCTCAAATGATGTATCTTCTACTTCTGGGACAGCAAAGCCCCATTCACAACAGAGTGATCCACTATCTCTGGCATAGTGACCCCTTGGTCATTAGAATTCTGTTTGGGTTAAGGCACCAAGCTAAAAACCAGGAGTCCCACCTTAAGGCATGAAAGCTGGTTGGGTAACTTTAGGCCAATCATTGCTCAGTCGACTCGAGAAGGGTTGGAAATAAATTTGATAAATAAATTCTAGTCCCGCCTTAGGCATGAAAGCTGGCTGGGTGACTGGTCCAGTCATTCTCTCTCAGCCCAATGGAGAAAACAGAAGGAGAAAGGAATATTAGGTATGTCCACTGTCTTGAGCTGTTTTTATAAAATAATAAAGGCAGGATATAAAATACATACATACATACATACATACATACATACATACATACATACATACATACATATATACATACATACATACATGGTTAATCCAATGTGTTACTTCAGGCATTGTGGGCTTTCTCATTAATCTGAATTAGATTTTGGTATCATTGATAGCTACCAGCCTCAATTTTTTTTCATGATATCTCCCAGGGAATTTCATAGGAAAAGCACTGGAGAAAAAATAAAGTCATAAGAGATTCCATATATTTGTCTCTATTTCAAGGAGCATCTGTTTAAGACGAAATTGACCAGAAATATAGAACAGAATAGAATAGAATAGAACAGAACAGAACAGAACAGAATGCTTTATTGGCCAAGTGTGATTGGACACACAAGGAATTTGTCTTTGGTGCCTATGCTCTTAGTGTACATAAGGAGAATAAAATACTTTAGTCAAGAATAACAAGATACAACACTTAGTGATAGTCAAGTGTTTAAGATAACAGGGTTACAATCATAACCATTCTCTGAGATGGTTGTGAACATCACTACTAAAAGGTCAAGAAAAGCAAACCTGACTTGGGCTCCTCTTTTAGACTGACCAAAACGGGTTTAGCCCAATCTGAAGCTAGTTTGAAAATAATCAAGATAATCTGCCTCTCAGCTGCTTCCTCTAAACGAGAAGCCTCTCTCTCTCTCTCTCTCAACTGCCATGGAAAGTTAGAGACAGCAAGCCTATAATTTCACTTCTCAGAGGGGACTCCAATAATTATCTCCTTTAAGAAAGGAGGCATCTTGCTGTTTTAATGTTAACAAAAGCAGATCTGATAATCTCGTAATTTAAAGATACAAACCAGGTTGGAAAGAAGAGAGATTGCTGGGTAAATGCCATTCAGCCGCAGAATCAGTTACTTGCTTTGGTTCTCTCTTGCTAAAAATCAGGAGGGGGAGGTTAGGTGGTCACCTGCTGGAAATATTCTGATTTTAGATTTCCTACTTGTGGTATTTTTATTTACAGCCCATAAACTAGTTAGATATAATGTATACAAATGCAGCTGAAACAACCTTAAATTAAAACTATCTAGAATCAAAAATAAAATAGTAGCATCAACAGAGAAGAAAAGGAAGTTGCATTAACCCCATGGCTAAGAGTATAAAGCATTAATCTGAGCTGCATGAGCCTTCACCTCTGACCCCCACCTCCATTACAGATGTAATTTATTTATTATTACCTTAAATCTGCAGCAGTATTTTAATTAGCAACCTGAACAAATTTAATATGTTAAAATAGGTCTCCTGTGCCTCCCAGGGTCATCTTGTAATCTGCCAAGGAAGCTTTAGCTATGGAGTGTTTAACAGTGGCTCAACAGTTTAACAGGAGGAATTATTATCATTATTATCATTAATTAACTTCATAATGGCCACCCACTCCAACAGAAACTGCATGCATCTACACCTTATATTTGTGGATTTCCTAATAGAGCAAGCATTGAGTTATCTATCACTGTATATGTAAGCAGATGTATATCTCAGATATATTTAACATATTTTTCGGAGTATAAGATGCACCTGTCAGCTTCTGTTTCGCTATTTGCTTTCGGCTGCCATTGAAATGGGGAGGGGGGGCTGGTATTTGGGAGGGGAAGCTTAAGTACAGGAGAGATTGTAAAAAGGGAGTTTTAGTCTCACCGTCTACTGCGCATGCTGGAAATTAGTGCTTGGTGGCGGTCAAGGCCAACCGTCCTGCATACCAATCTGATGATGCTCCTTGAAGATGGAACTCACATGACACCTAAGGGATTTGCAGATTGGACACTGGGATGAGGGTTACCAGGAGGAGGGGGTTTGGTCACATATTGATATGTATGATTTCGCGCGCTTTTGCCTCAGATCTTGCTTTGCTTAGCTGCTATCATAGTAAGTAAAAGTAAAAGTACTCTTAATTCTGCAAAATTGAGTTAAGTGGTTTCTTTTTTGGTTGCTGAGGGAGGCCGGCGTGACAGCACCTTTCCCCCCCTAAAAGAGTGTGGAAATGTTGGTGCGTCTTATACATCGAATACAGCTATTTTTGGCCTCCCGAAGACCCGCCCATGCATCCCATTTTGGTGAAAAATGGGTGAAAACAGTCCGTTTCTCACCAAAGTGGGGGCGTTTTTGCCTTCCCCCACTCCCCAGAAGCACTTTGCAGGCTTCAGCAGGGTTGGGGGAAGGGGAAAATGCCACTGTTTTGGTGAAATACAGGTGAGAAACGGGCCATTTTTGCCTTCCCCCAACCCCCAGAAGCACTCTGCAGGCTTCGGCAGGGCTGGGGGAAGGGGAAAATGCCACTGTTTTGGCGGAAAACGGGGATATTTTTGCCTTCCCTGAGCCCTGCTGAAGCCTGCAGAGTGCTCCTGGGGGCCGGGGAGGACAAAAACTTTTTTTTCCTGATTTACCTCTTTGAAATCTTGGTGTGACTTATAGTCCGAAAAATATGGTATATATCTATGCTATGTTGCTCATCAAAACGAATGATCATCTTCTGGGCTTCTTGTTTTCATCTCCCAGTTTAAACTAAAGCTCTGATATCCACTGGTGATATCTAAGTACTAAACTAGGCCAATCCTTGATGGCTTTCTAGGTCAGCCTGAGGTTGCTGAGTCATTGATTGAGATGCAAACATCACCATGTGTTTGGTACTCATATAACATTTCTTAATAAACGAATAAATAAAAGTCTTGGCTAGCCGGTGTTTGTCTGGTACCAAATCATAACGGGCAACATTTTTGCTCCATGATCATATGTCTTTGAGTTCATCTCATTCCCAACCCATGAGTGAGATCATCTTCAGCCATCCTTAGCGTTAGTGACACTAGTCTTTTCCCCTTTAAGCCCAGATGGCATCAGAGTGATATTTATTACTCATTCCAGAATATACTGCTGTTCTTCCAGTCACTGTTTAACCTAATTTTGCTGCTGTCCTCCTAAAAAGCCAGATATTGTTGTGCTGATAGTCTATTAGAAATGCATAATATCACATGGCAGTCCTGGAAATGCTTTAATTCTATTGGCCTTCCTAATTTAGAAAAAAGCAGAACGATGGAGATAAGTCTGTTCTTCCTTGCCCTGTGCCTCCCAATCCATCGACACACTCATACACGCACACACATATGTATAAAGGAAATAGGAAAGGGATACTAAATGACTCAGCTGCCCTTGTGATTTTGAATTGAATTGAGTACTTTATTTGCCCAAGTATGATTAGACACACAAGGAATTAGTGTCTGATGCAGAACCTCTCAGTATGCACTCAAAGCAACAGAATCATCACCATCATCATACCAATAAAAAGGGGGAGAGTAAAGTATATAATAATGATAAATAATATAGCTTCAGCCATATTACATGGGTAAAGAATCCACTGGAATTGGGTGTCTAAAAAATCAGACAGATGTTTTTTTAAATTAGTGATTGGCAGTATACAGTCTGATTCATCCCATTTCTGATGCACCAGCACTGTGTTTCAGAAATGATTTTTTCCTTCCACTGCCTGGTGATGTTTGTCTATTTATTTATTTATTAAACAAACATATAGCTGCCCGTCTACCAAAGGCACTCTTGTTCAGAAGGGAGAGAATAGCAAAACCAAAGGACTTAACCAATTGCTTCATTTAAGAAACACTGGAGAGACATCATCAGAACAGATCTGTTGGCCAACATGTCAGGACAGAAACAATAGAAATAGGATTAGGATTGGTGATAGGGACAGCAAATGTCATGCCAATATAGACTTCTGCTAGCTCAAGTATAATGACATGGTTTTTGGAAAGACCTTTAGAGTTAAGATATGTTACTGAGGTCTTCCATCAATATTGTCCAGATGTTGTGGGACTACAACTCCCAAGATGCCTAGCCAATATGATCTTATTAAATCAGGAAATGTCTCATATAGATACTGAATATTGATTAATATGACGAATCGGATGCAAAATGGGGGAGTCTCTATGTGTCCATCCATCCATCCATCCATCCATCCATCCATCCATCCATCCATCCATGTCCCTATCAATCCCCCTTCCCATTTTCATAAGTTTTAAATCCTTGTATAATATTCTTTGTACATCAAGAACACTCTCCTCAAGCTCAACCCTTCCAAGACGGAGTGGCTGTGGGTACCAGCCCCCCGGTTCAGCCAATTAATTCCATCATTGGCCATTGGGGGCATTCATCTTGCCCCCGTGGAGCGGGCGCGCAATTTGGGCGTCCTCCTGGATGCCCGGCTGTCCATGGATGACCATGTGACAGCCGTGGCAAGGGGGGCGTTCCACCAGGTTCGCCTGGTGCGCCAATTGCGCCCCCTACTGGACCGGGATGCCTTGCGCACAGTCACTCATGCGCTGGTGACGTCTCGCTTGGACTACTGTAACGCTCTCTACATGGGGCTTCCCTTGAAATGTACCCGGAGGCTGCAGTTGGTCCAGAACGCAGCCGCGCGGGTAATTATGGGGAGTACTAGGTACTCCCATGTGACACCGTTCCTGCGCGAGCTGCACTGGCTTCCTGTGGTCTATCGGGTGCGTTTCAAGGTTTTGATAACTATCTTTAAAGCGCTCCATGGCTTAGGACCTAGTTACTTGCGGGATCGTATTCTGCCCCATACATCCCTGCGACCAATTCGCTTGCACAGAGAGGGGCTCCTCCAGGTGCCGTCCGCTAGACAATGTCGTGGGGCGGCGCCTAGGAGTAGAGCCTTCTCTGTGGCGGGCCCAGCCCTGTGGAATGACCTCCCTCCGGATATTAGGAATACCTCTGACCTCCGCTCCTTCCGTATTAAGCTTAAGACCCACCTATTCCAAGCAGCTGGCCTGGCTCAACTTTGATCTAACCATATCGCTCCTGACGGGTTTTTAACTGGGTATTTTAATTATATTTAATTTCTAGGGGTTTTATATACTGTATTTTAATTGTTTTTATCAATCGACCTCCTCCTTGTGTATGTTTCAGTGTATGTCTTTGCTATATGTTTGTTTTGTTTACATATTTATTTCGTATGTTTCGTTGTACGCCGCCCCGAGTCCTTCGGGAGAGGGTGCGGCTAAGAAATAAATATATTATTATTATTATTATTATTCTCCTAATGTCCCTATCAATCCCCCTTCCCATTTTCATAAGTTTTAAATCCTTGTATAATATTCTTTGTACATCAAGAACACTCTCCTAATGGTAAGATCTATAAAACAGTGGAATAGTCTAAAGTTGTAGGTTCTCCATGCAGGTGCATTAAGAAGAATCTAGATGGACATCGCTTGAGGATGATTTAAATTGATTTTCCTGCACATTGCAGAGAGTTGGTCTGAATTATCCTTGTGGTCCCTTCCAGCTTTACAATTCTATGATTCTGTGATCCAATTCAAAAGATTGATATATGTAATTCATTATTGTCCGTGATCAGAATTTGTACTACATTACTGTAAAGATAGCAGCCGTTCATGAAACCTTTTTGTAAGAGAGAGGAATAGGCAGCAAATGTGGATAGGCAGCAGGTTATGTAGACAAAATGCAATCTTGCATAATGGTGTCTTTAAGGAGTTGGAGGATAAACCAGTCTTGGCATTGTATATAGAGAAACATAGAATCATAAGGCTGGAAGGCATCTTGGAGGTATTCTAGTTCAATCTCCTGCCCAAGGCAGGAGTTCTTATACCATCCTGAACAAATGATTGTCCAAGAATTTGGGAGGTGACCTCTAGGGAAATGGGCAAGAAGTATTATATAAATGAAGAGGACTAAAACATTCCTTAAACCTTTGGAGTAAGGTAATACCACCCAGCTCTGTATTTCAACTCTTGGTGATCCAAGTGATGTTGTGGCCAGTGGCCACCCTTTTACTATGCCTAGAAGCTGTGGGGGCCTGGATGGAGGACAACAGGCTTTGACTGAACCCTGGTAAGACCGAATGGTTTTGGGTTCACAGAGCTCTGGGATCCTCCAGGACTTTGTCATCTTTGACTGTGGATGGAGTGGCACTGCCCCAGAAAGACCTGGTCCACAACTTGGGGATTCTCCTGAACTCGCAACTCCTGTTCAAGGAACAAGTGGTAGTCTTGGCAAGGCGAGCCTTTGCACAACTTCATGTTGTGTGCAGCTGCAGCCTTTCCTGGACCAGCATTCCCTGCCCTCATTCAGTCCGTAGTCACTTCATGAGTGTGGACTACCGTAATGCACTCTACATGGGAGCTACTCTGAAGAGCATTTGGAAGCTACAGCTGGTGCAGAATGTGGTGGTGTGGGTAGTTTTGAGGGCCGCAAGAATGGCCCCTGTGACACCATTGCTCCACGAGCTGTACTGGTTACCAATCCGCTTCCGTGTGCAATTCAAGGTATTGGTGATCACCTTTAAAGCCATTCACGGCATGGGTCCAGGTTGTTTGAGGGACCCTCTCACCCTACTGGGATTGTGTTCTGACCGAGGCTTCCCAAGACCATGAAACAAACTCCTTGTCCCGGCAAAAACCCCTTTTATTAATTTGCTGTGAATTCTGCTCATTCATAGCCGGCAAAGTCTTTCAAAGGAGGATTTATGGTCGCAGACTTTATCTGGTTTGGAGAACTGATAGGCTGATATCTGCAGAACTTGGCAAGGAGTCTCAGAGAGTCACATCCACCTGTGGCCTTATTCCCAAGTCAACCCTTGTTCTTTGGCTATTCCATTCATCTGGCAATTCTGTGCATGTGCACACTGGAATAGGCTCCAGCTGTTCGTTTTCCTCATTGATGTCTGACTCTGAAGGCAGCTGATAACTGACATACAACTCTGGCCCCCTCTCTGCCTCCGACCAGAGCCCTCATCAGAGCCTCTCCCAATCTCCAGGACTGGCCGATGTTCCTCCCCAACCTCCTCACTGTCCACTGGCTGCTGGCGGGCCACAACAGATTGGCCTATACCACTCATATGGGCAGGAGGGCAATGCTGCAGGTCCCGTCAGTCCGAGTATTCTGGCTGGCGGGGTCCAGAAGAAGGGCCTTCTCTGCTATTGGCAAATGCAGATGGTTGATTGGGTAATAACAGATCCCACGATTTGTTTTTAACTTTTTATGTTTCAGATTTTATGTACTGTAACTGTAAGCCGCCCTTTGGTAAGATGGGTGGCCAATCAATCATCTTGATTCACAGGGCTAGAAGAGGAAGAGAATATAGACCCAATCAGCATTGCAAGATTATCTTAATATAGCTTAACTCATTAAAATATAGCTCTAGTCTTCCTGTGGAGTCTATTTCTTGATCTGCTACTTAGTGCTACATCATAGATGGAGATAGGATTTCCTGCATGGTTTTATCTGAGAAGCTCATAGTGCAACAGTGTGTATGCTTACCCGGATAAATATGTATTTTTATGGGTATGTGGGAAATGTTTAGTTAATTTAAAGTAACATGTACAGACTATGATTGAAACCTTACCCTCATGGTGAACTCTTTATGTAATCTTAATGGCATAGTTATTAAGAACTCTTAGTAGTTAGCTGAACTCAGCCAGCTGAAATATGTGAATAATAAATAGCAGCAGTTGCTCGCTTGACAGCCTTGTTGTTTTAAGGCAGTATTTCTCAACCTTGGCAACTTTTAAGATTTGTGCATCTCAACTCCCAGAATTCCCCGGGCAGCCAGGAATTGAAGTCCACATCTCTTAAGAGTTGTTGAGGTTGAGAAATACCCAGTGTTGGAATATATATTTATAGCTCTAGGTTGAGCTGTGGAGTCCTTGGTACTCTCTGAGCCTGACTGTTTTCTTGCAGACGTTTCATTATCAAACTGGGCAACATCATCACTGCTCAATAAGTTCTAGCACTGATGATGTTACCTCGTTTGGTAATGAAATGTCTGCAAGAAAACAGCCAAACTCAGAGAGCACCAAGGACTCTACCAAGGAAATGACTAAGTAGGTTCTGTTTCCACCGTTCTATTCCATGTCTTGAGACAACAAGCAGATCTTCAAAGATTTTTGCAATGTCTTTAGGGTGGGAGCCACATCTATCCCTGGGAGGATACCACCCCAAAGGAAGGCAGCACCACATTTTATCCTCCTTTAGCTACTACGATGGGGGCTGTCAACTCGGCAATTGCTAAGTGAAAGCACAACTGTGTGATTTTACTTCAGTTTGCCTTTGCTTTGCAGATCCGGATTGGTTGTAAACCCCAAAGGTATTTTTTCCAAGAGGCAACTGGACTTTCTGGTTTTTATTTGAAGATGTTTCGCTTCTCGTCCAAGAAGCTTCATCTTCATCATGGTCGTCCCAAACACCTTTGGGACAACCATGACCTGGTTAACTGATTGGTTGTAAAGGTACTTCACCATCGTAACTGTGAACAGTTGCTAAATGAGGTAGTCACTAAACAAGGGCTACCTTTATAGAGGCTATGTTTCTTAAGTCCTGATAGTTCACATTGATTAATTGAAGGGACCTGCAGTGTACCCACTCTACCGATGTGTATTGAATGGGCAGAAACAATCAGAGTTAGCGGTCCTTTAGATAAACTGGTCATAAAGCCTTGGGGGGGGCTATGTAAGTGCAGCATTAACCCCCACCACATAATTAATATTTTATAAACCGCGGTGGCGCAGTAGTTAGAATGCAGTACTGCAGGCTACTTCTGCCTGCCTCCGGCTGCCTGCAATTTGGCAGATTGAATTTCACCACACTCAAGGTTGACTCGGCCTTCCATCCTTCTGAGGTGGGTAAAATGAGGACCTAGATTGTTGGGGGAGATATGCTGACTCTGTAAACCATTTAGAAAGGGCTGTAAAGCATTGTTAAGTGGTATATAAGTCTAAGTGCTATTGCTATAAGTACAATAATAATACAATACAATACAATACAATAGCAGAGTTGGAAGGGACCTTGGAGGTCTTCTAGTCCAACCCCCTGCCTAGGCAGGAAACCCTATACCGTTTCAGACAAATAGCTATCCAACATCTTCTTAAAGACTTCCAGTGTTGGGGCATTCACAACTTCTGGAGGCAAGCTGTTCCACTGATTAATTGTTCTAACTGTCAGGAAATTTCTCCTCAATTCTAAGTTGCTTCTCTCCTTGATTAGTTTCCACCCATTGCTTCTTGTTCTACCCTCAGGTGCCTTGGAGAATAGTTTGACTCCCTCTTCTTTGTGGCAACCCCTGAGATATTGGAACAATGCTCGTAATAGCTGGCAACTAGAATAAGCAGCTGTGACATAATTTTGGTATTTAGCTTTAGCATGCTGATGATAGGATGAAGATTAGATTTGCAAAAACCACGTGCTCTGTTGTTTAATATTAGGAAATGGTTTCTTTTTTACAAACAAAAAATGAAAGTAAAGTATTTGGGGAAGGGGAACTCATCATGCCTCTTTCCCCATCCTGCCCCCTTGGATGTTTTTTAGATCGCATACTAGCAGCCGTAGTTCTAAGGAAGAAATGCTTCTCTTTCTAGCCAGGCATCCAGTGTTAATTCCTTTGAAACAGTTGTCAGGATTAACAGAATTCTTTCCATAGTTCTTATTCCTCCTTCTGCTTCCCCTCCCTTAAACATGCAGCTGGGAAGGGAGAAGGATTTGCTTGCTTTGCACTTAAACAAAAGAGAGAGAGAGAGGAATAAATAGAAGTTAAATTGCACAAATTCTGCATAGCTGAAAAAAAAATTGCAAGTGTGCTGTGATATTCTGTAGGTAACAATGCAGTATAATATTGAAATTTGTAAGAGGTGCCTGGGTGGACAGCATGAATACAAATAGCCCTCAACTTACGACCACAATTGCACCCTAAATTTCTGTTGCTGAACGAGATCTTTGTTAAATGAGTTTTGCCCCATTTTACGAACTTGCTTGCCACAATTGTTAAGTGAATCACTGCAGAGATTAAGTTAGTAACAAGGTTGTTAAGTGAATCTGGCTTCCCCATTGACTTTGCTTGTCAAAAAGTCACCAAAGCTGGTCATATGACCCGGAGACACTGTAACTGTCATAAATATGAGTCAGCTAACAAGCATCTGAATTTTGATCATATGACCGTGGAGATGCAATCATACGTGTGAAAAAAATGGTGATAAATCATTTTCAGTACCATTACAACTTTGAATGGTCACTAAACCAGTTGTTGTAAGTCAAGGACTACCTGTAAAAAGCTCTTCACTCCAGTGCCTTGTTTCCAACCACAGGAATCCATTTTCTTCATAGAAAGGCGGTTTATTGGTATATGACTTCCAGGTTATGGTATTATTAGCTATATTGGTTGGAATATGGAGATTTCATTTTCAGTCGGTGTTTTTCTCTTAAGCAATTCTGAAATGTAAGCTAGTTAATATGCCCACTGTTATGTAGTGTGTGTGTTTGTCTAAGATCCTGTGGGACCTCCAGATCCACTCGGACAAGCAGGTACTGGCCAATAAACCAATTATTGTGATAGTAGACCAGAACAAGGAGACAATGGTGATGATAGATGTAGTAGTGCCAAGTGACAGCAATATCAGGAAGAAGGTGTATGAGAAGCTAGAGAAGTACCAGGGCTTGAAGAAGGAACTAGAAAGAATGTGAAAAATAAAGTCCAAAGTGATCCCAGTGGTGGTACCCTGTTTCCCTGAAAATAAGACCTCCCTGGATAATAAGCCCAATCAGGCTTTTGAGTGCATGCGCTAAAATAAGCCCTCCCTTGAAAATAAGCCCTCCCTGAAAATATTGCAACCCAGCAGCAGCCATGAGGTGACCACGCTCGCTGCCTCCTGTACCTCAAAAATAATAAGACCTCCCTGAAAATAAGGCCAAGCGCTTATTTTGGGGGTCAAAAGAAAATAAGACCCTGTCTTATTTTTGGGGAAACACTGTAGGAGCACTCAGGGCTGTGACTCCTAAGTTGGGAGAGTGATTCCAGCAGCTCCCAGGAATAAGATCAGAAGTCTCTGTCCAGAAGACTGCAGAAGAACAGCTAAATACTGTTAGCCATAAATCTCAGCTAGATCCTGCCTTGCCCAAAGAAAATCCAGGCCAGAAACATAGATTAATGTCTCTTTACTTATGCCTAAACAAGGACAGGCGGCTCAAAGAAAAGAGGCAAGGAGTAACGTGGAATCACTTTATATACAGTTCAGACATATTGTGTTTGGAATGAGTTTTTTCATAGGTTAGCATCATTCGACTCATTTGTGATATAGCACTCGTGCTCAATAACTTTATATATACCATATAATATTTCATAGTATCCCATAATATTCTTAGCTCGATCTGGTTAACGCTCATCATATTTAGTGGTGTGGTTTCTACATTATAACGAGGTACAATGTGTTGGCAAGTTTCTAAGAGTTCAGTCCTTGTCTTTAGCAGATTTGACTTAATTCTTATCAGACTCCACATTCCTCATAGAGAATTTTCTTTGTTACTTCGAAGAACTAGAAATATTAACCAAAGACACTCCTAATTCCCAAAAACATTACTCAAAGAGCCCCCCCTCTTCTGCTCCCATCAATACTGCATAGAACCCTAAAACTCCCAGGCCTCTGGTAAGAAGATCCAAGATTGAGGAAGACACAGATCACCCCGAGAAATGAGATGGAAATTATTTTATATTGACTCCTATATATTTGTGCCTTTGAATCAACATTAACTCCTGGTGATTGTCTGATGGACGCTTCCCTGTAGTTTTTTTCTTGGCAAGGTTTTTCAGAAGTGGTTTGCTTCCTAGGGCAGAGACGGTGTGACTGGTCCAAGGTTGCCAAACTGGCTTCATGCCTATGGCAGGACAAGAACTCATAGGATACATGCATGCATGCATACATATGTACGTACGTATGTACGTACATACATACATACATACATACATACATACATACATACATACATTAATTATTGTATGGCATTGTTACATTGTCCAGCAGACCACAATGCTATTGCAGAGTAGTAGTTGTGGCTGCCAAGGTACCAGGACCTGCCAAGGTTCTATTGTAGGAAACGCTATCACGCTTCCCAAGATGTGCCACAGGTGGGTGAGTTGACTTCATATCAGAAAGAAAAATGAGCAGCTCTTCCTGTAGTGTCATCCAATGCCCCTCCCTCCCTGGAGCCGCCTTGCCATTGGATGCTGCAGCCGGGAAGGTTCAGTTGACAGAAATTTGACTGCCTGCATGGAGCGCTAACTCACTTGCCCACGCTAGTGGGAATTTATCTATCTACTATATCTATATCTACTAGATTTATCTACTTGTATAGAACATACTCTTGAACAGTTATTTGGCTGAGGCGAGTGACAGGAGTTTACCCTGACAGGCTTGAACCGCCAGAGCAGAGACCACCTCCAGTGTCATTAAGCCACTGAGCCACTATGTCTCTTTGGAACTTGGGAAGATAACTATTCAGTGTTTAGACAGTTTTTCATTACACAGTAATCATGTGTTCATATAGCTGCGTGTAAGAGTCTTGTCCCTACAATATCCTAGTGCAGAGCTTTTTAAAATCCTTTTATCTACTGCATTTGCCTGGGATATATTATTTCAGTGTAAACAGCTGGACTGCGTTTGCCAATTTTCCTTGTCGGGCAACATTTGATAGTCTCTTGTTTGGTTGGCATGATTCCCCAGCCAGAACAACGATGCTTCTTTATTTTATTTATCTGACCTGCCAATTTATAGGCAGACTTCCTGAGCAAACCTTGAGGATTTGGTGTTATATGATGAATTTTGTTTGCCTTCTGAAACAAATGTGGGGCAGTGGATTTTGTAGGAGAGAATCTATAGGTGGAAGAGAGTGGCTGCCTCTTCATTTAGCTGCCAGATTTCCCTAGCAGCCATTGGTCTCAGCCCATTTTTAAATGTCTTCTTTCCTGCATCTGAAACAAAAAAATCAGATCCCAAGGCCTCTTTCAGTGATGCAGAGTGCGATGTCTATTGTAGTGGCAAAAGCCGGCTAGAGAATGAAGGTGAAATCTTGGATCACCAACTTCTGAGCATCTTTCTAACTTTTAAATTACCCTGATGTCTTTGCGTGTAAGCACAGAATGTGACTAATGTAACGGAAAACTAGCAAGAGGTATTATTAGACAGTAATATAATCTGTTTCATAAATAAAGTAAAATTCAGCTGCTAGTCTATTCCTGTAATTGTCAGAGGGAAATTTCTTTTTCCCTTGAGGCAGCCAATTGTTAGGAAGGCTTTAAACCTGTCTGGAGGATAGTGGCTAAGCATCTTTTCCTTCCCTCTGCTGTAACCTTTCTACCTGGTGGCCCCCAATGCTCCTGTGATCTGATACGTAAGAACCAGTGGTGGGATTCAGCCAGTTTGCACCTCTTCAGGAAAACCGGTTGTTAACTTTCTGTGCAGTTTGGTGAACTGGTGGTTGGAAGAAATCACTAGGGCAGAGAACCAGTTGTTAAATAATTTGAATCCCACCACTGATAAGAACCCACGTTTGGTAAGTCAATGTACAATTGTCAGGCTTGGAAGCCATCTTTGTATTGGGCCTCGAGCCTGCCACATATTCAAACATATTCTACTGTGGGAAATTGGGAAGGGAGATTGGGAAGGGAGATAGAACAATTAATCAGTGGAACAGCTTGCTTCCAGAAGTTGTGAATGCCCCAACACTGGAAGTCTTTAAGAAGATGTTGGATAGCCATTTGTCTGAAATGGTATAGGGTTTCCTGCCTAGGCAGGGCGTTGGACTAGAAGACCTCCAAGGTCCCTTCCAACTCTACTATTGTATTGTATATTGTATGGAGCATGGGAGATATGTAGCCACAATAACATTCCTTCTCAGAGAGTCAAGGTCGTTTTGTCCCTGCACCTGGACTGACATGGATGGGAGGAATCTTCCTTTGGGGCAGTGGCTGATTGGGGCATGTGATGGACATGAGGGTGCTGGGTCAGGGTCTTGAACTTTCAAATGGGTGTGGAAAACCTGGAAGCTTTCAGAACCACATGGCTTCTTTAATACATTTGAATTTTGAGGAACCTCTAGCCTCGGATTCTTATTTGAATGGAGGATGCTATTTGGAACCCTGACACAATGTTATCTTAAGCCTCTATGTAACCTCATTGGGACGTTGATCAGACAGTGGTTGTCTTAAACACAGGTGGATTTTCGGAAAAAAGCTATGAGTGGAGCTCAGAAGAGGAAGACTCTGGTGGGAAGGCCCACCCCGTACAAGTGCTTATTGTGAAGGATGATCACTCCTTTGAGCTGGACGAAGCTGCTCTCAACCGCATCTTGCTCTCCAAAGCTGTCTGTGATCGGGAGGTGGTGGCTGTGTCCGTGGCTGGGGCTTTTCGGAAGGGAAAATCATTCTTGATGGACTTCATGCTGAGATACATGCACAACATGGTAGGTTTGCACTGGCTGCTGTAGAGTGTGTGGTCTCTCCTTCTTCATGCACAGGAACTTAGTACACGAGCAAGCCTGCAGATGGCAATATACGGTATGTCTGACTTGCTTTCGATGCAATTAAGAAGATGTAATTAAGTAAAGTGCCCTTGAATGCTAGATTTGGCACTTCAGAGATGAATCATGAGAATATCACAAGGGACAAGATGTGTTGTTGCGGGTAGGAAGTGGGATTCGTCTGCCAGAATCCATCCAAACTGGTAGCAAAACTTCATGTTGGGATTCCACATGTTGTGCAACTCAGGATGCAGCACAGCTGCGTATGGCTATTTGTAGGTTTGTCCAAAAGTAATTGGTACATTAAGATTGGGAGAACAATAACCTGCCTAAGTGTAGCCTGTGTCTTAGGTTTGTAGATTTGCATCTGTGATTTCATAACTGAGAATTTCTTCAACCATTTTACATGCAAGTAGAGATAATCCTCTGTAAACTGATGTATCATTTCCTGACATGACCAGCCTGGTGGGGAAATCTGAAAATTCCAATTAAACTTTTTGATTGCCTATTCGCAATATAAAATTTAAGTTCTTCTGTAGTAAAATGCTTCGTCCAAATTGAAATGGCTCATCTTATTTCTCATTCAAATGGACAATCACTGAAAATGCCCAGCTACTAGGTCAGTGATGGCAAACCTTTTAGACAATGAATGTCCAAACTGTGCACATGCCCAAACTGAAAGGTGCGTGTAAACATGTGCCCAAGCGCGAACATGAGTTTGTGCATGTGTGGACATGTGCGCAGACGTGTACGGATGTGCTCAGGCGTATGCACAGCAGAGACCCAGAGAGACGGGGCATCCCAACACCGGCAGCGCAGCAAGAGGTCAGATCTTCTTCTTTCGTGAGCTTCTGTTGCATTGTTTGCAGGGAAACAGAAACTCACGAAAGAAACGCCACGGAGATTTGACCTGGGCCGACGATGCACGTGCCAGCAGAGAGGGTTCTGTGTGCCACCTCTGGCACACGTGCCATAGGTTATTTGGTAATTGTTTGGTTGCTAGCTGTTTGGGGACCATTAATACTAGAAATAAGCTATTGGGATAAAGAAACATGATTTTTCCATGGCTCTAAGGATAATAATTTGCTTGCCGCTTACTTTGCAGGAGTTGGTTGATTGGATTGGGGATTTTAATGAACCACTCACAGGATTTTCTTGGAGAGGTGGATCTGAGCGAGAGACAACTGGCATCCAGATTTGGAGTGAAGTCTTCCTTGTGGACAAACCAGATGGGAACAAGGTTGGCGATTTGTTGCGGATACTCATAACCACTGGCTGGTATCAAACCAGCTGTGATATATTGAATAGGTTATAACGCTGGCTACAGGTAGTCCTCAACTTACAACCACAATTGAGCCCAGAATTTATGTTGCTAAGTGAGAAATTTCTTAAGTGAGTTTTGCTCCATTTTATGACTTTTCCTGTCTCATTTCTTAAGTGAATCACTGCAGCTGTTAAATTACTGACATGGTTGTTAAGTGAATCTGGCTTCCGCATTGACTTTGCTTGTCATAAGGTCGCCATAGATGATCACATCACCCTGGAACACTGTAATCGTTGTAAATATGAATCTGTGGTCAAGCATTTGAATATAAATCATGTGACCCTGGGATGCTGCAACGGTCATAAATGTAAAAAATGGTCATAAGTCACTTTTTTTCAGTGCCGTTGTAGCTTAGAACTGTCACTAAACTAACTGTTGTAAGTCGAGGACTACCTGTATATAGGTAAGACTAGGTCATAGGCAGGCAAAGCACAGTGGGTCATTTCATAGAACACACTAAATTAGAGCTAAATTTTGTTATGGCTTAACATAATGTGTGAACCCAACCATTGGTTTCCATTTGCCTAAACTTGTTTACTATCTAACTATACAAATACAGGTTTTCAGAAAATCAACCTTATTGGCATTATTGGTATCAGTTTACAAACACTTCTATTCTCCACTCTGCTTTATCTTCTATATATATAAAAATGGCTGTTTATGTATGTCCCAGCATAACTCTGGAATGCCTTAAGCAATTTCAACCAAACTTGGTACGCAGATAACTTACTCTCTGGAAACAAATACTGTGAGGGTAAGACACCCGTAACACCTCTCGTGGTGTATGTTTTATTACGATACAGCCTGTTGTGCCTTCAAATGGCTTCTACTGTACTGCCATAAAATGGCTTCTATTGTACAACGCAGTGGAGTTGCTATGGTAATGGCTTCACAGTACTCCACAAGGGGGCTCCCTCTGGTAAATCCAACGTTAGAAATTATGTTTGGTCCAGACATTTTCTCCATATAAATAAATACCTGGACAAGGCCAGGTTATCAGCCAGTTGAACAAATAAATTCTTAAATGAACCGGAGGATATGTAGAGTTGGAGTGGAAAGGAAGAGAAGATTTGAGGATCCAGATCCTGAAATGCATGCAAAGATGAGAGACAACATGTGAAAAAGTAAATGTCAACTGTGTTATATAAAAAAGAATCTTATCATGAGCAGAGCTGAAGTAGGGATGGGAAACAACCTAATAAGGCTATAAACGCTAGTAAATAAATAAATAATAATAAATAAATATTTATTTCTTAGCCGCACCCTCTCCCGAAGGACTCGGGGCGGCGTACAATAAAACATAGGAAATAAATATATAAACAAACATACATATAACAAAAACGTATACCAAGACATATACATATACAAGGAGGAGGTGAGCTGATGAATAAAAAACAATTAAAAACACAATGTTTAAAAACCCCTAAATAATTTAATACAATAAAAATACCCCAAATAAAAACCCGTCAGGAGCGATATAGTTGGATCAAAGTTGAGCCAGGCCAGCTACTTGAAATAGGTGGGTCTTGAGCTTTACACGAAAGGAGCGGAGGTCAGAGGTATTCCTAATATCCGGGGGGAGGTCATTCCACAGGGCTGGGCCCGCCACAGAGAAGGCTCTACTCCTAGGCGCCGCCCCCCGGCACTGCCTGGTGGACGGCACCTGGAGGAGACTCTCTCTGTGCGAGTGGATTGGTCGCAGGGATGTATGGGGCAGAATACAATCCCGCAAGTAACTAGGTCCTGAGCCATGGAGCGCTTTGAAGATCGTTATCAAAACCTTGAAACGCACCCGATAGACCACAGGAAGCCAGTGCAGCTCGCGCAGGAACGGTGTCACATGGGAGTACCTAGTACTCCCCATAATTACCCGCGCGGCTGCGTTCTGGACCAACTGTAGCCTCCGGGTGCATTTCAAGGGAAGCCCCATGTAGAGAGAGTTACAGTAGTCCAAGCGAGACGTCACCAGCGCATGAGTGACCGTGCGTAAGGCGTCCCAGTCCAGTAGGGGGCGCAATTGGCGCACCAGGCGAACCTGGTGGAACGCCCCCCTTGCCACGGCTGTCACATGGTCATCCATGGACAGCCGGGCATCCAGGAGGACGCCCAAATTGCGCGCCCGCTCCACGGGGGCGAGTTGGATGCCCCCGATGGCCAATGATGGAATTAATTGGCTGAACCGGGGAGCTGGTATCCACAGCCACTCCGTCTTGGAGGGGTTGAGTTTGAGTCGGTTGCCATCCATCCAGACCCGTACTGCTTCCACACACCGGGACATCACTTCGACGGCCTCGTTGGGGTGGTTCGGGGTGGAAAAGTACAGCTGAGTATCATCAGCATACAGATGATATCCCACCCCGAAACCACGGATGATCTCACCCAGCGGCTTCATATATGTGTTGAACAGGAGTGGCGAGAGGACCGACCCCTGTGGCACCCCACAAGTAAGGGGGCGTAGGGTCGACCTCTCCTCCCCTGCCAACACAAGAATTTAAAGTAATATGTAGTTTTAATTCAGATCATCATCATAAAGCCCTGTGTGGGAAAAATGTGGGAGGTCCAGAACAGTGTCTCTGAACAAAGGGAGGGGTATCCATAGAAGGAAGAGACCAGCAGCAGCTGAACGGATAAATGTGCAACCTCCGTGGCAGGAACTGCTGGATCTGACAGAAGTTCAATAACTAAAAATGAAACTTGCTCACGGTTGCCTTTATAAGGGATTGAAGGTAGAGTGCATCATCTAATAGAACCCAGAAATCCTTGGCCATTGACACTGGAACCAACTCTCAGTCCAGAAGGAAGAAGGAAGAAAAGCTTAAGGGACAGGAGAGCAGAAATTAAAATTCTAAGAACAGCTGGCCTGCCGTTCCAGAACAGATATCAGCCTTTTGCCACACAAAACAGGAACATCTTAACTATACTGGTCACAAACCCAAAAATATGTTCACCTCCTGGCTAAATTTGCCTTCTCTGATAAGTTCTCCAGAAATGTTACGTTGCATCCACAATGGAAGCTTGCCTTTGGTGCATTTAGAAGACATTGTGTCCTTTAAACCTGCAGTATTAGTTAGACATTTTTTTCCTCTGTAAAGGTACAAACCTTCCTTGGCCAAGAGGCCATTTTGTAATGCCTTCATAAGCTCAGCTTTTGAAGGTTGGCAACTGTTTGATTAACTGAGCCATGGTGGTGCAGTGGTTAGAATGCAGTATTGCAGGCTAATTCTGCCGACTGCCAGCAGTTCGATTCTGAGGGGCTCAAGATTCACTCAACTTTCCACCTTTCTGAGGTCAGTAAAATGAGGAGCCTGTTTGTTGGGGGCAAGATGCTGACTTTGTAAACCAGTTAGAGAAGGCTGTAAAACACTGTGAAGTGGTATATAGATCTAAGTGCTATAGTTATTTTTCCCCCACTGCCCAGACAGTGTTGAAATAGCAAGCCTCTCCTTCCTTCTTCACTGGATCCCATTGATAATGGGAGGAGTATTGCCTCTGTTTAGCCTGAATGGATAACTTGATCTGGGGAGCCACTAGACGTTTTTCTAGCTTTATAGGTGGCATCAGACAGGGGCATCTGCAAAAGGTAGTCAGCAAAGTGGTGGGGGTGACTGGATAGATGACGCTCCACCCCTTTTATGTGCATGGCAGGTATGCACAGCACATTAAAAAGGGGTGGAGCTTTGATTGGCGAGATATTTGCCTTTGCGACCAATCCTGCAGACTTTTTCTGGTCTCTCAAGGCTGATTGATTGTACATTTATTTTATTCACACAGTTGTTTGCTCTTTTTTAAATCAAAAACACCCAGAACTTAATAGTGCAAAGCAAATCCTTAAAAAAGTAGAAGACTGGAAAGAGTTAAAAGGAAAAAAAAGAGAACCATAACAACAATGACAAACACATTAAATGATATCATAGCATGAAGTGAATCAGGAGGTGATTAATTGACACAGAAAGCTAACGAGCCCTGGGGTGGTGCCAGATGTAATAAACCAGGAGGGAATTCTATTATTTAGGCTCCTGTATGAAAAAATATATATTCTCCCTTGAGTTGTCACATGGCAAATCTGGCAAGTGCAGCACCTTTTAGAAAGCCTTTTGTCTTGACTTCAATTTCTAGGCGGGCTCAGAAGGGAAATAATCTATCAGCTATCCAATCCTATGCTACATACATCTTCATATCAGTAGAACAACTTGCCTCCAGAAGTTGTGAATGCTCCAACACTGGAGGTTTTTAAGAAGAGATTGGATAACCACTTGTCTGAACTGTGTAGGGTTTCCTGCCTAAGCAGGGAGTTGACTACAAGACCTCCAAGGTCCCTTCCAACTCTGTTATTCGGTTATTCTGCATATCTTTGCAAAAGGGGATACCAAAAGTTTGGGCCTGGAGGCTCCTTTGCTTGTTCACAAAATGACTGCTCATGGTTGTGATGGCCAATCACAAGACATCCATGTACCAGGTGGTAAATCAACCTTCCAACTCACATATGCTTTCTATCATTCAGGTGGGCCCCCAGACCATGCTTGCAAATAAGTAAGATGCTGAAGGCTAATTTGCTTATTTATTGGATTTCTGTGTCGCCCATCTCACTAATGCAGTGACTCTGGGAAGCTTATAATACAATAAAAGTTAAAAACTGAAAAATGCTTTGTTCTGAAGTAGATCAGCTTTCTATTTATTTTTTTAAACAATAAAAAGAACTTTATTAAAAAGTCAGTTGGACCAGGAAACTAGAAGGCATCCAAAAGGCATATTTTGGGTACCATATTACTTATCCCTACATTAACAATATTGTCAACTTAGCTTAGTAGTGTATTAGTAATCAGCACAGCATTTTTGGAAGAAATGCAATTAATTCACAGTAAAATGCCTTCTGTGTTCACCTCAGCCTATATCCCTGGATGATATAGACTATCTCTAGCCCTCCAAATAAGAGGTGCATAGAAAAACAATAGCATCTTCATTTGTTGCAGACAAAATCTATTGAGAACATTCCTTAAGTGAGTCAGATTTGAAGTTTTTCAGTGCCATAGCACACCTGAAGCCAAAGGCTTTTATTTTTTTAAGCAAATGAAGTGCCTAAGGGCCTCATCTTTTTTTTCCCACATGTTTTTTTTTATTTTTAAACATAAAAGCCAACATTAAAAAATTTTCATCCATTACATACAGCGTGTCGTTTGGATACAAGTGTTTTTGCATCTGTATTTTCAATTACATATACAATCACAGTTTTTCCATCCAATATAGCCAAAAACCTCACTTTCATTGTACAGCATATGTTCAATTGCGCTTAATATTTCTTTCTTTTCAATAAGCTTAATTCTCTTACATTATTGATTGTCTGCTTAACAACAACATACCTTTATGCAATCATTGTCTCATTTTAAATATTTTTACAGTATAAAAGAATTTACCAAGTCTTTATGTTTATATATCTTTCACTACTTTCAACAGGATATCTTTATGGTATGCACTTAGAGTTATATATTGTATTACCAATCTTCTATCAAATGTACATTGGTTCATTTATTATCTTTATCCTTCATTTTATAACAAAAAATTCTAAATTATTCATATATATGTCAGTGTTTCATTGTATTATTGTTAGTCTAACAAGATTATTATGTTTTTGCTTTTCTCCTTCAATTAAAACATTGTATCGTTATTAGTCTATTTAACAACATTATTGTATTCTCTCTTTTCTCCTTCAATTAAAACATAAATAAAACATTTTTCATGTCCAGGTTCTTTTTTCCAGCCACTGATAAAACAAATCCCATATCTTATAAAATTGCTCGTCTTCTTGTTCTCTAATTTCAAATGTCAATTTGCTCATTTCAGCGCACTCCATTATCTTTCGAATAACTTCTTCCTGTTTTGGTATCATTTCATTTTTCCAGTTTTTTGCAAATACGATTCTAGCTGCTGTTAAAACATTTAGAATCAAATATTTTAAGTCTTTGTTGTAAATTTCTGGTATAATTCTAAGGGCCTCATCTTGTATTCTCCTCTCCCTCTCGTCTTTTTACAGGTTGCTGTACTGCTAATGGATACTCAGGGCACCTTCGACAGCCAGTCAACACTGCGGGATTCAGCCACTGTCTTTGCTCTGAGCACCATGATCAGCTCCATCCAGGTAACAGACAATGGCAGGGGAAGTGCCTCTGCAGTGTCAAATGCAGTGACTAATGCAGTGACCTATGATCATTTTTCACGCTTAACAACCATTGGGAGCTATGGGGATGCCCATAGCCGTTTGATCAAAATTCAGACGCTTGGCAAGTGACTCGTATTGAAGACAACTTCAGTGTCCGGGGGTCATCACCTTTTGCGACCTTCTGACAAGCAAAGTCAGTGGGGAAACCAGTTTCACTTAACAAGTGGGTTACTAACTTAACAATTACAGTGATTCACTTAACAATTGTGGCAAGAATGGTCGTAAAACGGGGCAAAATTCACTTAACAAATGTCTCGCTTAGCAACAGAAATTTTGAGCTCAATTGTGGCCCTACGCTGAGGACTACCTGTAGTATCAGTGATGGATATTGACTCTCTAAAGGCCATATAAGAGAGCCAGTTTGGTGCAGAGGTTAAGACATCAGGCTAGAAACCAGGAGAGTGTGAGTTCTAGTCGTGCCTTCGTCACACAAAGCTAGTTGGATGACCTTGTGCCAGTCACTCTCTCTCAGCCCTAGGAAGGAGGCAATGCCAAAACCATTTCTGAAATTTTGCAGAGAAAAACTGCATGCATTTGTCCAGGTACATCAACCTAAGGCTTTCTCTGCTCTTCTACGTGATCCCAGGGTAGGGGAGGCTTCAAGGGGGAAACGTTAAGGCTGCAGTGCTCTTTCTAGCTTATATGGCCTTTACTGTCTTACTAAGCTCGAAACCATTGATTATTTTTAAAAATAGAATAGAATAGAATAACAGAGTTGAAAGGGACCATGAAGGTCTTCTAGTCCAAGCCCCTGCTCAAACCGGAGACTCTACACCATTCCAGACAAATGGTTGTCCAGTCTCTTCTTAAAAACTTCCAGTGTTGGAGCATTCACAACTTCTGGAGGCAAGTTGTTCCACTGGTTAATTGTTCCAACTGTCAGGAAATTTCTCCTTAGTTCTAGGGTTAATTCTCTCTTTGATTAGTTTCACCTATTGCTTCTTGTCTTACCCTCAGGTGCTTTGGAGAATAGCTTGACTCCCCTCTTCTTTATGGAAGCCCCTGAGATATTGGAACACTGCTCTATCATATCACCCCATATCCTTCTTTTCATCAAATGAGACATTAAAGACCTGCTTTTTGCAAAATCCAGTGATATTAGAGTCTTTTCAGTGCAGGAGCCAGAGCATGCAGTGTTTTAATATCTGAATGGAGACACAGGGATGTGTGACTGCAAAATGGTGATGGTGGAACTGCTAAATTGTGATACATTCATAGGAGTGAGCCAAACTATGTGATAAATGGGGTGAGAACAAAACAGTTACACGTTCCCCTAAAAAATTGTTGTTGGCTTCTGATCTGGACTGATAAGGTCTAATTCAGTGTTTCCTAACCTCTGCTCCTTACAATATGTGGACTTCAACTGCCAGAATTCCCAGCCAGCATGTCTTACATGTCTTAAAGTTGTTAAGGTTGGGAGACATTATTCCAAATAGAGACCTCTTTAGGAGTACAACATAGGTAGCAGGAAATAAATTGCATACACAGAGCGTGCAAAGAAGGTAAGAATTTTCACAGCCATTTTTACACAGTTCTGGCTTTGTTTTATACTCAGGTGTACAATTTGTCACAGAATGTACAAGAAGATGACCTTCAGCACTTGCAGGTAACTCTATGCTGCTCACCCATCTCCTGCTCCATCCCTAAGAGTTGGACAGTTCTATTTGCTGTAATTTGCTATAATTTTGTACAGAAGTACTGTTTGTTCTTATGGTACAAAGATATACAATTGTGACTCACCATTATTACTATTTATTCAGCTAGTATTTAATTTGTTTTGATGCTTTCATGTGTTTATTTACTACCATTAGTCTTGCTATTGCTAACAATATCTTTGCGATCAGGCCTGGGAATAGGAATATCCCAAGGATAGATACAGATACAGATTAACAGAGTTAGAAAAGACCTTGTAGGTCATCTAGTCCAACCCCCCGCCCAAGCAGACCCTACGCTGTTTCCGGCAGACGGCAGTCCAGTCTCTTCTTGAAAACTTCCAGTAGTGAAGCTTCCACAACTTCCAAAGGCAACTTCTGTTCCATTGGTTGATTGCTCTCACTGTCAGAAAATTTCTCCTTATTTCCTGGTTGAATCTCTCCTTCTTCAGTTTCCACCCCTTATTCCTTGCCTGGCCTTCAGGTGCTTTGGATAAAGGTTTTAACAATATTTACACATCAGACAAGTTTCTTGTACTTTTAAAGCAGAGTTCGGCCAAATGTTTGACGTATTTAATTTTGTATGCAATCTCCAGCGTTGCCTTTATTGCTGTAAAAGGATAACACAGAAGTCCCAACTTCAGCTTTGTGGTATCTTCATTTTAAAACAATACATTCAAAGGATTCAACCATACTGTAATCTATACACCTTCAGTTTCATACTTAAAGCGCTGTTTTCAATGTTATGGATGAAAACCCTCCAGATAAAGACGATAGCTTTTGTGGGACCTTAAAGGTAACAAATCATTTAACTGTAAAAGTTAAAGACTGGAGTCCATTGACACACTCACATTGACACACTCACATTTGATGTGTCTGATCGAGAGAAGTGTCATCAGCAAAAGCTGATGCCATACTAATTTGACTAAAGTGAGTTAAGGTGCCCGCTCCCCTTGGTGCTCTTTGTGGCATTACTGATTTAACTTATTCTTTAGGGTACAAAAGAGTACAAACGCTCTGAATTAAAAGCAATAGAATCAGTGTAATATTCAGTTCCAATTTAAAAATAAAGCATTGTGGTTAGTGCAATATAAGAAAAACTATTTGTTAACATGCAACTCTTGTTTAAAATCCCCCCCGGGCTTCCTTCTTGTTTCAGCTCTTCACAGAATATGGGAGGCTAGCCATGGAAGAAACATTCCTGAAGCCGTTTCAGGTAAGAAGATAATCAGGAGATTTCCTGTGCAACCTGCGGAAGTTATGTTTTATTACTGAATGGATAATCCTGAGGTTCCACTCAAACAGAAATGGAAACCTCAATACTCTGAAGAGATAAGTCAGTTCTTCAAAATGACCACTTGCCATTGCCTTATGGTACGGCTATATCATTAAGTTGCTATTTAGTGCTGCAGCATTATGCACCAATATTATTCTGGTATTTTGGATTTCTCAGTTCCCATCCAGCACAGGCGTGGACTATGCTCCCATTTCCTGTATAATTCTGAGCTTTGTGGGTATAGATACACCTCAGCATCTGGGATGTGGAAGGAGCCATTTCACACAATTAATTCAACTTGCTGCTTGAAGTATTCCTGGCAGATGGCTATCCAACCTCTGCTTGAATACATCCAGTAAGCTCACACTTTTCTGGATAATTGATTCCACTGTAGAACTGCATTAAACCTGCCATGCCTTAACTTAAGATCATCATTCCATGCCCCGTCCTCTGCAATGACAGACAACAGGTCTTCTTGGTGACAAGCAGTGGCATCTGCACGATCTTGATGCTGCTTGTAGGTGAAAACCACATTGTGAAGTGGCATCCTAAGCTCTGTCTGTTTTGGGTGGGTTGGCAACATCATGACACACAGAAAAGGCCAGGGCTTGCAACATAGTTTATATCAGCCTGTCCCTCTTGCCACTCTGTAAGACGCTCCCTGTGACATCCAGAGCTTCTGCACTGGAGACAGATTCCTTGTGTATCTATTCCTTGTGTGTCTGTCACACTTGGGCAATAAAGCATCCCGTCCCATCCCATCCCATCCCATCCCATCCCATCTCATCTCATCTCATCTCATCTCATCTCATCTCATCTCATCTCATCTCATCCCATCCCATCCCATCCCATCCCATCCCATCCCATCCCATCCCATCCCATCCTATCCTATCCTATCCTATCCTATCCTATCCTTCCAGTCCATAAAAAGCACAGTCCTATCCCCCTCATTCATATTTTCTCAAGGTTCAACATAAATAATTTTCAGTCTCTATCAAAGGACTTCATTTCATTTCATCCCTGATTATCTTTGTTGCTTTGACTTAAATTTTTAAAGTGAGAGGTGCTAATGAGGTAATCAATCAGTCAGTCAATCAATCAACCAATCATTCAAAATGTTTAAGCTGACCAATAGCTGCAGCTTTCTGGGAGCTTTAAAAAAAACACAAACACATAAAAATACATTGGAATTAAAACGTACCCAACAAAATGCCATAAAAAACAAAATAAAGATACTATATAACCATGATGGCAAACCTATAGCACACATGCCACGGGTTGCACACGGAGCCATTTTTTAGCATGTGTGCGCTTGCCAGCCGACTTCGACCTTCTTATGAGGCTGCTTTTCACCTTCCGGAACCTTCAACCTCCTGAAGGCCCCTGAAGGCTCCAGAGGTAAAAAATCGGCCTTACGGACAAACCGGAAGTCACCATTCCCAAACTTTCGGGTTCCCTGTAGGTCCATTTTTCGCCCTCCGGAGGCTGTCGGGGGGGGGGGGGGGAGGCTGTTTTCGCCTTCCCCAGGTGCCTATAAAACCTCTGGAGCCTGGGGAGGGCGAAAAAACCACGCCAAAAGTGGGGGCGGGAGGGCGGTGCTGGTCTGGTGCGCATGCATGCGGGGGGAGGGGTGTGACACGCATAGCATTATGGGTGTAGCATGCCCATGCACGAGCCCCCTGTGCTCCATCCGCTTTTGGCACGGGAGCCAAAAAAGGTTCGCCATCACTGCTATATAACCTAGGTAGCAGCCAATTGGTTATCAAGATCTTTAAACAATATTAATTAATATACAAGTGGAATATGGTTCAAATATAATTCAGTATTTAAGGTGGGATCTGATTAATGCAGAATATGCTGGAATTATAAATTTCCATGATTTCAACACCTTAGTTCTGTTGATTCTGATGTTTCAACTGTTAATTTGTTTAAAAGAACCATAAGTTCAAGTCTGACCTTAGCCATGAAAGCCAACTGGGTGACTTTCATCTCACAAGGCTGTGGGGAAAATAGGAGGAGCAAGATAGGTTGGATATTTTCACCGCCTTGAGTTATTTACAAAAATAAATAAAGTTGTTGTTAGTTGCAAAGTCATGTCCGACCCATCGCGACCCCATGGACAATGTTCCTCCAGGCCTTTCTCTACCATTCTCTGGAGTCCATTTAAGCTCACACTTACTGCTTCAGTGACTCCATCCAGCCACCTCATTCTCTATTTTCCCCTTCTTCTTTTGCCCTCAATCTTTCCCAGCATTTGACTCTTCAGTGAGTCCTTCTTTCTCATCAGGTGGCCAAAGTATTTGAGTTTCATCTTCAGGATCTGGCCTTCTAAGGAGCAGTCAGGGTTGATCTCTAGGACTCACCGGTTTGATCGCTTTGCAGTCCAAGGGACTCACAGGAGTCTTCTCCAGCATAATAGTTCAAAGGCCTCAATTCTTTGGCGCTCAGCCCAACTTTCACAGGCATACATTGCAACTGGAAAAAAGATACCCTTGACTATATGCTGTTTTGTTGGCAGGGTGATGTCTCTGCTTTTTAGTATGCTGTCTAGATTTGCTTAGATGTGATAGGTGGGATATAAATAAAATAAACAATAATAAATTTTCCTTTGAGAAGTATATGGCATCAAAGAGGCCAAATTTTTGTTTCTCTAAAATCCCATATTGGTTGCTTTCAGTAATGAAATTTGAGTGTATATCCAGTTTCCTGGATAGAAAGTTAGTAAATAAGCCCCGTAAATGTTTATAATTTTCAAGAAACAACTTGCTACAAATCAGCTGATTTCTTCAAAATGAAGCAGTTTATTTAAACCTCACATTAAACAGATAAAAACATTGCTGTTCCATACCAAACAAGGCATTTAAATGAATTAAATGTTTTTGTCACTTCTTGTTGTATTCATTTTGTTCTTGGTTTTTATCACATTTATAGTCTCTTATTTTCCTTGTTCGTGACTGGAGCTTTCCCTATGAATTTGCTTACGGGGCTGAAGGTGGAGCCAAATTTTTGGAAAAACGTCTCAAGGTTGGTGTGAACAGTTGCATGTGTTCTTATTTTATTTTCCAGCTTAATGGACACCTGTTAATCAGGAATATAACTGCAGGCCTGACACTCAGAAAATAATAAAATAATCCTCACAGATTAAGGTTATCAAATTAAACTAAATGTAGTTAAGATTAAATCAATTTAGCGTCGTTCTTGCAGGGGGGGAAATCAATCCCAATTTTAAGGTACTGTTGTTAAATTTATGGCAGAAGGCAGCAGAGAGGAAAAGCCTGGTTGACCAATGAGAACATGTGCATCATACTCTTTGTGTGATGTTTACAGCCCCTTAACATGCACTCAATTTTGGTGGCATGACTGGAGGTGGGGGAGTGAATTCCTGCACTTCTGAGATGAAAAGGTATGAGCTTCTTTTTTTTGCAAGCCTAAAATAGGCTTTGTGCATTTAAAAGAAAAAAATGCAGCTTCTCTCAATGGGAATAAAACTGGAGAATCCTAGCCCCATTCCCTCTGACACAGGTTAACCCCCTGATACAGCCTTTGCATCATCTCTTTGCCAATTCCAGACTAATTTTCTCCAGACTACTATATAAGATGCACCCCACCAAAAGAGCGTGGAAATGTTGGTGGGTCTTATACACCTAATACAGCCATTTTTGGCCTCCCGAAGACCCGCCCCCACATCCCATTTTTGCAAAAACCAGATGAAAAGCAGACAGGTTTTTTTTTGCAAAAATGGAGGCATTTTTGCCTTCCCCCCAGTCCCCAGAAGCAATCTGCAGGCTTCAGTTGAAGGCAAAAATGCCCTAGTTTTTGCGAAAAACGTCTTTGGGGGCGTCTTTGCTTTTCCTCAGCCCTGCTGAAGCCTGCAGAGTGCTCCTGGGGGCCGGGAAGGACAAAAACCTTTTTTTCTTACTTACCTCTTCAAAATCTTGGTGCATCTTATAAACCAGTGCGTCTTATAGTCTGAAAAATACGGTAGTTTTTATGTCTGTGGCTCACAGTGAGGAGGGTAGGAGTAGACCATTTTCTTTAGCTAGACCACACAAGGATGATGATGATTTTGACCTCTAAGAAGTCTAGAACTATGCTGGCGAACCTATGGCACGCGTGCCTGAAGTGGCACACGGAACCATGTTGCCTGACATGCGTGACATTGCCCGTTCCTCTTCTGGGTTTATGGCGCATGCGCACGATGATCAGCTGGCCTTTGTGCATGCGGCAGTGCCGGAAACTGGAAGAGCTGGTCTTCCATTTTCCGGCATGAGCATGCGTGCTGGCCAGCTGATCAGTGTGCGCGCATACATGGCAGTAACCAGAAGACTTGTTGGCCAGCAAGAATTTCATTTCCCGACATGCGCATGCCCCCTGGGCAGCTCCTCTTGCTTGTTGTGGCCCAGATGAGCATTCGCCATCACTGGTCTAGAAGATACATCGATTGGTGTGTGATGATCTTGTCAGGTGGACAAGGTTGAATTGTTTTAAGTTTTGGGATGATTAAAATATGAACAATTACATTAAAATATGAACAAGCTACATTAAGTCTTGTGAAAACCGAATGTATTCATTTTGCCATTTTTAAAGCCAAAGAAATCTTAAAAAACAGAAAATCATACTCTTAAAAATTGAAATTTTGCTATCTAATATTATGGCCCAGTTTGTAGATGGCACCGTGGGCTTTGAGGATCTTTTGTCCAAAAGGTGATGCATGAAATAAGAGATGGATAACTTCAGCACTTTTGGGCCAGTAGAAGTGTGACCTGAACCCATATTAATGAACCTGGTTTTCAAAACATACCGTGTATTTCGGAATATAAGATGCACCGGAGTATAAGACGCACCAAGATTTTGAAGAGGCAAATTAAAAGAAAAAGTTTTTGCATTCTGTAAACCTCCCAAAACCGGCCTGTTTTTCGCGAAAATGGGCCTGTTTTTTCTCAAAAAAAGGGGGGGCATGCATAGCCTTTAGGAAACAGCCCGTTTTTTGCTCATTTCTGCCCTTTCCAGTCCCCAGGAGCACTCTGGAAGCCTCCTAAAGGCTATGCACACACATTTTTGCAAAGGGGTCGGGGTTTTGGGAGGCAAAAATGCTGTATTCAGTGTATAAGATGCACCCAGATTTTCACCCTCTTTTTTGAGGGAAAAGGGTGCGTCTTATACTCCGAAAAATACTTCCATTATATGCAACTGTGCAAAAGCACACTAAGTACTTTCTCCAGCTACATAGTGAGAAAGTGAGGATTTCTCCAGCCACATGGCGAGAAGGTGAGGATTTGAGCTGCCTTCCTCAACCAACTTGGAGGAATTTGGGCCTTAAGTGCTGTACATAGGATTTCAGCAGTGGCAGGAGGGATGAACCCAGAGGGAATTTGTCTTCTACTTGAAGATAAATAGAGGCTGGCATTGATTTAAGAAGGTTTTCCAGGGCACAGTTTACAGCAGTATTTTTCAAACTTTATGTGTGTGTGTATATTCTGGCTAAGGAATTCTGGGAATTGGAGTCCACACATCTTAAAGTTGCTAAGTTTGAAAAAGTTTGGCGTACAGGCTACACTTTGGAAGGATCTGCCTATGCTATTTTTGTATACAGGTAGTCCTTGAGTTACAACAGTTCGAAATTACAACATCACTGAAATAAGTGATTTATGACCTTTTTCACACTTACAACCATTGCAGCATCTCCGTGGTCACATGATCAAAATTCCCGTGCTGACTCATATTTATGACGGGTTGCAGTGTTCCGGGATCCTGTGATCATCTTTTGCATGTCACCTTCTGACAAGCAAAGTCAATGGGGAAGCCAGATTCATTTAACAACCATGTTACTAACATAACAAATGCGCTGATTCAGTTAACAACTGTGGCAAGAAAAAACAGACATGGGTCAAAATTCACTTAACAACGTAGCAACATAAATTTTGGGCTCAATTGGGGTCATAAGTCAAGGACTACCCGTACCAAGATGCAACAATGGAATCCCCAGTTATGAACAAGAGATTTGTACTTGTCCTCCTTAAGAAAGAGTAATTGTCGGCTTGTTCCCAGGTTTCTGGAAACCAGCATGAAGAGCTGCAAAATGTGCGGAAGCATATACACTCCTGTTTCACCAACATCTCCTGTTTCCTTTTACCTCATCCGGGTTTGAAAGTAGCTACAAATCCCAATTTTGATGGGAAACTCAGAGGTGAGTTGATTGGCATCAGTAAGAAACTGAGATGGGAGGAAGAGGAGGGAAGGAAGATAGAGGGAAGGAGAAGGAGATGGAAGGGAGAAGGGGAGAAGGAGAGAGGGTAGGAAGGGGAAGAGGAAGGGAGGAGTTAGAGGAGAGGTAAGGGAAGAAGGAAGGGGAATGAGAGAGGAAGGAAGAAAGTAGAGAAGGGAGGGAGGGAGAAAAGGAAGGGAAGAGAAGGTGGTGTCGAAACAGACGAGGGATGGTAAACGAAGCAATCCAAAAGGTATGTTATAACCCTGTAAATGGAGTGACAAATGTATAAGAATGACAAATGTAAAAAAGAATAATAACTATGTCAATGTATACCTATAATTGTATATAGAGAACAAAAAAAAAAAAAACACGAAACCAAGCAGCACAAAAACTGAGGTAGAATTCACAGCTACCAAGTTGGAGGTATTGTATCATAGACAAATTTGAGGCAGGGTTTGCAGAAGTGTGTGTGTGTGTCTATGGCTGTTTTAGGGATAACATTCATTTTCAACCAATCGGAATAGAGCAGGAGGGGACCTTGGAGGTCTTCTAGTCCGACCCCCTGCTCAAGCAGGAGACCCTATACCATTTCGGACAAGTCACTGCCCAGTCTCTTCTAAACCTCCAGTGATGAAGCACCCACAGCTTCTGGCAACAAGCTGTTCCATTGGTTAATTATTCTCATTTCTCAGGAAATTTCTCCTTGGTTTCATGTTGCTTCTCTCCTTGATTAGTTTCCACCCATTGTTTCTTGTCCTACCTACAGTTTTTTTGCTTTGGTAAATAAGTTGAGCCCTCCCTCCTTTTTGTGGCAATCTCTCAAATACTGGAATACTGCTATCATGTCACTCTTAGTCCTTCTTTTCTCTAAACTAGGCAAACCCAAATCCTGCAACTTTCTTCATATGTTTTAGTCTCCAGGCCTTTAATTATCTTTTCCCAAATTTTCCAGCGTTTTTTGCAATGTGGTGCCCAAAATTGGATGCAGTATTCCAGGTGTGGTCTTATTAAGGATTTATAAAGCAGTACTAATACTTCACGTGAATTTGATTGTATGCCTCTGTTTATTGTATTAGCCATTTTGGCTGCTGCCTCACCCTACTGGCTCATATTTAAGTGACTGTCCACTAGGATTCCAAGGTCCCTCTCACAGTTGCTGTTTTGGAGCCAGGTTTTGCCTAATCTGTACTTTCATTCCCAAAAGAGAATGAAACTGACCAGTTATGATTAGACGGACTTCATGTTCTGCAGAAAGGAGATAATGCCTGTCTCCAGATTTTTTTCCTGCTTAATTAATTATACCCATGTGCCTTTTTTCTTAGACAAGATTTATGCATTATTTGTTTATGTATTTAAATTTGCCACCCCTCTCATTGGCCAAAGAGACTCTGGGAGCCTTACAATGTCATAAAAGCATATTTTTAAAAACATTAAAATTAACCCCAAATAAATACAGCTAGTCCTCGACTTACAATCACAAGTGAGCCCAAAATTTCTGTTGCTAAGCAAGAGTTTTGCCCCATTTTATGACTTTTCTTCCCACAGTTGTTAAGTGAATCACTGCAGTTGTTAGTAACGCGGTTGTTAAGCGAATCCAGCTTTCCCGTTGACATTGCAGCCATCATAAATACATGCCAGTTGCTAATTTAGCAATGGTTGTAAGTATGAAAAATGATCATGTCATTTTTTTCAGTGACGTCGTAACTTCAAATGGTCACCAAACAAACAGTTGTAAGTGGAGGACTACCTGTAAAGGTTAAAAACCAAGAGGATGAAGCCATATGTGGGTGGGTTTTTATATCTCACTTGACCAACTATTTCCAGCATAGAGCGCTTCCATATCAGTACCCCATGTCAACCAGAAAAGCCAGGATTTAAGGCACTTTTGAAAGGACTTAAAGGAGATGGATCATACCTCTGGTGGCAGGATGTTCCAGAGGCCACAGCAGAGAAGGCCATTGGGGTCTAAAGGAGGCCTCTTCTGTAGGGGCAGGTGGGGTGAGCCCAGAGGTGGTATTCAGCTGGTTCGGACCGGTTCATTCGAACCGGTAGCAGAAATCGCAGGTGCCCTGCCCACCTGTCCCGGCTCTATGCTATCCTATTTTGGCATGTTTTTGAGTCTGGGCACATGCGCGGAAAGTGCACGTGCGAGCAAAGCACACGTGCAGAAGGCCTGGTGAATGTGCGGAAAGGGTGCGTGCACCCTTGGAGCATATGAGCGCTTGGATGGGCGTCTAACCAGTGATAACAAAACGTGAAACCCACCGCTGGGCGAGCCCATTCCATTGGGGTGAGACAATTCCTCAGATAATTTGTACTCTTCTGATTGCCTGATTGAGAGAAGTTCTCTTTACCCATTCAGATACCTTCAACATGATTAGAGATTATTCCTTAAGGGAAAACTATGACCTCTACACAGAAGAGGAGAACAACTCAGCAGAATCATATTGGGACAAGGTTTATTTTGTGATTGAATTAGGTTTCTGATTGGGCCATTCTAACTGGCCTCTGGGCTCATGGGCATCAAGCCAGGTTTTGCAAAGGCAGTAAATTCTGTTGGCCTAAGAGACACATTTGTTGATAAATATTTTTCACACTAAGGGTTGCAAAGGGGCCCGTCTAGTAATAAAGTGACATTATTGCGAGAGAGATTTCAATGGTTTTTGGAGGAAAATAAAAGTCTGCCAAGTTGTTTGGAGAAATGCTGTGTCTCAGGCTATGCCATGGAAATGTCCAGGGAAGGAGACCTTTGAACTGGTATTTGCTGGTATTGTTCTCTCCTAATTCCCAGTATAACATTAAGATGGACATGGATCTGATAGTTCTAACCCTCCAGGATTAATCTTTAAAGAATTGTGTGATCCTAACAGTCATGGCCATTTCCAGGTAAAAGTTTGGAGACCGATGTAATAGATAGTAGATCATGTCAGAAGGTCCACCAATAAAATACTAGTGAAGACAATCGAGATTAGACAAAAGAAGCATGGTGGCTGGGCTCACCCATTGCATTGGCACTTAGACTTACAGTATGTAGTGCTCCATAGTGCTTTACAGCACTCTCTGGGAGGTTTACAGTGTCAGCATATTGCCCCCATCAATCTGGGTCCCCATTTTGCCAATGTCAGAAGGATGAGTAAACCTTGAGCTGGTCAGGATCGAGCTCCAGTCTACGGTCAGAGTTAGCTTGCAATACTGCATTCTAACCACTGCGCCAACAGGTTCCTCATTAATTAATTAATTAATCCATGATATGACCTGCTTGGTTTTGGTTTTGCTTGTTGAATCAATTTAGCAGTTTTGGTTTGTAAGCCATGGTTAATGGTTTATTTTGAGCTTGGCCATTGTAACTCCTTTACCATGCTGTAGTTTAATTCTAGCACAACGTATGAACCAAGCCAATCTCGCAAATACGTTAATGAACAATTGGTCTTCTGATTGTCCAAACTTCTATTATTATATTGACCATCTGACCATCTTTAGTCAAATGAAGTAGGCAATGTCTGCTACTGTCATCCTGAGCTTTTCATCCCCAATTGGTACTGTGGAAAAGTTCATATATATGACACTGTGTTATATCTGCCTTGATATCTTATTCATGGATAGTAATTAAAAAAATGTCAACAGAAAGTGTCCAAAAGATCCATGTCCTAAGTTAGGAGACAGTATAGAATTTGGTATAGAATTCATTATTTTGGTTTAGATCCTCAATCATTGGTTCACTTTGGAGTCTCCTGAGTTCTTGGGATTTTTAGTATTTGCATTACAAAAGGCACGCTCATCAACAGGGTTCATGTTCCCCTTTCAGAAATAGATGATGATTTCATCAAAAACTTGAAAATCCTGATTCCATGGCTATTGAGCCCCAAGAGCCTGGATGTCAAGGAGATCAATGGAAATAAGATCACCTGCCGAGGCCTTGTGGAATATTTCAAGGTGAGCTGCAAGTACGAAACAGAAGACTTTCTGGCTTAGGGAACCTCCATTTTCTAGGGATCAGTGGCTAAGGTCCCCTGCCATCTCTATGGCAGTGATTGTGAACCTTTTTGTCATTGCATGCCCAAACCCATAATGCAATGCAGGCGCAATACCCCCACGCTCCACCCCCTGCACATGTGTGCATGACCCCCACCCGTGCTTCCCCCCACCCCCTGCACCCTGTTTTGGGCCTAGCAGGAGCCTAATGCCTCCTGGGACCAGAAATGGGGCTTGGGGGGTGCGGTGCATGCATAACTCCCCCCCCCCCCATGTACAGCAGAAACCTGAAAATCAGCTGGCCCGTGGCGCATGCGTGGTAGAGCTGAGCTGGGGCAATGGTGCATGTTCGCCATCACGGCTCTATGGGAACAGATTTCTCCAGAAACAGTTTAGAGCTTAAATTCTGCCAGATGTGCCTGAAGTAGAATTTTACCATCTCTAGTAGCATAGCTAGTAATTAGAACTGCTATGAGTTGCACTTAAATCATCTATAGAAGCCACAGCTTTCCCATTCAATAGCTTAAAAAAAAACAAAGACAGCACTTTAAATATTTATATTTGGACTCACCATTAAAGGCATAGCATCTATCACATAGTAGACATTATATGGTTAATATGGTTAATTAATATTGTGACTCTACTAGGAACTTAGAAACACTTTTGATATAATATATTATGGGCAGGTTTTAAATGAAGTTCCATATATCACTTGGAGTTTTTTTTAACTTGTTTTTCTCCCAGGCCTATATTAAGATCTACCAAGGAGAAGAGCTCCCTCATCCAAAATCAATGTTGCAGGTAATTACTGCATTCTGGGTGCTGGTGGGTGGGTTGGGAACATATGTTTCTATCGGAAGGAGAAAGCATTCCCCCCCCCCTATCAATTCCTATCAATCACGAGAGATGACTTACAGAGAGATGTCCCCTAAAGATGTGCAAGATGCTCAGATCTTACACTTCCCATTAGTTTGGGAAGGGCAGTAAATTAATGGAATTGAATACAGTAATGGGAGAACATCATGGAGAGCATACTATTATGTGCAAATGGGGGTCATAGTGATATCTCTCTTTAGTTAGAAACATGCAAAAACACTCACAATTCAATCTAGTCTTGCTTTCAGAATAAACCGTAAACCAGTTTTCTTGATACTTTGCTAATGTATAAGGGTGTATCCACATGCTTTTTTCAAGAGGCAACTAGACTTTCTGATTTTTGTTGGAAGACGTTTTACTTCTCATCCAAGAAGCTTCTTCAGTTCAGAGCTCAAAAGCACCTTTGGGCCAACCATGACCTGGATGACTGAGAATCTCCATAGACATTTCCCTTATCTCAGTTTTTCTCCCCTTTCCATCAAAATTGCTGAACAGTAAGGAAAAAAGCAGTCCCTGCTTTTATCATCAGCTCCTTAACTGATTGAGGACTAGAGGAGAGATTTTTTGTGTGGAAAGTAGTTAATTAAAGCATCTAATAACCTCTTCCCAGGTTAAATGTGCATTCACTAGGAGAGAAAAGGGATTGTGGATGGAAAAAAAGAGAACTGATTGGAGTCACCCTGAAAGAATTTTTACAAGTAGTAGAGAAACTATTTGTGTACTATTCTGTTGGGTGCTTATTTATATAAGACTTAGATTTATATCCCCTGCCTTTGCTCCAAAAGTTCAAGGCAATGTGCAAAGCATTTCTTCCAAAAAACACTTTCCCCCTTGTGCTGAGTGAGAATGATTCCTCCAGAACCATCCAGGAGTTGACATCGTTTGCTTGATCCTGACTTTAAGCTTCCCCGATGCTTTAGGCAAAAAATGCTTGCAATTAATAAACACACAGAATTTTCCAACTGTTATGGTCAATGGCCTCCTGTTTCCATAGCAACATTTTTTCCTCTTTGTCCCTGTTCCCCTTTCTGCCTTTACAGGCCACTGCAGAAGCAAACAATCTGGCAGCTGTTGCCACTGCAAAAGATACTTACAACAAACGAATGGAAGAGGTAAGGCTTGGATTCTCTCCCATCATTTTTCTAAGGAGCCATAGCTCTTTCACTCCATTTAAAAGCCTTGGGTGATCCGGGGTCTTCTGAAGAGCAGTGTAGTTTCAAAAATATGTGTTCTGGATCTCAGGGGAAGGTCTTTGAGTTTTTACCAGCCCCCAGAATTCATTCGACATTGCTGCCTTATGATCTGGTCACCCTGTCCCTAAAAGTCATCTGAAATCTTGTGAAATAGAATAGAATAGAATAGAATTCTTTATTGGCCAAGTGTGATTGGACACACAAGGAATTTGTCTTTGGTGCATATGCTCTCTGTGTACATAAAAGAAAAGATACATTCGTCATAAATCATAAGGTACAACCCTTAATGATAGTCATAGGGTACAAATAAGCAATCAAATCATACTAGGAAACAATCAATATAAATCGTAAGGATACAAGCAACAAAGTTACAGCCATGCAGTCATAAGTGGGAGGAGATGGGTGATAGGAACGATGAGAAGATTAATAATAATATTAATGCAGGCTTAGTAAATAGTTTGACAGTATTGAGAACTATTTGTTTAGCCAGAGTGATGGCGTTCAGGAAAAAACTGTTCTTGTGTCTAGTTGTTCTGGTGTGCAGTGCTCTAACATTGTTTTGAGGGTAGAAGTTAAAATAATTTATGTCCAGGATGCGAGGGCTCTGTAAATATTTTCATGGCCCTCTTTTTGACTCGTGCAGTGTACAGGTCCTCAACGGAAGGCAGGTTGGTAGTAATTACAATACAATAGCAGAGTTGGAAGGGACCTTGGAGGTCTTCTAGCCCAACCCCCTGCCTAGGCAGGAAACCCTATGCCGTTTCAGACAAATGGCTATCCAACATCTTCTTAAAGACTTCCAGTGTTGGGGCATTCACAACTTCTGGAGGCAAGCTGTTCCACTGATTAATTGTTCTAACTGTCAGGAAGTTTCTTCTTAGTTCTAAGTTGCTTCTCTCCTTGATTAGTTTCCACCCATTGCTTCTTGTCCTGCTCTCAGGTGCCTTGGAGAATAGTTTGACTCCCTCTTCTTTGTGGCAACCCCTGAGATATTGGAACACTGCTATCATGTCACCCCTAGTCCTTCTTTTCATTAAACTAGACATACCCAGTTCCTGCAACCGTCCTTCATATGTTTTAGTCTCCAGTCCCCTAATCACCTTTGTTGCTCTTCTCTGCACTCTTTCTAGAGTCTCCACATCTTTTCTACATCATGGCGACCAAAACTGAATGCAGTATTCCAAGTGTGGCCTTACCAAGGCATTATAAAGTGGTATTAACACTTCACGTGATCTTGATTCTATCCCTCTATTGATGCAGCCTAGAACTGTGTTGGCCTTTTTGGCATTTTCTCCAGTCCAATTGTTTTTTCTCCAGTTCTGATTATCCTCTGAAGTCTGTGTCTGTCTTGTTGGGTTAGAGAACCAAACCAAACAGTTATAGAGGTGCAGATGACAGACTCAATAATTCCTCTGTAGAATTGTATCAGCAGTTCTTTGGGCAGTCTTAGCTTTCTGAGTTGGCGCAGAAAGAACATTCGTTGTGCTTTTTTGATGATGTTTTTGATGTTAGGTGTCCATTTTAGATCTTGAGATATGATAGAACCTAGAAATTTGAAGGTCTCTATTGTTGATACTGTATTGTCTAGTATTGTGAGAGGTGGTAGTATGGGAGGGTTTCTCCTAAAGTCTACCACCATTTCTAAGGTTTTGACTGTGTTCAGTTCCAGATTGTTCCAGTTGCACCACGAGACTAGTTGTTCAACCTCCCATCTGTATATGGATTCATTGTTGTCTCGAATGAGACCATCACTGATGTATCATTTACAAAACTTCAGTAGTTTAACAGATGGAGCGTTTGAAATGAATTGACGATACTGTTGCAAGTTTTTGGCCCTTTCAATCTGGTCCTTCTTTTTAAAAACATGTATTTTAATTTCATTGGGGTAATGAACCATGACAGTGCAATACTAACTCCTGATATATTTTATATATAAAGTATATCATATAGAATTAATATGATTAAGGGAAAACAATCAGATCTGTGATTACCTGTACTGAAATACTTTATCCCTCTAAAAATGAACAGCCTGTTGCAACTCATTTCACTTTAGATAATCTGCTTTGGTCAGACCCCGTTTGAATCCATTTCCAAATCCTGTATTTTAAAGTTTCAAAGATAGTAGAACAAGTCAGGCATGGGCGGTGAAGATGATCAGAGCAGTAGAAACGAAGTCTTATGAAGAAAGATTTAAAGAGCTAAAGATGTTAAATCACTACAGTATCGAAAATGAGAAATTCCATGAACTCAAGCATGGATGTCAAGCAGATCAAGGCTTGTTCCAAGGGAAAGACGTACAATAATGATTCATCCTTTAAATGTTAAGGGCAGTCCAACAGTAGAACTAGTTATCTTAAACTTCCTATTACTTGATGGATTCAAGCAGAGCATAGACAGACATTTATTGGGGATCTTTTAATTGCAAGTCCTGTACTGAGTAGGAGAGGGATGGCCTAATTACCATATTTTTCAGAGTATAAGATGCACTTCCCCCCCCCCCAAAAAAAAGAGGCTGAAAATTTGGGTGCATCTTATACTCTGAGAAGCTTTTTTTCAGCCCTAATGAGGCGCTAACAAGTGAAGCTATCTTCCGGGCTTCCCCTGCTTTTCTCATTGCTTCTCTCTCCGATGATCAGCTGGGCTCTAGAAGCTGTTTTTTATCCCCAACCAGGGATAAAAAGCACTCGTGCGCGCGCTCTAAACCGGCAAACCTAGGTGCTGAAGCTGACCAGACTAAGGATGCTAGCCAGATGAATACTTGGTAGGCAGATTTCCCACCCCCCTATTTTCCTCCCCAAAAACTAAGATGTGTCTTATACACCGGTGGGTCTTATACTCCGAAAAATATGACACATGTGTATAAGCCAGCTTTCTCAGCCCGATGAATTGAATTCAAATTCCCAACTGGTATGACTTTTTTCATACTGTCTAGGACAGGGGTGTCCAAACTTGGGAACTTTTAAGACTTGTGGACTTCAACTCCCAGAATTCCCCAGCTGGCTGGGGAATTCTGGGAGTTGAAGTCCACAAGTCTTAAAAGTTCCCAAGTTTGGACACCCCTGGTCTAGGACTTCTGGGAATTCAAATCTAACAAATCTTGTTGGATGCCTCATTTCTTTGGTCAGTGGGTTTTTTTTAATGCTTTACTTGCTTGTTTCAGGTGTGTGGAGGTGACAAACCTTTTCTTGCACCCAGTGACCTTCAGAATAAACACCTGGAGCTCAAGGAAGAGGCAGTCCGGCAATTCCGTGGTGTGAAAAAGATGGGGGGTGAAGAATTCAGCCGTCGCTACCTCCAGCAATTGGAGGCAGAAATTGACGAGCTCTATGTCCAGTATATCAAGCACAACGACAGCAAGAACATCTTCCACGCTGCTCGCACCCCAGCCACCCTGTTTGTTGTCATCTTCATCACTTACGTCATTGCTGGTGTCACAGGCTTCATTGGATTGGACATCATAGCCAGTCTCTGCAATATGATCATGGGGCTAACTCTGATCACCCTTTGCACATGGGCATACATCAGATACTCCGGGGAGTACAGGGAACTGGGGGCCGTCATAGACCAAGTGGCAGCAGCACTCTGGGACCAGGTAAGAGCTCACTAACCATTCTTGAGCCTTAACGCTAGCATCCCTAACAAGCCTCTATTCTCCCTAGCTTAGGTGCAGGGAAGAAAGGGGCCCAAAATGGACCATAGTGAAGGCTTAACAAGTTTGAAAACTCTGCAACAATGAAGAGCTTCTCTACAGAATCAGAGGATATAAGAGAGAAGAGAGAGACAGATGATTTTCTGTTAAGTGCAAAACAATATTTTATTTATTCATTAAACATGTATGCCATCCAACTCCCAATGACACTAGAACGGACATGCATGACTCCATCTTAAAGCTGCCTACCTCCAAAATCTGTGCACCTTTGAACTAACATTTCAAATATTAATACTTGACTGAGCCTTTTCTGATCTGGAGTCTTTGGTTCCCTTACTTGGCTACAATAAATGGGAACATTCTGGGAGGACAGCAGTTTGGATAAACCAATAAAGGAGAGTATTTGTAACTCAGGGTTGAAATGAGGTGTCTTTGGTGCTCTCTGAGTTTGTTTGTTTTCTTCAAATGTTTCCTATAAGCCACAGTGGTGCAATGGAGAGAGTGCAGTACTGCAGACTACTTCTGCTGCCTGCTGGCTGCCTCCAGTTTGGCAGTTCAAATCTCACCAGGCTCAAGGTTGACTCACCCTTCCATCCATCCGAAGCCAGTAAAATGAGGATCCAGATTGTTTCAGGGCAACATGCTGACTCTGTAAACCACTTAGAGAGGGTTGTAAAGCACTGTAAAGTGGTATGTGAAGCTAAGTGCTTTTGCTATTGCTATACCATCATCAGTGCTAATAAGGAGTGGAGTTTGCTCTCAGTGACCCGTTTGGAGGTTTGCTGTGCAAAAGCAAGTGCTCTTTTACATCACAGGAAATAGTTGTATGAACACTATGAAGGAGATTTAGAGAGCTGAAAATCACTAGTAGGCATCTTAATGGTAATGAAAAGATCAAAGTCAAGTAATGTTTGCTCTCTTGACTTCTCCAGGTAAGATTTAGAAAGCCCTAAAGCAGTGATGGCCAACTTTTTTCACCTCGGGTGCCAAACATGCTATCGTGCATGTTTGTCTGCCCACCCCCATAATTTAATTGCCTCCCCATGCTGTGCTTCCTGTGCATGCATGTGTGACACCCCCCTGCTGCCCTGCGCATGCGGGAACAGCTTTCTTGGAGCCTGGGGAGAGCCAAAATGGCTTCCCCCGCCCCCCAGAGGCCGGTTTTCTGAGTTCCAGTGGGCCCCGTAGGTCTGTTTTGCACTCTTCCCAGTCTCCAGAGGCTTTCTAGGAGCCTGGGAAGGGCGGAAAAATGCCCAACATGCAAACTGGAAGTTTGGGAATGGACTTTCGGGTTGCCCGTTGGGCCATTTTCTCCCTCCAGAGGCTTCAGGGAAGACCAAAAATCAGCTGGCCAGTGCACGCATGCGTGCTGGAGCTGACAGGGCAACGCCTTGTGTGCCCTCAGAAATGACTCCATGCGTGCCATCGGTTTGGCATGATGGCCCTAGAGTCATGTCTTGGCAACTTTAAGATGGGTGGACTTCAACTCTCAGAATTCCCCAGCCAGCTGTCTCAAAGTTGCCAGGGTTGAGAAAAGCTGCCCTAGAGAAGCTACTAGTCGATATGAAGAGAATTTGAAGGAAGATTAGTGTTCCCCAATGGATTTACGTTCTAGATCCCTCATCCCTCTGGAATGAGCTGCCCCCGGAGCTTCGCATAATCCCTGACCTCCGGTCCTTCCAATGCGCCCTAAAAAGTTGGCTTTTCCAGCAAGCCGGCCTGGCCTGTTAATTTTACCTAATTTTTAAAATGTTATTGTCATATTAATTGGGCTTGGTTTTTTTTGATATTTATCTAATTTCCTTTTAACTTTTGTGACATGTGTTTTTTAAGGTTGTACGCCGCCCTGAGTCCTTTGGGAGAAGGGCGGCATATAAATCCAATAAAACAAAACAAACAAACAAACAAACTAGATATTAGAACACAGAAGGCAGCCATAAAAGGCTCTGGTTCTCTTTTCAGTAACTAAAGTAAAAGATTTAAAAGCAAATGCATCTCTGATCAGAAAATCCTTAACAAAAATCATGTCTACATCCCAGATGGCATTAAAGCAGAGGCACATAGAAATCAAGATGCCTTGGCATTTTCTTCTTGTGAGGACCAGGGTTATAGTGCCTGTTTTTCAGCTGGCCCTTCTCCTGTAACCTGAATTGGCCAAGTTGCTTTGTGAGTAATTGTGATTGGTTTAAAAATCACTCCCAATTTGATAGCGTTGAAAGGTGAATTATTATGGAACGTCATTAAAACAACAAATGTATAGTGCATGCGTGTATTTGGATTGCGCTCAAATTCACTAGTCCTGCTAAAGAGAGCTGGATAAATAAGCAAGTGTGGCAGACGGTGCCCAGTTGCTTGATGGCTATAGCAAAGAGTATTCTAGTCCAACAGGTTGAGGAAAGTTTGTTTAGATGATGTTTTTGTGTTGAACTAGGCTTCCTGGTTTTTAGCCCTTGCATAAATATCTATGCATGATGCACTTTAGAAATCTTGTCTTCAGATCTTAGGTTTATCTGTTTATATATTATTTTCCAGGCAAAAATCATGAAAACCATGTCTTTAATAATCCGAACACTCTGGTTCAAGAGACTCCCCCCCAAAGAAATAAAAGAATAAACAAATAATATATAGAATTGATATTAAAATAATTAAGGCAATACTTAGCTTGAATATATAGAAAGGCTGTGTTGCTAATAAATAGCTTTTGACTAGAACTGGCAGCTGGAAAAATGAATGAGGCAACTTTATAGGTTTAGTTAACAAGAGGAAGAGAAGGCAGAATAAACTGAATGCACCCTTCTCCAGACTGCTTCAGGATACAGTGGAATTTGGAATATAAATGCAAGGACATCTTGTGTTCTTTCTCTCACCTTGGTTTTTTCTTTCTTTTTTGCAACTGGCTTTTCTGCAGGGCAACACAAATGAGGTAAGCCAACTTATGGTTATGCAAAAGCAATTCCTTCTCTACCAGTATACATATATGAATGACTGTGCATGTGGGTTCATATTTCTTCAGGGTATTTGTACTACCGATAGTTTTAAAATCTTTCCCATCATAGGCTGGAATTCGGAAGGCAGCTGAAGAATTTGACTGCTTGCCTCATTTTGGAAATCAGATCAGAGACCAAAAAGAGCCTGCTTAATAAGACTGTCGCCATACCACACAGCCCATTGGTACAAGCAGATTGTGCTGCAAAACAAGTAGGAGAAGGGCCCTGTGTATCCATTAAATCTGCTGCTTTTTTCCCCTGTAATGTTTGCTGGGAAGGGATCCAGGTCCCTGGTGCTAGAGGAAGCAGGGTCAGCTCTCTAGAGAATACCATCCCTGAAATAACTTAAAACATCAATTCCTCTGGCAAAAAAAGCAGAGTTGTGCAGCCAGTGGAATACATGTAGTTGGACTGAGGAATTTGCACTGTGTTTTCAGATTTTACATAAATTCTATCAGCAATTGAAAACATCAGAACTACCACCGACTTCCGCTCCTTCCGACAAAAACTAAAGACTCACCTGTTTCGATTAGCCGGCCTGGCCCACTCATAGTTTTATTTTTACCTCCTGGCAGATATTTTTAATTGGGAATTTCTGGGGTAACTATTTTAAATCTAATTCTTTGGGGTATTTTTAGGGGTCGTTTTTTAAATATTGTATTTTAAATGCTTTACTTGAATGTACAGTTTTTATAACCTCCTCCATCTAAGCATTTAAGTATTTAAGTATTTAAATATTTAAGTATCTGTGTATTTATGTATTCTTTTTATGTATTCCATTGACTGTACACCGCCCCGAGTCCCTTTTGGGAGAGGGGGCGGTCTAGAAATATGAATAAAGTAAAGTAAGTAAAAAAAATAAAGCACTAGCTTGAGATAAAGGATTGAATACATGCAGCATGCCTGTTTAGGAGTAGTCCGCCAGAAGAACAGCTGAAAACTTTTCCTCTCCTGTTTTTTTATGTTTTGGTTTTCAGGCGTTGTACAAACTTTACAGCGCAGCTGCCACACACAGACATTTGTACCATCATGCTTTCCCTACAGCCCAGAAGGTGGAGCCCAAGGAAGGGACAGAGAAGAAGAGTGTGTAATCCAGAGGCTTTCCACAGAGGTGCAAGAAATACATCACTGAAACACGTTAATCACTTCTGCATCCATGTACCAATCTCTGGCACTCCTCAAAATGGAAGATGGAGAAAAATGGTAACTCATTCACATGCACCAATGGCTTAAGTGTGGCTGCTTTAATTTGGACAATGCCCTGCTTGAGAGTGGATGAATCAGCATGACTGTCATTTTCTTTTTAAAAAGGACGCTGTGACTTAATTTTGCTGCAGACTCCGTACTCCTTGGTTCTATAGAAAATGCTGTTACTTTCAGATCTTTTTAAGAGCATAAAGCCAGAGCCAGAGATGCTCATTGTTTCTCCTTTCACACCAGATTTTTTTCTCTCACAGCTGAGCCATCCCACCCCAAAGAAGCAAGAATGGGATGTAGCAGCAGTGCAGCTGACGATCATACACACAACTGCTTGCATGGGCTTCTCTGAATCTGAGCCCCTTGAGTCATTAAGACCTTTTTAGGCTTTTTAGGGGGGGGGAAGACTCCCTTTTGAGTCAAATTCAACTCCTGGTAACTTCATGGACACATCCATGTAGTTTGATGAAGAGAAGTATGCAAATTAAACCTTTATGTGCACTTGGAGGGTTTTGTGAGGCAAACCTGATGAATAAAAGTAATGGTCTGCCTGTAAACTGTACACTTATTTAAGTGGGGTTATCCTAACATTGCCCAATGTACACCTAAAGGTTTTGATATGCACACTTAATACAGCTTATTCACTTGCCTTCTCTGAAGTTGCAGATATTTCTTTTGCTATGTTAAAGAGATGGAAAAGCCTTTTTAAACATGTCTTTGAAAATTCCACTGTATATATATATTTGTTGAGTGCATAAAGAGTGTTCCTAGTTTTATTATGTTATTGTTGATTAAAAGTTTGTTCCTAAGACAATTACCTATTTGTTGTTTTATTAATTTCTAAATATTCATGCAGAAACTTCCCTGTCTCACACTAAATACAAGAATTTCCACTGCATCTGTTTTACTTGCAATAGTTGTCATTCTGCTTTACTTAACAGCAGCCTCTTTCAGGGGAAAATCTGCACAAATTCTTTTTAAACAACAATCAAAATTGAATTGTGTGTGGTTCAATTCTTATAGGGTAAATTTAGGATTAATTCTAGTTAGATTTTTGCAGCTCAGTATGTTACACAAACACAAACTCAGACTATGAGGGAATCTTACGGAACATGGTGTATATTAATCGAGAAAATGAATAAATTCAGTAATCTGGCTAACTATATTGCACAAACATACCCACAAGGCCTATGAATGGTGTTTTGTCCTACATTACTACATCTAGAGGCATTTAAAGGTAAATTTCTTCAACATGGGTAATGAATGCAATCCGATTTGGGCTAATCGATCTCACAACCCACCTCTTGTTGACAAGGCAAAAAAAATATGAAATTTAGAAACAATATATTACAAATTTAAAACAAAAACATTTATTTTACAGAAAACATGTCATAGAGGAGTCAAAAGCAACAATTCAGAATGAAAATAGATTAGTTGCTCTGGAGTTGTAAATGTAAAACTACTTTGCCACCAAATAAAGGTTTTATAAAACTGTTCACTGCTATCTAATTATGATAAAATTTATTGCATATGGCCAAGACAACTCATGTTTATAGTTACTTAAAAAAGCTGGTCCACTCCTTACTTGCCTGGAATACTTTGAAAGCTACAAACTGCTTCCACCAGCCTACATATGGCATTTCCTCAAACATGCCCAGTAGCAAATCAGAACAATGTTGAACAAAGTAAGGCAGTAATTTATTAAGCGCTTGGTTCAAACAGAAAACTTTCATTCTGCAAGACAGCCACTGGAAAAACCCCAATGTGTTACCTTGTGTATGAAAGCTACAAACTTTACAGTTCATTTGCTGCAGCAGAAGTATATCTTGATCCTCCAGATACAAGACCACCTGTGAAATCACCAACTGTGCAATGGGAATTAGGATTTCTTAAAAACATGTGCCTACTTTCAAGAAAAATGTGCAATGACATTTCCCATTTGAAAAAGGAAATTTTGCTCCTTCAAAGTAGAACCATTTGCTAGAAAAACATGAAAGACAAAATAATTACAAAGTTGTTTTTGCCTTTTTCCTCAATAGTGGCTTTCAGAATAGGAAACTAACTTTTTATACAACAAACAGTTTGTATTCAAAAGCCATGCTGCACAAAGAAGATAATTACAAAAGGTGCAAGATCCAGGGAGCAGCTGCCTTTTTAACCAAAGCACTCATTCACGATTTTTAAAGGAGAGCAAAAAGTCCCTAAGAGTTCTAATGACCTTCATCAGTGTCCATAGCAAAAAAAGGAGCTTAGAAATTCTTGCTGTGCTGCTGCGCATACCACTGCTGCCTTTGCTTGCAATTCTCCAGTTCCATGAGGAGGGCATGGCGATATGCTTCATACAACTTCACAATCCGCTCCAGTTCCTTCATGAAAAGCAACTTCAGCATTCCCTGATATGTATCCAGGTCAGCCAACTGGAAGAGTTCCCATTTTAGTATGTGATCGTATCTGGGAGAAAATGCAGGAGTATATAAAACAAACAAAGGAAAGGCTAATATCAGTGAGTGTGTCAGAAACAGCTTAATTTATAACACTATACTGAAGTGCACAGTCAACACTTCCCACTACATCAAAGTGGATTTAGGGAGAAGAAATATTTTTGATAATTTACACTTGGTATCTTTAAGTTTCCAACATAAGACATTTGTTATAAAATATATTTATCATCAGGCATAGGGGAAAAAAAGTTTAAGCAATACTCACTTCACAGGAGCCCTAGCATAGACTTGCAGCCAGTCTGGTATCTCTGCAGTGTGATATGGATTGGCAGGTACGAGGGTAGGCTGACTTCTGTCAACTGGCTGTGGTTGATATGTCACAGGAGGTGGTTGGTCATAACGGGGGACGCTGCAAAGGGACACGCCAAAAAGCAGATAGCAAATATTTTTTATCACAATCTAGCAACGTATGTGACCAAGAAAACATTAAATTGAGCAAGATGTGGCTAGAGAGGTGTGCCTGAGGCTGAGACTTTTAAATTCTGATCCAGACTCTTCCAAAGACCAATCACAGATCTTCTGGTTTAAGCAAGTGATTAGAAACTGTGGATAGTGGTTTCTTATTTATATATAAAATAAAGCACACTTTCAAATCAATCCTGACTCCTGGTGACTCTGACTCATATAGTTTAGGGCAACAATATGAAAGTGGTTTTCAATGGTGCATTCCAAATTGTTTTTAGAGCATTCAAGTTTGGTGGTGAATCTCTCACTCAAATACTAATGAAATCTGACTGTTCTTGGCTTTGGGGGTGGGGGAGGAATATCAGCCTGTACTGGTTAAGTGCTGCCATTGAGTCGTAATTTAAATTTACTATTAATTTCTATAAACTCATATTTGCCCATCTGCCTATATACAAATTATTCAAATATATGCAGTAGTCCAATATGTCTAACCAAGCGGATTTAAAACAATGGATGGCGGGCTCAAAAACCAAGAAAGACGCATGGTGATTCTTCCAACTTGAGTTCTTTATTGTTCCTCACTTACAGAGAGAATCTTGCCAAACTGAAGAACTCTGCTATCTGCATGTATCATATACTCTTAAGAACTATTAATTCTGCTGGCTTCAGCCTCTTTCTCTCACACTGGATCTTTTTCTCTATCTGGATTGAGCTGCCACTTATTCCTAGGAATGTACCCCCTCCTTCCTGGAATTCAGCCTTCTATATTCCATCAGATGTGCAAAATGTTTAAGATGCACAAGTACATATGAGAAGGAGAACTATTAACAATACTAATAATTTATTAAAATTTACACGCAGCCCATCTCCCAGCAACTCTGGGTAGTAGTTATTAATTCCTCTTTTTAAAGCTCCAATTACTAATAATATCAGTTAAAATGACATAAATCTAGGAGTATTAATGTAATAGGAATCATTTTCTACCACAGAATTTGAGCATTTTGACTTGTGCACTGTTTTTAAAGACTTCATTTTGAGCCAATTATAAAACTAAACACTAAACATATGTAATTTCTGATCCTTCTCAGAAATTTGTGGGGATTTATACAATTTTCAGTATGACTAGATTTCAAGAAGGATGCTCAGCAAAGATGTTCTCCGATCTTGCAACACAGGCAATTTTTGAAGTCAGTGCTAGACCTGGAGCCCTGAATTCATTTCAGTTCAGGTTTTCTAATCTAGGTTTGACACACCACAATTCTTTCCATTTTAGTATTTTCTGTTTGTAAAATAAGAGTATTGGCCTACTCATTTTCTTTGCCTGAGTAAATAAATAGATATAAATATTTTAAAATATATTCTTCAGAATTCAATGACTGTGTAGAACAGAGGTAGAGGTAATTGTATATAATGTCAATTTCTCTACTACAAGGGAGTTGGGGGGATTGATAATAGATACCTCTTATTAATAAATTGTTGGGTATTAAATATCTAGTAGATTAAAAAGTTTGGAAATGTTCCATTTTTTCGAGTGAAGGAGTTTTAAGCTTCAATTGTTTCCAAAAATGCTAGAAAACCATTTATATTCATGGGATATTTTCTGAACCTTTGTACCAAACAGGAATGTTTTGCTCAATCAACTTTAACATGTTTTGTGAACAAACATGCAAAAATCTAAAATTTCTGGTATTATTCACATAGTTTTTATAAGTTGAAGTAAGTAAGAGAAAATACAAACAAGCAATAAAGAAATTTATTAACTTGTAGCATAGTTATTTCTATCTATTGAAACATTCTATAGTGAAGATCACGTATATTACCTGGGAGCACAAGGATGTTTATACTGTGCTCTTTTATTGATGTGGTCAACATAATACACTCCAAATTCAGCCGATTCAACACGTTCCCATCCTGGAGGCAGCCCTTCTCGCTCAAGTGGATGGCTCCAATGTGTTGTGTTAGTATTGTGGTCTATGTAGTACTTTCTTCCTCTAAGAGTCCAATCTACTGACCAACCAGGAGGGAGAGGTAAATCTTCTGAACTGTGATTTGTTAAATTTCCTAATGAAGTTGCAGCAACCCTTCCAATGCCTGGAAAAACCAAGCCAAATGGGGTATTAATAAACCAAATAACATTTAACAGTGTAATTTCTTTCCTCAGAAAAGCAGGTTGTGATCAGTTCCACAATGCCTTTGCATCCTGTTTACTCGTGTAAATGTTCCTTCTGAAGAATGTATCTGTGATATTTTTGCTTTTAGAAATTCACATATACTCATCATTAACTATGAAAAGTATATTTTAGTTAGTTCAATTTTTGATGATTTTGTTGACAAATGTAACAATACATTACAAATTATTGTAACAATATATTCGTGATTTGCTACTGCCTTCTTCCAGGATGTTTTTGATTTCCCAGTCTAGCCTAAATTCCAAGTATTTCCCTAGTAGTCTCACATGTAGGTACTAACAAAGCCTAAATTTGTGCACTTTCTAAGCCCAATGTAAGCCAGGGGCTGACCATATGACCAATTAATTGTGGATCAGAGTTTACTTTAGCACAAGCTTGCCCTTGGAAGAAAAGCTTAACTCCCCTTCACCCATAAGAAGACTCAATAACACTGAGGACAATGTAAAGGACATGGTCAAAAATATAAAATCTTCTAAACTAGATAAATAAGCAGCTAAAAAGGAGTTTTCAAATTTTCCATTTCAAATGTTTTCCAATAAGGAAAACAAAAACAAAAAGATACTTGAGGTCACAAATCATATAGAACTGATTGTCTGGAAACAAAAGGGTTTTTATTGTGGAGTTAGTTTTCCAAGATGTCAGAAAACTTGGAACCAAAGTTTTCCGAGAAATTAAGAGAGACAAAATGAAAGTAGGACTTCCTTTGGTTTTAGGCATGGAGTCTCAGAAAACATGAAGCATACAAAGCTTCCTTAGCCAATATCTAAGGAAAGTTTAGTTATTGGCTTAACTAAACTTCCTGTAATTTAGTACATTCTATTCCAAACAGCATCAATTTTCTAAGTTGACAGGGAGAGGAGGTTCTTTGTTCTCATCTTCTCATCTTTGTTTGTCTTCTACCACTCTCATGTGAAAAAGAATGGAGATATAATGGAAGTCAAAGAAAATAATACCGGCTACTGCAGAAATGATGTTCTGCACTATTGCTCTAAACAAGAGGACTAGTTGGCTCAGGTTTTCCAGAGGAAAACATTGATGGCTGAAAGAGACTGTTACTGTGGAGCAGATCAAATCTCTATTCTTATCAATGACAAGCCCCGCTAAGTAGACCAAGCCAGGAAATCAATTCCACAGGAAGTCGAAACTTAGCTTATAATAGAACCTTGCAAGAATGATTTTTACCTCCTTCACTTTCTTATAGTCCGGTGAATCAACACCTACCTGACTGACATGCTTCTGAATATTAAATATTACCTCAGGATTGCTTCAGCTCCTTTTTCCTAAGTAACATTTTTGCATATTTCTGTCAAGGTCATTACCCTTACTTTCTACAGGACGTGATCAAGCCACAAAGACCACAGGAATCCTTGTTAGCTTCTCCCCAAGTATTTGATTTTAAGGAGAATTTGACTAATTCTAAATCTGGCAGGAATTATGAGACCCTCTTAGCTTCTTCGGCCAGTTTAGAAGGAAAAGAGAAGACGACCAACACTTCAATCAAAGCCTTTCACCAATTTTAGGGAGGGGGATGAAAAAAGCAAAAACAAAATTGCTGAAGAACCATGTTTTAAAAGCTTTAATTATCCAAACCATTAGTACAGTACAGTCATCATGAAGGGACAGAGCTACCATGTTGCAGACATTGGATGACACCACTGAGAGGCTAAAATGTATAATATTGTGATTATATGAATTGTTGCTTCCAGGAAATAGTTATTCACTCATTTGCACCTGGACAGCTCAATAATATTGCAACTCTATATCACTCCACCAGGGGTGCTCCTTCTCCTCCTCTTTTACTACTTGAGGTGTCAAAGGAGATCCAAAGTTCTGGTTCTTGCTCTTCTGGCAGCCCCAACCACTCTTAATTAATGTTGTGTAGTGTGACTTTGATGTTGCCTCTCCATTTTCTTCTGGGTCCGCCTTGTGTTCCTTGACCTCTTAGGGTGGGGATGAATATGCTTTGTATGAGAGGTTTCTTTATGCTGACTGGTACTGCCTTTGAACACACTGCCTGATGTTAATGCTTTTTGGGGATGTGTGGTCCATTAAGTCACTTAGTATGATTTTCCACTTTTTTTAGAGTCATGGTGGCTGTTCGCACAAATTCTTTTCTTCCTTGGTAGATAGAGGCTGTGAGACAGAAATATGAGCATCTGGTTTGACTTAGAACAATCTCATTCTCTTACATGAGATATTTCCAAGAGTGCTTCCAGACAAGACTTTTGGTATGCAAAAACTTCATTCAAGGAATGTTATGGTGAGGGAATTGCATCATCTTACAGTTGTAACCTATTCTATTACAAGAAGTTTCCTGTTTTTTCCTATCATTTTCTCACCAGAAAATATCTTGTTCAGTGAAAGAATCCAAGATGCATTTTGACTGAAGTGTTAAAAGGGCATCCATTTGAGGACACTGTAAGAAATATATAGAATCTACTGCTGTATGTTCTTGGGAGTACTAAAATGTCTCCTAAATTTGAAGAGTTTCATAAGGACTAGGGTAATTGGGTAAAAACTCTTCTCTACTACAATCATTCAAGTGTGTGTTAGTTTGAAAACCCACTTTTAGAACTTTTGCCTCTACAAAATATGAAACACAATTTATGGTTATCTACTCAACATGTAATTATATTTTGGGGGTATCTAAGCCACAGAATGAACGCTTGAGGATATTATGAAGTCTGCCATTTCTTCTCATTTTAATATGTCTACTCTGTCCCCTTATTTCTACAAAATAGACAATCCATATTTTTAGTTTCTGTCCACTCATACATTAACTGCTTCTTAGCCAATGGTAAAAGAAACAATCTACTTCCAATCTCTCAAAGATGCAAATTTTCCTCTTTTTTCTTCCAAACTCTGAGACCAGAATTCAAAGTAATTTCCTGCCATTTCACTGAAACATCTTATTTTCTCTTATTTAAGAAGGAAACCATGAGAAATCAGAAGCACTAGCTGTGGTTTGGCCTTCCTTTCCTCTGTCTTAATGTCACTGTTTTCAAACCTCAGAATTAAACAAAGTCAACCAGACAGCCCGGCAATTTTTCATTTTGCTTCCACTGTCAGGCCAGCCATACCACCAAATTCCCACAATAGAAACCCCAGTGACACCAAAGTTGCCCATGCTCTTTAAAGCTTATATTCTATGAAGCAACAAGGAATGAAATCATCAGAGGCCAATAAAAAGTGATGGGAATAATTGGATTTTGAGATCTGACAATCTGAGTATGCTATATATACCAAGCATATTTTCCCAAACAAACCAAAATGCTACATTGGACTTGCCACAGTTGTCCTTTTTCTACCACAGCAATAGGTATCCTAAGTGGGTATTTCTCTCCCGCTGTCAGCCCTTTGACGTAGGCCAGATCAGGAAACACATTCCACAGGAAGACCAGAACTATACTTTATTGAGAAAGGCTATAATAACAAAATCTTAAAGTCCAGTTTTGCTACTCTTCTCCCTCTTATATCTCAGTGAGTCAGAGAGAAATTGTGAGTCTCTTATTACTATCTCTCTTCCCATTTTACCCTTGTTTACATTATGGTTTCTGAATATTTATTACAAATCCATCTCCCTAGCTCTCTATGCACTCACTTCAAAGCTAGAACTAGGAGAATTTCTGGTGTTTCCTGTGTAATGAGGTAACTAATTTCCCAGCTTTGAAACAACTCAGAAAGAGAGATCAGAGAAAAGTTTTAAAAAGATATAAAATGATTCTGTAGCGGTTTAGAGTTTTTGGATTGACGCAATATAAAAATCTTGTAATTAAATGCTCTTCCCGATAGATGTTTCATCTTTTTTTGCTAATAATTTCTGAGTGGGCTTGATGCCCTGTTTTTGATGTAGAAAAAAACCCTTATGTCCTGTTTTCCTACAGGGAAGCCAGAACATTCTAAAATGAGACATACCAAACCCCTATCAAAACTAAGGTCAGAGGTTTCTTTTTATGCTTGGTCTTGATTAGACTGCACCAAATGGGTCAGATGTTTTGGATTTAGAATCTACTCCAGTTTGTGTACAAGAGTTGCTTCTGGTAGCTATATTAGGCACCAAGCCTCTGAGAATTGGGCACTGTCCAGGCTAGCATTTGCTATGAAGGTGGCCAACTTGGTTAATTTGTCTGTCTGACCTGAATATCCTTTGTTCCAGATGGTTGGGTTAGCCTACAGGAAAAGAAAAAAAACTGGCAAAAGCTTGATAGCCATGGAACTTCTTATAGCTAAAATTCTTGTCTCATGCGTTCTGCACTGCAAATTCCCAATTTTCCTGGGCTTTGGATATTTAATCAATATAGATCCTGAAATCAGAGTTGCCACAAAAAGATGCGCTGACGTATTTGAACAGGTCTAGAACTGGATGAGGAAAAATACAGTTTAGGAGCAAGGAATAAACATTTCTCATTGCACATAGGGCTTGAACTATGCTCCAGAGACTATACTCTGTAGAAAGAGAGGTGGTGGGATAGCTAAACATGGGCATTGCTTCTATTGTCAGCAAACCCCTCAGAGATTTGGGAAGGAGATAAGGTTCTGGATCTCCGAGGCCCAGGAATTTACAGACCTCCTGAGCAATCATGGTAATCTACTTTTTAGAAAATCTGAGACTCAAAGGCTGCCTGTAGGTTCCCTTCCTCAACTGTTCACACTCTCTCTTATCTGAATGAGTTTGAAGGGAAGCATCACAGTGATATCTAAGGGCTTGCTTCTTGCCTTCTAAACCAGGAGCAAGGAGAGGGATCTGAGGAAGGGGGACTGCAGATGAGAATAGTATATACTCTTGCAAAAGATGGTGAGGGGATTGGGCAATGATGGGACTCATGGCTGATGGCTTGGGAATTGCAGCTTTTATTAAAGTGAGACTGTGCAGAGTTGCCCAATTGAAAGATGAACTTTTTGCTCACCCTCTGCTATTAGAAAAGGACTCTGATGCGTTGCTGCCTGTGAGTTTCCTAGTCCTGGGTTTTGCTCAGGGAAAAATGGAAAAGAAAGCAAAATAAAGTGAAGAAAAAAAAATATGGCTGATAAAAGATAGTCAATATTGCACATATTCTCTGGAGTGAGGGAGGAACTGAGAAAGGAGCCATCTCTTTCCATCAGGTCTCCAGCCTTCCCTCTGGAGTGAACAGGAATGTCTTGGTTTTCTTACAGGAAGATGAGATTATATATAACATAAGGGAAAACTACAAACAATTTGCCTTGTTGAGGCTCAGAAATTCTTCAAATAAAACCATCTTTTGCAAATAGGGGGAAGGTAATTGACAATCTCATCCCTGTCTCTCTTCAAACTGCTCCAGATAATTTGCAATAAGATACGATGAGTACATAGTAACAAGTCAATATATCCAGTTGACTACAATGTAATATGTGTTGTACTTTAGACTCTTTATGGGCTTCCCAGGACTACGATTCTCCAAGTGGTAGTCCAACATTTATTGCATCCCATAAGCACAAACCACATTAAAAAATCTGATGACATGTTTTGAAGGAAAAAAAAATTCCGAGACAAATATTGTTTAGTATCTTTCCTCAGATTCAAAGTTTGGTATTCTTTACTTTTCAGTACACCATTTTAATAGCAGTTCCTAAATCGTTAAACTGCCTCCTTGGCACTAAAACCATCTCTGTGCTTAATATTTTTTGATAAAAGTTGACCTTTTAATATACAAGCACAAATAAATCTTGCTAAGCGAGGGTAGGCAACAAGTTGCTTTTATGCAATCTGCCAGAACTTCAAGTTCACACTTCCAATAAAACTTTTTGTTTTTGGCAACAAAATGACCCTTTTTCAGAAACATATTTTCAATTCTTTCTTTTCCAAGATTCAGATCATAATGGAAGTAAAAGGGCTCGGAGAGGCAAAACCAGACTGCTGAAATATACCCATTTAATGCAGAGAATAAATGACATACTTTTAAGTGATGGCAGGTTTTTCTTTTAATGTTTGGGCAGTTAAAGTTGAGAGTGGAATTACCTTCCCCAAAGTCTTCATTCTCATCTTTTAAACCTCTCTAAAACCTAAAAAGCAACAAGATGTTCACTCCCATTTTTTTCCTATTGGTAGCATCATGGCGTTCTGTAGCTTGCCCAGAAGCATAACATGACTTTTGGCCTCTCAAATGTTGCCTATCTCTGGTCTGGTGAAACAAGTCATCCAGTAGAATAGGCCTCAACATGGGGAAAGCTTGAAAATCTCTTTTCAGAGCTATGATTCTGTAACAATGTAATCTATAAAGGGAACAGAGCTTCATTTAAGTCCTATTAATATACAGATTCTGATTAAAGAAACCACACACAACATACTGTACTATCCTCTTAGCTGTGGTCACCTGAACACATGACCACCACATTCACTCTCTTTGTTGGAAAAAAGTATGTGCAGTCCTACAATAAGAAATTATCCTAAAGGAGTAAGTTAGATGTTCCAATCAATGAGATAAGCATGAGTTTAAGGGTTCCTCTCCCATTAAAAATGCACATACATCCCATTTTTCTTGTCATGTCCATGGATGTAAACCCATAAGTATATTTTTCATGCCATGCCTATGGATATGAATCATGTTCCAATCAAAATTTCTTAAGTTACAGAAAATAGGTTGTCAATACATTTGAATCCGGAAATGACTATAAGAATTGTCAAAGTGTTTGGCCTCCATCTATCCATGATCAATAGATAAAATATAAATAAAGAAAATCTAATACCAATGTTACTCTTCCAAGATCAAAGGCTATAATACTACAAGAAGTAGCATTCAACTCTATGTTGACAGCAATGTATCTGCAGGTCACTCTTGCATTATATGATGTTGGGTTCGTAAGTCCATAATGAAAATACTGAACAAGAATCACATGTATGAGAAGAGAATACTAGTGCTCTCCACAAAGCACATTGCCACTCATCTCAAATTTGTAAAAGTCCACCTGAATAATCCAGCAGATTACTGGAACAATGTTTTACAGACAGATGGAAAAATTAATGAAAATATTTATTGATTGAAGTAATTAATACCAATTCAGGTGCTACCTGTTAGTCTAAACGTCCAATGAGAGCAAATACTTACAAAAAATTGTATGCAATTTACATTTTAAAATGCTATTAGCAAAATATTAAATTAAAATATATCAGTTGTTTTCCCCAAATTAAAAATCTTTCATTTTATTAGTTCAATATATTGGTTCAATATTTTCAATAAGGAGATGAAACAGTACACTGCTTGGAATATAACCAGAATCACTTTATAACCAAATTTAGATGAGGCTCAGGCTATACTGTAGGAATCAGAGTTGAAAGTACTGCTAAGAATTATGTAAGTCAGTCATGAAGATAAAAAACTTAACTCCTCAGTTTTGAGCTTCAAACATATAACATACTAAAAGGCTAAGAAAGAAATATGCTGTGGAGGCACTGGGATAAAAGAATCACTAGCATATCTAGTAGAACAAATAAAATTTTACATTAGTTCTTAGTTTAACAAATTTAAATCAGAATGATAAAATCTATTTTTTAGTTAAACAAATACCAACAAGCAAAACACAAACGAGCTTAAGAGAAAGATCCTTTCAGAGCTGGTTCCTTTTTTGGCTGAGATTCTATTGGCCTGAGATTCTATATAGCTCTTAAAAGGGGGTATGATAGCTCAGCAGTTAAAGACATTGAGCTTGTCATCTGGAAAGTTGATAGCCCGGGTTTGAGACCTCAGTGTTGTGCAATGGGGTAAGCTCCTGTTATTTATTTCAGCTCCTGCGTACCTAGCAATTTGAATGCATGCAAATGTGAGTAGATAAATAGGTACCACCATGGTGGGAAGGTAACACTGTTCTGTGCGCTTTGGCATATAGTCATGCTGGCCACATGACTATGGAAGTGTTTCCAGACAATGCTGGCTCGCTCAGCTAAGAAAGGGAGATGAGCACTGCCTCCTAGAGTCAGACATGTCTAGAAAGGGTAAACCTTTACTTTTACCTTTGAAAAGGGTCCATGGGCTCATTAAATGATGCTAATTGCACCAGCTCTTTGAGATCAACTCTTTATCCATATTAGTGGAGGAAATGCCAAAGCCTTTCAATTCAGATCCTCTTAAACACTAACAGTGTATTGTTGTTGTCCATAGCTGTCGCCCAAGTTTTTGCTGTTTCCACAATAATTTGACTCTTAAGTCAATAGATCAAGGTACTGTTAATAAAAATACAAGGGGTGATTAAACATGGCCACAGTTCTTATGTGATCCAATGCAAGGCAGCTTCAGATGTTGGTATGTTCAATCATATCAACTCAATTCTACTAGTAAACGCCTAAAATATACTGTCTAGATGTTTTTACATAGAGCCAAAAAAAATATGTGTAAAAAAACCCAATGATACTTGCCTGACCTGTGTCTTCCCTGATTTTGTGACATCCTTTGGATGAGGTCAGTATTATGTTCATAGTATCTATATTCTTCCTGAACATGATCCTCCAGTTGATGTCGTCTTTGATCATTATAAAAGTGACCAAAATAGTAACGGGATCCAGCATCTCCATTTTCAGTAACTGAGTTGGCCTCTGTTAAAAAGGACTGTGAAGATAAGCCATATTCCCGAGGGACCTCAGCTAAACTCCTGGCAAGGTAGGAAGGGGCAGATAGCCTGTTGCTTTCCCGCCGTACTATTTCATGAGGAGGCCTCTGCACTGGAGTCCTTAGGAAGCTCTGATGTCTGGAAAGGGCACCGTCCCCACCTGCCGAATAGGCAGAAGGCACTGGATCTGGAAGACAGATATCTGTTCGCCTTGGAATAGTTGGACCATGACGGATGAATGAAGGCATCAGATCTGTAGCAGAAAGTTATAGTAACAATAAATTCATAGAACTTAGAAAATTAACAAATGTTAATGAAGAGTGGAAACATTAAATGTTAAATCCTGTAAAACAAAAAGAAAGCCATGATGTCCTTTATATGAACATGAACCCCAAACTGCACAATTCCAACAACATTCTAGGAAGAAATGACAAGGTATTTAAACTTTGTTTCAAACTTGTAATGCTGGAATCAAAGTTTTTAGCAGAAATTTAATATTATTTTCTTTAAAGTAAAATAATATTATATTATATATATATATATATATATATATATATATATATATATATATATATATATATATATATATATATATATATATATATATATATATATATATATATATATATATATATATATATATATATATATATATATATATATATTATATTATATTATATTATATTATATTATATTATATTATATATTAGATCTTATACATCTTGGTCAATTTCACTTCTTCATGAATAAATAACATGGCCAGGTCAAAAGTATCCCACTGCAACTTTATGAATCTATCATAAACATGAATGCCAAATTATGTTCAGGATGTTTGTGAGATGTTCTGAAATAGAACTTGTACTTTCTGATATTTCTGGAATCATGATCCATTACATAGCTAGATTGTAGAGTGTTCCTGATGTATGTACATACATTGTTCAATATAATATGGTTGTTATATTGCATGAAATAATGACTTGCTTTGCATATCATCAGTAATTATAGGTACTGCTACAAGACAGGTAAAAAAAAAACCTCAAACTAGCCAAATGTTGGTTTATCACAATATGTAAAACAAATGATAATCATCTATGTCTATTTCTGAAATTAAGGAATTATAAGCTGCATAAAACATTGCATTATTGACATTTCTACTAAATTTAAGTATTTACTATAATTCCAATATATCATAATAATGTAGCATAAGCCAGGGTATTTTGAAACAATGAAGTGTGTGGGTGGGTGTGTAGGAAGATAACAAACAATACAGACTATTTTGTGTTTAATATAAATGCATTACTAGTGTCTTATGAATATTGCTGATATAGGTTTCTTACTCTATAGCGGTGGTAGTCAACCTGGTCCCTACCGCCCACTAGTGGGCGTTCCAGCTTTCATGGTGGGAGGTAGGGGTTTGCTGTAACTCTGCTTTATAAATTTTATAAAGTAAAGTTACTTCCCTACTTTATAAATCACCATTATTGTAGAACCGGTGGGCAGTTAGAAAATTTTACTACTAACAGAGATACAAAAGTGGGTGGTAGGTATAAAAAGGTTGACTACCCCTGTTCTATAGGGTGAACTTGCTTAACATAGTGCCCTTATGTTGGACTATAATTCCCCAAATGTCCAGTTATGAGAATTTGTCATAGAAAATGCATAGAAAAGTTAACAAGTTAACAACTTTTCAAGCTTCAGGAGAAAGGAGTCTTCAGCCTTCTGGATACTACTGTATAGCCTAGAAGCTAAAGCTATTGGAAGACAAAAGTTCAACATCATTTGAAATCCAGCAGATTCTTCCCTCCTGGCAGTGATTCTCTTAAATGAGCCCTCTCTAATTTCCTCTTTATCATAATAACTAACTCTATCTAGTATTAGGTTTGCTCAACTAAGTTTTGAGCAAACAAGTTTTATTTAGATTCTTTGCACTTCTGTAACCTGATATGAAGCAGTGCAGAGAAGACCTTTTCTACATGTGAACTCAAACCAAACCAAAATCAAATTTTCCTTTTTTAAAAATCAGGACTAAGCACCACAGCAACAGAATAAATAGTTTAATAAAAGAACCTCAAGAAAACCTTTCTTTTTTATTCTCTAAGGCAAAATAAGTCAAATTATTTTATCTACTGATTAACTTCATCTAAAATAAAAGCAAATAACCCTTTTTTAAACCCTTGGGCCATAATTAGTGTTTGTGATGAGCAATTAAGGGCTGCAAAAAAAAAAAGACTAGTGGTGAATTTCATTTTTACCCATAGTATGCCATTTTAATGCATACCCTACAATCTTCAATTTGTCCCCTCAAAATGGCAGGAAATTATGCTATCAGTTTCAGATAATGATGGTCAGAAGGAAGTCTGAGAGCTGCAAAAATGGGATTTTATAAATACGTACAGCCTACACTCACAGATTTCTATACAGTACCTGATCTAAACCTATTTCTAGCTTTATTAATATTAAATGTGACTCATTTTGCCTCTCCTTCTCATTTGTCAACAGGACAACAGCCACTTTCTAAGTTATATCGACCAATATTATCCCACAAGGCTAAGGGCAGCATTGAGTAGTAATTAATGTGAAATTCTGGTAGCATATCTCTTCTGTTACATGTTCTTTAAACTCTGATCAGACAGAGTTCTTGACTTTTATACCAAACTCAACCTTTATCACTTCCTGTAAAAGTTTGAGCCAAGATTGAACTTAACTTTCTAAGATAAAAGAAAGGGATCTAAGCAAGCTATTGGAATATGGTCAATTATTTATAATTATAAAATAATTGTTGATTATCCCTACCACAGCCAGTATCATGTAGGCTTTCTGAAAATTGTAAACACATTTCCAATGAATAAGATTTATTTTTGAAATAAAAAACTTTGGCTAATTCAGATTAGCCAAACTACCTTTCAGGGCATTCAGGACTCAGAAAATAAAATAAAAAATACTGGTCCCTAACCTAGGTTCTTTTGATCAAAGAACTTGGTTCAATAAAAAGTTTTTATTTAACGGTTTATGTTGATAGATAAAACCCAAAGTCTGTCAGGTCTTTATTCCATTTCTGCTTACTGCAAACAATTGAAAGTTTATGGAAAAGAGATAAAAGCCATCCTTGTTTCTTGTTAATATTAGAATTGTATCATCTCTGGGCAAGAAAATTTAATTCAAACCGCACTTTTGAAACTTTTTATTTTATCAACTCAAGCAAGCTTCTGCAATTTAATTGTGCATTGTAAAAAAAAAAACTCATTTCAAATCAGTTCAAGCTATGTCCTGCTCAGCTTCCCTGGTGATACAGACTATAAATATGAGAACCTATGTGAGACTTAGGTATGATTAAGAAGATATGGAAGGTATAGCCTATTATCATCACCAGCATCTCTCCCCCAATTTATTCTAAAGAAAATTGTTCTCCCCCAGCAAATGAAATGAGATCACAGCCACAGCTGTTTTCTCTCCAAACCAGAAACCTTTAGGTTAACCATGCATAATCCTTTAAAGATTATAATAAGGTGACAAGCTAAGGTCACATGGCCTACACTGGGCCTTTGAACAAGAGCAATTTCACTCCTTAAAGATATGAACAAAGATACCAACAACTACAGGTGATTTAAGACAAATTAGTTTCCTATCTGTGCCTTTGAAGTTCTGAAGGGGTGGGCAGATTTCAGGCTTGGCAGTTATACTTTATTTCATAACTGCCTAGGGCCCCAAAACATATGAAACACTGGCTCATTAGACATATACTCAGAATTCGGGGAAAAAAGTGTCTTACTGAGCATATTTCAGCCCTGGGATTTGCCAGTAGTACCAGGACTAAGTTCACAAAATATTTGACTTTGGGTTCCCCCTCCAAGGAGTTGTTTTTTTAAAAGAGCATCTTAATATTTATACTGATATTGTTTCCTGATTGCTTATTTGTACCCTATGACTATCATAAAGTGCTGTACCTTATGATTCTTGACTGTTATCTTTTTATATGCACACTGAAGAGCATATGCACCAAAGACAAATTCCTTGTGTCCAACCACACTTGGCCAATAAAGAATTCTATTCTATTTCTATTCTATTTTTTATTCTATTCTATTTCCATTCTATTCTGGTCAAAAAGGAGTAGTTTGTATTTGTTGTTATAATTAGAGGAGTGAGAACCAGCACCCTCTACTGATCTAACGTTATCTAAAGCTTTTCCAAAAGATCTCAAGTCTTTTAATCTTTTTTTGCTTTCATTTGCGGGAGAAAAAAAACGCTTTTTGGAGCTGCTGTCCCTATTTAAGAAATGTAAAAAGGCTTAAGTAAAGCTTGCAAGAAGAACTCGGGATGTAAAGGTAACTTAAACGTTGGGTCTCTTCCGCCACCATTGTGTAAAAAGTCAACCCCTCACCTTGGAAGAAGCATCCCGGCGATTTGAGACCCCCCACACACACCGTCCCCTCCCCCTCGGCCCATTCTTCCCCTCAGGTTTTTTTGGGGGAGGGGTCTTTCCCCCCTTCTTTCCCCTTCCTCCCTCATCTCCCCTTTTTCCCCGACCAGGTCTCAAAACTCACTGCGGAGCAACGGGCTGGTCTCCTTGATCACGTACTTGCCCTGCACCTCGCCCGGTTTGGAGAGGTCGGCGCGCGTTTTCTTCCGGGACAGCATCCCCTTCCCCTACGCCGCCGCCTTCACAGCCGCCGGAGGAGCCACCAACGCCGCTGTCCCTGGGCGACTCTTTCTCGGTCAGGATCCATCGCCGCCCTCCGCCTTTCCTCCCCCCCCCCTCACCTCTCAGACCGGCCAAGCGCGCGCACCACGTCTCCTTGTCCGGAGCGCGAGCGGGAGGAGGAGGAGGCGGGGGGGGGGAAAGAAGAGTCGGATGGGTGGGACAGAATTCTAAGGAGGCGCGCGCGCACGGCCGCTCCCGACCCGCGCTCCTCTTCCCCTCTCTTTCCTCGCAGGCTACCGACTAAACTTTCCGTTCCCGCCCACAGCCGGAGCTCTGAAGGAACCGCGGCTGCTCCCCGCGCAAGGAACAATGGGAAGGCAGCGCTGGGAGCGTTGAAAGCTGAGGAAGGAGGGAGGGAGAAGAGCAGCTGGCAATAGTGGAGGGCGTGTCCGCTGAGTCAGTTTGGTGTACTAGTGGTTCAGGCACCGGGCTAGAGATCGTAAGTTCTTAGCCTTGCCTTCGGCACGAAGCCAGGCGGCCAGTCACTCATTCTCAGCCCTAGGAAAGAGACAATGGCAAACCACTCGCGGGCGGGCGTGGCGGGCGGGGGGAACCCAGAACAAAACCAAACCTGGCGGTTGGGAGTGCGCCACCTCATGGCCTGGAGGGGAAGGGCTTTATATACTCCCTCGTGTTAAGCTTTGGAGTTCCCTGGCAGTTGGAAGCAGCTGTTGCTGAAAGGGACTTCCCTCAGGTGGGGCAGTTTGCGCAAACTGCAGTGGGAGATCAGAACGGTCCCAGTCCCTTTAGCCTTTCCTAAAGCTTTCCCTAAAGTTTTCCTAAAATTTGTCCTTGTGTTCCAAGCCTGGGCCGATGAATGTGCCAAGGGCCTTGTTTGCTGGTTATATTGCCAACTGGGCAAGTATCTTGCTCTTGTGTAAGTTGGAAGTTTTTTTAGTGTTTTTATTGGTTTCACTTTTTACTGTTTTAAAAAAGTTTTTAATATTTTTTGATACTTATTTTTTGAATTGTAAACCACTCAGAATCGTTGACTGAGATGGGCGTCAGCAGAAATGGAATAAATAAATATCTTTGTAGTTTTAATCTGTGACATTGGAGGACAACATTATAGCCGAGAGAGTGGGACACTCTCTGTACTGAGATCAACAGGAAGACCCAGGGTTGTAGGTTAGACTGGTAAGATTTGGGCTTTTTGAAATGAGATTTTGACACTGCTGGTGGGCAAAAACATAAATGAAAATGATACAGATGTGTTCATATAATTTACTAAGCTTTGAGGGAGTCCACTTGTGGGAGTCTTTACTACTTCTGAATTCTTGGGGTGGGGAAAAGAGGCATGTTGAGGAATATTGCTGCTCCTACCCTGTAGTAAATGTGTAAAAGTCTGTATAACCATGATTTACTGCATAAACCATAATTCATTAGATTCACAAGTCAAGCTATAAACAATGATTTACTAACCACAGTGCCTGGGTGCACACTATACACTAAGCTGCAAGCAAGTAAGCAAGCAAACAAACAAACATATTATGACAATATCCAGTGTGAACTTGCCCAAATGACACTGACAACTTATGCAGGCATAGTGAGCAGGTTATGCATTTGCTTTACTATCTAGTTGTGTTTGTCCATATACTTCACCTGATAAACTCAAATAACTCAGTTGGCTGGGTTCTCACACATACTAAGACAAATCAATAGATTTTGCATTACATGCTAGACTAAAAGTCTAGTTTGTAATTTACTTGCTGTATTCATATAACATATTCAAGCAGGTGTGGCATATGGGTTTTAATGCCTTGGCAAGTCACTTCCGGTTTGCTCGTAGGGTCGTTTTTGCCCCCCCTGGTGCCTTCAGGGAAGTCTCCTGGAGGCCTCTGAAGGTTCCGGAGGGCTAAAACCTGCCCTACGAGCAAACTGGAAGTCTGTTCCCAAATTTCTGGTTTGCCCGTAGGGCCAGTTTTTCCCACTCTGGAGGCTTCAGGGAAGCTCCTGAAGCCTCCGGAGGGCCTCCAGGGGTGGGTGGATGGGGGAGGCTGTTTTCGCCCTCCCTAGGCTCCTATAAAACCTCTGGAGCCTGGGGAGGGCGAAAAAACCACGCTAAAAATGGGGGGGGGAATCACTGGTCGTTCACTCATGTGCACTGTGGTCATGCGCGTAGCATTATGGGTGTGGCACACCCATGCACGATCCCCCTGCATTCCCCCCGCTTTTGGCACGTGAGCCAAAAAAGGTTCGCCATCACTGCTATAGCCTATTGAAGCCTCGCAAGCCCGTTTGCTGCAAAGAGGAAAATTGCTGGGTGGCAGAGGCCAAAGGGTTGGGGCTAGTGGGTGGGTGGGGCTACATTCAGTGTATAAGATGCACCCAAATTTTCACCCTCTTTTAGGGGGAAAAAGGTGTGTCATACTCTGAAAAATACAATAAGTCTGCCCCGAAAATTTTGCACACAGCAGCAGCCATGAGGTGACCACGCTCACTGCCTCCTGCACCTCAACAATAATAAGACCTCCCCAAAAATAAGGCCTAGTGCCTATTTTGGGGGTCAAAAGAAAATAAGATTTTGGGGAGGCTTACTTGATTGTTTGAACTCAGATCATTTGCTTACATAGTATATACTGTAATGTACGGTGTATTGTGCAAGCCCAGAAAAACGGGTTAATACTTAGTTTAAATGTACTATGTGAACCCAGCTATAGCCATGGTTTAGCTGTCTCCCAACTAAGGTTAATGCTCTAATGTAGTGTTTCTCAACTTCAGCAGTTTTAAGATGTGTGGAAGTAAACTCCCAGTGTTTCCAAGCCAATAACATGTTAACATTGCCAAGTTTTAAAAACACAGCTATAATGCCTGTACTCCTCACATTTTTGATCCCATCTTGAAGCAGAGGTCAGAAAAAGGGCAAGAGCTCCAAGGGTGGAAGTGTTGATTCAACATAAATCCCTGAAGAAAGAAATGGCGAGCTATTTCCATATTGCCAAGAAAACTATACAGAGACATCCATGAATTCATCAGGAGCTGAGCTGAACTCCCAGGAGACTATACTTTGCAGTGCCAGATTGACACCAGTAATGTAGGGTCCAGCCTGTATGCATATCTGACAATGCAGATATATCCAAAGAAGAGGCCTTAACCAAGGCGTAATGAAATATAAATTCTGTGAATTGATGGCAGAAATAATGGGAGTAAAATAAAGCTGCTGCAAAATAGGAGATCAACAATATAAGAACAAAGTTTGATTTTGCATATTTAAAATATTTAATACTGTCCATCCTCCAGTTATTTTTAGGGCAATATACAATAGAAACAAAATACTTATATCAAATTCAAATCTGATAAATGGCAACATTAACCTCAATTAACAAATCTGAGAGGCTCGTTGAGACATCATAGCAAGATAATCTGGCAAATAGAATGCCTTACCCCATTGCCTCAAATAACATAGCATTGGCATCAGTCATTTTTTGGGAGGAGAGTTTTCAAGCCCACAGGATTATCCATCCTTCCTTCACGTCAGAGTCTACTTTCAATTTATCCTCACAACAATCACATTGTGAAGTAGGTTAGACTGAGATACTAAGTGAGTGCCCATAGATGGGAGTGATCGTGGTGGAGTAGGTTTCCATGCTTTCAGTTTAGCATTTTAACCAGTCTACCATACTAAGTTGCTTTAGAACAGGGCTCTCCAAAATTGGAAACTTTAAAATTTGTGGACTTCAACACCCAGAAGTCTACAGATCTTAAAGTTGCCAAGTTTGGAGGCCCTTGCTTTAGATAAAAAGCTTTGGAGTGATAAATTTCCGTATTAAAAAAAAAACTAAGTGAAAAAAGAGCTCAGTTTAGTTGAGTCAGGTTTTCTTTAGCCCCATGCAAAACAAAAATAATGGCTGTGTTTGGATGACAAATTTACCATTTTTATCACCTTATTTTCTGTGCACGTGCAACCCTTTGGGAACTATTGTAAGTTCAGAGAAGTGAGAGACACCATTACTCAACCTGATGCTTGCAAAATGCATTGGAAGTGCAACCCCCAGCATTCTCAGATACCATGCTAAGAATCTAAAGGATCTTAAAACATCTGGATTGCATCCAGTTAGGGAAAGTTGCCTAAGGGCAGGAATCAGGCTCCTGAACTGCTTTTTTGTAGCCCCTTCTGTATACCCATCTCTAATCACAATTTCTGGAAATTGCTGGCATGATTTTCAATTATTTTGAGATGGGAAGGTGTAGTGCAAGCCCTGAACTGAGTGTAAGATAGTTAAATATTATTTAAAATAAGAATTACAATATTCTCTATCCCACTCCCCACAGCAACAACCTCTCCCAGGAAATTCTGGTCCCATCCATAAAAAAACCTGTTCATTCTAGCCAGTACTAAATAAGAATTACAAAGATTGGTTAGTTCTTTCCACACATGTTCTTTACAAAAACCAAGTGCATCAAAATTGTTTGGATAGAGACCCCGGGCCTTTTTCTGATGACCATTATTTGGTACAGTATAAGGAATTAAGTTTCCCTCTGCAGAATTTTAAATGAATCTATTACAGAGGTGGAATCAGCATGCTTTGCATGTAGAAGGAGCTACAAACAGGGTAAGGCACAATTGGCTAATTAAATGTTCCGCGGATATTTTGGTCTACAACATATTTTAGCCTTAGCCTCACTGGTTGCATTCTTTATTCAGGTTATAATTGGTGGTGTGGTAAAAACAGGTTACACATTCAGTGCAGCTGTAGCACGGAGAAAGCAACTAACGGGATTCTTTTTCCATTGCTGAGAGACAATGATTGGGTGATTAAGAATCCACATGTATAAATATAAACTCTGACTACAATGAATCACAGTAAATCCAGAATGTCAAATATCAAATGGATGTTTAAAATAAAGTCATGAAATTTAAAACAAACCAGCCAAATAATTAAGCAGTCCAAAATTCATTGCTAATCACTTCTGTTTTCCAACAGAAGCACTCTCTTTAAGAATGCAATCTTTTTTCTTCAAATGTACATATGAGAAATTTGGGTTCCTGAAAATATTAGTAAAAATACAAGCAGTATTCAGATTAGTATCTGAAGGTCAGCTACTTCTCAGCCATGATGTTTATAATCCTTAATAATCATATGCAGCTTTGCTGTTGTATATACAGACTATTGGAATTTAAGATTCTTAAGAGGAATGTTCTGCATGCAAAGAATGTTCTACTACGATCAACTAATAGCTTGTCCTGCAAATCAAGATATTTTTTCCTGTCCTCTGCAGACATTAACACAGCAGTGTGGATGCTGACAGTAGAAACCACTGGTGCCAGATAGCATCAGAATTTTTGAATTGTTCAGTTCTTTGTTTTCTCATCAGTTTGCATACTATATAGCCCTATGTTGAGCTTAAATGGACTCCAGAGGATGGTAGAAGACAGGAAGGCTTGAAGGAACGTTGTCCATGTGGTCGCGATGGGTCGGACACGACTTTGTGACTAACAACTAACAAAAACAACAACAATATAGCCCTATGTCACAACTTTTCTATAGTCCTTGACTTAGCAACTACAAATAGGACGCCTAGGAGTAGAGCCTTCTCTGTGATGGGCCCAACCCTCTGGAATGACCTTCCCCCCGATATCAGAACCACCACCGACTTCTGCTCCTTTCGACAAAAACTGAAGACTCACCTGTTCCGTTTAGCCGGCCTGGCCCATTTATAGATTTATAGATTTATAGTTTTATTCTACCTCCTGGCAGATATTTTAATCGGGTATTTTTAGGGTTATTTAAATATTGTTTTTTAATTACTTTGCTTTGATATGTACAGTTTCTTATTGCCTCCTCTTTGTGTTTGTATTTTCTATTTATTGATGTGTTTTTATCTGACTGTACACCGCCCCGAGTCCCTTTGGGGAGAGGGGGCGGTATAAAAATCTAAATAAAAGTAAAGTAAAGTAAATAGGACCAGAATTTCCATTGTTAAGAAGGGCACTCATTGTTGAGTGAGTTGTGCCTGGTTTTACAACTTTTTTTGCCACAGTTGTTAAGCAGATTATTGCAGTTGTTAAATGAGTTTGACTTTTCCCATTGATTTTGTTGGAAGCCAGCTGGGAAGATTGCAAAAGGCAATCACATGACCTTGGGATACTGCAACCATCATAAATATATGCTGGTTGCCAAGCACTCAAATTTTGATCTTGTGACTGTTGGAATGTTGCAATGGTTATAAGTGCAAGAACTGGTAGAATAGAATAAAATAGAATAGGAATAGAATAACAGAGTCGGAAGGGACCCTGCAGGTCTTCTAGTCCAACCCCGTTTAGGCAGGAAACTCTATACCATTTCAGACAAATGGTTATCCAATCTCTCCTTTAAAACTTCCAGTCTTTCCTCAGTGCCATTGTAACTTCGAACAGTTGTTAAAATGAATGGTTGTAAGCTAAGGATTACCTGTACAATTATCCCTTTTCTGTCTTACTCATTCAGATGGTTTTCTTGAGGGTGGGACCATTTGAGGGTGAAGCTGTGGTTTCCCTTAAGAGTCAAGCTGCTTCTTCTGATGTTCCTTTGACTTTTCTTCTCCATTTCTGATGTCCATCTACTTTCCTAACTTTTCTTTTCTAGTGTTTATCAGTTGAAAGGGCAGAGAGTCCCTAATCTAACTATCTTAGAGACTGGCAAAAAGGCGATGTTTGTACTACCATTGTTCCTTTGAATGGATCTAGGAACACTGAGAGGATGTACACTTTTCTAAATTTCCTTCAAAGTGTGGTTATAGTACTACTGTCTCTAAAACTTCAGCAGAGGGTGGAAGTATCAGGGTATGTCTACCATTCACATTCTGCTTTGGCCATTCAGGACAATGGATAAAAGGCTCATGAAAAGTGAATCAGTAGTATGGTGGGTGGATAATAGATGAAATCTCTTTGGCCATGGTGCCTCCTCACACCATTCAAAACTAACATGCAAACCCCAAAAATATAAAGTAAGGCACGTGGGATTTATGATTGGTGTGTATCCATACACAGATTAATTTTGTGTTTTTGACAGTAGTAATGAGATTTTTTTTGAGCAGAGCCCCAAAGTTGCAACTATCAAAATGCAGCATTAAAATAGAGGAAATGTTCACCTTTCAATAAAGTGCATAATTCTGCATAAATAGGTAGTTAGGTTTAGGGCCTTTCCCCACCTCTGAAGTGCTATCCACAGCTTTTGGGGACTATACCAGCATGAAATTTGCTATCCATTTGCCCATCCTTATCCAACCTGTATTGCCTTTGCTTCAAGTCATTTTGGTCATCTGACTTTCCCCTAAAGTAATAGGTAATACAGTAAGTCTATCAGATTGTACATGTGTTGAGTTGTATCTAAAGTCAAAATAAGTAAGGAAATACTATTTTAACACTGGTACAGCTTAAACGTTTTAAACATAGGCTGGGGATGAGATGAAGGTAATGCCTTGCAATAAATGGTCAAGACATGTTTGCACTATAGTTAAATGCAAGTGTAGAAAGGCACTAAGATCCCAGCTGAGCTGATGATCCTACATTGGAGGTCAGATTTTTTATTATTCTGCTAAGATTGGCTATTTTTTCTTCTAGCAGATAGTTTTTCTTCTCCTCCATCTTCTGCCTCCGTTCTGTCATCTCCAGAGCTTTTAGCAGCTGAGCGTTTTCAACATAGAGATCCTTCACCATTTCATCAGCTTTTGTGTTTCTTACAAGCTGAAACATAGTTAAGAAAAGGTACATAGTTCCACATAGAGGACAAAACAAAGAAATAAATCATGCACTTTTTGGTTGTAGCTAAATTTAGTATTACTTTTTAAGCTGTCTCTGTACAGCAGGGGTGTCAAACTCACAGCCTGTAGGCCAGATGCATCATGCGCTGGCCATGCCCACTACCAGTTTAATGAAGGGGGAAAAAGTTGTGATACGTCACATGATGTGTTGTGAGTTTGACACCCCTGCTGTAAAGGGTCTTAGTCATCCTTTTGTATATTGTCTAAATACATCTATCTACTAAATGTAGATAAAGGGTAAATAATACCACCAAAAATATCTGAAAAGCACTTTGATACAATGGGAATATGTAGAATCTGAATTTACCAGTAATGAACAGTTGCATTGATTTAAATAGTTTAGTCTAGTGGTTAGGATCAGGCTAGAAACTGGAAGACCATGAGTTGTAATTCCATCTTAGCCATGAAAGCTATCTAGGTGACCATGGGCCAGTCATTTTCATTCAGCCCAACTCTCTTACAGAATTGGTATTGTGAGGAAAATAGGAGAAGGGAAACATATTAAATAGGTTTGCCACCTTGAGTTGATGGCATATAAATAAAATACATACACAAAATTCATTATCATTATATTTTAACTTTCCTAGATCCGTGGGAAGGATCCAATAGTCAAAAGTACCAAATGTAGTCACAAATATTGCATGGATTATCTGTAAATAGCAACAAAGCTTTAGCTACTATTTTCTCTCCATAATGCCATGTCTAACACAAGTGTTGATACAAGTGTATGGCATCTAGAATAAATTGTCAACAGTTGATCATTCAGCACAATTACAATGAAATAATTTGGGACTCATCCACTATGAAGCCTATTTATATCTACATAGGATTGGGATGTGGACTTTTGACATCAACCTCAAAAAGTCTCATTCTGCAGTTACACAATATAGTAAGC